>NC_082739.1:26780867-27411446 GCF_030144855.1 Hypanus sabinus
CCAGGTACCTCCTCCCTGATGGCGGAGGGGAAGAAGCTGTTTCCTGAATTGCTGAGTGTGTGCCTTCAGGCTCCTGTACCTCCTCCCTGATGGCGGAGAGGAAGGAGCTGTTCCTGAATCGCTGAGTGTGTGTCTTCAGGCTCCTGTACCTCCTCCCTGATGGCTGGAGGGGAAGATGCCGTTCCTGAATCGCTGAGTGTGTGTCTTCAGGCTCCTGTATCTCCTCCCTGATGGCGGAGGGGAAGAAGCTGTTCCTGAATCGCTGAGTGTGTGCCTTCAGGACTCCTGTACCTCCTCCCTGATGGCGGAGAGGAAGGAGCTGTTCCTGAATCGCTAAGTGTGTGTCTTCAGGCTCCTGTACCTCCTCCCTGATGGCAGAGGGGAAGAAGCCGTTCCTGAATCGCTGAGTGTGTGTCTTCAGGCTCCTGTACCTCGTCCCTGATGGCGAGGGGAAGAAGCTGTTCCTGAATCGCTGAGTGTGTGTCTTCAGGGTCCTGTACCTCCTCCCTGATGGCGGAGAAGGAAGCTGTTCCTGAATCGCCTGAGTGTGTGCCTTCAGGCTCCTGTACCTCCTCCCTGATGGCGGAGAGGAAGGAGCTGTTCCTGAATCGGCTGAGTGTGTGTCTTCAGGCTCCTGTACCTACTCCCTGATGGCAGAGGGGAAGAAGCCGTTCCTGAATCGCTGAGTGTGTGTCTTCAGGCTCCTGTACCTCCTCCCTGATGGCGGAGAGGAAGGAGCTGTTCCTGAATCGCTGAGTGTGTGCCTTCAGGCTCCTGTACCTCCTCCCTGATGGCGGAGGGGAAGAAGCTGTTCCTGAATCGCTGAGTGTGTGTCTTCAAGGTCCTGTACCTCCTCCCTGATGGCGGAGGGGAAGAAGCTGTTCCTGAATCGCTGAGTGTGTGTCTTCAGGCTCCTGTACCTCCTCCCTGATGGCAGAGGGGAAGAAGCCGTTCCTGAATCGCTGAGTGTGTGTCTTCAGGCTCCTGTACCTCCTCCCTGATGGCGGAGGGGAAGAAGCTGTTCCTGAATCGCTGAGTGTGTGCCTTCAGGCTCCTGTACCTCCTCCCTGATGGCGGAGAGGAAGGAGCTGTTCCTGAATCGCTGAGTGTGTGTCTTCAGGCTCCTGTACCTCCTCCCTGATGGCGGAGGGGAAGAAGCTGTTCCTGAATCGCTGAGTGTGTGCCTTCAGGCTCCTGTACCTCCTCCCTGATGGCGGAGAGGAAGGAGCTGTTCCTGAATCGCTGAGTGTGTGTCTTCAGGCTCCTGTACCTCCTCCCTGATGGCAGAGGGGAAGAAGCTGTTCCTGAATAGCTGAGTGTGTGTCTTCAGGCTCCTGTACCTCCTCCCTGATGGCGGAGGGGAAGAAGCTGTTCCTGAATCGCTGAGTGTGTGTCTTCAGGGCCCTGTACCTCCTCCCTGATGGCGGAGGAGAAGAAGCTGTTCCTGAATCGCTGAGTGTGTGCCTTCAGGCTCCTGTAAATCCTCCCTGATGGCGGAGAGGAAGGAGCTGTTCCTGAATCGCTGAGTGTGTGTCTTCAGGCCCCTGTACCTCCTCCCTGATGGCGGAGGGGAAGAAGCCGTTCCTGAATCGCTGAGTGTGTGTCTTCAGGCTCCTGTATCTCCTCCCTGATGGCGGAGGGGAAGAAGCTGTTCCTGAATCGCTGAGTGTGTGCCTTCAGGCTCCTGTACCTCCTCCCTGATGGCGGAGAGGAAGGAGCTGTTCCTGAATCCCTGAGTGTGGTGTCTTCAGGCTCCTGTATCTCCTCCCTGATGGCGGAGGAGAAGAAGCTGTTCCTGAATCGCTGAGTGTGTGCCTTCAGGCTCCTGTAAATCCTCCCTGATGGCGGAGAGGAAGGAGCTGTTCCTGAATCGCTGAGTGTGTGTCTTCAGGCCCCCTGTAACCTCCTCCCTGATGGCAGAGGGGAAGAAACCGTTCCTGAATCGCTGAGTGTGTGTCTTCAGGCTCCTGTACCTCCTCCCTGATGGCGGAGGGGAAGAAGCCGTTCCTGAATCGCTGAGTGTGTGTCTTCAGGCTCCTGTACCTCCTCCCTGATGGCGGAGAGGAAGGAGCTGTTCCTGAATCGCTGAGTGTGTGCCTTCAGGCTCCTGTACCTCCTCCCTGATGGCGGAGGGGAAGAAGCTGTTCCTGAATCGCTGAGTGTGTGTCTTCAAGGTCCTGTACCGTCCTCCCTGATGGCGGAGGGGAAGAAGCTGTTCCTGAATCGCTGAGTGTGTGTCTTCAGGCTCCTGTACCTCCTCCCTGATGGCAGAGGGGAAGAAGCCGTTCCCTAATCGCTGAGTGTGTGTCTTCAGGCTCCTGTACCTCCTCCCTGATGGCGGAGGGGAAGAAGCTGTTCCTGAATCGCTGAGTGTGTGTCTTCAGGCTCCTGTATCTCCTCCCTGATGGCGGAGGGGGAAGAAGCTGTTCCTGAATCGCTGAGTGTGTGCCTTCAGGCTCCTGTACCTCCTCCCTGATGGCGGAGAGGAAGGAGCTGTTCCTGAATCGCTAAGTGTGTGTCTTCAGGCTCCTGTACCTCCTCCCTGATGGCAGAGGGGAAGAAGCCGTTCCTGAATCGCTGAGTGTGTGTCTTCAGGCTCCTGTACCTCGTCCCTGATGGCGGAGGGGAAGAAGCTGTTCCTGAATCGCTGAGTGTGTGTCTTCAGGGTCCTGTACCTCCTCCCTGATGGCGGAGAGGAAGCTGTTCCTGAATCGCTGAGTGTGTGCCTTCAGGCTCCTGTACCTCCTCCCTGATGGCGGAGAGGAAGGAGCTGTTCCTGAATCGCTGAGTGTGTGTCTTCAGGCTCCTGTACCTACTCCCTGATGGCAGAGGGGAAGAAGCCGTTCCTGAATCGCTGAGTGTGTGTCTTCAGGCTCCTGTACCTCCTCCCTGATGGCGGAGAGGAAGGAGCTGTTCCTGAATCGCTGAGTGTGTGCCTTCAGGCTCCTGTACCTCCTCCCTGATGGCGGAGGGGAAGAAGCTGTTCCTGAATCGCTGAGTGTGTGTCTTCAAGGTCCTGTACCTCCTCCCTGATGGCGGAGGGGAAGAAGCTGTTCCTGAATCGCTGAGTGTGTGTCTTCAGGCTCCTGTACCTCCTCCCTGATGGCAGAGGGGAAGAAGCCGTTCCTGAATCGCTGAGTGTGTGTCTTCAGGCTCCTGTACCTCCTCCCTGATGGCGGAGGGGAAGAAGCTGTTCCTGAATCGCTGAGTGTGTGCCTTCAGGCTCCTGTACCTCCTCCCTGATGGCGGAGAGGAAGGAGCTGTTCCTGAATCGCTGAGTGTGTGTCTTCAGGCTCCTGTACCTCCTCCCTGATGGCGGAGGGGAAGAAGCTGTTCCTGAATCGCTGAGTGTGTGCCTTCAGGCTCCTGTACCTCCTCCCTGATGGCGGAGAGGAAGGAGCTGTTCCTGAATCGCTGAGTGTGTGTCTTCAGGCTCCTGTACCTCCTCCCTGATGGCAGAGGGGAAGAAGCTGTTCCTGAATAGCTGAGTGTGTGTCTTCAGGCTCCTGTACCTCCTCCCTGATGGCGGAGGGGAAGAAGCTGTTCCTGAATCGCTGAGTGTGTGTCTTCAGGGCCCTGTACCTCCTCCCTGATGGCGGAGGAGAAGAAGCTGTTCCTGAATCGCTGAGTGTGTGCCTTCAGGCTCCTGTAAATCCTCCCTGATGGCGGAGAGGAAGGAGCTGTTCCTGAATCGCTGAGTGTGTGTCTTCAGGCCCCTGTACCTCCTCCCTGATGGCGGAGGGGAAGAAGCCGTTCCTGAATCGCTGAGTGTGTGTCTTCAGGCTCCTGTATCTCCTCCCTGATGGCGGAGGGGAAGAAGCTGTTCCTGAATCGCTGAGTGTGTGCCTTCAGGCTCCTGTACCTCCTCCCTGATGGCGGAGAGGAAGGAGCTGTTCCTGAATCCCTGAGTGTGTGTCTTCAGGCTCCTGTATCTCCTCCCTGATGGCGGAGGAGAAGAAGCTGTTCCTGAATCGCTGAGTGTGTGCCTTCAGGCTCCTGTAAATCCTCCCTGATGGCGGAGAGGAAGGAGCTGTTCCTGAATCGCTGAGTGTGTGTCTTCAGGCCCCTGTACCTCCTCCCTGATGGCAGAGGGGAAGAAACCGTTCCTGAATCGCTGAGTGTGTGTCTTCAGGCTCCTGTACCTCCTCCCTGATGGCGGAGGGGAAGAAGCCGTTCCTGAATCGCTGAGTGTGTGTCTTCAGGCTCCTGTACCTCCTCCCTGATGGCGGAGAGGAAGGAGCTGTTCCTGAATCGCTGAGTGTGTGCCTTCAGGCTCCTGTACCTCCTCCCTGATGGCGGAGGGGAAGAAGCTGTTCCTGAATCGCTGAGTGTGTGTCTTCAAGGTCCTGTACCTCCTCCCTGATGGCGGAGGGGAAGAAGCTGTTCCTGAATCGCTGAGTGTGTGTCTTCAGGCTCCTGTACCTCCTCCCTGATGGCAGAGGGGAAGAAGCCGTTCCCTAATCGCTGAGTGTGTGTCTTCAGGCTCCTGTACCTCCTCCCTGATGGCGGAGGGGAAGAAGCTGTTCCTGAATCGCTGAGTGTGTGTCTTCAGGCTCCTATACCTCCTCCCTGATGGCGGAGGGGAAGAAGCTGTTCCTGAATCGCTGAGTGTGTGTCTTCAGGCTCCTGTACCTCCTCCCTGATGGCGGAGGGGAAGAAGCTGTTCCTGAATCGCTGAGTGTGTGCCTTCAGGCTCCTGTACCTCCTCCCTGATGGCGGAGAGGAAGGAGCTGTTCCTGAATCGCTGAGTGTGTGTCTTCAGGCTCCTGTACCTCCTCCCTGATGGCAGAGGGGAAGAAGCCGTTCCTGAATCGCTGAGTGTGTGTCTTCAGGGTCCTGTACCTCCTCCCTGATGGCGGAGAGGAAGCTGTTCCTGAATCGCTGAGTGTGTGCCTTCAGGCTCCTGTACCTCCTCCCTGATGGCGGAGAGGAAGGAGCTGTTCCTGAATCGCTGAGTGTGTGTCTTCAGGCTCCTGTACCTCCTCCCTGATGGCAGAGGGGAAGAAGCTGTTCCTGAATCACTCAGTGTGTGCCTTCAGGCTCCTGTACCTCCTCCCTGATGGCGGAGGGGAAGAAGCTGTTCCTGAATCGCTGAGTGTGTGTCTTCAAGGTCCTGTACCTCCTCCCTGATGGCGGAGGGGAAGACGCTGTTCCTGAATCGCTGAGTGTGTGTCTTCAGGCTCCTGTACCTCCTCCCTGATGGCAGAGGGGAAGAAGCCGTTCCTGAATCGCTGAGTTTGTGTCTTCAGGCTCCTGTACCTCCTCCCTGATGGCGGAGGGGAAGAAGCTGTTCCTGAATCGCTGAGTGTGTGCCTTCAGGCTCCTGTACCTCCTCCCTGATGGCGGAGAGGAAGGAGCTGTTCCTGAATCGCTGAGTGTGTGTCTTCAGGCTCCTGTACCTCCTCCCTGATGGTGGAGGGGAAGAAGCTGTTCCTGTATTGCTGAGTGTGTGCCTTCAGGCTCCTGTACCTCCTCCCAGATGGCGGAGGGGAAGAAGCTGTTCCTGAATCGCTGAGTGTGTGCCTTCAGGCTCCTGTACCTCCTCCCTGATGGCGGAGAGGAAGGAGCTGTTCCTGAATCGCTGAGTGTGTGTCTTCAGGCTCCTGTACCTCCTCCCTGATGGCTGAGGGGAAGAAGCCGTTCCTGAATCGCTGAGTGTGTGTCTTCAGGGTCCTCTACCTCCTCCCTGATGGCGGAGGCGAAGAAGCTGTTCCTGAATCGCTGAGTGTGTGCCTTCAGGCTCCTGTACCTCCTCCCTGATGGCGGAGAGGAAGGAGCTGTTCCTGAATCGCTGAGTGTGTGTCTTCAGGCTCCTGTACCTCCTCCCTGATGGCTGAGGGGAAGAAGCCGTTCCTGAATCGCTGAGTGTGTGTCTTCAGGCTCCTGTATCTCCTCCCTGATGGCGGAGGGGAAGAAGCTGTTCCTGAATCGCTGAGTGTGTGCCTTCAGGCTCCTGTACCTGCTCCCTGATGGCGGAGAGGAAGGAGCTGTTCCTGAATCACTGAGTGTGTGTCTTCAGGGTCCTGTACCTCCTCCCTGATGGCGGAGAGGAAGCTGTTCCTGAATCGCTGAGTGTGTGCCTTCAGGCTCCTGTACCTCCTCCCTGATGGCGGAGAGGAAGGAGCTGTTCCTGAATCGCTGAGTGTGTGTCTTCAAGGTCCTGTACCTCCTCCCTGATGGCGGAGGGGAAGAAGCTGTTCCTGAATCACTGAGTGTGTGTCTTCAGGCTTCTGTACCTCCTCCCTGATGGCAGAGGGGAAGAAGCCGTTCCTGAATCGCTGAGTTTGTGTCTTCAGGCTCCTGTACCTCCTCCCTGATGGCGGAGGGGAAGAAGCTGTTCCTGAATCGCTGAGTGTGTGCCTTCAGGCTCCTGTACCTCCTCCCTGATGGCAGAGAGGAAGGAGCTGTTCCTGAATCGCTGAGTGTGTGTCTTCAGGCTCCTGTACCTCCTCCCTGATGGCGGAGGGGAAGAAGCTGTTCCTGTATCGCTGAGTGTGTACCTTCAGGCTCCTGTACCTCCTCCCAGATGGCGGAGGGGAAGAAGCTGTTCCTGAATCGCTGAGTGTGTGCCTTCAGGCTCCTGTACCTCCTCCCTGATGGCGGAGAGGAAGGAGCTGTTCCTGAATCGCTGAGTGTGTGTCTTCAGGCTCCTGTACCTCCTCCCTGATGGCTGAGGGGAAGAAGCCGTTCCTGAATCGCTGAGTGTGTGTCTTCAGGCTCCTGTACCTCCACCCTGATGGCAGAGGGGAAGAAGCCGTTCCTGAATAGCTGAGTGTGTGTTTCTTCAGGCTCCTGTACCTCCTCTCTGATGGCGGAGGGGAAGAAGCTGTTCCTGAATCGCTGAGTGTGTGTCTTCAGGGTCCTGTACCTCCTCCCTGATGGCGGAGGGGAAGAAGCTGTTCCTGAATTGCTGAGTGTGTGCCTTCAGGCTCCTGTACCTCCTCCCTGATGGCGGAGAGGAAGGAGCTGTTCCTGAATCGCTGAGTGTGTGTCTTCAGGCTCCTGTACCTCCTCCCTGATGGCTGAGGGGAAGATGCCGTTCCTGAATCGCTGAGTGTGTGTCTTCAGGCTCCTGTATCTCCTCCCTGATGGCGGAGGGGAAGAAGCTGTTCCTGAATCGCTGAGTCTGTGCCTTCAGGCTCCTGTACCTCCTCCCTGATGGCGGAGAGGAAGGAGCTGTTCCTGAATCGCTAAGTGTGTGTCTTCAGGCTCCTGTACCTCCTCCCTGATGGCAGAGGGGAAGAAGCCGTTCCTGAATCGCTGAGTGTGTGTCTTCAGGCTCCTGTACCTCGTCCCTGATGGCGGAGGGGAAGAAGCTGTTCCTGAATCGCTGAGTGTGTGTCTTCAGGGTCCTGTACCTCCTCCCTGATGGCGGAGAGGAAGCTGTTCCTGAATCGCTGAGTGTGTGCCTTCAGGCTCCTGTACCTCCTCCCTGATGGCGGAGAGGAAGGAGCTGTTCCTGAATCGCTGAGTGTGTGTCTTCAGGCTCCTGTACCTACTCCCTGATGGCAGAGGGGAAGAAGCCGTTCCTGAATCGCTGAGTGTGTGTCTTCAGGCTCCTGTACCTCCTCCCTGATGGCGGAGAGGGAGGAGCTGTTCCTGAATCGCTGAGTGTGTGCCTTCAGGCTCCTGTACCTCCTCCCTGATGGCGGAGGGGAAGAAGCTGTTCCTGAATCGCTGAGTGTGTGTCTTCAAGGTCCTGTACCTCCTCCCTGATGGCGGAGGGGAAGAAGCTGTTCCTGAATCGCTGAGTGTGTATCTTCAGGCTCCTGTACCTCCTCCCTGATGGCAGAGGGGAAGAAGCCGTTCCTGAATCGCTGAGTGTGTGTCTTCAGGCTCCTGTACCTCCTCCCTGATGGCGGAGGGGAAGAAGCTGTTCCTGAATCGCTGAGTGTGTGCCTTCAGGCTCCTGTACCTCCTCCCTGATGGCGGAGAGGAAGGAGCTGTTCCTGAATCGCTGAGTGTGTGTCTTCAGGCTCCTGTACCTCCTCCCTGATGGCGGAGGGGAAGAAGCTGTTCCTGAATCGCTGAGTGTGTGCCTTCAGGCTCCTGTACCTCCTCCCTGATGGCGGAGAGGAAGGAGCTGTTCCTGAATGGCTGAGTGTGTGTCTTCAGGCTTCTGTACCTCCTCCCTGATGGCAGAGGGGAAGAAGCTGTTCCTGAATAGCTGAGTGTGTGTCTTCAGGCTCCTGTACCTCCTCCCTGATGGCGGAGGGGAAGAAGCTGTTCCTGAATCGCTGAGTGTGTGTCTTCAGGGCCCTGTACCTCCTCCCTGATGGCGGAGGAGAAGAAGCTGTTCCTGAATCGCTGAGTGTGTGCCTTCAGGCTCCTGTAAATCCTCCCTGATGGCGGAGAGGAAGGAGCTGTTCCTGAATCGCTGAGTGTGTGTCTTCAGGCCCCTGTACCTCCTCCCTGATGGCGGAGGGGAAGAAGCCGTTCCTGAATCGCTGAGTGTGTGTCTTCAGGCTCCTGTATCTCCTCCCTGATGGCGGAGGGGAAGAAGCTGTTCCTGAATCGCTGAGTGTGTGCCTTCAGGCTCCTGTACCTCCTCCCTGATGGCGGAGAGGAAGGAGCTGTTCCTGAATCCCTGAGTGTGTGTCTTCAGGCTCCTGTATCTCCTCCCTGATGGCGGAGGAGAAGAAGCTGTTCCTGAATCGCTGAGTGTGTGCCTTCAGGCTCCTGTAAATCCTCCCTGATGGCGGAGAGGAAGGAGCTGTTCCTGAATCGCTGAGTGTGTGTCTTCAGGCCCCTGTACCTCCTCCCTGATGGCAGAGGGGAAGAAACCGTTCCTGAATCGCTGAGTGTGTGTCTTCAGGCTCCTGTACCTCCTCCCTGATGGCGGAGGGGAAGAAGCCGTTCCTGAATCGCTGAGTGTGTGTCTTCAGGCTCCTGTACCTCCTCCCTGATGGCGGAGAGGAAGGAGCTGTTCCTGAATCGCTGAGTGTGTGCCTTCAGGCTCCTGTACCTCCTCCCTGATGGCGGAGGGGAAGAAGCTGTTCCTGAATCGCTGAGTGTGTGTCTTCAAGGTCCTGTACCTCCTCCCTGATGGCGGAGGGGAAGAAGCTGTTCCTGAATCGCTGAGTGTGTGTCTTCAGGCTCCTGTACCTCCTCCCTGATGGCAGAGGGGAAGAAGCCGTTCCCTAATCGCTGAGTGTGTGTCTTCAGGCTCCTGTACCTCCTCCCTGATGGCGGAGGGGAAGAAGCTGTTCCTGAATCGCTGAGTGTGTGTCTTCAGGCTCCTATACCTCCTCCCTGATGGCGGAGGGGAAGAAGCTGTTCCTGAATCGCTGAGTGTGTGTCTTCAGGCTCCTGTACCTCCTCCCTGATGGCGGAGGGGAAGAAGCTGTTCCTGAATCGCTGAGTGTGTGCCTTCAGGCTCCTGTACCTCCTCCCTGATGGCGGAGAGGAAGGAGCTGTTCCTGAATCGCTGAGTGTGTGTCTTCAGGCTCCTGTACCTCCTCCCTGATGGCAGAGGGGAAGAAGCCGTTCCTGAATCGCTGAGTGTGTGTCTTCAGGGTCCTGTACCTCCTCCCTGATGGCGGAGAGGAAGCTGTTCCTGAATCGCTGAGTGTGTGCCTTCAGGCTCCTGTACCTCCTCCCTGATGGCGGAGAGGAAGGAGCTGTTCCTGAATCGCTGAGTGTGTGTCTTCAGGCTCCTGTACCTCCTCCCTGATGGCAGAGGGGAAGAAGCTGTTCCTGAATCACTCAGTGTGTGCCTTCAGGCTCCTGTACCTCCTCCCTGATGGCGGAGGGGAAGAAGCTGTTCCTGAATCGCTGAGTGTGTGTCTTCAAGGTCCTGTACCTCCTCCCTGATGGCGGAGGGGAAGACGCTGTTCCTGAATCGCTGAGTGTGTGTCTTCAGGCTCCTGTACCTCCTCCCTGATGGCAGAGGGGAAGAAGCCGTTCCTGAATCGCTGAGTTTGTGTCTTCAGGCTCCTGTACCTCCTCCCTGATGGCGGAGGGGAAGAAGCTGTTCCTGAATCGCTGAGTGTGTGCCTTCAGGCTCCTGTACCTCCTCCCTGATGGCGGAGAGGAAGGAGCTGTTCCTGAATCGCTGAGTGTGTGTCTTCAGGCTCCTGTACCTCCTCCCTGATGGTGGAGGGGAAGAAGCTGTTCCTGTATTGCTGAGTGTGTGCCTTCAGGCTCCTGTACCTCCTCCCAGATGGCGGAGGGGAAGAAGCTGTTCCTGAATCGCTGAGTGTGTGCCTTCAGGCTCCTGTACCTCCTCCCTGATGGCGGAGAGGAAGGAGCTGTTCCTGAATCGCTGAGTGTGTGTCTTCAGGCTCCTGTACCTCCTCCCTGATGGCTGAGGGGAAGAAGCCGTTCCTGAATCGCTGAGTGTGTGTCTTCATGCTCCTGTACCTCCTCCCTGATGGCGGAGGGGAAGAAGCCGTTCCTGAATCGCTGAGTGTGTGCCTTCAGGCTCCTGTACCTCCTCCCTGATGGCGGAGAGGAAGGAGCTGTTCCTGAATCGCTGAGTGTGTGTCTTCAGGCTCCTGTACCTCCTCCCTGATGGCGGAGGGGAAGGAGCTGTTCCTGAATCGCTGAGTGTGTGTCTTCAGGCTCCTGTACCTCCTCCCTGATGGCGGAGGGGAAGAAGCCGTTCCTGAATCGCTGAGTGTGTGTCTTCAGCCTCCTGTACCTCCTCCCTGATGGAGGAGGGGAAGAAGCTGTTCCTGAATCGCTGAGTGTGTGTCTTCAGGCTCCTGTACCTCCTCCCTGATGGCAGAGGGGAAGAAGCCGTTCCTGAATCGCTGAGTTTGTGTCTTCAGGCTCCTGTACCTCCTCCCTGATGGCGGAGGGGAAGAAGCTGTTCCTGTATCGCTGAGTGTGTGCCTTCAGGCTCCTGTACCTCCTCCCAGATGGCGGAGGGGAAGAAGCTGTTCCTGAATCGCTGAGTGTGTGCCTTCAGGCTCCTGTACCTCCTCCCTGATGGCGGAGAGGAAGGAGCTGTTCCTGAATCGCTGAGTGTGTGTCTTCAGGCTCCTGTACCTCCTCCCTGATGGCTGAGGGGAAAAAGCCGTTCCTGAATCGCTGAGTGTGTGTCTTCAGGCTCCTGTACCTCCTCCCTGATGGCGGAGGGGAAGAAGCCGTTCCTGAATCGCTGAGTGTGTGCCTTCAGGCTCCTGTACCTCCTCCCTGATGGCGGAGAGGAAGGAGCTGTTCCTGAATCGCTGAGTGTGTGTCTTCAGGCTCCTGTACCTCCTCCCTGATGGCGGAGGGGAAGGAGCTGTTCCTGAATCGCTGAGTTTGTGTCTTCAGGCTCCTGTACCTCCTCCCTGATGGCGGAGAGGAAGGAGCTGTTCCTGAATCGCTGAGTGTGTGTCTTCAGGGTCCTGTACCTCCTCCCTGATGGCGGAGAGGAAGCTGTTCCTGAATCGCTGAGTGTGTGCCTTCAGGCTCCTGTATCTCCTCCCTGATGGCGGAGAGGAAGGAGCTGTTCCTGAATCGCTGAGTGTGTGTCTTCAGGCTCCTGTACCTCCTCCCTGATGGCAGAGGTGAAGAAGCCGTTCCTGAATCGCTGAGTGTGTGACTTCAGGCTCCTGTACCTCCTCCCTGATGGCGGAGGGGAAGAAGCTGTTCCTGAATCGCTGAGTGTGTGCCTTCAGGCTCCTGTACCTCCTCCCTGATGGCGGAGAGGAAGGAGCTGTTCCTGAATCGCTGAGTGTGTGTCTTCAGGCTCCTGTACCTCCTCCCTGATGGCGGAGGGGAAGAAGCTGTTCCTGAATCGCTGAGTGTGTGTCTTCAGGCTCCTGTACCTCCTCCCTGATGGCGGAGGGGAAGAAGCTGTTCCTGAATCGCTGAGTGTGTGCCTTCAGGCTCCTGTACCTCCTCCCTGATGGCGGAGAGGAAGGAGCTGTTCCTGAATCGCTGAGTGTGTGTCTTCAGGCTCCTGTACCTCCTCCCTGATGGCAGAGGGGAAGAAGCCGTTCCTGAATCGCTGAGTGTGTGTCTTCAGGCTCCTGTACCTCCTCCCTGATGGCGGAGGGGAAGAAGCCGTTCCTGAATCGCTGAGTGTGTGCCTTCAGGCTCCTGTACCTCCTCCCTGATGGCGGAGAGGAAGGAGCCATTCCTGAATCGCTGAGTGTGTGCCTTCAGGCTCCTGTACCTCCTCCCTGATGGCGGAGAGGAAGGAGCTGTTCCTGAATCGCTGAGTGTGTGTCTTCAGGCTCCTGTACCTCCTCCCTGATGGCGGAGGGGAAGAAGCCGTTCCTGAATCGCTGAGTGTGTGTCTTCAGGCTCCTGTACCTCCTCCCTGATGGCGGAGGGGAAGCAGCCATTCCTGAATCGCTGAGAGTGTGCCTTCAGGCTCCTGTACCTCCTCCCTGATGGCGGAGAGGAAGGAGCGGTTCCTGAATCGCTGAGTGTGTGTCTTCAGGCTCCTGTACCTCCTCCCTGATGGCAGAGGGGAAGAAGCCGTTCCTGAATAGCTGAGTGTGTGTCTTCAGGCTCCTGTACCTCCTCCCTGATGGCTGAGGGGAAGAAGCTGTTCCTGAATCGCTGAGTGTGTGTCTTCAGGGTCCTCTACCTCCTCCCTGATGGCGGAGGCGAAGAAGCTGTTCCTGAATCGCTGAGTGTGTGCCTTCAGGCTCCTGTACCTCCTCCCTGATGGCGGAGAGGAAGGAGCTGTTCCTGAATCGCTGAGTGTGTGTCTTCAGGCTCCTGTACCTCCTCCCTGATGGCTGAGGGGAAGAAGCCGTTCCTGAATCGCTTAGTGTGTGTCTTCAGGCTCCTGTATCTCCTCCCTGATGGCGGAGGGGAAGAAGCCGTTCCTGAATCGCTGAGTGTGTGCCTTCAGGCTCCTGTACCTCCTCCCTGATGGCGGAGAGGAAGGAGCTGTTCCTGAATCGCTGAGTGTGTGTCTTCAGGCTCCTGTACCTCCTCCCTGATGGCAGAGGGGAAGAAGCCGTTCCTGAATCGCTGAGTGTGTGTCTTCAGGCTCCTGTACCTCCTCCCTGATGGCGGAGGGGAAGAAGCCGTTCCTGAATCGCTGAGTGTGTGTCTTCAGGGTCCTGTACCTCCTCCCTGATGGCGGAGAGGAAGCTGTTCCTGAATCGCTGAGTGTGTGCCTTCAGGCTCCTGTACCTCCTCCCTGATGGCGGAGAGGAAGGAGCTGTTCCTGAATCGCTGAGTGTGTGTCTTCAGGCTCCTGTACCTCCTCCCTGATGGCAGAGGGGAAGAAGCTGTTCCTGAATCACTGAGTGTGTGCCTTCAGGCTCCTGTACCTCCTCCCTGATGGCGGAGGGGAAGAAGCTGTTCCTGAATCGCTGAGTGTGTGTCTTCAAGGTCCTGTACCTCCTCCCTGATGGCGGAGGGGAAGAAGCTGTTCCTGAATCACTGAGTGTGTGTCTTCAGGCTCCTGTACCTCCTCCCTGATGGCAGAGGGGAAGAAGCCGTTCCTGAATCGCTGAGTGTGTGCCTTCAGGCTCCTGTACCTCCTCCCTGATGGCGGAGAGGAATGAGCTGTTCCTGAATCGCTGAGTGTGTGTCTTCAGGCTCCTGTACCTCCTCCCTGATGGCGGAGGGGAAGGAGCTGTTCCTGAATCGCTGAGTGTGTGTCTTCAGGCTCCTGTACTTCCTCCCTGATGGCGGAGGGGAAGAAGCCGTTCCTGAATCGCTGAGTGTGTGTCTTCAGGCTCCTGTACCGCCTCCCTGATGGCGGAGGGGAAGAATCTGTTCCTGAATCGCTGAGTGTGTGCCTTCAGGCTCCTGTACCTCCTCCCTGATGGCGGAGAGGAAGGAGCTGTTCCTGAATCGCTGAGTGTGTGTTTTCAGGCTCCTGTACCTCCACCCTGATGGCAGAGGGGAAGAAGCCGTTCCTGAATAGCTGAGTGTGTGTTTCTTCAGGCTCCTGTACCTCCTCTCTGATGGCGGAGGGGAAGAAGCTGTTCCTGAATCGCTGAGTGTGTGTCTTCAGGGTCCTGTACCTCCTCCCTGATGGCGGAGGGGAAGAAGCTGTTCCTGAATCGCTGAGTGTGTGCCTTCAGGCTCCTGTACCTCCTCCCTGATGGCGGAGAGGAAGGAGCTGTTCCTGAATCGCTGAGTGTGTGTCTTCAGGCTCCTGTACCTCCTCCCTGATGGCTGAGGGGAAGAAGCCGTTCCTGAATCGCTGAGTGTGTGTCTTCAGGCTCCTGTATCTCCTCCCTGATGGCGGAGGGGAAGAAGCTGTTCCTGAATCGCTGAGTGTGTGCCTTCAGGCTCCTGTACCTCCTCCCTGATGGCGGAGAGGAAGGAGCTGTTCCTGAATCGCTAAGTGTGTGTCTTCAGGCTCCTGTACCTCCTCCCTGATGGCAGAGGGGAAGAAGCCGTTCCTGAATCGCTGAGTGTGTGTCTTCAGGCTCCTGTACCTCGTCCCTGATGGCGGAGGGGAAGAAGCTGTTCCTGAATCGCTGAGTGTGTGTCTTCAGGGTCCTGTACCTCCTCCCTGATGGCGGAGAGGAAGCTGTTCCTGAATCGCTGAGTGTGTGCCTTCAGGCTCCTGTACCTCCTCCCTGATGGCGGAGAGGAAGGAGCTGTTCCTGAATCGCTGAGTGTGTGTCTTCAGGCTCCTGTACCTACTCCCTGATGGCAGAGGGGAAGAAGCCGTTCCTGAATCGCTGAGTGTGTGTCTTCAGGCTCCTGTACCTCCTCCCTGATGGCGGAGAGGAAGGAGCTGTTCCTGAATCGCTGAGTGTGTGCCTTCAGGGTCCTCTACCTCCTCCCTGATGGCGGAGGCGAAGAAGCTGTTCCTGAATCGCTGAGTGTGTGCCTTCAGGCTCCTGTACCTCCTCCCTGATGGCGGAGAGGAAGCTGTTCCTGAATCGCTGAGTGTGTGCCTTCAGGCTCCTGTACCTCCTCCCTGATGGCGGAGAGGAAGGAGCTGTTCCTGAATCGCTGAGTGTGTGTCTTCAGGCTCCTGTACCTCCTCCCTGATGGCAGAGGGGAAGAAGCTGTTCCTGAATCGCTGAGTGTGTGTCTTCAAGGTCCTGTACCTCCTCCCTGATGGCGGAGGGGAAGAAGCTGTTCCTGAATCACTGAGTGTGTGTCTTCAGCCTCCTGTACCTCCTCCCTGATGGAGGAGGGGAAGAAGCTGTTCCTGAATCGCTGAGTGTGTGTCTTCAGGCTCCTGTACCTCCTCCCTGATGGCAGAGGGGAAGAAGCCGTTCCTGAATCGCTGAGTTTGTGTCTTCAGGCTCCTGTACCTCCTCCCTGATGGCGGAGGGGAAGAAGCTGTTCCTGTATCGCTGAGTGTGTGCCTTCAGGCTCCTGTACCTCCTCCCAGATGGCGGAGGGGAAGAAGCTGTTCCTGAATCGCTGAGTGTGTGCCTTCAGGCTCCTGTACCTCCTCCCTGATGGCGGAGAGGAAGGAGCTGTTCCTGAATCGCTGAGTGTGTGTCTTCAGGCTCCTGTACCTCCTCCCTGATGGCAGAGGGGAAGAAGCTGTTCCTGAATCACTGAGTGTGTGCCTTCAGGCTCCTGTACCTCCTCCCTGATGGCGGAGGGGAAGAAGCCGTTCCTGAATCGCTGAGTGTGTGCCTTCAGGCTCCTGTACCTCCTCCCTGATGGCGGAGAGGAAGGAGCTGTTCCTGAATCGCTGAGTGTGTGTCTTCAGGCTCCTGTACCTCCTCCCTGATGGCAGAGGGGAAGAAGCCGTTCCTGAATCGCTGAGTGTGTGTCTTCAGGCTCCTGTACCTCCTCCCTGATGGCGGAGGGGAAGAAGCCGTTCCTGAATCGCTGAGTGTGTGTCTTCAGGGTCCTGTACCTCCTCCCTGATGGCGGAGAGGAAGCTGTTCCTGAATCGCTGAGTGTGTGCCTTCAGGCTCCTGTACCTCCTCCCTGATGGCGGAGAGGAAGGAGCTGTTCCTGAATCGCTGAGTGTGTGTCTTCAGGCTCCTGTACCTCCTCCCTGATGGCAGAGGGGAAGAAGCTGTTCCTGAATCACTGAGTGTGTGCCTTCAGGCTCCTGTACCTCCTCCCTGATGGCGGAGGGGAAGAAGCTGTTCCTGAATCGCTGAGTGTGTGTCTTCAAGGTCCTGTACCTCCTCCCTGATGGCGGAGGGGAAGAAGCTGTTCCTGAATCACTGAGTGTGTGTCTTCAGGCTCCTGTACCTCCTCCCTGATGGCAGAGGGGAAGAAGCCGTTCCTGAATCGCTGAGTGTGTGCCTTCAGGCTCCTGTACCTCCTCCCTGATGGCGGAGAGGAATGAGCTGTTCCTGAATCGCTGAGTGTGTGTCTTCAGGCTCCTGTACCTCCTCCCTGATGGCGGAGGGGAAGGAGCTGTTCCTGAATCGCTGAGTGTGTGTCTTCAGGCTCCTGTACTTCCTCCCTGATGGCGGAGGGGAAGAAGCCGTTCCTGAATCGCTGAGTGTGTGTCTTCAGGCTCCTGTACCGCCTCCCTGATGGCGGAGGGGAAGAATCTGTTCCTGAATCGCTGAGTGTGTGCCTTCAGGCTCCTGTACCTCCTCCCTGATGGCGGAGAGGAAGGAGCTGTTCCTGAATCGCTGAGTGTGTGTTTTCAGGCTCCTGTACCTCCACCCTGATGGCAGAGGGGAAGAAGCCGTTCCTGAATAGCTGAGTGTGTGTTTCTTCAGGCTCCTGTACCTCCTCTCTGATGGCGGAGGGGAAGAAGCTGTTCCTGAATCGCTGAGTGTGTGTCTTCAGGGTCCTGTACCTCCTCCCTGATGGCGGAGGGGAAGAAGCTGTTCCTGAATCGCTGAGTGTGTGCCTTCAGGCTCCTGTACCTCCTCCCTGATGGCGGAGAGGAAGGAGCTGTTCCTGAATCGCTGAGTGTGTGTCTTCAGGCTCCTGTACCTCCTCCCTGATGGCTGAGGGGAAGAAGCCGTTCCTGAATCGCTGAGTGTGTGTCTTCAGGCTCCTGTATCTCCTCCCTGATGGCGGAGGGGAAGAAGCTGTTCCTGAATCGCTGAGTGTGTGCCTTCAGGCTCCTGTACCTCCTCCCTGATGGCGGAGAGGAAGGAGCTGTTCCTGAATCGCTAAGTGTGTGTCTTCAGGCTCCTGTACCTCCTCCCTGATGGCAGAGGGGAAGAAGCCGTTCCTGAATCGCTGAGTGTGTGTCTTCAGGCTCCTGTACCTCGTCCCTGATGGCGGAGGGGAAGAAGCTGTTCCTGAATCGCTGAGTGTGTGTCTTCAGGGTCCTGTACCTCCTCCCTGATGGCGGAGAGGAAGCTGTTCCTGAATCGCTGAGTGTGTGCCTTCAGGCTCCTGTACCTCCTCCCTGATGGCGGAGAGGAAGGAGCTGTTCCTGAATCGCTGAGTGTGTGTCTTCAGGCTCCTGTACCTACTCCCTGATGGCAGAGGGGAAGAAGCCGTTCCTGAATCGCTGAGTGTGTGTCTTCAGGCTCCTGTACCTCCTCCCTGATGGCGGAGAGGAAGGAGCTGTTCCTGAATCGCTGAGTGTGTGCCTTCAGGGTCCTCTACCTCCTCCCTGATGGCGGAGGCGAAGAAGCTGTTCCTGAATCGCTGAGTGTGTGCCTTCAGGCTCCTGTACCTCCTCCCTGATGGCGGAGAGGAAGCTGTTCCTGAATCGCTGAGTGTGTGCCTTCAGGCTCCTGTACCTCCTCCCTGATGGCGGAGAGGAAGGAGCTGTTCCTGAATCGCTGAGTGTGTGTCTTCAGGCTCCTGTACCTCCTCCCTGATGGCAGAGGGGAAGAAGCTGTTCCTGAATCGCTGAGTGTGTGTCTTCAAGGTCCTGTACCTCCTCCCTGATGGCGGAGGGGAAGAAGCTGTTCCTGAATCACTGAGTGTGTGTCTTCAGCCTCCTGTACCTCCTCCCTGATGGAGGAGGGGAAGAAGCTGTTCCTGAATCGCTGAGTGTGTGTCTTCAGGCTCCTGTACCTCCTCCCTGATGGCAGAGGGGAAGAAGCCGTTCCTGAATCGCTGAGTTTGTGTCTTCAGGCTCCTGTACCTCCTCCCTGATGGCGGAGGGGAAGAAGCTGTTCCTGTATCGCTGAGTGTGTGCCTTCAGGCTCCTGTACCTCCTCCCAGATGGCGGAGGGGAAGAAGCTGTTCCTGAATCGCTGAGTGTGTGCCTTCAGGCTCCTGTACCTCCTCCCTGATGGCGGAGAGGAAGGAGCTGTTCCTGAATCGCTGAGTGTGTGTCTTCAGGCTCCTGTACCTCCTCCCTGATGGCTGAGGGGAAAAAGCCGTTCCTGAATCGCTGAGTGTGTGTCTTCAGGCTCCTGTACCTCCTCCCTGATGGCGGAGGGGAAGAAGCCGTTCCTGAATCGCTGCAGTGTGTGCCTTCAGCTCCTGTACCTCCTCCCTGATGGCGGAGCGGAGAGGTCTGATCTGTCTGAGTGTCGCTGAGTGTGTCTTCAGGCTCCTGTACCTCCTCCCTGATGGCGGAGGGGAAGGAGCTGTTCCTGAATCGCTGAGTTTGTGTCTTCAGGCTCCTGTACCTCCTCCCTGATGGCGGAGAGGAAGGAGCTGTTCCTGAATCGCTGAGTGTGTGTCTTCAGGGGTCCTGACCCTCCTCCCTGATGGCGGAGAGGAAGCTGTTCCTGAATCGCTGAGTGTGTGCCTTCAGGCTCCTGTATCTCCCTCCACCTGATGGCGGAGAGGAAGGAGCTGTTCCTGAATCGCTGAGTGGTGTGTCTTCAGGCTCCTGTACCTCCTCCCTGATGGCAGAGGTGAAGAAGCCGTTCCTGAATCGCTGAGTGTGTGACTTCAGGCTCCTGTACCTCCTCCCTGATGGCGGAGGGGAAGAAGCTGTTCCTGAATCGCTGAGTGTGTGCCTTCAGGCTCCTGTACCCTCCTCCCTGATGGCGGAGAGGAAGGAGCTGTTCCTGAATCGCTGAGTGTGTGTCTTCAGGCTCCTGTACCTCCTCCCTGATGGCGGAGGGGAAGAAGCTGTTCCTGAATCGCTGAGTGTGTGTCTCAGGCCTCTGTACCTCCTCCCTGATGGCGGAGGGGAAGAAGCTGTTCCTGAATCGCTGAGTGTGTGCCTTCAGGCTCCCTCCCTGATGGCGGAGAGGAAGGAGCTGTTCCTGAATCGCTGAGTGTGTGTCTTCAGGCTCCTGTACCTCCTCCCTGATGGCAGAGGGGAAGAAGCCGTTCCTGAATCGCTGAGTGTGTGTCTTCAGGCTCCTGTACCTCCTCCCTGATGGCGGAGGGGAAGAAGCCGTTCCTGAATCGCTGAGTGTGTGCCTTCAGGCTCCTGTACCTCCTCCCTGATGGCGGAGAGGAAGGAGCCATTCCTGAATCGCTGAGTGTGTGCCTTCAGGCTCCTGTACCTCCTCCCTGATGGCGGAGAGGAAGGAGCTGTTCCTGAATCGCTGAGTGTGTGTCTTCAGGCTCCTGTACCTCCTCCCTGATGGCGGAGGGGAAGAAGCCGTTCCTGAATCGCTGAGTGTGTGTCTTCAGGCTCCTGTACCTCCTCCCTGATGGCGGAGGGGAAGCAGCCATTCCTGAATCGCTGAGAGTGTGCCTTCAGGCTCCTGTACCTCCTCCCTGATGGCGGAGAGGAAGGAGCGGTTCCTGAATCGCTGAGTGTGTGTCTTCAGGCTCCTGTACCTCCTCCCTGATGGCAGAGGGGAAGAAGCCGTTCCTGAATAGCTGAGTGTGTGTCTTCAGGCTCCTGTACCTCCTCCCTGATGGCTGAGGGGAAGAAGCTGTTCCTGAATCGCTGAGTGTGTGTCTTCAGGGTCCTCTACCTCCTCCCTGATGGCGGAGGCGAAGAAGCTGTTCCTGAATCGCTGAGTGTGTGCCTTCAGGCTCCTGTACCTCCTCCCTGATGGCGGAGAGGAAGGAGCTGTTCCTGAATCGCTGAGTGTGTGTCTTCAGGCTCCTGTACCTCCTCCCTGATGGCTGAGGGGAAGAAGCCGTTCCTGAATCGCTTAGTGTGTGTCTTCAGGCTCCTGTATCTCCTCCCTGATGGCGGAGGGGAAGAAGCTGTTCCTGAATCGCTGAGTGTGTGCCTTCAGGCTCCTGTACCTCCTCCCTGATGGCGGAGAGGAAGGAGCTGTTCCTGAATCGCTGAGTGTGTGTCTTCAGGCTCCTGTACCTCCTCCCTGATGGCAGAGGGGAAGAAGCCGTTCCTGAATCGCTGAGTGTGTGTCTTCAGGCTCCTGTACCTCCTCCCTGATGGCGGAGGGGAAGAAGCTGTTCCTGAATCGCTGAGTGTGTGTCTTCAGGGTCCTGTACCTCCTCCCTGATGGCGGAGAGGAAGCTGTTCCTGAATCGCTGAGTGTGTGCCTTCAGGCTCCTGTACCTCCTCCCTGATGGCGGAGAGGAAGGAGCTGTTCCTGAATCGCTGAGTGTGTGTCTTCAGGCTCCTGTACCTCCTCCCTGATGGCAGAGGGGAAGAAGCTGTTCCTGAATCACTGAGTGTGTGCCTTCAGGCTCCTGTACCTCCTCCCTGATGGCGGAGGGGAAGAAGCTGTTCCTGAATCGCTGAGTGTGTGTCTTCAAGGTCCTGTACCTCCTCCCTGATGGCGGAGGGGAAGAAGCTGTTCCTGAATCACTGAGTGTGTGTCTTCAGGCTCCTGTACCTCCTCCCTGATGGCAGAGGGGAAGAAGCCGTTCCTGAATCGCTGAGTGTGTGCCTTCAGGCTCCTGTACCTCCTCCCTGATGGCGGAGAGGAATGAGCTGTTCCTGAATCGCTGAGTGTGTGTCTTCAGGCTCCTGTACCTCCTCCCTGATGGCGGAGGGGAAGGAGCTGTTCCTGAATCGCTGAGTGTGTGTCTTCAGGCTCCTGTACTTCCTCCCTGATGGCGGAGGGGAAGAAGCCGTTCCTGAATCGCTGAGTGTGTGTCTTCAGGCTCCTGTACCGCCTCCCTGATGGCGGAGGGAAAGAATCTGTTCCTGAATCGCTGAGTGTGTGCCTTCAGGCTCCTGTACCTCCTCCCTGATGGCGGAGAGGAAGGAGCTGTTCCTGAATCGCTGAGTGTGTGTTTTCAGGCTCCTGTACCTCCACCCTGATGGCAGAGGGGAAGAAGCCGTTCCTGAATAGCTGAGTGTGTGTTTCTTCAGGCTCCTGTACCTCCTCTCTGATGGCGGAGGGGAAGAAGCTGTTCCTGAATCGCTGAGTGTGTGTCTTCAGGGTCCTGTACCTCCTCCCTGATGGCGGAGGGGAAGAAGCTGTTCCTGAATCGCTGAGTGTGTGCCTTCAGGCTCCTGTACCTCCTCCCTGATGGCGGAGAGGAAGGAGCTGTTCCTGAATCGCTGAGTGTGTGTCTTCAGGCTCCTGTACCTCCTCCCTGATGGCTGAGGGGAAGAAGCCGTTCCTGAATCGCTGAGTGTGTGTCTTCAGGCTCCTGTATCTCCTCCCTGATGGCGGAGGGGAAGAAGCTGTTCCTGAATCGCTGAGTGTGTGCCTTCAGGCTCCTGTACCTCCTCCCTGATGGCGGAGAGGAAGGAGCTGTTCCTGAATCGCTAAGTGTGTGTCTTCAGGCTCCTGTACCTCCTCCCTGATGGCAGAGGGGAAGAAGCCGTTCCTGAATCGCTGAGTGTGTGTCTTCAGGCTCCTGTACCTCGTCCCTGATGGCGGAGGGGAAGAAGCTGTTCCTGAATCGCTGAGTGTGTGTCTTCAGGGTCCTGTACCTCCTCCCTGATGGCGGAGAGGAAGCTGTTCCTGAATCGCTGAGTGTGTGCCTTCAGGCTCCTGTACCTCCTCCCTGATGGCGGAGAGGAAGGAGCTGTTCCTGAATCGCTGAGTGTGTGTCTTCAGGCTCCTGTACCTACTCCCTGATGGCAGAGGGGAAGAAGCCGTTCCTGAATCGCTGAGTGTGTGTCTTCAGGCTCCTGTACCTCCTCCCTGATGGCGGAGAGGAAGGAGCTGTTCCTGAATCGCTGAGTGTGTGCCTTCAGGCTCCTGTACCTCCTCCCTGATGGCGGAGGGGAAGAAGCTGTTCCTGAATCGCTGAGTGTGTGTCTTCAAGGTCCTGTACCTCCTCCCTGATGGCGGAGGGGAAGAAGCTGTTCCTGAATCGCTGAGTGTGTGTCTTCAGGCTCCTGTACCTCCTCCCTGATGGCAGAGGGGAAGAAGCCGTTCCTGAATCGCTGAGTGTGTGTCTTCAGGCTCCTGTACCTCCTCCCTGATGGCGGAGGGGAAGAAGCTGTTCCTGAATCGCTGAGTGTGTGCCTTCAGGCTCCTGTACCTCCTCCCTGATGGCGGAGAGGAAGGAGCTGTTCCTGAATCGCTGAGTGTGTGTCTTCAGGCTCCTGTACCTCTTCCCTGATGGCGGAGGGGAAGAAGCTGTTCCTGAATCGCTGAGTGTGTGCCTTCAGGCTCCTGTACCTCCTCCCTGATGGCGGAGAGGAAGGAGCTGTTCCTGAATCGCTGAGTGTGTGTCTTCAGGCTCCTGTACCTCCTCCCTGATGGCAGAGGGGAAGAAGCTGTTCCTGAATAGCTGACTGTGTGTCTTCAGGCTCCTGTACCTCCTCCCTGATGGCGGAGGGGAAGAAGCTGTTCCTGAATCGCTGAGTGTGTGTCTTCAGGGCCCTGTACCTCCTCCCTGATGGCGGAGGAGAAGAAGCTGTTCCTGAATCGCTGAGTGTGTGCCTTCAGGCTCCTGTAAATCCTCCCTGATGGCGGAGAGGAAGGAGCTGTTCCTGAATCGCTGAGTGTGTGTCTTCAGGCCCCTGTACCTCCTCCCTGATGGCGGAGGGGAAGAAGCTGTTCCTGAATCGCTGAGTGTGTGCCTTCAGGCTCCTGTACCTCCTCCCTGATGGCGGAGAGGAAGGAGCTGTTCCTGAATCGCTGAGTGTGTGCCTTCAGGCTCCTGTACCTCCCCCCTGATGGCGGAGGGGAAGAAGCTGTTCCTGAATCGCTGAGTGTGTGTCTTCAAGGTCCTGTACCTCCTCCCTGATGGCGGAGGGGAAGAAGCTGTTCCTGAATCGCTGAGTGTGTGTCTTCAGGCTCCTGTACCTCCTCCCTGATGGCAGAGGGGAAGAAGCCGTTCCCTAATCGCTGAGTGTGTGTCTTCAGGCTCCTGTACCTCCTCCCTGATGGCGGAGGGGAAGAAGCTGTTCCTGAATCGCTGAGTGTGTGTCTTCAGGCTCCTGTACCTCCTCCCTGATGGCGGAGGGGAAGAAGCTGTTCCTGAATCGCTGAGTGTGTGCCTTCAGGCTCCTGTACCTCCTCCCTGATGGCGGAGAGGAAGGAGCTGTTCCTGAATCGCTGAGTGTGTGTCTTCAGGCTCCTGTACCTCCTCCCTGATGGCAGAGGGGAAGAAGCCGTTCCTGAATCGCTGAGTGTGTGTCTTCAGGGTCCTGCACCTCCTCCCTGATGGCGGAGAGGAAGCTGTTCCTGAATCGCTGAGTGTGTGCCTTCAGGCTCCTGTACCTCCTCCCTGATGGCGGAGAGGAAGGAGCTGTTCCTGAATCGCTGAGTGTGTGTCTTCAGGCTCCTGTACCTCCTCCCTGATGGCAGAGGGGAAGAAGCTGTTCCTGAATCACTCAGTGTGTGCCTTCAGGCTCCTGTACCTCCTCCCTGATGGCGGAGGGGAAGAAGCTGTTCCTGAATCGCTGAGTGTGTGTCTTCAAGGTCCTGTACCTCCTCCCTGATGGCAGAGGGGAAGAAGCCGTTCCCTAATCGCTGAGTGTGTGTCTTCAGGCTCCTGTACCTCCTCCCTGATGGCGGAGGGGAAGAAGCTGTTCCTGAATCGCTGAGTGTGTGTCTTCAGGCTCCTATACCTCCTCCCTGATGGCAGAGGGGAAGAAGCTGTTCCTGAATCGCTGAGTGTGTGTCTTCAGGGTCCTGTACCTCCTCCCTGATGGCGGAGAGGAAGCTGTTCCTGAATCGCTGAGTGTGTGCCTTCAGGCTCCTGTACCTCCTCCCTGATGGCGGAGAGGAAGGAGCTGTTCCTGAATCGCTGAGTGTGTGTCTTCAGGCTCCTGTACCTCCTCCCTGATGGCAGAGGGGAAGAAGCCGTTCCTGAATCGCTGAGTGTGTGTCTTCAGGCTCCTGTACCGCCTCCCTGATGGCGGAGGGGAAGAATCTGTTCCTGAATCGCTGAGTGTGTGCCTTCAGGCTCCTGTACCTCCTCTCTGATGGCGGAGGGGAAGAAGCTGTTCCTGAATCGCTGAGTGTGTGTCTTCAGGGTCCTGTACCTCCTCCCTGATGGCGGAGGGGAAGAAGCTGTTCCTGAATCGCTGAGTGTGTGCCTTCAGGCTCCTGTACCTCCTCCCTGATGGCGGAGAGGAAGGAGCTGTTCCTGAATCGCTGAGTGTGTGTCTTCAGGCTCCTGTACCTCCTCCCTGATGGCTGAGGGGAAGAAGCCGTTCCTGAATCGCTGAGTGTGTGTCTTCAGGCTCCTGTATCTCCTCCCTGATGGCGGAGGGGAAGAAGCTGTTCCTGAATCGCTGAGTGTGTGCCTTCAGGCTCCTGTACCTCCTCCCTGATGGCGGAGAGGAAGGAGCTGTTCCTGAATCGCTAAGTGTGTGTCTTCAGGCTCCTGTACCTCCTCCCTGATGGCAGAGGGGAAGAAGCCGTTCCTGAATCGCTGAGTGTGTGTCTTCAGGGTCCTGTACCTCCTCCCTGATGGCGGAGAGGAAGCTGTTCCTGAATCGCTGAGTGTGTGCCTTCAGGCTCCTGTACCTCCTCCCTGATGGCGGAGAGGAAGGAGCTGTTCCTGAATCGCTGAGTGTGTGTCTTCAGGCTCCTGTACCTACTCCCTGATGGCAGAGGGGAAGAAGCCGTTCCTGAATCGCTGAGTGTGTGTCTTCAGGCTCCTGTACCTCCTCCCTGATGGCGGAGAGGAAGGAGCTGTTCCTGAATCGCTGAGTGTGTGCCTTCAGGCTCCTGTACCTCCTCCCTGATGGCGGAGGGGAAGAAGCTGTTCCTGAATCGCTGAGTGTGTGTCTTCAAGGTCCTGTACCTCCTCCCTGATGGCGGAGGGGAAGAAGCTGTTCCTGAATCGCTGAGTGTGTGTCTTCAGGCTCCTGTACCTCCTCCCTGATGGCAGAGGGGAAGAAGCCGTTCCTGAATCGCTGAGTGTGTGTCTTCAGGCTCCTGTACCTCCTCCCTGATGGCGGAGGGGAAGAAGCTGTTCCTGAATCGCTGAGTGTGTGCCGTCAGGCTCCTGTACCTCCTCCCTGATGGCGGAGAGGAAGGAGCTGTTCCTGAATCGCTGAGTGTGTGTCTTCAGGCTCCTGTACCTCCTCCCTGATGGCGGAGGGGAAGAAGCTGTTCCTGAATCGCTGAGTGTGTGCCTTCAGGCTCCTGTACCTCCTCCCTGATGGCGGAGAGGAAGGAGCTGTTCCTGAATCGCTGAGTGTGTGTCTTCAGGCTCCTGTACCTCCTCCCTGATGGCAGAGGGGAAGAAGCTGTTCCTGAATAGCTGACTGTGTGTCTTCAGGCTCCTGTACCTCCTCCCTGATGGCGGAGGGGAAGAAGCTGTTCCTGAATCGCTGAGTGTGTGTCTTCAGGGCCCTGTACCTCCTCCCTGATGGCGGAGGAGAAGAAGCTGTTCCTGAATCGCTGAGTGTGTGCCTTCAGGCTCCTGTAAATCCTCCCTGATGGCGGAGAGGAAGGAGCTGTTCCTGAATCGCTGAGTGTGTGTCTTCAGGCCCCTGTACCTCCTCCCTGATGGCGGAGGGGAAGAAGCTGTTCCTGAATCGCTGAGTGTGTGCCTTTAGGCTCCTGTACCTCCTCCCTGATGGCGGAGAGGAAGGAGCTGTTCCTGAATCGCTGAGTGTGTGCCTTCAGGCTCCTGTACCTCCTCCCTGATGGCGGAGGGGAAGAAGCTGTTCCTGAATCGCTGAGTGTGTGTCTTCAAGGTCCTGTACCTCCTCCCTGATGGCGGAGGGGAAGAAGCTGTTCCTGAATCGCTGAGTGTGTGTCTTCAGGCTCCTGTACCTCCTCCCTGATGGCAGAGGGGAAGAAGCCGTTCCCTAATCGCTGAGTGTGTGTCTTCAGGCTCCTGTACCTCCTCCCTGATGGCGGAGGGGAAGAAGCTGTTCCTGAATCGCTGAGTGTGTGTCTTCAGGCTCCTGTACCTCCTCCCTGATGGCGGAGGGGAAGAAGCTGTTCCTGAATCGCTGAGTGTGTGCCTTCAGGCTCCTGTACCTCCTCCCTGATGGCGGAGAGGAAGGAGCTGTTCCTGAATCGCTGAGTGTGTGTCTTCAGGCTCCTGTACCTCCTCCCTGATGGCAGAGGGGAAGAAGCCGTTCCTGAATCGCTGAGTGTGTGTCTTCAGGGTCCTGTACCTCCTCCCTGATGGCGGAGAGGAAGCTGTTCCTGAATCGCTGAGTGTGTGCCTTCAGGCTCCTGTACCTCCTCCCTGATGGCGGAGAGGAAGGAGCTGTTCCTGAATCGCTGAGTGTGTGTCTTCAGGCTCCTGTACCTCCTCCCTGATGGCAGAGGGGAAGAAGCTGTTCCTGAATCACTCAGTGTGTGCCTTCAGGCTCCTGTACCTCCTCCCTGATGGCGGAGGGGAAGAAGCTGTTCCTGAATCGCTGAGTGTGTGTCTTCAAGGTCCTGTACCTCCTCCCTGATGGCAGAGGGGAAGAAGCCGTTCCCTAATCGCTGAGTGTGTGTCTTCAGGCTCCTGTACCTCCTCCCTGATGGCGGAGGGGAAGAAGCTGTTCCTGAATCGCTGAGTGTGTGTCTTCAGGCTCCTATACCTCCTCCCTGATGGCAGAGGGGAAGAAGCTGTTCCTGAATCGCTGAGTGTGTGTCTTCAGGCTCCTGTACCTCCTCCCTGATGGCGGAGGGGAAGAAGCTGTTCCTGAATCGCTGAGTGTGTGTCTTCAGGCTCCTGTACCTCCTCCCTGATGGCGGAGAGGAAGCTGTTCCTGAATCGCTGAGTGTGTGCCTTCAGGCTCCTGTACCTCCTCCCTGATGGCGGAGAGGAAGGAGCTGTTCCTGAATCGCTGAGTGTGTGTCTTCAGGCTCCTGTACCTACTCCCTGATGGCAGAGGGGAAGAAGCCGTTCCTGAATCGCTGAGTGTGTGTCTTCAGGCTCCTGTACCTCCTCCCTGATGGCGGAGAGGAAGGAGCTGTTCCTGAATCGCTGAGTGTGTGCCTTCAGGCTCCTGTACCTCCTCCCTGATGGCGGAGGGGAAGAAGCTGTTCCTGAATCGCTGAGTGTGTGTCTTCAAGGTCCTGTACCTCCTCCCTGATGGCGGAGGGGAAGAAGCTGTTCCTGAATCGCTGAGTGTGTGTCTTCAGGCTCCTGTACCTCCTCCCTGATGGCAGAGGGGAAGAAGCCGTTCCTGAATCGCTGAGTGTGTGTCTTCAGGCTCCTGTACCTCCTCCCTGATGGCGGAGGGGAAGAAGCTGTTCCTGAATCGCTGAGTGTGTGCCGTCAGGCTCCTGTACCTCCTCCCTGATGGCGGAGAGGAAGGAGCTGTTCCTGAATCGCTGAGTGTGTGTCTTCAGGCTCCTGTACCTCCTCCCTGATGGCGGAGGGGAAGAAGCTGTTCCTGAATCGCTGAGTGTGTGCCTTCAGGCTCCTGTACCTCCTCCCTGATGGCGGAGAGGAAGGAGCTGTTCCTGAATCGCTGAGTGTGTGTCTTCAGGCTCCTGTACCTCCTCCCTGATGGCAGAGGGGAAGAAGCTGTTCCTGAATAGCTGACTGTGTGTCTTCAGGCTCCTGTACCTCCTCCCTGATGGCGGAGGGGAAGAAGCTGTTCCTGAATCGCTGAGTGTGTGTCTTCAGGGCCCTGTACCTCCTCCCTGATGGCGGAGGAGAAGAAGCTGTTCCTGAATCGCTGAGTGTGTGCCTTCAGGCTCCTGTAAATCCTCCCTGATGGCGGAGAGGAAGGAGCTGTTCCTGAATCGCTGAGTGTGTGTCTTCAGGCCCCTGTACCTCCTCCCTGATGGCGGAGGGGAAGAAGCTGTTCCTGAATCGCTGAGTGTGTGCCTTTAGGCTCCTGTACCTCCTCCCTGATGGCGGAGAGGAAGGAGCTGTTCCTGAATCGCTGAGTGTGTGCCTTCAGGCTCCTGTACCTCCTCCCTGATGGCGGAGGGGAAGAAGCTGTTCCTGAATCGCTGAGTGTGTGTCTTCAAGGTCCTGTACCTCCTCCCTGATGGCGGAGGGGAAGAAGCTGTTCCTGAATCGCTGAGTGTGTGTCTTCAGGCTCCTGTACCTCCTCCCTGATGGCAGAGGGGAAGAAGCCGTTCCCTAATCGCTGAGTGTGTGTCTTCAGGCTCCTGTACCTCCTCCCTGATGGCGGAGGGGAAGAAGCTGTTCCTGAATCGCTGAGTGTGTGTCTTCAGGCTCCTGTACCTCCTCCCTGATGGCGGAGGGGAAGAAGCTGTTCCTGAATCGCTGAGTGTGTGCCTTCAGGCTCCTGTACCTCCTCCCTGATGGCGGAGAGGAAGGAGCTGTTCCTGAATCGCTGAGTGTGTGTCTTCAGGCTCCTGTACCTCCTCCCTGATGGCAGAGGGGAAGAAGCCGTTCCTGAATCGCTGAGTGTGTGTCTTCAGGGTCCTGTACCTCCTCCCTGATGGCGGAGAGGAAGCTGTTCCTGAATCGCTGAGTGTGTGCCTTCAGGCTCCTGTACCTCCTCCCTGATGGCGGAGAGGAAGGAGCTGTTCCTGAATCGCTGAGTGTGTGTCTTCAGGCTCCTGTACCTCCTCCCTGATGGCAGAGGGGAAGAAGCTGTTCCTGAATCACTCAGTGTGTGCCTTCAGGCTCCTGTACCTCCTCCCTGATGGCGGAGGGGAAGAAGCTGTTCCTGAATCGCTGAGTGTGTGTCTTCAAGGTCCTGTACCTCCTCCCTGATGGCAGAGGGGAAGAAGCCGTTCCCTAATCGCTGAGTGTGTGTCTTCAGGCTCCTGTACCTCCTCCCTGATGGCGGAGGGGAAGAAGCTGTTCCTGAATCGCTGAGTGTGTGTCTTCAGGCTCCTATACCTCCTCCCTGATGGCAGAGGGGAAGAAGCTGTTCCTGAATCGCTGAGTGTGTGTCTTCAGGCTCCTGTACCTCCTCCCTGATGGCGGAGGGGAAGAAGCTGTTCCTGAATCGCTGAGTGTGTGTCTTCAGGCTCCTGTACCTCCTCCCTGATGGCAGAGGGGAAGAAGCCGTTCCTGAATAGCTGAGTGTGTGTTTCTTCAGGCTCCTGTACCTCCTCTCTGATGGCGGAGGGGAAGAAGCTGTTCCTGAATCGCTGAGTGTGTGTCTTCAGGGTCCTGTACCTCCTCCCTGATGGCGGAGGGGAAGAAGCTGTTCCTGAATCGCTGAGTGTGTGCCTTCAGGCTCCTGTACCTCCTCCCTGATGGCGGAGAGGAAGGAGCTGTTCCTGAATCGCTGAGTGTGTGTCTTCAGGCTCCTGTACCTCCTCCCTGATGGCTGAGGGGAAGAAGCCGTTCCTGAATCGCTGAGTGTGTGTCTTCAGGCTCCTGTATCTCCTCCCTGATGGCGGAGGGGAAGAAGCTGTTCCTGAATCGCTGAGTGTGTGCCTTCAGGCTCCTGTACCTCCTCCCTGATGGCGGAGAGGAAGGAGCTGTTCCTGAATCGCTAAGTGTGTGTCTTCAGGCTCCTGTACCTCCTCCCTGATGGCAGAGGGGAAGAAGCCGTTCCTGAATCGCTGAGTGTGTGTCTTCAGGCTCCTGTACCTCGTCCCTGATGGCGGAGGGGAAGAAGCTGTTCCTGAATCGCTGAGTGTGTGTCTTCAGGGTCCTGTACCTCCTCCCTGATGGCGGAGAGGAAGCTGTTCCTGAATCGCTGAGTGTGTGCCTTCAGGCTCCTGTACCTCCTCCCTGATGGCGGAGAGGAAGGAGCTGTTCCTGAATCGCTGAGTGTGTGTCTTCAGGCTCCTGTACCTACTCCCTGATGGCAGAGGGGAAGAAGCCGTTCCTGAATCGCTGAGTGTGTGTCTTCAGGCTCCTGTACCTCCTCCCTGATGGCGGAGAGGAAGGAGCTGTTCCTGAATCGCTGAGTGTGTGCCTTCAGGCTCCTGTACCTCCTCCCTGATGGCGGAGGGGAAGAAGCTGTTCCTGAATCGCTGAGTGTGTGTCTTCAAGGTCCTGTACCTCCTCCCTGATGGCGGAGGGGAAGAAGCTGTTCCTGAATCGCTGAGTGTGTGTCTTCAGGCACCTGTACCTCCTCCCTGATGGCAGAGGGGAAGAAGCCGTTCCTGAATCGCTGAGTGTGTGTCTTCAGGCTCCTGTACCTCCTCACTGATGGCGGAGGGGAAGAAGCTGTTCCTGAATCGCTGAGTGTGTGCCTTCAGGCTCCTGTACCTCCTCCCTGATGGCGGAGAGGAAGGAGCTGTTCCTGAATCGCTGAGTGTGTGTCTTCAGGCTCCTGTACCTCCTCCCTGATGGCGGAGGGGAAGAAGCTGTTCCTGAATCGCTGAGTGTGTGCCTTCAGGCTCCTGTACCTCCTCCCTGATGGCGGAGAGGAAGGAGCTGTTCCTGAATCGCTGAGTGTGTGTCTTCAGGCTCCTGTACCTCCTCCCTGATGGCAGAGGGGAAGAAGCTGTTCCTGAATAGCTGAGTGTGTGTCTTCAGGCTCCTGTACCTCCTCCCTGATGGCGGAGGGGAAGAAGCTGTTCCTGAATCGCTGAGTGTGTGTCTTCAGGGCCCTGTACCTCCTCCCTGATGGCGGAGGAGAAGAAGCTGTTCCTGAATCGCTGAGTGTGTGCCTTCAGGCTCCTGTAAATCCTCCCTGATGGTGGAGAGGAAGGAGCTGTTCCTGAATCGCTGAGTGTGTGTCTTCAGGCCCCTGTACCTCCTCCCTGATGGCGGAGGGGAAGAAGCCGTTCCTGAATCGCTGAGTGTGTGTCTTCAGGCTCCTGTATCTCCTCCCTGATGGCGGAGGGGAAGAAGCTGTTCCTGAATCGCTGAGTGTGTGCCTTCAGGCTCCTGTACCTCCTCCCTGATGGCGGAGAGGAAGGAGCTGTTCCTGAATCCCTGAGTGTGTGTCTTCAGCCTCCTGTACCTCCTCCCTGATGGCAGAGGGGAAGAAACCGTTCCTGAATCGCTGAGTGTGTGTCTTCAGGCTCCTGTACCTCCTCCCTGATGGCGGAGGGGAAGAAGCCGTTCCTGAATCGCTGAGTGTGTGTCTTCAGGCTCCTGTACCTCCTCCCTGATGGCAGAGGGGAAGAAGCTGTTCCTGAATAGCTGACTGTGTGTCTTCAGGCTCCTGTACCTCCTCCCTGATGGCGGAGGGGAAGAAGCTGTTCCTGAATCGCTGAGTGTGTGTCTTCAGGGCCCTGTACCTCCTCCCTGATGGCGGAGGAGAAGAAGCTGTTCCTGAATCGCTGAGTGTGTGCCTTCAGGCTCCTGTAAATCCTCCCTGATGGCTGAGGGGAAGAAGCCGTTCCTGAATCGCTGAGTGTGTGTCCTCAGGCTCCTGTATCTCCTCCCTGATGGCGGAGGGGAAGAAGCTGTTCCTGAATCGCTGAGTGTGTGCCTTCAGGCTCCTGTACCTCCTCCCTGATGGCGGAGAGGAAGGAGCTGTTCCTGAATCGCTAAGTGTGTGTCTTCAGGCTCCTGTACCTCCTCCCTGATGGCAGAGGGGAAGAAGCCGTTCCTGAATCGCTGAGTGTGTGTCTTCAGGCTCCTGTACCTCGTCCCTGATGGCGGAGGGGAAGAAGCTGTTCCTGAATCGCTGAGTGTGTGTCTTCAGGGTCCTGTACCTCCTCCCTGATGGCGGAGAGGAAGCTGTTCCTGAATCGCTCAGTGTGTGCCTTCAGGCTCCTGTACCTCCTCCCTGATGGCGGAGAGGAAGGAGCTGTTCCTGAATCGCTGAGTGTGTGTCTTCAGGCTCCTGTACCTACTCCCTGATGGCAGAGGGGAAGAAGCCGTTCCGGAATCGCTGAGTGTGTGTCTTCAGGCTCCTGTACCTCCTCCCTGATGGCGGAGGGGAAGAAGCTGTTCCTGAATCGCTGAGTGTGTGTCTTCAAGGTCCTGTACCTCCTCCCTGATGGCGGAGGGGAAGAAGCTGTTCCTGAATCGCTGAGTGTGTGTCTTCAGGCTCCTGTACCTCCTCCCTGATGGCAGAGGGGAAGAAGCCGTTCCTGAATCGCTGAGTGTGTGTCTTCAGGCTCCTGTACCTCCTCCCTGATGGCGGAGGGGAAGCAGCTGTTCCTGAATCGCTGAGTGTGTGCCTTCAGGCTCCTGTACCTCCTCCCTGATGGCGGAGGGGAAGGAGCTGTTCCTGAATCGCTGAGTGTGTGCCTTCAGGCTCCTGTACCTCCTCCCTGATGGCGGAGAGGAAGGAGCTGTTCCTGAATCGCTGAGTGTGTGCCTTCAGGCTCCTGTACCTCCTCCCTGATGGCAGAGGGGCAGAAGCTGTTCCTGAATAGCTGAGTGTGTGTCTTCAGGCTCCTGTACCTCCTCCCTTATGGCGGAGGGGAAGAAGCTGTTCCTGAATCGCTGAGTGTGTGTCTTCAGGGTCCTGTACCTCCTCCCTGATGGCGGAGGGGAAGAAGCTGTTCCTGAATCGCTGAGTGTGTGCCTTCAGGCTCCTGTACCTCCTCCCTGATGGCGGAGAGGAAGGAGCTGTTCCTGAATCGCTGAGTGTGTGCCTTCAGGCTCCTGTATCTCCTCCCTGATGGCGGAGGGGAAGAAGCTGTTCCTGAATCGCTGAGTGTGTGCCTTCAGGCTCCTGTACCTCCTCCCTGATGGCGGAGAGGAAGGAGCTGTACCTGAATCCCTGAGTGTGTGTCTTCAGGCTCCTGTACCTCCTCCCTGATGGCAGAGGGGAAGAAACCGTTCCTGAATCGCTGAGTGTGTGTCTTCAGGCTCCTGTACCTCCTCCCTGATGGCGGAGGGGAAGAAGCCGTTCCTGAATCGCTGAGTGTGTGTCTTCAGGCTCCTGTACCTCCTCCCTGATGGTGGAGAGGAAGGAGCTGTTCCTGAATCGCTGAGTGTGTGCCTTCAGGCTCCTGTACCTCCTCCCTGATGGCGGAGGGGAAGAAGCTGTTCCTGAATCGCTGAGTGTGTGTCTTCAAGGTCCTGTTCCTCCTCCCTGATGGCGGAGGGGAAGAAGCTGTTCCTGAATCGCTGAGTGTGTGTCTTCAGGCTCCTGTACCTCCTCCCTGATGGCAGAGGGGAAGAAGCCGTTCCCGAATCGCTGTGTGTGTGTCTTCAGGCTCCTGTACCTCCTCCCTGATGGCGGAGGGGAAGAAGCTGTTCCTGAATCGCTGAGTGTGTGCCTTCAGGCTCCTGTACCTCCTCCCTGATGGCGGAGAGGAAGGAGCTGTTCCTGAATCGCTGAGTGTGTGTCTTCAGGCTCCTGTACCTCCACCCTGATGGCAGAGGGGAAGAAGCCGTTCCTGAATAGCTGAGTGTGTGTTTCTTCAGGCTCCTGTACCTCCTCTCTGATGGCGGAGGGGAAGAAGCTGTTCCTGAATCGCTGAGTGTGTGTCTTCAGGGTCCTGTATCTCCTCCCTGATGGCGGAGGGGAAGAAGCTGTTCCTGAATCGCTGAGTGTGTGCCTTCAGGCTCCTGTACCTCCTCCCTGATGGCGGAGAGGAAGGAGCTGTTCCTGAATCGCTGAGTGTGTGTCTTCAGGCTCCTGTACCTCCTCCCTGATGGCTGAGGGGAAGAAGCCGTTCCTGAATCGCTGAGTGTGTGTCCTCAGGCTCCTGTATCTCCTCCCTGATGGCGGAGGGGAAGAAGCTGTTCCTGAATCGCTGAGTGTGTGCCTTCAGGCTCCTGTACCTCCTCCCTGATGGCGGAGAGGAAGGAGCTGTTCCTGAATCGCTAAGTGTGTGTCTTCAGGCTCCTGTACCTCCTCCCTGATGGCAGAGGGGAAGAAGCCGTTCCTGAATCGCTGAGTGTGTGTCTTCAGGCTCCTGTACCTCGTCCCTGATGGCGGAGGGGAAGAAGCTGTTCCTGAATCGCTGAGTGTGTGTCTTCAGGGTCCTGTACCTCCTCCCTGATGGCGGAGAGGAAGCTGTTCCTGAATCGCTCAGTGTGTGCCTTCAGGCTCCTGTACCTCCTCCCTGATGGCGGAGAGGAAGGAGCTGTTCCTGAATCGCTGAGTGTGTGTCTTCAGGCTCCTGTACCTACTCCCTGATGGCAGAGGGGAAGAAGCCGTTCCGGAATCGCTGAGTGTGTGTCTTCAGGCTCCTGTACCTCCTCCCTGATGGCGGAGGGGAAGAAGCTGTTCCTGAATCGCTGAGTGTGTGTCTTCAAGGTCCTGTACCTCCTCCCTGATGGCGGAGGGGAAGAAGCTGTTCCTGAATCGCTGAGTGTGTGTCTTCAGGCTCCTGTACCTCCTCCCTGATGGCAGAGGGGAAGAAGCCGTTCCTGAATCGCTGAGTGTGTGTCTTCAGGCTCCTGTACCTCCTCCCTGATGGCGGAGGGGAAGCAGCTGTTCCTGAATCGCTGAGTGTGTGCCTTCAGGCTCCTGTACCTCCTCCCTGATGGCGGAGGGGAAGGAGCTGTTCCTGAATCGCTGAGTGTGTGCCTTCAGGCTCCTGTACCTCCTCCCTGATGGCGGAGAGGAAGGAGCTGTTCCTGAATCGCTGAGTGTGTGCCTTCAGGCTCCTGTATCTCCTCCCTGATGGCGGAGGGGAAGAAGCTGTTCCTGAATCGCTGAGTGTGTGCCTTCAGGCTCCTGTATCTCCTCCCTGATGGCGGAGGGGAAGCAGCTGTTCCTGAATCGCTGAGTGTGTGCCTTCAGGCTCCTGTACCTCCTCCCTGATGGCGGAGGGGAAGGACCTGTTCCTGCATCGCTGAGTGTGTGCCTTCAGGCTCCTGTACCTCCTCCCTGATGGCGGAGAGGAAGGAGCTGTTCCTGAATCGCTGAGTGTGTGCCTTCAGGCTCCTGTACCTCCTCCCTGATGGCAGAGGGGCAGAAGCTGTTCCTGAATAGCTGAGTGTGTGTCTTCAGGCTCCTGTACCTCCTCCCTTATGGCGGAGGGGAAGAAGCTGTTCCTGAATCGCTGAGTGTGTGTCTTCAGGGTCCTGTACCTCCTCCCTGATGGCGGAGGGGAAGAAGCTGTTCCTGAATCGCTGAGTGTGTGCCTTCAGGCTCCTTGACCTCCTCCCTGATGGCGGAGAGGAAGGAGCTGTTCCTGAATCGCTGAGTGTGTGCCTTCAGGCTCCTGTATCTCCTCCCTGATGGCGGAGGGGAAGAAGCTGTTCCTGAATCGCTGAGTGTGTGCCTTCAGGCTCCTGTACCTCCTCCCTGATGGCGGAGAGGAAGGAGCTGTACCTGAATCCCTGAGTGTGTGTCTTCAGGCTCCTGTACCTCCTCCCTGATGGCAGAGGGGAAGAAACCGTTCCTGAATCGCTGAGTGTGTGTCTTCAGGCTCCTGTACCTCCTCCCTGATGGCGGAGGGGAAGAAGCCGTTCCTGAATCGCTGAGTGTGTGTCTTCAGGCTCCTGTACCTCCTCCCTGATGGCGGAGAGGAAGGAGCTGTTCCTGAATCGCTGAGTGTGTGCCTTCAGGCTCCTGTACCTCCTCCCTGATGGCGGAGGGGAAGAAGCTGTTCCTGAATCGCTGAGTGTGTGTCTTCAAGGTCCTGTTCCTCCTCCCTGATGGCGGAGGGGAAGAAGCTGTTCCTGAATCGCTGAGTGTGTGTCTTCAGGCTCCTGTACCTCCTCCCTGATGGCAGAGGGGAAGAAGCCGTTCCCGAATCGCTGTGTGTGTGTCTTCAGGCTCCTGTACCTCCTCCCTGATGGCGGAGGGGAAGAAGCTGTTCCTGATTCGCTGAGTGTGTGCCTTCAGGCTCCTGTACCTCCTCCCTGATGGCGGAGAGGAAGGAGCTGTTCCTGAATCGCTGAGTGTGTGTCTTCAGGCTCCTGTACTTCCTCCCTGATGGCGGAGGGGAAGAAGCCGTTCCTGAATAGCTGAGTGTGTGTTTCTTCAGGCTCCTGTACCTCCTCTCGGATGGCGGACGGGAAGAAGCTGTTCCTGAATCGCTGAGTGTGTGTCTTCAGGGTCCTGTACCACCTCCCTGATGGCGGAGGGGAAGAAGCTGTTCCTGAATCGCTGAGTGTGTGCCTTCAGGCTCCTGTACCTCCTCCCTGATGGCGGAGAGGAAGGAGCTGTTCCTGAATCGCTGAGTGTGTGTCTTCAGGCTCCTGTACCTCCTCCCTGATGGCTGAGGGGAAGAAGCCGTTCCTGAATCGCTGAGTTTGTGTCTTCAGGCTCCTGTATCTCCTCCCTGATGGCGGAGGGGAAGAAGCTGTTCCTGAATCGCTGAGTGTGTGCCTTCAGGCTCCTGTACCTCCTCCCTGATGGCGGAGAGGAAGGAGCTGTTCCTGAATCGCTAAGTGTGTGCCTTCAGGCTCCTGTACCTCCTCCCTGATGGCGGAGGGGAAGAAGCTGTTCCTGAATCGCTGAGTGTGTGTCTTCAGGCTCCTGTACCTCGTCCCCGATGGCGGAGGGGAAGAAGCTGTTCCTGAATCGCTGCGTGTGTGTCTTCAGGGTCCTGTACCTCCTCCCTGATGGCGGAGAGGAAGCTGTTCCTGAATCGCTGAGTGTGTGCCTTCAGGCTCCTGTACCTCCTCCCTGATGGCGGAGAGGAAGGAGCTGTTCCTGAATCGCTGAGTGTGTGTCTTCAGGCTCCTGTACCTACTCCCTGATGGCAGATTGGAAGAAGCCGTTCCTGAATCGCTGAGTGTGTGTCTTCAGGCTCCTGTACCTCCTCCCTGATGGCGGAGAGGAAGGAGCTGTTCCTGAATCGCTGAGTGTGTGCCTTCAGGCTCCTGTACCTCCTCCCTGATGGCGGAAGGGAAGAAGCTGTTCCTGAATCGCTGAGTGTGTGTCTTCAAGGTCCTGTACCTCCTCCCTGATGGCGGAGGGGAAGAAGCTGTTCCTGAATCGCTGAGTGTGTGTCTTCAGGCTCCTGTACCTCCTCCCTGATGGCAGACGGGAAGAAGCCGTTCCTGAATCGCTGAGTGTGTGTCTTCAGGCTCCTGTACCTCCTCCCTGATGGCGGAGGGGAAGAAGCTGTTCCTGAATCGCTGAGTGTGTGCCTTCAGGCTCCTGTACCTCCTCCCTGATGGCGGAGAGGAAGGAGCTGTTCCTGAATCGCTGAGTGTGTGTCTTCAGGCTCCTGTACCTCCTCCCTGATGGAGGAGGGGAAGAAGCTGTTCCTGAATCGCTGAGTGTGTGCCTTCAGGCTCCTGTACCTCCTCCCTGATGGCGGAGAGGAAGGAGCTGTTCCTGAATCGCTGAGTGTGTGTCTTCAGGCTCCTGTACTTCCTCCCTGATGGCGGAGGGGAAGAAGCCGTTCCTGAATAGCTGAGTGTGTGTTTCTTCAGGCTCCTGTACCTCCTCTCGGATGGCGGACGGGAAGAAGCTGTTCCTGAATCGCTGAGTGTGTGTCTTCAGGGTCCTGTACCACCTCCCTGATGGCGGAGGGGAAGAAGCTGTTCCTGAATCGCTGAGTGTGTGCCTTCAGGCTCCTGTACCTCCTCCCTGATGGCGGAGAGGAAGGAGCTGTTCCTGAATCGCTGAGTGTGTGTCTTCAGGCTCCTGTACCTCCTCCCTGATGGCTGAGGGGAAGAAGCCGTTCCTGAATCGCTGAGTTTGTGTCTTCAGGCTCCTGTATCTCCTCCCTGATGGCGGAGGGGAAGAAGCTGTTCCTGAATCGCTGAGTGTGTGCCTTCAGGCTCCTGTACCTCCTCCCTGATGGCGGAGAGGAAGGAGCTGTTCCTGAATCGCTAAGTGTGTGCCTTCAGGCTCCTGTACCTCCTCCCTGATGGCGGAGGGGAAGAAGCTGTTCCTGAATCGCTGAGTGTGTGTCTTCAGGCTCCTGTACCTCGTCCCCGATGGCGGAGGGGAAGAAGCTGTTCCTGAATCGCTGCGTGTGTGTCTTCAGGGTCCTGTACCTCCTCCCTGATGGCGGAGAGGAAGCTGTTCCTGAATCGCTGAGTGTGTGCCTTCAGGCTCCTGTACCTCCTCCCTGATGGCGGAGAGGAAGGAGCTGTTCCTGAATCGCTGAGTGTGTGTCTTCAGGCTCCTGTACCTACTCCCTGATGGCAGATTGGAAGAAGCCGTTCCTGAATCGCTGAGTGTGTGTCTTCAGGCTCCTGTACCTCCTCCCTGATGGCGGAGAGGAAGGAGCTGTTCCTGAATCGCTGAGTGTGTGCCTTCAGGCTCCTGTACCTCCTCCCTGATGGCGGTGGGGAAGAAGCTGTTCCTGAATCGCTGAGTGTGTGTCTTCAAGGTCCTGTACCTCCTCCCTGATGGCGGAGGGGAAGAAGCTGTTCCTGAATCGCTGAGTGTGTGTCTTCAGGCTCCTGTACCTCCTCCCTGATGGCAGACGGGAAGAAGCCGTTCCTGAATCGCTGAGTGTGTGTCTTCAGGCTCCTGTACCTCCTCCCTGATGGCGGAGGGGAAGAAGCTGTTCCTGAATCGCTGAGTGTGTGCCTTCAGGCTCCTGTACCTCCTCCCTGATGGCGGAGAGGAAGGAGCTGTTCCTGAATCGCTGAGTGTGTGTCTTCAGGCTCCTGTACCTCCTCCCTGATGGCGGAGGGGAAGAAGCTGTTCCTGAATCGCTGAGTGTGTGCCTTCAGGCTCCTGTACCTCCTCCCTGATGGCGGAGAGGAAGGAGCTGTTCCTGAATCGCTGAGTGTGTGTCTTCAGGCTCCTGTACCTCCTCCCTGATGGCAGAGGGGAAGAAGCTGTTCCTGAATAGCTGAGTGTGTGTCTTCAGGCTCCTGTACCTCCTCCCTGATGGCGGAGGGGAAGAAGCTGTTCCTGAATCGCTGAGTGTGTGTCTTCAGGGTCCTGTACCTCCTCCCTGATGGCGGAGGGGAAGAAGCTGTTCCTGAATCGCTGAGTGTGTGCCTTCAGGCTCCTGTACCTCCTCCCTGATGGCGGAGAGGAAGGAGCTGTTCCTGAATCGCTGAGTGTGTGTCTTCAGGCCCCTGTACCTCCTCCCTGATGGCGGAGGGGAAGAAGCCGTTCCTGAATCGCTGAGTGTGTGTCTTCAGGCTCCTGTATCTCCTCCCTGATGGCGGAGGGGAAGAAGCTGTTCCTGAATCGCTGAGTGTGTGCCTTCAGGCTCCTGTACCTCCTCCCTGATGGCGGAGAGGAAGGAGCTGTACCTGAATCCCTGAGTGTGTGTCTTCAGACTCCTGTACCTCCTCCCTGATGGCAGAGGGGAAGAAACCGTTCCTGAATCGCTGAGTGTGTGTCTTCAGGCTCCTGTACCTCCTCCCTGATGGCGGAGGGGAAGAAGCCGTTCCTGAATCGCTGAGTGTGTGTCTTCAGGCTCCTGTACCTCCTCCCTGATGGCGGAGAGGAAGGAGCTGTTCCTGAATCGCTGAGTGTGTGTCCTCAGGCTCCTGTACCTCGTCCCCGATGGCGGAGGGGAAGAAGCTGTTCCTGAATCGCTGCGTGTGTGTCTTCAGGGTCCTGTACCTCCTCCCTGATGGCGGAGAGGAAGCTGTTCCTGAATCGCTGAGTGTGTGTCTTCAGGGTCCTGTACCTCCTCCCTGATGGCGGAGAGGAAGCTGTTCCTGAATCGCTGAGTGTGTGTCTTCAGGCTCCTGTATCTCCTCCCTGATGGCGGAGGGGAAGAAGCTGTTCCTGAATCGCTGAGTGTGTGCCTTCAGGCTCCTGTACCTCCTCCCTGATGGCGGAGAGGAAGGAGCTGTACCTGAATCGCTGAGTGTGTGTCTTCAGGCTCCTGTACCTCCTCCCTGATGGCGGAGGGGAAGAAACCGTTCCTGAATCGCTGAGTGTGTGTCTTCAGGCTCCTGTACCTCCTCCCTGATGGCGGAGGGGAAGAAGCCGTTCCTGAATCGCTGAGTGTGTGTCTTCAGGCTCCTGTACCTCCTCCCTGATGGCGGAGAGGAAGGAGCTGTTCCTGAATCGCTGAGTGTGTGCCTTCAGGCTCCTGTACCTCCTCCCTGATGGCGGAGGGGAAGAAGCTGTTCCTGAATCGCTGAGTGTGTGTCTTCAAGGTCCTGTTCCTCCTCCCTGATGGCGGAGGGGAAGAAGCTGTTCCTGAATCGCTGAGTGTGTGTCTTCAGGCTCCTGTACCTCCTCCCTGATGGCAGAGGGGAAGAAGCCGTTCCCGAATCGCTGTGTGTGTGTCTTCAGGCTCCTGTACCTCCTCCCTGATGGCGGAGGGGAAGAAGCTGTTCCTGATTCGCTGAGTGTGTGCCTTCAGGCTCCTGTACCTCCTCCCTGATGGCGGAGAGGAAGGAGCTGTTCCTGAATCGCTGAGTGTGTGTCTTCAGGCTCCTGTATCTCCTCCCTGATGGCGGAGGGGAAGAAGCTGTTCCTGAATCGCTGAGTGTGTGCCTTCAGGCTCCTGTACCTCCTCCCTGATGGCGGAGAGGAAGGAGCTGTTCCTGAATCGCTAAGTGTGTGCCTTCAGGCTCCTGTACCTCCTCCCTGATGGCGGAGGGGAAGAAGCTGTTCCTGAATCGCTGAGTGTGTGTCTTCAGGCTCCTGTACCTCGTCCCCGATGGCGGAGGGGAAGAAGCTGTTCCTGAATCGCTGCGTGTGTGTCTTCAGGGTCCTGTACCTCCTCCCTGATGGCGGAGAGGAAGCTGTTCCTGAATCGCTGAGTGTGTGCCTTCAGGCTCCTGTACCTCCTCCCTGATGGCGGAGAGGAAGGAGCTGTTCCTGAATCGCTGAGTGTGTGTCTTCAGGCTCCTGTACCTACTCCCTGATGGCAGATTGGAAGAAGCCGTTCCTGAATCGCTGAGTGTGTGTCTTCAGGCTCCTGTACCTCCTCCCTGATGGCGGAGAGGAAGGAGCTGTTCCTGAATCGCTGAGTGTGTGCCTTCAGGCTCCTGTACCTCCTCCCTGATGGCGGAGGGGAAGAAGCTGTTCCTGAATCGCTGAGTGTGTGTCTTCAAGGTCCTGTACCTCCTCCCTGATGGCGGAGGGGAAGAAGCTGTTCCTGAATCGCTGAGTGTGTGTCTTCAGGCTCCTGTACCTCCTCCCTGATGGCAGACGGGAAGAAGCCGTTCCTGAATCGCTGAGTGTGTGTCTTCAGGCTCCTGTAACTCCTCCCTGATGGCGGAGGGGAAGAAGCTGTTCCTGAATCGCTGAGTGTGTGCCTTCAGGCTCCTGTACCTCCTCCCTGATGGCGGAGAGGAAGGAGCTGTTCCTGAATCGCTGAGTGTGTGTCTTCAGGCTCCTGTACCTCCTCCCTGATGGCGGAGGGGAAGAAGCTGTTCCTGAATCGCTGAGTGTGTGCCTTCAGGCTCCTGTACCTCCTCCCTGATGGCGGAGAGGAAGGAGCTGTTCCTGAATCGCTGAGTGTGTGTCTTCAGGCTCCTGTACCTCCTCCCTGATGGCAGAGGGGAAGAAGCTGTTCCTGAATAGCTGAGTGTGTGTCTTCAGGCTCCTGTACCTCCTCCCTGATGGCGGAGGGGAAGAAGCTGTTCCTGAATCGCTGAGTGTGTGTCTTCAGGGTCCTGTACCTCCTCCCTGATGGCGGAGGGGAAGAAGCTGTTCCTGAATCGCTGAGTGTGTGCCTTCAGGCTCCTGTACCTCCTCCCTGATGGCGGAGAGGAAGGAGCTGTTCCTGAATCGCTGAGTGTGTGTCTTCAGGCCCCTGTACCTCCTCCCTGATGGCGGAGGGGAAGAAGCCGTTCCTGAATCGCTGAGTGTGTGTCTTCAGGCTCCTGTATCTCCTCCCTGATGGCGGAGGGGAAGAAGCTGTTCCTGAATCGCTGAGTGTGTGCCTTCAGGCTCCTGTACCTCCTCCCTGATGGCGGAGAGGAAGGAGCTGTACCTGAATCCCTGAGTGTGTGTCTTCAGACTCCTGTACCTCCTCCCTGATGGCAGAGGGGAAGAAACCGTTCCTGAATCGCTGAGTGTGTGTCTTCAGGCTCCTGTACCTCCTCCCTGATGGCGGAGGGGAAGAAGCCGTTCCTGAATCGCTGAGTGTGTGTCTTCAGGCTCCTGTACCTCCTCCCTGATGGCGGAGAGGAAGGAGCTGTTCCTGAATCGCTGAGTGTGTGTCCTCAGGCTCCTGTACCTCGTCCCCGATGGCGGAGGGGAAGAAGCTGTTCCTGAATCGCTGCGTGTGTGTCTTCAGGGTCCTGTACCTCCTCCCTGATGGCGGAGAGGAAGCTGTTCCTGAATCGCTGAGTGTGTGTCTTCAGGGTCCTGTACCTCCTCCCTGATGGCGGAGAGGAAGCTGTTCCTGAATCGCTGAGTGTGTGTCTTCAGGCTCCTGTATCTCCTCCCTGATGGCGGAGGGGAAGAAGCTGTTCCTGAATCGCTGAGTGTGTGCCTTCAGGCTCCTGTACCTCCTCCCTGATGGCGGAGAGGAAGGAGCTGTACCTGAATCGCTGAGTGTGTGTCTTCAGGCTCCTGTACCTCCTCCCTGATGGCGGAGGGGAAGAAACCGTTCCTGAATCGCTGAGTGTGTGTCTTCAGGCTCCTGTACCTCCTCCCTGATGGCGGAGGGGAAGAAGCCGTTCCTGAATCGCTGAGTGTGTGTCTTCAGGCTCCTGTACCTCCTCCCTGATGGCGGAGAGGAAGGAGCTGTTCCTGAATCGCTGAGTGTGTGCCTTCAGGCTCCTGTACCTCCTCCCTGATGGCGGAGGGGAAGAAGCTGTTCCTGAATCGCTGAGTGTGTGTCTTCAAGGTCCTGTTCCTCCTCCCTGATGGCGGAGGGGAAGAAGCTGTTCCTGAATCGCTGAGTGTGTGTCTTCAGGCTCCTGTACCTCCTCCCTGATGGCAGAGGGGAAGAAGCCGTTCCCGAATCGCTGTGTGTGTGTCTTCAGGCTCCTGTACCTCCTCCCTGATGGCGGAGGGGAAGAAGCTGTTCCTGATTCGCTGAGTGTGTGCCTTCAGGCTCCTGTACCTCCTCCCTGATGGCGGAGAGGAAGGAGCTGTTCCTGAATCGCTGAGTGTGTGTCTTCAGGCTCCTGTACTTCCTCCCTGATGGCGGAGGGGAAGAAGCCGTTCCTGAATAGCTGAGTGTGTGTTTCTTCAGGCTCCTGTACCTCCTCTCGGATGGCGGACGGGAAGAAGCTGTTCCTGAATCGCTGAGTGTGTGTCTTCAGGGTCCTGTACCACCTCCCTGATGGCGGAGGGGAAGAAGCTGTTCCTGAATCGCTGAGTGTGTGCCTTCAGGCTCCTGTACCTCCTCCCTGATGGCGGAGAGGAAGGAGCTGTTCCTGAATCGCTGAGTGTGTGTCTTCAGGCTCCTGTACCTCCTCCCTGATGGCTGAGGGGAAGAAGCCGTTCCTGAATCGCTGAGTTTGTGTCTTCAGTCTCCTGTATCTCCTCCCTGATGGCGGAGGGGAAGAAGCTGTTCCTGAATCGCTGAGTGTGTGCCTTCAGGCTCCTGTACCTCCTCCCTGATGGCGGAGAGGAAGGAGCTGTTCCTGAATCGCTAAGTGTGTGCCTTCAGGCTCCTGTACCTCCTCCCTGATGGCGGAGGGGAAGAAGCTGTTCCTGAATCGCTGAGTGTGTGTCTTCAGGCTCCTGTACCTCCTCCCTGATGGCGGAGAGGAAGGAGCTGTTCCTGAATCGCTGAGTGTGTGCCTTCAGGCTCCTGTACCTCCTCCCTGATGGCGGAGGGGAAGAAGCTGTTCCTGAATCGCTGAGTGTGTGTCTTCAAGGTCCTGTACCTCCTCCCTGATGGCGGAGGGGAAGAAGCTGTTCCTGAATCGCTGAGTGTGTGTCTTCAGGCTCCTGTACCTCCTCCCTGATGGCAGACGGGAAGAAGCCGTTCCTGAATCGCTGAGTGTGTGTCTTCAGGCTCCTGTACCTCCTCCCTGATGGCGGAGGGGAAGAAGCTGTTCCTGAATCGCTGAGTGTGTGCCTTCAGGCTCCTGTACCTCCTCCCTGATGGCGGAGAGGAAGGAGCTGTTCCTGAATCGCTGAGTGTGTGTCTTCAGGCTCCTGTACCTCCTCCCTGATGGCGGAGGGGAAGAAGCTGTTCCTGAATCGCTGAGTGTGTGCCTTCAGGCTCCTGTACCTCCTCCCTGATGGCGGAGAGGAAGGAGCTGTTCCTGAATCGCTGAGTGTGTGTCTTCAGGCTCCTGTACCTCCTCCCTGATGGCAGAGGGGAAGAAGCTGTTCCTGAATAGCTGAGTGTGTGTCTTCAGGCTCCTGTACCTCCTCCCTGATGGCGGAGGGGAAGAAGCTGTTCCTGAATCGCTGAGTGTGTGTCTTCAGGGTCCTGTACCTCCTCCCTGATGGCGGAGGGGAAGAAGCTGTTCCTGAATCGCTGAGTGTGTGCCTTCAGGCTCCTGTACCTCCTCCCTGATGGCGGAGAGGAAGGAGCTGTTCCTGAATCGCTGAGTGTGTGTCTTCAGGCCCCTGTACCTCCTCCCTGATGGCGGAGGGGAAGAAGCCGTTCCTGAATCGCTGAGTGTGTGTCTTCAGGCTCCTGTATCTCCTCCCTGATGGCGGAGGGGAAGAAGCTGTTCCTGAATCGCTGAGTGTGTGCCTTCAGGCTCCTGTACCTCCTCCCTGATGGCGGAGAGGAAGGAGCTGTACCTGAATCCCTGAGTGTGTGTCTTCAGGCTCCTGTACCTCCTCCCTGATGGCAGAGGGGAAGAAACCGTTCCTGAATCGCTGAGTGTGTGTCTTCAGGCTCCTGTACCTCCTCCCTGATGGCGGAGGGGAAGAAGCCGTTCCTGAATCGCTGAGTGTGTGTCTTCAGGCTCCTGTACCTCCTCCCTGATGGCGGAGAGGAAGGAGCTGTTCCTGAATCGCTGAGTGTGTGTCCTCAGGCTCCTGTACCTCGTCCCCGATGGCGGAGGGGAAGAAGCTGTTCCTGAATCGCTGCGTGTGTGTCTTCAGGGTCCTGTACCTCCTCCCTGATGGCGGAGAGGAAGCTGTTCCTGAATCGCTGAGTGTGTGTCTTCAGGGTCCTGTACCTCCTCCCTGATGGCGGAGAGGAAGCTGTTCCTGAATCGCTGAGTGTGTGTCTTCAGGCTCCTGTATCTCCTCCCTGATGGCGGAGGGGAAGAAGCTGTTCCTGAATCGCTGAGTGTGTGCCTTCAGGCTCCTGTACCTCCTCCCTGATGGCGGAGAGGAAGGAGCTGTACCTGAATCGCTGAGTGTGTGTCTTCAGGCTCCTGTACCTCCTCCCTGATGGCGGAGGGGAAGAAACCGTTCCTGAATCGCTGAGTGTGTGTCTTCAGGCTCCTGTACCTCCTCCCTGATGGCGGAGGGGAAGAAGCCGTTCCTGAATCGCTGAGTGTGTGTCTTCAGGCTCCTGTACCTCCTCCCTGATGGCGGAGAGGAAGGACCTGTTCCTGAATCGCTGAGTGTGTGCCTTCAGGCTCCTGTACCTCCTCCCTGATGGCGGAGGGGAAGAAGCTGTTCCTGAATCGCTGAGTGTGTGTCTTCAAGGTCCTGTTCCTCCTCCCTGATGGCGGAGGGGAAGAAGCTGTTCCTGAATCGCTGAGTGTGTGTCTTCAGGCTCCTGTACCTCCTCCCTGATGGCAGAGGGGAAGAAGCCGTTCCCGAATCGCTGTGTGTGTGTCTTCAGGCTCCTGTACGTCCTCCCTGATGGCGGAGGGGAAGAAGCTGTTCCTGATTCGCTGAGTGTGTGCCTTCAGGCTCCTGTACCTCCTCCCTGATGGCGGAGAGGAAGGAGCTGTTCCTGAATCGCTGAGTGTGTGTCTTCAGGCTCCTGTACTTCCTCCCTGATGGCGGAGGGGAAGAAGCCGTTCCTGAATAGCTGAGTGTGTGTTTCTTCAGGCTCCTGTACCTCCTCTCGGATGGCGGACGGGAAGAAGCTGTTCCTGAATCGCTGAGTGTGTGTCTTCAGGGTCCTGTACCACCTCCCTGATGGCGGAGGGGAAGAAGCTGTTCCTGAATCGCTGAGTGTGTGCCTTCAGGCTCCTGTACCTCCTCCCTGATGGCGGAGAGGAAGGAGCTGTTCCTGAATCGCTGAGTGTGTGTCTTCAGGCTCCTGTACCTCCTCCCTGATGGCTGAGGGGAAGAAGCCGTTCCTGAATCGCTGAGTTTGTGTCTTCAGGCTCCTGTATCTCCTCCCTGATGGCGGAGGGGAAGAAGCTGTTCCTGAATCGCTGAGTGTGTGCCTTCAGGCTCCTGTACCTCCTCCCTGATGGCGGAGAGGAAGGAGCTGTTCCTGAATCGCTAAGTGTGTGCCTTCAGGCTCCTGTACCTCCTCCCTGATGGCGGAGGGGAAGAAGCTGTTCCTGAATCGCTGAGTGTGTGTCTTCAGGCTCCTGTACCTCGTCCCCGATGGCGGAGGGGAAGAAGCTGTTCCTGAATCGCTGCGTGTGTGTCTTCAGGGTCCTGTACCTCCTCCCTGATGGCGGAGAGGAAGCTGTTCCTGAATCGCTGAGTGTGTGCCTTCAGGCTCCTGTACCTCCTCCCTGATGGCGGAGAGGAAGGAGCTGTTCCTGAATCGCTGAGTGTGTGTCTTCAGGCTCCTGTACCTACTCCCTGATGGCAGATTGGAAGAAGCCGTTCCTGAATCGCTGAGTGTGTGTCTTCAGGCTCCTGTACCTCCTCCCTGATGGCGGAGAGGAAGGAGCTGTTCCTGAATCGCTGAGTGTGTGCCTTCAGGCTCCTGTACCTCCTCCCTGATGGCGGAGGGGAAGAAGCTGTTCCTGAATCGCTGAGTGTGTGTCTTCAAGGTCCTGTACCTCCTCCCTGATGGCGGAGGGGAAGAAGCTGTTCCTGAATCGCTGAGTGTGTGTCTTCAGGCTCCTGTACCTCCTCCCTGATGGCAGACGGGAAGAAGCCGTTCCTGAATCGCTGAGTGTGTGTCTTCAGGCTCCTGTACCTCCTCCCTGATGGCGGAGGGGAAGAAGCTGTTCCTGAATCGCTGAGTGTGTGCCTTCAGGCTCCTGTACCTCCTCCCTGATGGCGGAGAGGAAGGAGCTGTTCCTGAATCGCTGAGTGTGTGTCTTCAGGCTCCTGTACCTCCTCCCTGATGGCGGAGGGGAAGAAGCTGTTCCTGAATCGCTGAGTGTGTGCCTTCAGGCTCCTGTACCTCCTCCCTGATGGCGGAGAGGAAGGAGCTGTTCCTGAATCGCTGAGTGTGTGTCTTCAGGCTCCTGTACCTCCTCCCTGATGGCAGAGGGGAAGAAGCTGTTCCTGAATAGCTGAGTGTGTGTCTTCAGGCTCCTGTACCTCCTCCCTGATGGCGGAGGGGAAGAAGCTGTTCCTGAATCGCTGAGTGTGTGTCTTCAGGGTCCTGTACCTCCTCCCTGATGGCGGAGGGGAAGAAGCTGTTCCTGAATCGCTGAGTGTGTGCCTTCAGGCTCCTGTACCTCCTCCCTGATGGCGGAGAGGAAGGAGCTGTTCCTGAATCGCTGAGTGTGTGTCTTCAGGCCCCTGTACCTCCTCCCTGATGGCGGAGGGGAAGAAGCCGTTCCTGAATCGCTGAGTGTGTGTCTTCAGACTCCTGTATCTCCTCCCTGATGGCGGAGGGGAAGAAGCTGTTCCTGAATCGCTGAGTGTGTGCCTTCAGGCTCCTGTACCTCCTCCCTGATGGCGGAGAGGAAGGAGCTGTACCTGAATCCCTGAGTGTGTGTCTTCAGGCTCCTGTACCTCCTCCCTGATGGCAGAGGGGAAGAAACCGTTCCTGAATCGCTGAGTGTGTGTCTTCAGGCTCCTGTGCCTCCTCCCTGATGGCGGAGGGGAAGAAGCCGTTCCTGAATCGCTGAGTGTGTGTCTTCAGGCTCCTGTACCTCCTCCCTGATGGCGGAGAGGAAGGAGCTGTTCCTGAATCGCTGAGTGTGTGTCCTCAGGCTCCTGTACCTCGTCCCCGATGGCGGAGGGGAAGAAGCTGTTCCTGAATCGCTGCGTGTGTGTCTTCAGGGTCCTGTACCTCCTCCCTGATGGCGGAGAGGAAGCTGTTCCTGAATCGCTGAGTGTGTGTCTTCAGGGTCCTGTACCTCCTCCCTGATGGCGGAGAGGAAGCTGTTCCTGAATCGCTGAGTGTGTGTCTTCAGGCTCCTGTATCTCCTCCCTGATGGCGGAGGGGAAGAAGCTGTTCCTGAATCGCTGAGTGTGTGCCTTCAGGCTCCTGTACCTCCTCCCTGATGGCGGAGAGGAAGGAGCTGTACCTGAATCCCTGAGTGTGTGTCTTCAGGCTCCTGTACCTCCTCCCTGATGGCAGAGGGGAAGAAACCGTTCCTGAATCGCTGAGTGTGTGTCTTCAGGCTCCTGTACCTCCTCCCTGATGGCGGAGGGGAAGAAGCCGTTCCTGAATCGCTGAGTGTGTGTCTTCAGGCTCCTGTACCTCCTCCCTGATGGCGGAGAGGAAGGAGCTGTTCCTGAATCGCTGAGTGTGTGTCCTCAGGCTCCTGTACCTCGTCCCCGATGGCGGAGGGGAAGAAGCTGTTCCTGAATCGCTGCGTGTGTGTCTTCAGGGTCCTGTACCTCCTCCCTGATGGCGGAGAGGAAGCTGTTCCTGAATCGCTGAGTGTGTGCCTTCAGGCTCCTGTACCTCCTCCCTGATGGCGGAGAGGAAGGAGCTGTTCCTGAATCGCTGAGTGTGTGTCTTCAGGCTCCTGTACCTACTCCCTGATGGCAGATTGGAAGAAGCCGTTCCTGAATCGCTGAGTGTGTGTCTTCAGGCTCCTGTACCTCCTCCCTGATGGCGGAGAGGAAGGAGCTGTTCCTGAATCGCTGAGTGTGTGCCTTCAGGCTCCTGTACCTCCTCCCTGATGGCGGAGGGGAAGAAGCTGTTCCTGAATCGCTGAGTGTGTGTCTTCAAGGTCCTGTACCTCCTCCCTGATGGCGGAGGGGAAGAAGCTGTTCCTGAATCGCTGAGTGTGTGCCTTCAGGCTCCTGTACCTCCTCCCTGATGGCGGAGAGGAAGGAGCTGTACCTGAATCCCTGAGTGTGTGTCTTCAGGCTCCTGTACCTCCTCCCTGATGGCAGAGGGGAAGAAACCGTTCCTGAATCGCAGAGTGTGTGTCTTCAGGCTCCTGTACCTCCTCCCTGATGGCGGAGGGGAAGAAGCCGTTCCTGAATCGCTGAGTGTGTGTCTTCAGGCTCCTGTACCTCCTCCCTGATGGCGGAGAGGAAGGAGCTGTTCCTGAATCGCTGAGTGTGTGCCTTCAGGCTCCTGTACCTCCTCCCTGATGGCGGAGGGGAAGAAGCTGTTCCTGAATCGCTGAGTGTGTGTCTTCAAGGTCCTGTACCTCCTCCCTGATGGCGGAGGGGAAGAAGCTGTTCCTGAATCGCTGAGTGTGTGTCTTCAGGCTCCTGTACCTCCTCCCTGATGGCAGAGGGGAAGAAGCCGTTCCCGAATCGCTGAGTGTGTGTCTTCAGGCTCCTGTACCTCCTCCCTGATGGCGGAGGGGAAGAAGCTGTTCCTGATTCGCTGAGTGTGTGCCTTCAGGCTCCTGTACCTCCTCCCTGATGGCGGAGAGGAAGGAGCTGTTCCTGAATCGCTGAGTGTGTGTCTTCAGGCTCCTGTACTTCCTCCCTGATGGCGGAGGGGAAGAAGCCGTTCCTGAATAGCTGAGTGTGTGTTTCTTCAGGCTCCTGTACCTCCTCTCGGATGGCGGAGGGGAAGAAGCTGTTCCTGAATCGCTGAGTGTGTGTCTTCAGGGTCCTGTACCACCTCCCTGATGGCGGAGGGGAAGAAGCTGTTCCTGAATCGCTGAGTGTGTGCCTTCAGGCTCCTGTACCTCCTCCCTGATGGCTGAGGGGAAGAAGCCGTTCCTGAATCGCTGAGTTTGTGTCTTCAGGCTCCTGTATCTCCTCCCTGATGGCGGAGGGGAAGAAGCTGTTCCTGAATCGCTGAGTGTGTGCCTTCAGGCTCCTGTACCTCCTCCCTGATGGCGGAGAGGAAGGAGCTGTTCCTGAATCGCTAAGTGTGTGCCTTCAGGCTCCTGTACCTCCTCCCTGATGGCGGAGGGGAAGAAGCTGTTGCTGAATCGCTGAGTGTGTGTCTTCAGGCTCCTGTACCTCGTCCCCGATGGCGGAGGGGAAGAAGCTGTTCCTGAATCGCTGCGTGTGTGTCTTCAGGGTCCTGTACCTCCTCCCTGATGGCGGAGAGGAAGCTGTTCCTGAATCGCTGAGTGTGTGCCTTCAGGCTCCTGTACCTCCTCCCTGATGGCGGAGAGGAAGGAGCTGTTCCTGAATCGCTGAGTGTGTGTCTTCAGGCTCCTGTACCTACTCCCTGATGGCAGATTGGAAGAAGCCGTTCCTGAATCGCTGAGTGTGTGTCTTCAGGCTCCTGTACCTCCTCCCTGATGGCGGAGAGGAAGGAGCTGTTCCTGAATCGCTGAGTGTGTGCCTTCAGGCTCCTGTACCTCCTCCCTGATGGCGGAGGGGAAGAAGCTGTTCCTGAATCGCTGAGTGTGTGTCTTCAAGGTCCTGTACCTCCTCCCTGATGGCGGAGAGGAAGGAGCTGTTCCTGAATCGCTGAGTGTGTGCCTTCAGGCTCCTGTACCTCCTCCCTGATGGCGGAGGGGAAGAAGCTGTTCCTGAATCGCTGAGTGTGTGTCTTCAAGGTCCTGTACCTCCTCCCTGATGGCGGAGGGGAAGAAGCTGTTCCTGAATCGCTGAGTGTGTGTCTTCAGGCTCCTGTACCTCCTCCCTGATGGCAGACGGGAAGAAGCCGTTCCTGAATCGCTGAGTGTGTGTCTTCAGGCTCCTGTACCTCCTCCCTGATGGCGGAGGGGAAGAAGCTGTTCCTGAATCGCTGAGTGTGTGCCTTCAGGCTCCTGTACCTCCTCCCTGATGGCGGAGAGGAAGGAGCTGTTCCTGAATCGCTGAGTGTGTGTCTTCAGGCTCCTGTACCTCCTCCCTGATGGCGGAGGGGAAGAAGCTGTTCCTGAATCGCTGAGTGTGTGCCTTCAGGCTCCTGTACCTCCTCCCTGATGGCGGAGAGGAAGGAGCTGTTCCTGAATCGCTGAGTGTGTGTCTTCAGGCTCCTGTACCTCCTCCCTGATGGCAGAGGGGAAGAAGCTGTTCCTGAATAGCTGAGTGTGTGTCTTCAGGCTCCTGTACCTCCTCCCTGATGGCGGAGGGGAAGAAGCTGTTCCTGAATCGCTGAGTGTGTGTCTTCAGGGTCCTGTACCTCCTCCCTGATGGCGGAGGGGAAGAAGCTGTTCCTGAATCGCTGAGTGTGTGCCTTCAGGCTCCTGTACCTCCTCCCTGATGGCGGAGAGGAAGGAGCTGTTCCTGAATCGCTGAGTGTGTGTCTTCAGGCCCCTGTACCTCCTCCCTGATGGCGGAGGGGAAGAAGCCGTTCCTGAATCGCTGAGTGTGTGTCTTCAGACTCCTGTATCTCCTCCCTGATGGCGGAGGGGAAGAAGCTGTTCCTGAATCGCTGAGTGTGTGCCTTCAGGCTCCTGTACCTCCTCCCTGATGGCGGAGAGGAAGGAGCTGTACCTGAATCCCTGAGTGTGTGTCTTCAGGCTCCTGTACCTCCTCCCTGATGGCAGAGGGGAAGAAACCGTTCCTGAATCGCTGAGTGTGTGTCTTCAGGCTCCTGTGCCTCCTCCCTGATGGCGGAGGGGAAGAAGCCGTTCCTGAATCGCTGAGTGTGTGTCTTCAGGCTCCTGTACCTCCTCCCTGATGGCGGAGAGGAAGGAGCTGTTCCTGAATCGCTGAGTGTGTGTCCTCAGGCTCCTGTACCTCGTCCCCGATGGCGGAGGGGAAGAAGCTGTTCCTGAATCGCTGCGTGTGTGTCTTCAGGGTCCTGTACCTCCTCCCTGATGGCGGAGAGGAAGCTGTTCCTGAATCGCTGAGTGTGTGTCTTCAGGGTCCTGTACCTCCTCCCTGATGGCGGAGAGGAAGCTGTTCCTGAATCGCTGAGTGTGTGTCTTCAGGCTCCTGTATCTCCTCCCTGATGGCGGAGGGGAAGAAGCTGTTCCTGAATCGCTGAGTGTGTGCCTTCAGGCTCCTGTACCTCCTCCCTGATGGCGGAGAGGAAGGAGCTGTACCTGAATCCCTGAGTGTGTGTCTTCAGGCTCCTGTACCTCCTCCCTGATGGCAGAGGGGAAGAAACCGTTCCTGAATCGCTGAGTGTGTGTCTTCAGGCTCCTGTACCTCCTCCCTGATGGCGGAGGGGAAGAAGCCGTTCCTGAATCGCTGAGTGTGTGTCTTCAGGCTCCTGTACCTCCTCCCTGATGGCGGAGAGGAAGGAGCTGTTCCTGAATCGCTGAGTGTGTGTCCTCAGGCTCCTGTACCTCGTCCCCGATGGCGGAGGGGAAGAAGCTGTTCCTGAATCGCTGCGTGTGTGTCTTCAGGGTCCTGTACCTCCTCCCTGATGGCGGAGAGGAAGCTGTTCCTGAATCGCTGAGTGTGTGCCTTCAGGCTCCTGTACCTCCTCCCTGATGGCGGAGAGGAAGGAGCTGTTCCTGAATCGCTGAGTGTGTGTCTTCAGGCTCCTGTACCTACTCCCTGATGGCAGATTGGAAGAAGCCGTTCCTGAATCGCTGAGTGTGTGTCTTCAGGCTCCTGTACCTCCTCCCTGATGGCGGAGAGGAAGGAGCTGTTCCTGAATCGCTGAGTGTGTGCCTTCAGGCTCCTGTACCTCCTCCCTGATGGCGGAGGGGAAGAAGCTGTTCCTGAATCGCTGAGTGTGTGTCTTCAAGGTCCTGTACCTCCTCCCTGATGGCGGAGGGGAAGAAGCTGTTCCTGAATCGCTGAGTGTGTGCCTTCAGGCTCCTGTACCTCCTCCCTGATGGCGGAGAGGAAGGAGCTGTACCTGAATCCCTGAGTGTGTGTCTTCAGGCTCCTGTACCTCCTCCCTGATGGCAGAGGGGAAGAAACCGTTCCTGAATCGCAGAGTGTGTGTCTTCAGGCTCCTGTACCTCCTCCCTGATGGCGGAGGGGAAGAAGCCGTTCCTGAATCGCTGAGTGTGTGTCTTCAGGCTCCTGTACCTCCTCCCTGATGGCGGAGAGGAAGGAGCTGTTCCTGAATCGCTGAGTGTGTGCCTTCAGGCTCCTGTACCTCCTCCCTGATGGCGGAGGGGAAGAAGCTGTTCCTGAATCGCTGAGTGTGTGTCTTCAAGGTCCTGTACCTCCTCCCTGATGGCGGAGGGGAAGAAGCTGTTCCTGAATCGCTGAGTGTGTGTCTTCAGGCTCCTGTACCTCCTCCCTGATGGCAGAGGGGAAGAAGCCGTTCCCGAATCGCTGAGTGTGTGTCTTCAGGCTCCTGTACCTCCTCCCTGATGGCGGAGGGGAAGAAGCTGTTCCTGATTCGCTGAGTGTGTGCCTTCAGGCTCCTGTACCTCCTCCCTGATGGCGGAGAGGAAGGAGCTGTTCCTGAATCGCTGAGTGTGTGTCTTCAGGCTCCTGTACTTCCTCCCTGATGGCGGAGGGGAAGAAGCCGTTCCTGAATAGCTGAGTGTGTGTTTCTTCAGGCTCCTGTACCTCCTCTCGGATGGCGGAGGGGAAGAAGCTGTTCCTGAATCGCTGAGTGTGTGTCTTCAGGGTCCTGTACCACCTCCCTGATGGCGGAGGGGAAGAAGCTGTTCCTGAATCGCTGAGTGTGTGCCTTCAGGCTCCTGTACCTCCTCCCTGATGGCTGAGGGGAAGAAGCCGTTCCTGAATCGCTGAGTTTGTGTCTTCAGGCTCCTGTATCTCCTCCCTGATGGCGGAGGGGAAGAAGCTGTTCCTGAATCGCTGAGTGTGTGCCTTCAGGCTCCTGTACCTCCTCCCTGATGGCGGAGAGGAAGGAGCTGTTCCTGAATCGCTAAGTGTGTGCCTTCAGGCTCCTGTACCTCCTCCCTGATGGCGGAGGGGAAGAAGCTGTTGCTGAATCGCTGAGTGTGTGTCTTCAGGCTCCTGTACCTCGTCCCCGATGGCGGAGGGGAAGAAGCTGTTCCTGAATCGCTGCGTGTGTGTCTTCAGGGTCCTGTACCTCCTCCCTGATGGCGGAGAGGAAGCTGTTCCTGAATCGCTGAGTGTGTGCCTTCAGGCTCCTGTACCTCCTCCCTGATGGCGGAGAGGAAGGAGCTGTTCCTGAATCGCTGAGTGTGTGTCTTCAGGCTCCTGTACCTACTCCCTGATGGCAGATTGGAAGAAGCCGTTCCTGAATCGCTGAGTGTGTGTCTTCAGGCTCCTGTACCTCCTCCCTGATGGCGGAGAGGAAGGAGCTGTTCCTGAATCGCTGAGTGTGTGCCTTCAGGCTCCTGTACCTCCTCCCTGATGGCGGAGGGGAAGAAGCTGTTCCTGAATCGCTGAGTGTGTGTCTTCAAGGTCCTGTACCTCCTCCCTGATGGCGGAGGGGAAGAAGCTGTTCCTGAATCGCTGAGTGTGTGTCTTCAGGCTCCTGTACCTCCTCCCTGATGGCAGACGGGAAGAAGCCGTTCCTGAATCGCTGAGTGTGTGTCTTCAGGCTCCTGTACCTCCTCCCTGATGGCGGAGGGGAAGAAGCTGTTCCTGAATCGCTGAGTGTGTGCCTTCAGGCTCCTGTACCTCCTCCCTGATGGCGGAGAGGAAGGAGCTGTTCCTGAATCGCTGAGTGTGTGTCTTCAGGCTCCTGTACCTCCTCCCTGATGGCGGAGGGGAAGAAGCTGTTCCTGAATCGCTGAGTGTGTGCCTTCAGGCTCCTGTACCTCCTCCCTGATGGCGGAGAGGAAGGAGCTGTTCCTGAATCGCTGAGTGTGTGTCTTCAGGCTCCTGTACCTCCTCCCTGATGGCAGAGGGGAAGAAGCTGTTCCTGAATAGCTGAGTGTGTGTCTTCAGGCTCCTGTACCTCCTCCCTGATGGCGGAGGGGAAGAAGCTGTTCCTGAATCGCTGAGTGTGTGTCTTCAGGGTCCTGTACCTCCTCCCTGATGGCGGAGGGGAAGAAGCTGTTCCTGAATCGCTGAGTGTGTGTCTTCAGGCCCCTGTACCTCCTCCCTGATGGCGGAGGGGAAGGAGCTGTACCTGAATCCCTGAGTGTGTGTCTTCAGGCTCCTGTACCTCCTCCCTGATGGCAGAGGGGAAGAAACCGTTCCTGAATCGCTGAGTGTGTGTCTTCAGGCTCCTGTACCTCCTCCCTGATGGCGGAGGGGAAGAAGCCGTTCCTGAATCGCTGAGTGTGTGTCTTCAGGCTCCTGTACCTCCTCCCTGATGGCGGAGAGGAAGGAGCTGTTCCTGAATCGCTGAGTGTGTGTCTTCAGGCTCCTGTACCTCGTCCCCGATGGCGGAGGGGAAGAAGCTGTTCCTGAATCGCTGCGTGTGTGTCTTCAGGGTCCTGTACCTCCTCCCTGATGGCGGAGAGGAAGCTGTTCCTGAATCGCTGAGTGTGTGCCTTCAGGCTCCTGTACCTCCTCCCTGATGGCGGAGAGGAAGGAGCTGTTCCTGGATCGCTGAGTGTGTGTCTTCAGGCTCCTGTACCTACTCCCTGATGGCAGATTGGAAGAAGCCGTTCCTGAATCGCTGAGTGTGTGTCTTCAGGCTCCTGTACCTCCTCCCTGATGGCGGAGAGGAAGGAGCTGTTCCTGAATCGCTGAGTGTGTGCCTTCAGGCTCCTGTACCTCCTCCCTGATGGCGGAGAGGAAGGAGCTGTTCCTGAATCGCTGAGTGTGTGTCTTCAGGCTCCTGTACCTCCTCCCTGATGGCAGAGGGGAAGAAGCTGTTCCTGAATCACTCAGTGTGTGCCTTCAGGCTCCTGTACCTCCTCCCTGATGGCGGAGGGGAAGAAGCTGTTCCTGAATCGCTGAGTGTGTGTCTTCAAGGTCCTGTACCTCCTCCCTGATGGCGGAGGGGAAGAAGCTGTTCCTGAATCGCTGAGTGTGTGTCTTCAGGCTCCTGTACCTCCTCCCTGATGGCAGAGGTGAAGAAGCCGTTCCTGAATCGCTGAGTTTGTGTCTTCAGGCTCCTGTACCTCCTCCCTGATGGCGGAGGGGAAGAAGCTGTTCCTGAATCGCTGAGTGTGTGCCTTCAGGCTCCTGTACCTCCTCCCTGATGGCGGAGAGGAAGGAGCTGTTCCTGAATCGCTGAGTGTGTGTCTTCAGGCTCCTGTACCTCCTCCCTGATGGTGGAGGGGAAGAAGCTGTTCCTGTATTGCTGAGTGTGTGCCTTCAGGCTCCTGTACCTCCTCCCAGATGGCGGAGGGGAAGAAGCTGTTCCTGAATCGCTGAGTGTGTGCCTTCAGGCTCCTGTACCTCCTCCCTGATGGCGGAGAGGAAGGAGCTGTTCCTGAATCGCTGAGTGTGTGTCTTCAGGCTCCTGTACCTCCTCCCTGATGGCTGAGGGGAAGAAGCCGTTCCTGAATCGCTGAGTGTGTGTCTTCAGGCTCCTGTACCTCCTCCCTGATGGCGGAGGGGAAGAAGCCGTTCCTGAATCGCTGAGTGTGTGCCTTCAGGCTCCTGTACCTCCTCCCTGATGGCGGAGAGGAAGGAGCTGTTCCTGAATCGCTGAGTGTGTGTCTTCAGGCTCCTGTACCTCCTCCCTGATGGCGGAGGGGAAGGAGCTGTTCCTGAATCGCTGAGTGTGTGTCTTCAGGCTCCTGTACCTCCTCCCTGATGGCGGAGGGGAAGAAGCCGTTCCTGAATCGCTGAGTGTGTGTCTTCAGCCTCCTGTACCTCCTCCCTGATGGAGGAGGGGAAGAAGCTGTTCCTGAATCGCTGAGTGTGTGCCTTCAGGCTCCTGTACCTCCTGCCTGATGGCGGAGAGGAAGGAGCTGTTCCTGAATCGCTGAGTGTGTGTCTTCAGGCTCCTGTACCTCCACCCTGATGGCAGAGGGGAAGAAGCCGTTCCTGAATAGCTGAGTGTGTGTTTCTTCAGGCTCCTGTACCTCCTCTCTGATGGCGGAGGGGAAGAAGCTGTTCCTGAATCGCTGAGTGTGTGTCTTCAGGGTCCTGTATCTCCTCCCTGATGGCGGAGGGGAAGAAGCTGTTCCTGAATCGCTGAGTGTGTGCCTTCAGGCTCCTGTACCTCCTCCCTGATGGCGGAGAGGAAGGAGCTGTTCCTGAATCGCTGAGTGTGTGTCTTCAGGCTCCTGTACCTCCTCCCTGATGGCTGAGGGGAAGAAGCCGTTCCTGAATCTCTGAGTGTGTGTCCTCAGGCTCCTGTATCTCCTCCCTGATGGCGGAGGGGAAGAAGCTGTTCCTGAATCGCTGAGTGTGTGCCTTCAGGCTCCTGTACCTCCTCCCTGATGGCGGAGAGGAAGGAGCTGTTCCTGAATCGCTAAGTGTGTGTCTTCAGGCTCCTGTACCTCCTCCCTGATGGCAGAGGGGAAGAAGCCGTTCCTGAATCGCTGAGTGTGTGTCTTCAGGCTCCTGTACCTCGTCCCTGATGGCGGAGGGGAAGAAGCTGTTCCTGAATCGCTGAGTGTGTGTCTTCAGGGTCCTGTACCTCCTCCCTGATGGCGGAGAGGAAGCTGTTCCTGAATCGCTCACTGTGTGCCTTCAGGCTCCTGTACCTCCTCCCTGATGGCGGAGAGGAAGGAGCTGTTCCTGAATCGCTGAGTGTGTGTCTTCAGGCTCCTGTACCTACTCCCTGATGGCAGAGGGGAAGAAGCCGTTCCTGAATCGCTGAGTGTGTGTCTTCAGGCTCCTGTACCTCCTCCCTGATGGCGGAGGGGAAGATGCTGTTCCTGAATCGCTGAGTGTGTGTCTTCAAGGTCCTGTACCTCCTCCCTGATGGCGGAGGGGAAGAAGCTGTTCCTGAATCGCTGAGTGTGTGTCTTCAGGCTCCTGTACCTCCTCCCTGATGGCAGAGGGGAAGAAGCCGTTCCTGAATCGCTGAGTGTGTGTCTTCAGGCTCCTGTACCTCCTCCCTGATGGCGGAGGGGAAGCAGCTGTTCCTGAATCGCTGAGTGTGTGCCTTCAGGCTCCTGTACCTCCTCCCTGATGGCGGAGAGGAAGGAGCTGTTCCTGAATCGCTGAGTGTGTGTCTTCAGGCTCCTGTACCTCCTCCCTGATGGCGGAGGGGAAGAAGCTGTTCCTGAATCGCTGAGTGTGTGCCTTCAGGCTCCTGTACCTCCTCCCTGATGGCGGAGAGGAAGGAGCTGTTCCTGAATCGCTGAGTGTGTGTCTTCAGGCTCCTGTACCTCCTCCCTGATGGCAGAGGGGAAGAAGCTGTTCCTGAATAGCTGAGTGTGTGTCTTCAGGCTCCTGTACCTCCTCCCTTATGGCGGAGGGGAAGAAGCTGTTCCTGAATCGCTGAGTGTGTGTCTTCAGGGTCCTGTACCTCCTCCCTGATGGCGGAGGGGAAGAAGCTGTTCCTGAATCGCTGAGTGTGTGCCTTCAGGCTCCTGTACCTCCTCCCTGATGGCGGAGAGGAAGGAGCTGTTCCTGAATCGCTGAGTGTGTGTCTTCAGGCTCCTGTATCTCCTCCCTGATGGCGGAGGGGAAGAAGCTGTTCCTGAATCGCTGAGTGTGTGCCTTCAGGCTCCTGTACCTCCTCCCTGATGGCGGAGAGGAAGGAGCTGTACCTGAATCCCTGAGTGTGTGTCTTCAGGCTCCTGTACCTCCTCCCTGATGGCAGAGGGGAAGAAACCGTTCCTGAATCGCTGAGTGTGTGTCTTCAGGCTCCTGTACCTCCTCCCTGATGGCGGAGGGGAAGAAGCCGTTCCTGAATCGCTGAGTGTGTGTCTTCAGGCTCCTGTACCTCCTCCCTGATGGCGGAGAGGAAGGAGCTGTTCCTGAATCGCTGAGTGTGTGCCTTCAGGCTCCTGTACCTCCTCCCTGATGGCGGAGGGGAAGAAGCTGTTCCTGAATCGCTGAGTGTGTGTCTTCAAGGTCCTGTTCCTCCTCCCTGATGGCGGAGGGGAAGAAGCTGTTCCTGAATCGCTGAGTGTGTGTCTTCAGGCTCCTGTACCTCCTCCCTGATGGCAGAGGGGAAGAAGCCGTTCCCGAATCGCTGTGTGTGTGTCTTCAGGCTCCTGTACCTCCTCCCTGATGGCGGAGGGGAAGAAGCTGTTCCTGATTCGCTGAGTGTGTGCCTTCAGGCTCCTGTACCTCCTCCCTGATGGCGGAGAGGAAGGAGCTGTTCCTGAATCGCTGAGTGTGTGTCTTCAGGCTCCTGTACTTCCTCCCTGATGGCGGAGGGGAAGAAGCCGTTCCTGAATAGCTGAGTGTGTGTTTCTTCAGGCTCCTGTACCTCCTCTCGGATGGCGGAGGGGAAGAAGCTGTTCCTGAATCGCTGAGTGTGTGTCTTCAGGGTCCTGTACCACCTCCCTGATGGCGGAGGGGAAGAAGCTGTTCCTGAATCGCTGAGTGTGTGCCTTCAGGCTCCTGTACCTCCTCCCTGATGGCGGAGAGGAAGGAGCTGTTCCTGAATCGCTGAGTGTGTGTCTTCAGGCTCCTGTACCTCCTCCCTGATGGCTGAGGGGAAGAAGCCGTTCCTGAATCGCTGAGTTTGTGTCTTCAGGCTCCTGTATCTCCTCCCTGATGGCGGAGGGGAAGAAGCTGTTCCTGAATCGCTGAGTGTGTGCCTTCAGGCTCCTGTACCTCCTCCCTGATGGCGGAGAGGAAGGAGCTGTTCCTGAATCGCTAAGTGTGTGCCTTCAGGCTCCTGTACCTCCTCCCTGATGGCGGAGGGGAAGAAGCTGTTCCTGAATCGCTGAGTGTGTGTCTTCAGGCTCCTGTACCTCGTCCCAGATGGCGGAGGGGAAGAAGCTGTTCCTGAATCGCTGCGTGTGTGTCTTCAGGGTCCTGTACCTCCTCCCTGATGGCGGAGAGGAAGCTGTTCCTGAATCGCTGAGTGTGTGCCTTCAGGCTCCTGTACCTCCTCCCTGATGGCGGAGAGGAAGGAGCTGTTCCTGAATCGCTGAGTGTGTGTCTTCAGGCTCCTGTACCTACTCCCTGATGGCAGATTGGAAGAAGCCGTTCCTGAATCGCTGAGTGTGTGTCTTCAGGCTCCTGTACCTCCTCCCTGATGGCGGAGAGGAAGGAGCTGTTCCTGAATCGCTGAGTGTGTGCCTTCAGGCTCCTGTACCTCCTCCCTGATGGCGGAGGGGAAGAAGCTGTTCCTGAATCGCTGAGTGTGTGTCTTCAAGGTCCTGTACCTCCTCCCTGATGGCGGAGGGGAAGAAGCTGTTCCTGAATCGCTGAGTGTGTGTCTTCAGGCTCCTGTACCTCCTCCCTGATGGCAGACGGGAAGAAGCCGTTCCTGAATCGCTGAGTGTGTGTCTTCAGGCTCCTGTACCTCCTCCCTGATGGCGGAGGGGAAGAAGCTGTTCCTGAATCGCTGAGTGTGTGCCTTCAGGCTCCTGTACCTCCTCCCTGATGGCGGAGAGGAAGGAGCTGTTCCTGAATCGCTGAGTGTGTGTCTTCAGGCTCCTGTACCTCCTCCCTGATGGCGGAGGGGAAGAAGCTGTTCCTGAATCGCTGAGTGTGTGCCTTCAGGCTCCTGTACCTCCTCCCTGATGGCGGAGAGGAAGGAGCTGTTCCTGAATCGCTGAGTGTGTGTCTTCAGGCTCCTGTACCTCCTCCCTGATGGCAGAGGGGAAGAAGCTGTTCCTGAATAGCTGAGTGTGTGTCTTCAGGCTCCTGTACCTCCTCCCTGATGGCGGAGGGGAAGAAGCTGTTCCTGAATCGCTGAGTGTGTGTCTTCAGGGTCCTGTACCTCCTCCCTGATGGCGGAGGGGAAGAAGCTGTTCCTGAATCGCTGAGTGTGTGCCTTCAGGCTCCTGTACCTCCTCCCTGATGGCGGAGAGGAAGGAGCTGTTCCTGAATCGCTGAGTGTGTGTCTTCAGGCCCCTGTACCTCCTCCCTGATGGCGGAGGGGAAGAAGCCGTTCCTGAATCGCTGAGTGTGTGTCTTCAGGCTCCTGTATCTCCTCCCTGATGGCGGAGGGGAAGAAGCTGTTCCTGAATCGCTGAGTGTGTGCCTTCAGGCTCCTGTACCTCCTCCCTGATGGCGGAGAGGAAGGAGCTGTACCTGAATCCCTGAGTGTGTGTCTTCAGGCTCCTGTACCTCCTCCCTGATGGCAGAGGGGAAGAAACCGTTCCTGAATCGCTGAGTGTGTGTCTTCAGGCTCCTGTACCTCCTCCCTGATGGCGGAGGGGAAGAAGCCGTTCCTGAATCGCTGAGTGTGTGTCTTCAGGCTCCTGTACCTCCTCCCTGATGGCGGAGAGGAAGGAGCTGTTCCTGAATCGCTGAGTGTGTGTCCTCAGGCTCCTGTACCTCGTCCCCGATGGCGGAGGGGAAGAAGCTGTTCCTGAATCGCTGCGTGTGTGTCTTCAGGGTCCTGTACCTCCTCCCTGATGGCGGAGAGGAAGCTGTTCCTGAATCGCTGAGTGTGTGCCTTCAGGCTCCTGTACCTCCTCCCTGATGGCGGAGAGGAAGGAGCTGTTCCTGAATCGCTGAGTGTGTGTCTTCAGGCTCCTGTACCTACTCCCTGATGGCAGATTGGAAGAAGCCGTTCCTGAATCGCTGAGTGTGTGTCTTCAGGCTCCTGTACCTCCTCCCTGATGGCGGAGAGGAAGGAGCTGTTCCTGAATCGCTGAGTGTGTGCCTTCAGGCTCCTGTACCTCCTCCCTGATGGCGGAGGGGAAGAAGCTGTACCTGAATCCCTGAGTGTGTGTCTTCAGGGTCCTGTACCTCCTCCCTGATGGCGGAGGGGAAGAAGCTGTTCCTGAATCGCTGAGTGTGTGCCTTCAGGCTCCTGTACCTCCTCCCTGATGGCGGAGAGGAAGGAGCTGTTCCTGAATCGCTGAGTGTGTGTCTTCAGGCTCCTGTATCTCCTCCCTGATGGCGGAGGGGAAGAAGCTGTTCCTGAATCGCTGAGTGTGTGCCTTCAGGCTCCTGTACCTCCTCCCTGATGGCGGAGAGGAAGGAGCTGTACCTGAATCCCTGAGTGTGTGTCTTCAGGCTCCTGTACCTCCTCCCTGATGGCAGAGGGGAAGAAACCGTTCCTGAATCGCTGAGTGTGTGTCTTCAGGCTCCTGTACCTCCTCCCTGATGGCGGAGGGGAAGAAGCCGTTCCTGAATCGCTGAGTGTGTGTCTTCAGGCTCCTGTACCTCCTCCCTGATGGCGGAGAGGAAGGAGCTGTTCCTGAATCGCTGAGTGTGTGCCTTCAGGCTCCTGTACCTCCTCCCTGATGGCGGAGGGGAAGAAGCTGTTCCTGAATCGCTGAGTGTGTGTCTTCAAGGTCCTGTTCCTCCTCCCTGATGGCGGAGGGGAAGAAGCTGTTCCTGAATCGCTGAGTGTGTGTCTTCAGGCTCCTGTACCTCCTCCCTGATGGCAGAGGGGAAGAAGCCGTTCCCGAATCGCTGTGTGTGTGTCTTCAGGCTCCTGTACCTCCTCCCTGATGGCGGAGGGGAAGAAGCTGTTCCTGATTCGCTGAGTGTGTGCCTTCAGGCTCCTGTACCTCCTCCCTGATGGCGGAGAGGAAGGAGCTGTTCCTGAATCGCTGAGTGTGTGTCTTCAGGCTCCTGTACTTCCTCCCTGATGGCGGAGGGGAAGAAGCCGTTCCTGAATAGCTGAGTGTGTGTTTCTTCAGGCTCCTGTACCTCCTCTCGGATGGCGGAGGGGAAGAAGCTGTTCCTGAATCGCTGAGTGTGTGTCTTCAGGGTCCTGTACCACCTCCCTGATGGCGGAGGGGAAGAAGCTGTTCCTGAATCGCTGAGTGTGTGCCTTCAGGCTCCTGTACCTCCTCCCTGATGGCGGAGAGGAAGGAGCTGTTCCTGAATCGCTGAGTGTGTGTCTTCAGGCTCCTGTACCTCCTCCCTGATGGCTGAGGGGAAGAAGCCGTTCCTGAATCGCTGAGTTTGTGTCTTCAGGCTCCTGTATCTCCTCCCTGATGGCGGAGGGGAAGAAGCTGTTCCTGAATCGCTGAGTGTGTGCCTTCAGGCTCCTGTACCTCCTCCCTGATGGCGGAGAGGAAGGAGCTGTTCCTGAATCGCTAAGTGTGTGCCTTCAGGCTCCTGTACCTCCTCCCTGATGGCGGAGGGGAAGAAGCTGTTCCTGAATCGCTGAGTGTGTGTCTTCAGGCTCCTGTACCTCGTCCCAGATGGCGGAGGGGAAGAAGCTGTTCCTGAATCGCTGCGTGTGTGTCTTCAGGGTCCTGTACCTCCTCCCTGATGGCGGAGAGGAAGCTGTTCCTGAATCGCTGAGTGTGTGCCTTCAGGCTCCTGTACCTCCTCCCTGATGGCGGAGAGGAAGGAGCTGTTCCTGAATCGCTGAGTGTGTGTCTTCAGGCTCCTGTACCTACTCCCTGATGGCAGATTGGAAGAAGCCGTTCCTGAATCGCTGAGTGTGTGTCTTCAGGCTCCTGTACCTCCTCCCTGATGGCGGAGAGGAAGGAGCTGTTCCTGAATCGCTGAGTGTGTGCCTTCAGGCTCCTGTACCTCCTCCCTGATGGCGGAGGGGAAGAAGCTGTTCCTGAATCGCTGAGTGTGTGTCTTCAAGGTCCTGTACCTCCTCCCTGATGGCGGAGGGGAAGAAGCTGTTCCTGAATCGCTGAGTGTGTGTCTTCAGGCTCCTGTACCTCCTCCCTGATGGCAGACGGGAAGAAGCCGTTCCTGAATCGCTGAGTGTGTGTCTTCAGGCTCCTGTACCTCCTCCCTGATGGCGGAGGGGAAGAAGCTGTTCCTGAATCGCTGAGTGTGTGCCTTCAGGCTCCTGTACCTCCTCCCTGATGGCGGAGAGGAAGGAGCTGTTCCTGAATCGCTGAGTGTGTGTCTTCAGGCTCCTGTACCTCCTCCCTGATGGCGGAGGGGAAGAAGCTGTTCCTGAATCGCTGAGTGTGTGCCTTCAGGCTCCTGTACCTCCTCCCTGATGGCGGAGAGGAAGGAGCTGTTCCTGAATCGCTGAGTGTGTGTCTTCAGGCTCCTGTACCTCCTCCCTGATGGCAGAGGGGAAGAAGCTGTTCCTGAATAGCTGAGTGTGTGTCTTCAGGCTCCTGTACCTCCTCCCTGATGGCGGAGGGGAAGAAGCTGTTCCTGAATCGCTGAGTGTGTGTCTTCAGGGTCCTGTACCTCCTCCCTGATGGCGGAGGGGAAGAAGCTGTTCCTGAATCGCTGAGTGTGTGCCTTCAGGCTCCTGTACCTCCTCCCTGATGGCGGAGAGGAAGGAGCTGTTCCTGAATCGCTGAGTGTGTGTCTTCAGGCCCCTGTACCTCCTCCCTGATGGCGGAGGGGAAGAAGCCGTTCCTGAATCGCTGAGTGTGTGTCTTCAGGCTCCTGTATCTCCTCCCTGATGGCGGAGGGGAAGAAGCTGTTCCTGAATCGCTGAGTGTGTGCCTTCAGGCTCCTGTACCTCCTCCCTGATGGCGGAGAGGAAGGAGCTGTACCTGAATCCCTGAGTGTGTGTCTTCAGGCTCCTGTACCTCCTCCCTGATGGCAGAGGGGAAGAAACCGTTCCTGAATCGCTGAGTGTGTGTCTTCAGGCTCCTGTACCTCCTCCCTGATGGCGGAGGGGAAGAAGCCGTTCCTGAATCGCTGAGTGTGTGTCTTCAGGCTCCTGTACCTCCTCCCTGATGGCGGAGAGGAAGGAGCTGTTCCTGAATCGCTGAGTGTGTGTCCTCAGGCTCCTGTACCTCGTCCCCGATGGCGGAGGGGAAGAAGCTGTTCCTGAATCGCTGCGTGTGTGTCTTCAGGGTCCTGTACCTCCTCCCTGATGGCGGAGAGGAAGCTGTTCCTGAATCGCTGAGTGTGTGCCTTCAGGCTCCTGTACCTCCTCCCTGATGGCGGAGAGGAAGGAGCTGTTCCTGAATCGCTGAGTGTGTGTCTTCAGGCTCCTGTACCTACTCCCTGATGGCAGATTGGAAGAAGCCGTTCCTGAATCGCTGAGTGTGTGTCTTCAGGCTCCTGTACCTCCTCCCTGATGGCGGAGAGGAAGGAGCTGTTCCTGAATCGCTGAGTGTGTGCCTTCAGGCTCCTGTACCTCCTCCCTGATGGCGGAGGGGAAGAAGCTGTTCCTGAATCGCTGAGTGTGTGTCTTCAAGGTCCTGTACCTCCTCCCTGATGGCGGAGGGGAAGAAGCTGTTCCTGAATCGCTGAGTGTGTGCCTTCAGGCTCCTGTACCTCCTCCCTGATGGCGGAGAGGAAGGAGCTGTACCTGAATCCCTGAGTGTGTGTCTTCAGGCTCCTGTACCTCCTCCCTGATGGCAGAGGGGAAGAAACCGTTCCTGAATCGCTGAGTGTGTGTCTTCAGGCTCCTGTACCTCCTCCCTGATGGCGGAGGGGAAGAAGCCGTTCCTGAATCGCTGAGTGTGTGTCTTCAGGCTCCTGTACCTCCTCCCTGATGGCGGAGAGGAAGGAGCTGTTCCTGAATCGCTGAGTGTGTGCCTTCAGGCTCCTGTACCTCCTCCCTGATGGCGGAGGGGAAGAAGCTGTTCCTGAATCGCTGAGTGTGTGTCTTCAAGGTCCTGTACCTCCTCCCTGATGGCGGAGGGGAAGAAGCTGTTCCTGAATCGCTGAGTGTGTGTCTTCAGGCTCCTGTACCTCCTCCCTGATGGCAGAGGGGAAGAAGCCGTTCCCGAATCGCTGAGTGTGTGTCTTCAGGCTCCTGTACCTCCTCCCTGATGGCGGAGGGGAAGAAGCTGTTCCTGATTCGCTGAGTGTGTGCCTTCAGGCTCCTGTACCTCCTCCCTGATGGCGGAGAGGAAGGAGCTGTTCCTGAATCGCTGAGTGTGTGTCTTCAGGCTCCTGTACTTCCTCCCTGATGGCGGAGGGGAAGAAGCCGTTCCTGAATAGCTGAGTGTGTGTTTCTTCAGGCTCCTGTACCTCCTCTCGGATGGCGGAGGGGAAGAAGCTGTTCCTGAATCGCTGAGTGTGTGTCTTCAGGGTCCTGTACCACCTCCCTGATGGCGGAGGGGAAGAAGCTGTTCCTGAATCGCTGAGTGTGTGCCTTCAGGCTCCTGTACCTCCTCCCTGATGGCTGAGGGGAAGAAGCCGTTCCTGAATCGCTGAGTTTGTGTCTTCAGGCTCCTGTATCTCCTCCCTGATGGCGGAGGGGAAGAAGCTGTTCCTGAATCGCTGAGTGTGTGCCTTCAGGCTCCTGTACCTCCTCCCTGATGGCGGAGAGGAAGGAGCTGTTCCTGAATCGCTAAGTGTGTGCCTTCAGGCTCCTGTACCTCCTCCCTGATGGCGGAGGGGAAGAAGCTGTTGCTGAATCGCTGAGTGTGTGTCTTCAGGCTCCTGTACCTCGTCCCCGATGGCGGAGGGGAAGAAGCTGTTCCTGAATCGCTGCGTGTGTGTCTTCAGGGTCCTGTACCTCCTCCCTGATGGCGGAGAGGAAGCTGTTCCTGAATCGCTGAGTGTGTGCCTTCAGGCTCCTGTACCTCCTCCCTGATGGCGGAGAGGAAGGAGCTGTTCCTGAATCGCTGAGTGTGTGTCTTCAGGCTCCTGTACCTACTCCCTGATGGCAGATTGGAAGAAGCCGTTCCTGAATCGCTGAGTGTGTGTCTTCAGGCTCCTGTACCTCCTCCCTGATGGCGGAGAGGAAGGAGCTGTTCCTGAATCGCTGAGTGTGTGCCTTCAGGCTCCTGTACCTCCTCCCTGATGGCGGAGGGGAAGAAGCTGTTCCTGAATCGCTGAGTGTGTGTCTTCAAGGTCCTGTACCTCCTCCCTGATGGCGGAGGGGAAGAAGCTGTTCCTGAATCGCTGAGTGTGTGTCTTCAGGCTCCTGTACCTCCTCCCTGATGGCAGACGGGAAGAAGCCGTTCCTGAATCGCTGAGTGTGTGTCTTCAGGCTCCTGTACCTCCTCCCTGATGGCGGAGGGGAAGAAGCTGTTCCTGAATCGCTGAGTGTGTGCCTTCAGGCTCCTGTACCTCCTCCCTGATGGCGGAGAGGAAGGAGCTGTTCCTGAATCGCTGAGTGTGTGTCTTCAGGCTCCTGTACCTCCTCCCTGATGGCGGAGGGGAAGAAGCTGTTCCTGAATCGCTGAGTGTGTGCCTTCAGGCTCCTGTACCTCCTCCCTGATGGCGGAGAGGAAGGAGCTGTTCCTGAATCGCTGAGTGTGTGTCTTCAGGCTCCTGTACCTCCTCCCTGATGGCAGAGGGGAAGAAGCTGTTCCTGAATAGCTGAGTGTGTGTCTTCAGGCTCCTGTACCTCCTCCCTGATGGCGGAGGGGAAGAAGCTGTTCCTGAATCGCTGAGTGTGTGTCTTCAGGGTCCTGTACCTCCTCCCTGATGGCGGAGGGGAAGAAGCTGTTCCTGAATCGCTGAGTGTGTGCCTTCAGGCTCCTGTACCTCCTCCCTGATGGCGGAGAGGAAGGAGCTGTTCCTGAATCGCTGAGTGTGTGTCGTCAGGCCCCTGTACCTCCTCCCTGATGGCGGAGGGGAAGGAGCTGTACCTGAATCCCTGAGTGTGTGTCTTCAGGCTCCTGTACCTCCTCCCTGATGGCAGAGGGGAAGAAACCGTTCCTGAATCGCTGAGTGTGTGTCTTCAGGCTCCTGTACCTCCTCCCTGATGGCGGAGGGGAAGAAGCCGTTCCTGAATCGCTGAGTGTGTGTCTTCAGGCTCCTGTACCTCCTCCCTGATGGCGGAGAGGAAGGAGCTGTTCCTGAATCGCTGAGTGTGTGTCTTCAGGCTCCTGTACCTCGTCCCCGATGGCGGAGGGGAAGAAGCTGTTCCTGAATCGCTGCGTGTGTGTCTTCAGGGTCCTGTACCTCCTCCCTGATGGCGGAGAGGAAGGAGCTGTTCCTGGATCGCTGAGTGTGTGTCTTCAGGCTCCTGTACCTACTCCCTGATGGCAGATTGGAAGAAGCCGTTCCTGAATCGCTGAGTGTGTGTCTTCAGGCTCCTGTACCTCCTCCCTGATGGCAGAGAGGAAGGAGCTGTTCCTGAATCGCTGAGTGTGTGCCTTCAGGCTCCTGTACCTCCTCCCTGATGGCGGAGGGGAAGAAGCTGTTCCTGAATCGCTGAGTGTGTGTCTTCAAGGTCCTGTACCTCCTCCCTGATGGCGGAGGGGAAGAAGCTGTTCCTGAATCGCTGAGTGTGTGTCTTCAGGCTCCTGTACCTCCTCCCTGATGGCAGACGGGAAGAAGCCGTTCCTGAATCGCTGAGTGTGTGTCTTCAGGCTCCTGTACCTCCTCCCTGATGGCGGAGGGGAAGAAGCTGTTCCTGAATCGCTGAGTGTGTGCCTTCAGGCTCCTGTACCTCCTCCCTGATGGCGGAGAGGAAGGAGCTGTTCCTGAATCGCTGAGTGTGTGTCTTCAGGCTCCTGTACCTCCTCCCTGATGGCGGAGGGGAAGAAGCTGTTCCTGAATCGCTGAGTGTGTGCCTTCAGGCTCCTGTACCTCCTCCCTGATGGCGGAGAGGAAGGAGCTGTTCCTGAATCGCTGAGTGTGTGTCTTCAGGCTCCTGTACCTCCTCCCTGATGGCAGAGGGGAAGAAGCTGTTCCTGAATAGCTGAGTGTGTGTCTTCAGGCTCCTGTACCTCCTCCCTGATGGCGGAGGGGAAGAAGCTGTTCCTGAATCGCTGAGTGTGTGTCTTCAGGGTCCTGTACCTCCTCCCTGATGGCGGAGGGGAAGAAGCTGTTCCTGAATCGCTGAGTGTGTGCCTTCAGGCTCCTGTACCTCCTCCCTGATGGCGGAGAGGAAGGAGCTGTTCCTGAATCGCTGAGTGTGTGTCTTCAGGCCCCTGTACCTCCTCCCTGATGGCGGAGGGGAAGAAGCCGTTCCTGAATCGCTGAGTGTGTGTCTTCAGGCTCCTGTATCTCCTCCCTGATGGCGGAGGGGAAGAAGCTGTTCCTGAATCGCTGAGTGTGTGCCTTCAGGCTCCTGTACCTCCTCCCTGATGGCGGAGAGGAAGGAGCTGTACCTGAATCCCTGAGTGTGTGTCTTCAGGCTCCTGTACCTCCTCCCTGATGGCAGAGGGGAAGAAACCGTTCCTGAATCGCTGAGTGTGTGTCTTCAGGCTCCTGTACCTCCTCCCTGATGGCGGAGGGGAAGAAGCCGTTCCTGAATCGCTGAGTGTGTGTCTTCAGGCTCCTGTACCTCCTCCCTGATGGCGGAGAGGAAGGAGCTGTTCCTGAATCGCTGAGTGTGTGCCTTCAGGCTCCTGTACCTCCTCCCTGATGGCGGAGGGGAAGAAGCTGTTCCTGAATCGCTGAGTGTGTGTCTTCAAGGTCCTGTACCTCCTCCCTGATGGCGGAGGGGAAGAAGCTGTTCCTGAATCGCTGAGTGTGTGTCTTCAGGCTCCTGTACCTCCTCCCTGATGGCAGAGGGGAAGAAGCCGTTCCCGAATCGCTGAGTGTGTGTCTTCAGGCTCCTGTACCTCCTCCCTGATGGCGGAGGGGAAGAAGCTGTTCCTGAATCGCTGAGTGTGTGCCTTCAGGCTCCTGTACCTCCTCCCTGATGGCGGAGAGGAAGGAGCTGTTCCTGAATCGCTGAGTGTGTGTCTTCAGGCTCCTGTACCTCCTCCCTGATGGCGGAGGGGAAGAAGCTGTTCCTGAATCGCTGAGTGTGTGTCTTCAGGCTCCTGTACCTCCTCCCTGATGGCGGAGGGGAAGAAGCTGTTCCTGAATCGCTGAGTGTGTGCCTTCAGGCTCCTGTACCTCCTCCCTGATGGCGGAGAGGAAGGAGCTGTTCCTGAATCGCTGAGTGTGTGTCTTCAGGCTCCTGTACCTCCTCCCTGATGGCAGAGGGGAAGAAGCCGTTCCTGAATCGCTGAGTGTGTGTCTTCAGGCTCCTGTACCTCCTCCCTGATGGCGGAGGGGAAGAAGCCGTTCCTGAATCGCTGAGTGTGTGCCTTCAGGCTCCTGTACCTCCTCCCTGATGGCGGAGAGGAAGGAGCTGTTCCTGAATCGCTGAGTGTGTGTCTTCAGGCTCCTGTACCTCCTCCCTGATGGCGGAGGGGAAGGAGCTGTTCCTGAATCGCTGAGTGTGTGTCTTCAGGCTCCTGTACCTCCTCCCTGATGGCGGAGGGGAAGAAGCCGTTCCTGAATCGCTGAGTGTGTGTCTTCAGGCTCCTGTACCGCCTCCCTGATGGCGGAGGGGAAGAAGCCGTTCCTGAATCGCTGAGTGTGTGCCTTCAGGCTCCTGTACCTCCTCCCTGATGGCGGAGAGGAAGGAGCTGTTCCTGAATCGCTGAGTGTGTGTCTTCAGGCTCCTGTACCTCGTCCCTGATGGCGGAGGGGAAGAAGCTGTTCCTGAATCGCTGACTGTGTGTCTTCAGGGTCCTGTACCTCCTCCCTGATGGCGGAGAGGAAGCTGTTCCTGAATCGCTGAGTGTGTGCCTTCAGGCTCCTGTACCTCCTCCCTGATGGCGGAGAGGAAGGAGCTGTTCCTGAATCGCTGAGTGTGTGTCTTCAGGCTCCTGTACCTACTCCCTGATGGCAGAGGGGAAGAAGCCGTTCCTGAATCGCTGAGTGTGTGTCTTCAGGCTCCTGTACCTCCTCCCTGATGGCGGAGAGGAAGGAGCTGTTCCTGAATCGCTGAGTGTGTGCCTTCAGGCTCCTGTACCTCCTCCCTGATGGCGGAGGGGAAGAAGCTGTTCCTGAATCGCTGAGTGTGTGTCTTCAAGGTCCTGTACCTCCTCCCTGATGGCGGAGGGGAAGAAGCTGTTCCTGAATCGCTGAGTGTGTGTCTTCAGGCTCCTGTACCTCCTCCCTGATGGCAGAGGGGAAGAAGCCGTTCCTGAATCGCTGAGTGTGTGTCTTCAGGCTCCTGTACCTCCTCCCTGATGGCGGAGGGGAAGAAGCTGTTCCTGAATCGCTGAGTGTGTGCCTTCAGGCTCCTGTACCTCCTCCCTGATGGCGGAGAGGAAGGAGCTGTTCCTGAATCGCTGAGTGTGTGTCTTCAGGCTCCTGTACCTCCTCCCTGATGGCGGAGGGGAAGAAGCTGTTCCTGAATCGCTGAGTGTGTGCCTTCAGGCTCTTGTACCTCCTCCCTGATGGCGGAGAGGAAGGAGCTGTTCCTGAATCGCTGAGTGTGTGTCTTCAGGCTCCTGTACCTCCTCCCTGATGGCAGAGGGGAAGAAGCTGTTCCTGAATAGCTGAGTGTGTGTCTTCAGGCTCCTGTACCTCCTCCCTGATGGCGGAGGGGAAGAAGCTGTTCCTGAATCGCTGAGTGTGTGTCTTCAGGCTCCTGTACCTCCTCCCTGATGGCAGAGGGGAAGAAGCCGTTCCCGAATCGCTGAGTGTGTGTCTTCAGGCTCCTGTACCTCCTCCCTGATGGCGGAGGGGAAAAAGCTGTTCCTGAATCGCTGAGTGTGTGCCTTCAGGCTCCTGTACCTCCTCCCTGATGGCGGAGAGGAAGGAGCTGTTCCTGAATCGCTGAGTGTGTGTCTTCAGGCTCCTGTACCTCCTCCCTGATGGCGGAGGGGAAGAAGCTGTTCCTGAATCACTGAGTGTGTGTCTTCAGGCTCCTGTACCTCCTCCCTGATGGCGGAGGGGAAGAAGCCGTTCCTGAATCGCTGAGTGTGTGTCTTCAGGCTCCTGTACCTCCTCCCTGATGGCGGAGGGGAAGAAGCCGTTCCTGAATCGCTGAGTGTGTGCCTTCAGGCTCCTGTACCTCCTCCCTGATGGCGGAGAGGAAGGAGCTGTTCCTGAATCGCTGAGTGTGTGTCTTCAGGCTCCTGTACCTCCTCCCTGATGGCGGAGGGGAAGAAGCTGTTCCAGTATCGCTGAGTGTGTGCCTTCAGGCTCCTGTACCTCCTCCCTGATGGCGGAGGGGAAGAAGCTGTTCCTGAATCGCTGAGTGTGTGTCTTCAGGCTCCTGTACCTCCCCCCTGATGGCGGAGAGGAAGGAGCTGTTCCTGAATCGCTGAGTGTGTGTCTTCAGGCTCCTGTACCTCCTCCCTGATGGCTGAGGGGAAGAAGCCGTTCCTGAATCGCTGAGTGTGTGTCTTCAGGCTCCTGTATCTCCTCCCTGATGGCGGAGGAGAAGAAGCTGTTCCTGAATCGCTGAGTGTGTGCCTTCAGGCTCCTGTACCTCCTCCCTGATGGCGGAGAGGAAGGAGCTGTTCCTGAATCGCTGAGTGTGTGTCTTCAGGCTCCTGTACCTCCTCCCTGATGGCAGAGGGGAAGAAGCCGTTCCTGAATCGCTGAGTGTGTGTCTTCAGGCTCCTGTACCTCCTCCCTGATGGCGGAGGGGAAGAAGCTGTTCCTGAATCGCTGAGTGTGTGTCTTCAGGGTCCTGTACCTCCTCCCTGATGGCGGAGAGGAAGCTGTTCCTGAATCGCTGAGTGTGTGCCTTCAGGCTCCTGTACCTCCTCCCTGATGGCGGAGAGGAAGGAGCTGTTCCTGAATCGCTGAGTGTGTGTCTTCAGGCTCCTGTACCTCCTCCCTGATGGCAGAGGGGAAGAAGCTGTTCCTGAATCACTGAGTGTGTGCCTTCAGGCTCCTGTACCTCCTCCCTGATGGCGGAGGGGAAGAAGCTGTTCCTGAATCGCTGAGTGTGTGTCTTCAAGGTCCTGTACCTCCTCCCTGATGGCGGAGGGGAAGAAGCTGTTCCTGAATCGCTGAGTGTGTGTCTTCAGGCTCCTGTACCTCCTCCCTGATGGCAGAGGGGAAGAAGCCGTTCCTGAATCGCTGAGTGTGTGTCTTCAGGCTCCTGTACCTCCTCCCTGATGGCGGAGGGGAAGAAGCTGTTCCTGAATCGCTGAGTGTGTGCCTTCAGGCTCCTGTACCTCCTCCCTGATGGCGGAGAGGAAGGAGCTGTTCCTGAATCGCTGAGTGTGTGTCTTCAGGCTCCTGTACCTCCTCCCTGATGGCGGAGGGGAAGAAGCTGTTCCAGTATCGCTGAGTGTGTGCCTTCAGGCTCCTGTACCTCCTCCCTGATGGCGGAGGGGAAGAAGCTGTTCCTGAATCGCTGAGTGTGTGTCTTCAGGCTCCTGTACCTCCCCCCTGATGGCGGAGAGGAAGGAGCTGTTCCTGAATCGCTGAGTGTGTGTCTTCAGGCTCCTGTACCTCCTCCCTGATGGCAGAGGGGAAGAAGCCGTTCCTGAATCGCTGAGTGTGTGTCTTCAGGCTCCTGTACCTCCTCCCTGATGGCGGAGGGGAAGAAGCCGTTCCTGAATCGCTGAGTGTGTGCCTTCAGGCTCCTGTACCTCCTCCCTGATGGCGGAGAGGAAGGAGCTGTTCCTGAATCGCTGAGTGTGTGTCTTCAGGCTCCTGTACCTCCTCCCTGATGGCGGAGGGGAAGGAGCTGTTCCTGAATCGCTGAGTGTGTGTCTTCAGGCTCCTGTACCTCCTCCCTGATGGCAGAGGGGAAGAAGCCGTTCCTGAATCGCTGAGTGTGTGTCTTCAGGCTCCTGTACCGCCTCCCTGATGGCGGAGGGGAAGAAGCTGTTCCTGAATCGCTGAGTGTGTGCCTTCAGGCTCCTGTACCTCCTCCCTGATGGCGGAGAGGAAGGAGCTGTTCCTGAATCGCTGAGTGTGTGTCTTCAGGCTCCTGTACCTCCTCCCTGATGGCAGAGGGGAAGAAGCCGTTCCTGAATAGCTGAGTGTGTGTCTTCAGGCTCCTGTACCTCCTCTCTGATGGCGGAGCGGAAGAAGCTGTTCCTGAATCGCTGAGTGTGTGTCTTCAGTGTCCTGTACCTCCTCCCAGATGGCGGAGGGGAAGAAGCTGTTCCTGAATCGCTGAGTGTGTGCCTTCAGGCTCCTGTACCTCCTCCCTGATGGCGGAGAGGAAGGAGCTGTTCCTAAATCGCTGAGTGTGTGTCTTCAGGCTCCTGTACCTCCTCCCTGATGGCTGAGAGGAAGAAGCCGTTCCTGAATCGCTGAGTGTGTGTCTTCAGGCTCCTGTACCTCCTCCCTGATGGCGGAGGGGAAGAAGCTGTTCCTGAATCGCTGAGTGTGTGTCTTCAGGGTCCTGTACCTCCTCCCTGATGGCGGAGAGGAAGCTGTTCCTGAATCGCTGAGTGTGTGCCTTCAGGCTCCTGTACCTCCTCCCTGATGGCGGAGAGGAAGGAGCTGTTCCTGAATCCCTGAGTGTGTGTCTTCAGGCTCCTGTACCTCCTCCCTGATGGCAGAGGGGAAGAAACCGTTCCTGAATCGCTGAGTGTGTGTCTTCAGGCTCCTGTACCTCCTCCCTGATGGCGGAGAGGAAGGAGCTGTTCCTGAATCGCTGAGTGTGTGCCTTCAGGCTCCTGTACCTCCTCCCTGATGGCGGAGGGGAAGAAGCCGTTCCTGAATCGCTGAGTGTGTGTCTTCAAGGTCCTGTACCTCCTCCCTGATGGCGGAGGGGAAGAAGCCGTTCCTGAATCGCTGAGTGTGTGTCTTCAGGCTCCTGTACCTCCTCCCTGATGGCGGAGAGGAAGGAGCTGTTCCTGAATCGCTGAGTGTGTGCCTTCAGGCTCCTGTACCTCCTCCCTGATGGCGGAGGGGAAGAAGCTGTTCCTGAATCGCTGAGTGTGTGCCTTCAGGCTCCTGTACCTCCTCCCTGATGGCGGAGAGGAAGGAGCTGTTCCTGAATCGCTGAGTGTGTGCCTTCAGGCTCCTGTACCTCCTCCCTGATGGCGGAGAGGAAGGAGCTGTTCCTGAATCGCTGATTGTGTGTCTTCAGGCTCCTGTACCTCCTCCCTGATGGCAGAGGGGAAGAAGCCGTTCCTGAATAGCTGAGTGTGTGTCTTCAGGCTCCTGTACCTCCTACCTGATGGCGGAGGGGAAGAAGCTGTTCCTGAATCGCTGAGTGTGTGTCTTCAGGGTCCTGTACCTCCTCCCTGATGGCGGAGGGGAAGAAGCTGTTCCTGAATCGCTGAGTGTGTGCCTTCAGGCTCCTGTACCTCCTCCCTGATGGCGGAGAGGAAGGAGCTGTTCCTGAATCGCTGAGTGTGTGTCTTCAGGCTCCTGTACCTCCTCCCTGATGGCTGAGGGGAAAAAGCCATTCCTGAATCGCTGAGTGTGTGTCTTCAGGCTCCTGTATCTCCTCCCTGATGGCGGAGGGGAAGAAGCTGTTCCTGAATCGCTGAGTGTGTACCTTCAGGCTCCTGTACCTCCTCCCTGATGGCGGAGAGGAAGGAGCTGTTCCTGAATCGCTGAGTGTGTGTCTTCAGGCTCCTGTACCTCCTCCCTGATGGCAGAGGGGAAGAAGCCGTTCCTGAATCGCTGAGTGTGTGTCTTCAGGCTCCTGTACCTCCTCCCTGATGGCGGAGGGGAAGAAGCCGTTCCTGAATCGCTGAGTGTGTGTCTTCAGGCTCCTGTACCTCCTCCCTGATGGCGGAGAGGAAGGAGCTGTTCCTGAATCGCTGAGTGTGTGCCTTCAGGCTCCTGTACCTCCTCCCTGATGGCGGAGGGGAAGAAGCTGTTCCTGAATCGCTGAGTGTGTGTCTTCAAGGTCCTGTACCTCCTCCCTGATGGCGGAGGGGAAGAAGCTGTTCCTGAATCGCTGAGTGTGTGTCTTCAGGCTCCTGTATCTCCTCCCTGATGGCAGAGGGAAGAAGCTGTTCCTGAGTCGTTGAGTGTGTGTCTTCAGGCTCCTGTATCTCCTCCCTGATGGCGGAGGGGAAGAAGCTGTTCCTGAATCGCTGAGTGTGTACCTTCAGGCTCCTGTACCTCCTCCCTGATGGCGGAGAGGAAGGAGCTGTTCCTGAATCGCTGAGTGTGTGTCTTCAGGCTCCTGTACCTCCTCCCTGATGGCAGAGGGGAAGAAGCCGTTCCTGAATCGCTGAGTGTGTGTCTTCAGGCTCCTCTACGTCCTCCCTGATGGCGGAGGGGAAGAAGCCGTTCCTGAATCGCTGAGTGTGTGTCTTCAGGCTCCTGTACCTCCTCCCTGATGGCGGAGAGGAAGGAGCTGTTCCTGAATCGCTGAGTGTGTGCCTTCAGGCTCCTGTACCTCCTCCCTGATGGCGGAGTGGAAGAAGCTGTTCCTGAATCGCTGAGTGTGTGTCTTCAAGGTCCTGTACCTCCTCCCTGATGGCGGAGGGGAAGAAGCTGTTCCTGAATCGCTGAGTGTGTGTCTTCAGGCTCCTGTACCTCCTCCCTGATGGCAGAGGGAAGAAGCTGTTCCTGAGTCGTTGAGTGTGTGTCTTCAGGCTCCTGTACCTCCTCCCTGATGGTGATAAGGAGAACAGGGCATGCCCTGGGTGGTGCGTGTCCTTAATGATGGACGCCACACTTCTGAAACATTCAGCAATGTTGCAATCGAACCTGCATCCACCACTTCCATTGGCAGCTTGTTCCACACTCTCACCACCCTCTGAGTGAAGAAGTTCCCCCCTCATGTTCACCCCATCCCCTCAACCCATAACTCTAATGGAAAAACCCTGCTTGTGCTTACCCTAGCTATACCTCTCATAATTTTGTATCAAATCTCCCCTCATTCTCCTACACTCCAGGGAATAAAATCCTAATGTATTTAACCTTTCCCTATAACTTAGGTCCTGACAATATGACTTATTTATTTATTGAGATACAGTGCAGAACAGGACCTTCTGGCCCTCCGAACCACACTGCTCAGCAACCCACCAATTTAACCCTAGCCTGATCACAGAACAATGACCTACTAACCCATACATCTTTGGACTGTGAGAGGAAACTGGAGCTCCTGGAGGAAACTCATGCATTCATGGGGAGAACATACTAACGTCTTGCAGGCAGCACAATTGAACTCTGGAACACCGCAAACTGTAATGGTGTTATGCTAACCACTACGCCTATACTTGTAAACTTTTTCTGTGTGGCTAAGAGTCCAACTTATTATCATGAAGAACCATTTAATAGTCTTATAGCAGCAACCCAGACTCGTAGAAATCACATGAACCCCATGTCGTGGTTGTCTGTCATCTCCATGGCAACCTTTCCAGGGCACAGATCTTCAAGCAGCAACTCTCTGCCCAGTGTGAGAATCATGGGACAGCTACCAGTTCCAATCACAGTTCCCTTTCAGGGAATAAAATCCTGCACTAAACACTTTTTCCCATGGATTTATCCAACGTGAGTGTCATTGTTGTGCACAGAAACAAGGTGAATCACAACTTCTGGGAAGGGAGTTTAAATCATCCTTTCCACTTCAAACTCCCACCCAGCCATCTTTGGAACATCCAGTCAATTTATCACTGTATGTTTCTGCCCCTCCAAGCTGTTCATCTCCTGAAGTTTCACAGGCCATAAGACCATAAGTCATCGGGGCAGAATTAGGCCATTCAGTCCATCAAGTCTGAGATAAGGGGCTAAAACTGCTCTTAATCCTCCGTGCAGTCTGACCACTGCCTTATAAAGCCTCAGTTTTAAATGCTTGCTTTTATATTCTAGACCTCTTGAAATGAATGCTAAAATCACATTTTCTTTCCTCACCACTGACTCAACCTGAAGATTAACCTTTATGGAATCCTGCACAGCTGAGTTCATTGCACCATGGGTGGCTCTGCGGCACAGGAGTGAAGGAAAAGAAGTGGGAGAGCTATAGTGACAGGGGATTCGATTGTAAGGGGAATAGATAGGCGTTTCTGCAGCCATAAACGAGACTCCAGGATGGTATGTTGCCTCCCTGGTGCAAGGGTCAAGGATGTCTCTGAGCGGCTGCAGGACATTCTGGAATGGGAGGGTGAACAGCCAGTGGTCGTGGTGCACATAGGTACCAACTATATAGGTAAGAAATGGGATAAGGTCCTGCAAGGTGAATTTAGGGAGTTAGGAGATAAACTAAAAAGTAGAACCACAAAGGTAATAATCTCTGGATTACTACCAGTGCCATGTGCTAGTCAGAGTAGAAATAGGAGGAAATTTCAGATGAATACGTGGCTTGAAAAATGGTGCAAGGGGAAGGGGTTCAAATTTCTGGGGCATTGGAACCAGTTCTGGGGGAGGTGGGACCGGTATAAACAGGACGGTCTGCACCTGGGCTGGACTGGAACCAATGTCCTAGGGGGAGCATTTGCTACTGCTGTTCAGGAGGCTTTAAACTAATGTGCCAGGGGGATGGGAACAAGTACAGAGAGACAGAGGGGTGTAAAATGAGGGTAGAAGCAAAAAGTAGTAAGGTGAAAAGTAAAAGTGGCAGGCAGGCAAATCCAGGGCAAAAAGCAAAAAGAGCCACTTTTCAACATAATTGTATAAGGGCTAAGAGTGCTGTAATTGTATAAGGGCTAAGAAGGCTTTGTGTGTCAATACGAGGAGCATTTGTAACAAGGTGGATGAATTGAATGTGCAGATAGTTATTAATGAATATGATATAGTTGGGATCACAGAGACATGGCTCCAGGGTGACCAAGGATGGGAGCTCAACACCCAGGGATATTCAATATTCAGGAGGGATAGACAGGGAAGAAAAGAAGGTGGGGTAGCATTGCTGGTTAGAGAGGAGATTAACGTAATAGAAAGGAAGGACATTAGCCTGGAAGATGTGGAATTGATATGGGTAGAACTGCATAACACTAAGGGGCAGAAAACGCTGGTGGGAGTTGTGTACAGGCCACCTAACAGTAGTGAGGTTGGGGATGGCATTAAAAAGGAAATTAGAAATGTGTGCAAAAAAAACAGTAGTTATAATGGGTGACTTCAATCTACATATAGATTGGGTGAACCAAATTGGTAAGGGTGATGAGGAAGAGGATTTCTTGGAATGTATGCAGGATGGTTTTCTGAACCAACATGTCGAGGAACCAACTAGAGAGCAGGCCATTCTAGATTGGGTATTGAGCAATGAGGAAGGGTTAGTTAGCAATCTTGTCGTGCGAGGCCTCTTGGGTAAGAGTGACCATAATATAGTGGAATTCTTCATTAAGATGGAGAGTGACATAGTTAATTCAGAAAGAAAGGTTCTGAACTTAAAGAAGGGTAACTTTGAAGGTATGAGATGTGAATTAGCTAAGATAGACTGGCAAATGATACTTAAAGGGTTGACGGTGGATATGCAATGGCAAGCATTTAAAGATTGCATGGATGAACTACAACAATTGTTCATCCCAGTTTGGCAAAAGAATAAACCAGGGAAGGTAGTGCACCCGTGGCTGACAAGGGAAATTAGGGATAGTATCAAGTCCAAAGAAGAAACATATAAATTAGCAAAAAAAAAAGTGGCACACCTGAGGGCTGGGAGAAATTCAGAGACCAGCAGAGGAGGACAAAGGGCTTAATTAGGAAAGGGAAAAAAGATTATGAGAGAAAGCTGGCAAGGAGCATAAAAACTGACTATAAAAGCTTTTATAGATACGTGAAAAGAAAAAGATTTGTTAAGGTTTGTAGGTCCTTTACAGTCAGAAACAGGTGAATTGATCATAGGGAACAAAGACATGGCAGGCCAATTGAATAACTACTTTGGTTCTGTCTTCACTAAGGAGGACATAAATAATCTTCCAGAAATAGTAAGGGACCGAGGGTCTAGTGAGATGGAGGAACTGAGGGAAATACATGTTAGTAGGGAAGTGGTGTTAGGTAAATTGAAGGGATTAAAGGCAGATAAATCCCCAGGGCCAGATGGCCTGCATCCCAGAGTGCTTAAGGAAGTAGCCCAAGAAATAGTGGATGCATTAGTGATAATTTTTCAAAACTCCTTAGATTCTGGATTAGTTCCTGAGGATTGGAGGGGGGCTAATGTAACCCCACTTTTTAAAAAAGGAGGGAAAGAGAAACCGGGGAATTATAGACCGGTTAGTCTGACATCGGTGGTGGGGAAAATGCTAGAGACGGTTATCAAAGATGTGATAACAGCACATTTGGAAAGAGGTGAAATCATCGGACAAAGTCAGCATGGATTTGTGAAAGGAAAATCATGTCTGACGAATCTTATGGAATTTTTTGAAGATGTAACTAGTAGAGTGGATAGGGGAGAGCCAGTGGATGTGGTATATTTAGATTTTCAAAAGGCTTTTGACAAGGTCCCACACAGGAGTGCAAACTTAAAGCACACGGTATTGGTATTGATGTGGTATTGATGTGGATAAAGAATTGGTTGGCAGACAGGAAGCAAAGACTGGGAGTAAATGGGACCTTTTCAGAATGGCAGGCAGTGACTAGTGGGGTAGCGCAAGGCTCAGTGCTGGGACCCCAGTTGTTTACAATATATATTAATGATTTAGATGAGGAATTTAAATGCAGCATCTCCAAGTTTGCGGATGACACAAAGCTGGGCGGCAGTGTTAGCTGTGAGGAGGATGCAGGGTTACTTGGATAGGTTAGGTGAGTGGGCAATTTCATGGCAGATGCAATTTAATGTGGATAAATGTGAAATTATCCACTTTGGTTGCAAGAACAGGAAAACAGATTATTATCTGAACGGTGGCCGATTAGGAAAAGGGGAGGTGCAACGAGACCTGGGTGTCATTGTACACCAGTCATTGAAAGTGGATGTGCAGGTACAGCAGGCGGTGAAAAAGGCAAATGGTATGTTGGCATTCATAGCAAAAGGATTTGAGTACAGGAGCAGGGAGGTTCTACTGCAGTTGTACAAGGCCTTGATGAGACCACACCTGGAGTATTGTGTGCAGTTTTGGTCCCCTAATCTGAGGAAAGACATTCTTGCCATAGAGGGAGTACAGAGAAGGTTCACCAGATTGATTCCTGGGATGGCAGGACTTTCATATGAAGAAAGACTGGATCGTCTAGGCTTATATTCACTGGAATTTAGAAGATTGAGGGGGGAATCTTATTGAAATGTATAAAATTCTAAAGGGATTGGACAGGCTAGATGCAGGAAGACTGTTTCCGATGTTGGGGAAGTCCAGAACAAGGGGTCACAGTTTCAAGATATATATATATTGAAGCCTTTTAGGACCGAGATGAGGAAAAACTTCCTCACACAGAGAGTGGTGAATCTGTGGAATTCTCTGCCACAGGAGACAGTTGAGGCCGGTTCATTGGCTATATTTAAGAGGGAGTTAGATATGGCCCTTGTGGCTAAAGGGATCGGGGGTATGGAGAGAAAGCAGGTACAGGGTTCTGAGTTGGATGATCAGCCATGATCATACTGAATGGCGGTGCAGGCCCGAAGGGCCGAATGGCCTACTCCTGTACCTATTTTCTATGTTTCTACAAGGAATCCCAAGTTCCTTTACACCTCAGATTTTTGAATTTTCTCCCCATTTAGAAAATATTCTACACCCTTATTCCTTCTATCAAAGTGTATGACCAGACATGCTCTTCTGCACACCAGTGTTGTAACACGTGGTTATTTGAGTTACTTTCACCTTCCTGTCAGCTTCAACCAGTCTGGCCATTCTCCTCCAACCTCTCTTACTAACAAGGCATTTTCACGCACAGAACTGACGCACACTGTATTTTTATTTTTGTTTTTTGTACCATTCTCTGTAAACTCTAGGGGCAATTATGCATGAAAACCTCAGGAGATCAGCAGTTTCTGAGATACTCAAACCACCCCATCTGGCACCAACAATCATTCCACAGTCAAAGTCACTTAGATCACATTTCTACCCCATTCTGATGTTTGGTCTGAACAACAACTAAACTGCTTGACCATGCCTGCGTGCTTTTATATATTTTAATTATTAACAAAGTCACAGCCTCAGAATAGAAGGATGTCCCTTTAAAAAAAAGATGTAGAGGAATTTTTCTGTAGCCAAAGTGTGGTGAATCTGCAGGGTTCATTGCCACTGATGGCTATGGTATATTTAAAGTGGAGGTTGATAGGTTCTTGATTCATAAGGGTGTCAAAGGGTGGCGAAAAGACAGGAGAATGAGTTGGGAGGGTTAATAAATCAGCTATAGTGGAATGGCAGAGTAGAGTTGATGGGCCAAATGGCCTAATTCTGCTCCTTTTTCATGGTCTAATTTTTGAAATAAAAATAAGAGACCCTATTAACTAGAAGGCAACAATCTCATCCAATCTCCCTCTCAGCCCACAGTTTGCCTGAAGTCAATAGAGTCAGAACAAGACAGACCCTAGCTCAGAGTCTTTCTTGGGCTGTCAAGGTTCATTGTGCATGGTCAATATCCTCTGGGAGCAGCTAACAGTAAGTCATCCCAGGAGTACAAAGCACTGAGAAGGAGACAGACAGAGAGCACTCTAACGATAAGAGCTCTGCATCAGGAGATAAAGATGATTTGAAGAGGTTTTATTCTGAACTAAAACAGGCTTTGTTATAAAGCGACAAACCCTTTGCCGAGGACAAGATTAAAAGGTCCACACTTCACTGTGAGATTGTGCTCTACAAAGTGCTGTAACTCACTTGTGATTTTTTTTTGATGTTCCTCTCGGCTAATTCTTCACTGCTGTACATGTGAACCCACTCTTATCACTGGGGTTGAGGACTTCCAGCACAAAGAGCTGACTTACGAATGGGAATTTCTCAAGTTTCTAAACTCTATCTGTAGGCTCATTAATTGATTCCCAAAATATCCCATAAGACATAGGAGCAGAATTGTGCCATTCGGCCCATCGAGTCTGCTCCGCCATTCCATCATGGCTGATTTATTATTTCGCTCAACACCATTCTCCTACCTTCCCCCTATAACCATTGACACCCTGACTAATCAAGTAGCTATCAATCTGCGCTTTAAATATACCCAATGACTGGGCCTCCACAACCGTCTGTGGCAATGAATTCCACAGATTCACTACCCTCTAGCTAAAGGAATTCCTAATGATCTTTGTTCGAACGGGATGTCCTTTTGTTCTGAGGCTGTGCCCTCTGGTACTAGACTTTGCCAAAATAAGAAACATCCTCTCTACATCCAGGCCTTTCAATAGTTTCAATGAAATTGCCCCTCATTCTTCTAAACTCCAGTGAGTACAGGTCCAGAGCTATTAAACATTCTTCAAATGTGAAAACCACACCTTCAAACCCATAATTTTGAAGGTGTGTTGTGCGGTCTATGTCGGCTGCTTTACCCAAAGTGTAAACAGGGTCTGTGGAGAGGAGGGTGTGTTGCGCTGTGTCCTCACCTCCCTTGTGGCCACGGGCAGAGCAATTGCTGTACCAAGTCATGGCACACCAGAATAGGAAGCTTCAGCAGAAATTGCTGAGGGTCAATGGGGACATGATAAATTTCTTTAGCTTCCTGAGGAATTAGAGACTGGAGTGACTGTTCTATAACCATGGCATCAACGTGGTCGGAGCAGGATAAGCTGTTAGTGACATTCACTCCTAGGAACTTGAAGCACACAACTCTCTTGACCTCAGCACTGTTGATATAAACAGAGACATGCAGTTATAGGAGAGAACAGAAAACTTTAAAGTGTATTTTTTTATATACAGATACAGGGAAGAACACACCCTCCCGGCACTTTGAGCCACGCCACCCAGCACCCCACCAATTTAACCCTAGCCTAACCACAGGCCAATTTATAATAACCAATTAACCTACTAACTTTGGACTTTGGGAAGAAACCAGAGCACTCGGAGGAAACCCATGCGCTCACAGGTGGGATGCACAAACTTCTCACAGATGGTGCCAGAGTTGATCTGCAGACTCCACTGTAGTAGCATCATGCTAATTGTTATGCTACCACGGCACCCATGGTGCTCAGAACCTAGGCTCAAGAGAGTGCAGATGGTGAAGAGTCTTCACCTGAAATCTGCGCTGTCCATCTCCCTCCACGGATGCTGCCTGGTCCACTAATTTCCTCCAGCATTTTGTGTATTGTTCCATAATAGCTAGAAACGTTTTAATGAATTTCACAGGGAAATGTTCATTTTAATACATGCAGATTCTTAATGCTTCATTATTTAACTGGTGTCCTTTCATTAATATGTCTTTTAAGACTTTTTGTCTTAAAAGTTGATAAAGTTGTACTGCACTGACCCCTGGTGGGTTTCAGCGGTACAGTGTTTATGCACAGTAATTGATTAAAAATTGAACAACACTGCCCCCTTCTGGCTGAAGTGAGTAGCACAACTTTGAAACAGAAATTCTAGAATTCCCTCCTTATGAAACACTCTTAATCTTGTAGGAATCGTTTAAATCTGCATAATTACCATGAAAATGTGAATTATCTGATCATTATTGTGTAGCTGTTTGTAGGGATGTGTGTATAATTTAGTCCCTAAATTACAACAGCATAAAACATCTTGAATGGAACTGAGGTCAGGCTGAGCAAAATAATACAAGCTTCCAGATTTGGGGATGGAAGCACCACATCTACTCACAAATAATCCATGCACTTATCAAGCATCTCTTGAGAAGGATGTCCCTTTAGAAAAGAGATGATGACTAATTTCTTCAGCCAGAGGGCAGACAATCTGTGGAAAACATTGCCACAGGAGTCTCTGGAAGACATGGTTTGGAGGAATGTGTTTTGTCTGGTTGTATATATGCACAGTTAATAAACTTGAACTTGACAACAAGTTTGAACTTGAAGTCATTGGGTATATTTAAACAGGGGGTTGATAGGTTCTTGATTATTAAGGCTGTCAAAAGTTACAGGGAGAAGGCAGGAGAATGGGGTTAGGAGGGATAATAAATCAGCTGTGATGGAATGGTGGAGTTGGCTCAAGGGGTCAGATACGATCATATGAGCTTTATGGATTCAAGTCACTAAGCAATAATATAATGGTGCAGACAATTTTGGAACTCAGCAGGTCATGCAGAATCTGTGGAGGAAGATACATTCCAATCTGGTGGTTTTCTGAGTCTAGAGAACAGTAATGTGCCCAGTCAAATGAAATTCATTGGCATTCAAACCAATGGCCTCATATCAAAACAAGGAAAAGTAGAAATAATTCCCAGTTCTGATATCAGGGCATCAAATGTTATTTGGAGAAGGCGGGAGAATGGGGGTGAGAGTGATCATAAATCAGCCATGATGGAATAGTGGCACAGACTCGATGGACTGAATGGCCAACTCGGTTCCTATGTCTCCTGGTCTTTTTGTTCCTACTTTTCAAGAGTCTGTGGTTTCCACATTGACTTCAGTCACCTGAGTGAAAGCAAAGTTGTCCAACATCCCAAGGGACTTCCAAAGAAGAAGAAAGTTATAATGTCTTTCCTTACAGGGGAACGTAAACCCCTCAAAGTTGGGATAAGCAGTCTCACAAAAAAAAATCACATTTGAAATTATTATTCCCATTCCATACATCCCACTGCTTTCCACCTTCTTATTCTGGCTTCTACCCTCTTTCTCTCCAGTCCTTGTGAAGGGTCTCACTGTGCATTTTGAAGGCTCTCAGTCTGAAATGCCGACTGTTATGTAGGAAGGAAGGTTTAGATTGATCTTCGAGTTGGGGAAAAGGTTGGCACGACATCATTGACCAAAGGGCCTGTACTGTGCTATAGGGTCTGATGTTCTGTGCAACACACACAAAATGCTGGAGGAACTCAGATCAGGCAGCATCAATAGAAATTAATAAATAGTCAACGTTTTGGGCCAAGACACTTTTTCAGGATTGGAAAGAAAAGGGGAAGGAGCCAGGATAAGAAGATGGAAGAATGGAAGTAGGACAAGGTAAAAGGTGATAGGTGAAGCCAGGTGGGTGGAGAGGGGGGATGAAGTCAGAAGTTGGGAGGTGATAGATGAAAAGTAAAGAGCTGGAGAAGGAGAGGAGAGTGGATCACAATGAAAAGGGGAGGAGGAGCACTAGGGGAAGGTGATAGGTTGGTGAGAAGAGGGACCAGAGTGGGGAATTGAAGAAGAAGCAAGGGGAAATGTCACCGGAAAGACATATCGCTGTTCATGCCGTCAGGTTGGAGGCTGCCTTAGCGGAATATGAGCTGTTGCTCTTTCAACCTGAGAGTGGCCTCATAGTGGCAGAAAAGGAGACATGTCAGAATGGGAATGGGGATAGGGATTAAAATGGTTGGCCACCAGGAAATCCTGCTTTTTGTGGACGGAGCAAAGACGCTTGACAAAGTTGTAATGGTCTATGTTCCCGTGAATGGCCTGGCCCAGGAACAAGCCTCCTTGCGACTTGCCCCCTTCCGTACTGGGTGCCCATATGTGAGGAGCGCGGGGTTGAAGTGCAAACAGAACCAGAGGAACAGCCCCTTCAGATACTCAACCTGTCACACTCCATTTCAGCGTGGTACACAGGTGGACGGGGTGTCGGTACTGCCTAATGCAACACCTTCCACCCCTGGTCCACTGGGGACCTCCTCCGGGGACGGATGGTAAAACAGACCGCCAGGGCGAGTCGGGTCGGCGGATGAACCAAGGAAGCGAACTGTGTGTACAAGAAACGCTTTGGAGCAGCACGGTGGCCATCCCTCACGGTGTGTGGGACCGTCTCCCGCGTGGTATCCCGAGGCTTGGGTTCGATGCACAATTCCGTCCGACCAGGTGGCGGTGCACTTCCCCGAGCCCCATGGGCACACACCGTGATAGGATGGGGACCCCCACTGGCGCAGGAGCACTTCATACCCTCAACAGCTCTCGGTCAAAGCTGCGCGGCTGATACAGTCCGCTGGAAACCGCGTGCCTTTTTCTCACAAAACTATAAAAGTTTATTTACATAACAATCACATAAGGTACAGGCATTCAGTATTTACAAGACAGTGGGTACACTTAGATTAAAGTGTTTACCACCGTCTATAAAATATTCAATACCCAGGCGGGGGACACTGCTCCAGGATGTCCCCCAATGTGTCCATTGCTCCCTCTCCAAGGACAGCCGGGCACGAACGTATCCTCGGAAGAGGGGCAGGCATTCAGCCCGGGCAGAGCCTGCCACATTCAGCCGCCCAGACTCGTGAATGGCTATCTTGGCCAGGCCTAGGAACAAGCCCACTAGGATATTCTCCTTCCGACCTGCTCCCTTCCCTAGCTGAGGAGCGTGGGACTAAAGTGCAGCCAGAACCCGAGCAATCATTTCAGATACTCAAACAGGGGCTGCAACCTCTCACACTCCATATCCGACTCCTCCCGGACACAGAGTGGACAGGTGTACCTGTTGCATGGTACCACCCTGTGCAACACCTTCTCTCCCAGGTCCCCAGTGTACAGGGGAAAGACCCCTGCAGTCAGACATTTCCACTGGGGGAATCCTCTGTGGCCAGGTGGTAACACGGAACGCCAGGGCGAGTCCGGTTGGTGGACAAACCAAGGGAGTGAAAGGTGTGTGGGAGCAGCCCGTGCAAGAAACACTTTGGGGTGTCACGGTAGGTGGGCATGCCCTCCCGACACCCACTGTAATAGGATTGGGCCCAGTCCCCACCAGCAGTCAGAGCGCCGTCCGACAGCACAGCAGCACCCGGTCTGGATGAAGCCAGATTCCACACGCTCCACAGCTCCCGGTAGAAGCCAAGCAGTTCCCTCAGTGTACCCGGCAGGGAAAGAGCGCCGCCAGCGCATGCCATCTGGAAGCTGGTCCTATGCGGAAGGCGGCCAGTCATTGGTGTGTGTGTGCACCCAGCTGGGGGCTCTCCGCCTCAGGACCCTGCAGAGATACCTGTCCTGTGACCATTGCCCTTCCCCGGTACGAGATCGCACGAAGGAGTCCCAGCCTGGCAGAGATATTTGTCCCCAAATCTGCCAGTTCGCCATCCAGGCCTCCTCCGTCGAGCTCAGGTAACCCCCAATGTTCCGGCTGGACTTATTCCTTAAACTTCTGGAGAACAGTGCGGAAAGATCAGGTGCTGTTTTCTCCCAGTAGGGATTAGTTTTTAGTTCCAAGAGCTCCTGTCATGTTTTGTCACTCTGTAACCTTATCCTTCAATCTCTCTGAATTATGGAGGACAGCGTGTGTATAAATGTCTCTCTCCAGAAGACTTCATCATGATCATCATGACTCCGGTATTTCTACTATGTTTTAATGTTTCTTAATTGTACATATGATTTTTTGAGTTCTATCGCTGAGCAGCAGTGAAACATCTGAACGGCCTCAACCCCTCCGGTAGGGATCCACTGACCCGCCAAAGGCCCGCACTCTTCTTCCAGTTCACCCTTACAGAGGAGACCTTCATTCATTTTCAATCTTTTTTTATTGATTTTTCAACAAAAAAAGATACAAATCAGAGGAGAAGTTATAGCAAACACATAATACAAAAAACGTAGGAACAACAAAAGGAATATATACTGTCAAAGTCAAATAAACAGGCTATGGTCTTATACTATGCACTGAGGAGATATACTGGGCGCCAATTCCTTAGGCTCGGAGATCCCTCTTCTTTGGCAGCTGGGGGACAACTGAACCGTCGCCAGGCTTTCCCCCAATATATTTGCATAGTCAGCCCCTAGGATGTACCAAAAGGTCGGGAGAAATTCAACTGACAGCCCATCTAGTCCTGTGGATTTGCCTCTCTGCAGCTGGTTGAGGACACTAGTTAGCTCCGGAGCATCTAACCACCCGGCACCCCCAGGGCTAAGCCTAGGCAAGTCCCCCCAGTAACCGTTCCCCAACGGCGCAGAAGCACTCTACCCGGATGAGACCAGACCCCACACCCTCCACAGTTCCCAGTGGAAGCGGGGTAGATCCGGGTAGAAAGTGCGCCGCCAGTGCACGCCACCTCGGAGAGTGGTCAGAGAAGAGGGTCCTCGCCGGCTGGGTGTACACACACACCAAGGACCGGTCGCCCTCCGCGATTAGAAGACTCAGCACTGCAGTAGAAACCCAATGCCTCCTATTGCCCCAGGAAAAGTCCACCAGCGTCTGCTGGGTCGTGCGCACGAACACCGTGGGTGGGATCAATGCAGACAGTCGGTACCACAACATGGAGGTGACCAGCTGATTGATAACTAAATCTCTCCTCCGGTACGAGATCGCAGGAAGGAGGCCCGACCAGCGCCCCAGCCGGGCAAAGATCTCTGACACACTGACCATCCGACAAACTCACAATCGTAAAATCTGACTAACTGACCACCCGACAAACCGACCTCTTTGACAAGATGACCGCATGTAAACTGACTTCCCAACTACCGAACCTCACAACAAGCTGACCTGCCGACAACGTGACCTCCCCACAAACTAACTTCACGACAAACTGATAATCCAACGAACTGACATCAGAACAAACTGACCACCCAACAAGCTGCTCTCCTGACAAAATGACCTCCTAACAAACAAACTACCCGACAACTGACCTCCTGACAAACTGACCAACAGACAATCTGAGCATCCAACAAGCTCACTACGCGGTGATCTGACAACGCAGCTTCGAAACCCACACCCAATACGCAATTAGCTCAACACCAGATCAAGACTGAAAGATAAACTTCATCAATACCCATATAACGTGCGAGGAAAAAAGGAATAATTTTCACATGTAGTCTACATTTATGAAGAAACGGAAATAAGTGATTTATTTTTCTATCAACTGCATTTGTATGATTATTTATATTCTAATGGTTGCTGAATCTCATTAATAACACTTTCTCCATTCTATCAAATGTTATCATGATATTCACCAGGTGGCTAATTTAAACATTGTCCCCTTCACTGCTGAGAACTGAGTAAACTGATTGCAATAAAGGGAAGAAGAACTATCTGCATGTCTTGCATTATCAGATTTTTATTAATAAATTCACAACCATTTTATGTGAAAATAAAAGTGAAAGCAGCCTGTGGAGTCACTTTCATGGATGCTGCAGCTCTTCTTCAATGTATTACTTGTTTACTTTTTTGTATATTTTGCACGATCTGCCCTCTTTTGCACGTTGGTCTTTGTTGTCTATGGTTTTGTGTGGATTCTATTGTGTTTCCTTGCGTTGGGGGTGCCTGCAAGGAGATGAATCTCAAGGTAGTATATGGTATGCATGCTTTGGTAACAAAATTGAACTTTGAACTTGGTAGGGAACTGCAGGGCAATGACAGATACAAGCCAACAGAGGGCGACAGATGCTGGTTTATGAAGCCATGCCAGCTCAGGTTGGAATCGGCCCAGGATCCACTACAGAAGCCAAAGTTCTCTCTTTCCAAGTTTATGCCTTACAGTTCCATTTAAAATAGGATCTTTCACACCTAAGTATATTTACACTGGTTACCCATTTCCATTTGACTTCCCATTCCCATATCAGCATGTCTGTCCATGGTCTCCTCTACCGCCGTGATGAATCGGGTTTGATATCACGGTCATGAAATTTGTTGTTTTGTGGCAGTAGTTCAGTGCAGTACATGAAAAGTTACTACAAGCTACAATATTAAATATAAAGAAAATAAGTAGTGCAAAAGAGATCAAAATGTGAGGTAGTGTTTATGATGCCACCTTCTTGAGGCATCAGCTATTGAAGATATTCTTGTCAGGATGTTTTGAGGAGTAACACCTCATATTCTGTTTGGGTAGCCTTCAAGCTGATGGCATGAACATCGATTTCTCTAACTTCTGGCAATTTCTCTACCCCTCCCCCCCTTCACCCCTTTTCCATTCCCCATTCTGGCTGCCCTCTCACCCCTTCTCTTCTCTTCACTGCCAATCACCTCCCCTTGGAGGCCCTCCTCCTTCCCTTTCTTCCATGGTTCACTGTCCTTTCCTCACAGATTCTTTCTTCAGCGATTTGCTTTTCCACCAATCACCTCCCAGCTTCTTACTTCATCAGCCCTTCCCAACCCACCCAGCTGAATCCACCAATCACCTGCCAGCTTCTACTCCTCGCCACCCCCTCCATCTTTCCCATTCCTTTCCAGTCCCGGTGAAGAGTCTCAGCCCAAATCGTTGACTGCGTATTCCCCTCCAGAGATGTTGCCTGTCCCACTGAGTTCCTGCAGCATTTTATCTATTTAAGTGTTTGTTTGTTTTTTAATTTATTGATTGATTGAGATACAGTGCAGAATACAGCCTTCCAGCCATTTGAGCCAGATCACAGGACAATTTACAACAACCAATTAACCCACCACCCGGTACATCTTTTGTGCATGTTGCTTAAGATTTCCAGCATCTGAAGAACTTCTTGTATTTATGATTTACACTGATCTGTATTCAAGGTTCAGGTGCAATAGCTCAAGGTCACCCCTTTCCAAAATGCCCTCAATCTTACCTACTGACAGTTGTGATGGTAGAGGCAGATACATAAGAGACATTTAAGAGACTCTTAGACAGGCACACGGATGATAGGAAAATGGAGGCCTATGTATGACGGAGGGATTAGATTGATCTTGGAGAAGGTTATAAGGTCAATGCAATATTGTGGGCCATAGGATCTGTACTGGGCTGTAACGTACTGGGCTGTAACGTTCTGTGGTCTTTTTTCTCATTTGACTGGCAGGTATGCACCCCCCCCCCACCCACGATGGTGCAATACTTCAGTTATACATGATGCTTTTATCTCACACTTCCAGAGGACTCCGACCTCCAGCACTCTCTGTGTGGAGTTTGCATGTTCTCCCTATGGATTTCCCCCGGGTGCTCCCACCTCTGGGGGATGTGTTTGTAGGGTAATTATCAATTCTGAATTACTCCTCAGTGTGCGTTAGTGGCTAAAATAACCCTAGAGGAATTGATGATACATGTGTGAGAGAGAATAAGATGCAAACATGTTAAGAAATAAGGCAAGGAAGGAATGGGAAAATGGGATTGTTCCATTGGAGACGGGATAGACTCAAATAGGCCAAATGGCCATCTGCCATGGCATCATCAAGCAATTAAACAGCCAATCGCATTAAATAATTAATTATAATAAAGTGTATATATAATTATCAAAATTAATTATAATTAAAGAAATGCAATAGGTAGGTTTTATGACAAACTGCATAAACACATTTGTTGTTTTGCAGCAGCAGTACAGTGCAAGGTATAAAAATTAATATAAGTTATGAAAAATAAGTAAATAATGCAAAAGAGGTAAAACAATGTAGTGTTCATGGGTTAATGGACCATTCAGAAATCTGTTGGTGGAGAGGAAATGCACAAAGTCAGAAAGTTACAGACCCAAAGACCATTAGACCATAATTCAGACCGCACTTGGAGTACTGTCAAGAGTTTTGGGCCCCATACCTCAGGAAGGATGTGTTGTCATTGGAGAGAGTCCAGAGGAGGTTCACGAGGATGATTCTGGGAATGAAGGGGTTAACATATGAAGAACGTTTGGCAGCTTTGGGCCTGTACTCACTGGAGTTTAGAAGAATGTGGGGGGATTTCATTGAAACCTACCAAATGTTGGAAGGATTTGATAGAGTGGATGTGGAGAGGATGTTTCCTATGGTGGGGGTATCCAGACATACAGGGTACACCCTCAAAATTGAGGAGCAACTATTTAGAACAGAGGTAAGGAGGAATTTTTTTCACCAGAGAGTAGTGAATCTGTGAAAAGCTCTGCCACAGACTGGGGTGGAGGGTAAATCTGTGCATATATTTAAGGCAGTAGGTAGTTTCCTGATCGGTCAGGGCATCAAAGGATATGGCGAGAAGGAAGGTGTATGGGGTTGAGTGGGATCCAGGATCAGCCATGTTGGAATGGCAGAACAGACTCGACAGGCAGAATGGCCTAATCCTACCCACAAAACTGCTCCATTATGGCTGCTTGACATTCCCTGTCTTCTCCCCATAACCTTTGATACCCTCACAAATCAAGAACCTATCAACTTCCATTTTAAATCTATCCGATCACTTGGCTAAAGAAATTCCTCCTCATCTCTGTTCTATTCCAGAGCTGTGCACTCTGGTCTGAAACTCCCCCCATGCAGGGCTTTCAGTATTTGATAGGTCCTCCCTCATTCTTCTAAGCTCCAGCAAGTACAGACCCAGAACCATCAAAAGCTCCTCATACATTAACCCTTTCATTCCTGAGACCACAGAATATTGTTACCAAGATGTTGCTGTTGAAGCTGAATGGACGCAGACAGGTTGTGGAGACAAGAATGTGCCTTTAAATATAAGTGCTGATCAGAGATCAGAGATCCAGCATACACAGTCCATCCAGTAGTGTAAGAAGGTTGTTGAAGTTTGCCCATCTACAGATGAAAGAGCCTCCGGAAGCATCATAGCATCATACAGCACAGACATAGACCTTTCAGCCCATCTAGTCTGTGCCTAGTTTCATCGACCTCCACCTGGACCATAGCCCTCTATACCCCTCCCATCCACGTACATAGAACATTGAGTAGTACAGCACAGGAAAAGGCCATTCGGCCCACAACATTGTGCTGAACCAGCTAAAAATCAAATCAAAAACACCCAGACACTAATCCCTCCTACCTACACTGTGTCCATGTCCCTTACATTCACGTGCCTATCCAAACGTCTCTTGAAAGCCTCTAATGTATTTGCCTCTAGCACCATATAAGGCAGCGCATTCCAAGCGTCCACCGCTCTCTGAGTAAAAAACTTACCCTTCACATCCCCCTTGAATGTAACCCCTCTCATTTCACTGCATGCCCTCTGGTATTGGGCATTTCTACACTGGGAAACAGATACTCTGTCTACTCTATCTATGCCTCTCATAATCTTATAAGCCTTTGCTATATCTTTCTCAGCTTTCAGTGCTCTTGAGAAAAACAACCCAAGTTTGTCCAGCCTCTCGTGATAACACACGCCCTCTAAACCAGGCAGCATCCTGGTGAAACTCTTCTGTACCCTCTCCAAAGCCTCAACATTCTTCCTATAGTGGGGTGACCAGAACTGTATTCAATACTCTTAAATACTGCAATCAAACCCACATTTCTGCTACATGCCAAATTTGCTTCAAAGTTTCAGGGGAACATTCTCACCAACCATGGTTGTGTTGGGTTCAAATTATTTTCTGTTACTAGATAATCCTGTCCAGGGACAACATCACGAGCAATTCTATGATTTATAATTAGTAGCTTTGGTTTTCTAAAAAGAGGGTGAGATGCCAAAAATAAGGGTGTGATGCATGGTCTGTGCAATTACCCCTCAGACTGGAGTCATTGCACCGCCAGAATCTCAGACTTGAATTCACAGCTCCCCCTGCACTGCATTTATTTTTAATCCTGTCTCCTAACTGGTTGTCTTTGTGAATAAATGCAAGGCCGAAAATGCTTGTTAAAGCTTCCCTGCTGCTATTGACTGGGTGGGGTAGACAGGTTAAAATCAGTGCTAGTGGGGGCCGAGAGAGGGGAGGGGAAGGAGCATCTAGTTACTGAACTTTCACAAAGCCCCAAAGGATGTCTGAAATATGGGCACTGAGGCAATGCAATTGGTATTGGTTTATTATGGTCATATTGAGTCACAGAGTTATTGAGCATGCCCCACCCAACTAGTTCAACTAGGCTGAACTGCTATTCTGCCTAGTCCCATTGACCCACTATACCCTTCACATCTGTGTACTTACCAAAACTTCTCTTAAATGTTGCAATCGAACCTGCATCTGCTACTTCCGCTGGCAGCTAGTTCCATATTACCCCCTGAGTGAAGAAGTTCCCCCATAACTTTCTCCTTAAGTATTTCACATCATCTTTAAGCTATGACCTCTAGTTCTAGTCTCATCCGACCTCAGTGGAAAAAGCCTGCTTGCATTAACCCTATCTATAACCATCATCATTTTGTATTCCTCTTTAAATCTCCACTCATTCTCCTACACTCCAGGGAATAAAATCCTAACCTATTCACCCTTTCCCAATAACTCAAGTCCTCAAGTCCCAAGTCCCAGCAACATCCTTGTAAAATTTCTCTGTACTCTTTCAATCTTATGTATTTCTTTTCTGTAGGTAGATGACCAAAACTGCACACAATAATCCAAATTAGGCCTCACCAATGTCTAATACAACCTCAACATAACATTCCAACTCCTGGACTTTGATTTACGAAGGCCAATGTGCCAAAAACGTTCTTTATGACCCTATCTACCTGAGACGTCACTTTCAAAAAATTATGGGCCTATGTTCCCAGATGCCTTTGTTCTACAACACTCCTCTGTGCCCAACTGCTCACTGTGTAAGAACTACGCTAGCTGATGTTCCCAAAGTGCAACACCTCACACTGGTCTGCAATAAATTCCATCTGCCATTTTCCTGCCCATTTTTTCAGCTGGTCCAGATCCCACTGCAGGCTTTAATAGTCTTCCTCACTGTCCACTACACCCACAATCTTTGTCATCCACAGATTTGCTGATCCAGTTAACCATATTATTGATATAGATGACAAACAACAATGGACCCAGCACTGATCCCTGCGGCACACCACTAGTCACAGGCCTCCAGTCAGAGAGGCAACCTCTACCACCACTCCCTGTCTTCACCCACGAAGCCAATGTTGAATCTAATTTATTACCTCATCCTGTCAAGCAACTGAACCTTCTTTATCAGCCTGCCATGCAAGACCCTGTCAAGTGCCTTACTAAGGTCCATGTAGACAACATCCACTGCCTTTTCTTCATCAATTTTCCTGCTAACCCCCTTGAAAAACAGTATGAGATTGGTTAGACAGAATCTACCATGCACAAAGCCATGTTGACTAACCCTAATCAGATCCTATCTATCCAAAAACATATATTCTGTACTTTAGAATACCTTCCAATAATTTATCCACTAATCACATCAGGCTCTACGGCCTATAATTTCCTGACTCATTCTTAGAGGCTTTCTTGAAAAATAGACCAACATTAGCTATCCTCCAATCCCTTGGCATCTCACCCCTGGCTAAGGATGTTTTGAATAACACTACGAGGGCCTCTGTAATTTCTACACCAGCCTTCTACAATCTCCAAGTGACCCTATTCCAAAATGCGGTGAACAAACTTTGTTTTGCAGGCCACCCAGATTGATAATTCCAACAATACGTACAGCGAGTGGAACGATTCCAGAATCTAGTGATTTCGGAAATATTGTTACTAACACTGCACAATCACTTCAGCCACCTCTTTCAGAACTCCGGGCTGTACTCCATCTGATCCAGGTGACTTACATACCTTCAGACCTGTCAGTTTCCCAAGAGCCTTCTCTCTAGTAATGGTAACTTCACACAAATGTCCCCTGACACCTGGAACTTCCACCATACTGCTAGTGTCCTTCACAGTGAAAACTGACACAAAATACTTATTCGGTTCGTCTACCATTACATTATCCCCCCACCCCACCCCGCCCCCATTACTACCTCTCCAGCATCGTTTTCCAGCAGTCCAATATCCACCTTTGCCTCTCTTTTACACTTTATGTATCTGAAGAAACTTTCAGTATCCTCTTTAATATTTTTATCTACTTTCATATCCCATCTTTACCTTCTTAGTGACTTTTTTTAGTTGCCTCCTGTTGGCTTTTAAAAGCTTCCAATCCTCTAACTTCCCATTAATTTTTGCTCTGTTTTATGCCCTCTCTTTGGCTTTTATGTTGGCATTGGCTTCTCTTGTTAGCAATAGTTGTGTCATCTTCACTTTAGAATACTCTTTGGGATGCATATATCCTGTGCCTTCCAAATTGCTTCCAGAAATTCCAGCCAATGCTGCTCTGCCAGTGTTCTTTTCCAATCAATTCTGGCCAATTCCTCTCTCATGCCTCTGTTATTCCCTTTACTCCACTCTAATACTGATACATCTGACTTTAGATTCTCAGATTGCAGGGTGAATTCGATCATATTATGATCACTTTCCCCTTAGGGTTCTTTTACCTGAAGCGCTCTAATCAATTCTGGTTCATTGTACAACACCCAATCCAGAATAGCTGATCCCCTAATCTAGTGGGTTTAATCATGAGCTCCTCTAAAAAGCCATCTTGTAGGCACTCTAGAAATTCCCCCTCCTGTAATCCAGCACCAACCTCATTTTCCCAATCTACCTGCATAATGAAATCCCTTTTGGCATACATTTTCCCACTGTAACTTGTAGACCACATCCTTACTCCTGTATGGGGGTCTGTATACAACTCCCATCAGGGTCTTTTTACCCTTGCAGTTCCTTAGCTCTATCCACAATGATTCAACACCGTCTGATCTTATGTCATCTTTTTCTAATAATTTGATTTCATTTTTTACCTACAGAGCAACACCGCCCCCCTCTGCCTTCCTGCCTGTCCTTTCAATACAATGTTTATCATTGGACATTAAGCTCATAGCTGTAATCTTTCAGCCACGATTCAGTGACGCCTGCGACATCATACCTGCCAACCTGCAACTATGCTGCAAGTTCATCTACCTTATTCCGTATACTGCACACATACAAATACAACACCCTCAGTCCTGTATTCACCCTTTGCGATTTTGTCCGCCTTTTACGTTGCATCTCATCCTGTTGATTACAATTCTGTCCTATCGCCAACCTCTCCTCACTACACATTGCCTCAGTTTGTAAACCAGCTCCCTCATCTTCATCACTATCATCCACCTTCCCTCTTCTCCTTTTGCATTGAAATATACACAGCTCAGGACACTAGACACACCATGCTCGACCTTTCGATTCCTGACATTGTCTGAGGTCTTACCAACATCTGTCTCCACAACCTCTCCCCTAACTGTTCTGGCACTCTGGTTCCCATCCCACTGTAACTCGGGTTTAAACCCCACTGTACAGCATTAACAAACTTTCCCACTGGGACAAGTCCCCTTCCGGTTCAGGTCCAAACCGTACCTTCTGTATGGGTCCCACCTTCCCTGGAAGAGAGCCCACTGATCAAAAACCTTATGCCCTCCCTCCTACACCAACCCCCTAGCCATGTGTTAAACTGTATAATCTTCCTAATTCTGGCCTCACTCGCACATGGCATGAGTAGCAGTCCTAAAATCACAACCCTGGGGGTCCTGTCCTTTAACTTGACACCTAAATGCCTGAGCTCACTTTGCAGAACCTCATCACTCATCCTACCCATGTCACTGGTACCTGGATGTGGACCATGAACTCTGGCTGTTCACCCTCCCACTTAAGAATGCTGAGGACTCGATCTGAGATATCCTGATATCCCAGGCCCTGGCCCTCAGGAGACAACAGACCATCCAGAATCTCCTTCTCATCCACAGAACCTCCTGTCCGTTCCCCTGACTAAAATATTCCCTGTCACCACAGTGTGCCTCCTCTCCCCCCTTCCCTTCTGAGTCACAGAGACAGTGCCAGAAACCCAAGCACTATGACTTTCCTGTGTTAGGTCACCCCCTACCCTCCCACAGTATCCAAAGTGATATACCTGTTGTTGAGGGGGACGTCCACAGGGGTACTTTGCACTGGCTCCTTAACCCCTTTCCCCTTCTTGACTGTCACCCAGTTGCCTGTGTCCTGTACCTTGGGTGTAACTACCTCTCCATATGTCCCGTCTATCATCCCCCCAGCCTTCCGAATGATCCGGAGTTCACCCAGTTCACTCCTTAACATGGATTGTTAGAAGCTGCAGCTGGATGCAAATCTCGCAGGTGTAGTTGTCAAGGACACCGGAGGTCCCCCTGCCTTCCCACATCCCGCAAGAGGAGAATTTCACCATCCTGCCTGGCATCTTTACAGTCCTAGCTGAGCAGATATAAAGAAGAGAATGAGAAAAATTGTGCTTTTCTTTCCTTTGTTTTCTGAAGAGAGCAGACAGGACTTCACCTTCATAAGACATTGAAGCAGAATTAGGCCATTCGACCTATCAAGTCTATTCCACCATTTGATCATGGCAGCTCCACTTCCCTCTCAACCCCCATTCTCCTGCCTTCTTCCCCGTAAACTTTCATGTCCTAACTTATCAAGAATTTACCAGCCCTCACCTTAAATAGACTCAATAACCTGGCCTCCACTGCCATCTGCAGCGAGTTCCATGAGCATCAGTTACACGAGGAAGTTGTACCTTCTGGAGTCAGACATGACCGAGTGACCTTCTGCCCCAGAGGCAAGGTGAACGGGGGAAAAGTGGGACACATTGAGAGAGCTGGGAGGAACAGCCGAAGAAATACTATGAGATCAGCGCCACATAGAGGGAGTGACATATCTGAAGTTACATGTGAAGAATATGAAAATCTCAATGACAAAGTAGATAACTTTAGATCAAGAGCTGATTGAGGAGATTAGAGGGGTGTTTATGTGTTAAAAGAGTCACACTTCAGCACAGAGCCATCTGTTGCCTTCGATCAGCTCTCCCAGTCCTTTCTCACTTCAATCCTGCCTGAATTAAGCATCAAGTGTTGGTCAGACAGGAGTGATTTATTGGGCTGCAAATAAAACAGGGCTGTGTTTTGTTGTAATTGGACAATTTCTGCAGCTGACTGCGTTGGGCAGGGTCACCATCCCTGCCCCAGAAAACCCCGTTTGATCCCCAAAGACTGGCCCACCACTGAATCCAAAACACCATTCTGTCCCAGATAATTTTGTTTTATTTATTTATTTTTATTTAGCGATACCGTGTGGAACAGGCCCTTCCGGCCCAGCAACCCACTGATTTCACACTAGCCTAATCATGGAACCATTTAGTGTACAAACTGTGGGAGGAAACCCCTGGACACATGGGAAGGAGGTACAAACATGGAATTTTTCTCCAAACTCTGACACCCTGAACTGGAACAGCATCACACCAATGGCTATGCTACCGTGGCACTCCAAGGGTCTCGGCCCAAGTGTAGACTGATATTCATCTCCATAGATGCTGCCTGACCTGCCAAGTTCTTCCAGCATTTTGTGTGTGTTACTTGCATCCCTGGAGCATATTTAATGTCACTTCCAAGATAGCTCAGGATGTCTTACAACAATGGACTAACACTTTCATGGATTGCGTGGTGATCTGCAGGAAAGTAAGGAACAAAAATACATGATGAAATTATCAGATAATCTGTCTGACTGCTTGAGGCACTAACTTTTTAGAGCTCTAATTGAATATCACAGTTTTCTTCAGTCTTGAAGATCTTTTACCTTCCACTGAGACGGTCTGGTAGAACAAATCCATTTTCCCCATTCCCCATGTGCTTCCCATATTATTCACATCTCACTGAGACGGTCTGGTGAACACAGCCGTGATCGGCTGAAATGGAAGTTTCTGAAGGGTTACGATTCCCCTTCCTTTCCGGTCCTGATGAAGGGTCCCGGCCTGAAATGTCGACTCTATTTCCCTCCGTTAATGTTGCCTGAACTGCAGAGTGTCATAAGGTGGGCGTTGGGAACAGACCCAAATGCAAGACACAGACACTGAAGTGCTAGGGAGAGGACTAGGTGTGTCAAGAAAGCAAGGGAAGTGGGGAAGAAGCGACGCTGGACAAGACTAAGAAACAGAGCATGGGCTAAGTCTAGGGTAGGAAAGTGGGACCTGGACAAGGAACTAGGAACTGGGAACTAGGAACCTGGACAAGGACTCCGAGCCAGACACTGGACAGGGACCTGGAACCTGGGTCTTGACTCGGGCTCGAACTCCAGATCCAGGTGAGGACTGGACTTGGCTAGGCAACAGGACTGGACATGGGGGCAGGATGCGGGACTCCAGGGCTGGACAAGGACGTGAAGCTCAGACTTAGCCCGGGTCGAGGGAGAGCAGGAACGCAGAGCCCGGGTCGAGGGAGAGCAGGAACCCAGAGACCGGGTCGAGGGAGAGGCAGGAACCCAGAGCCCAGGTCGAGGGAGAGGCAGGAACGCAGAGCCCGGGTCGAGGGAGAGCAGGAACCCAGAGACCGGGTCGAGGGAGAGGCAGGAACCCAGAGCCCGGGTCGAGGGAGAGCAGGAACGCAGAGACCGGGTCGAGGGAGAGGCAGGAACCCAGAGCCCAGGTCGAGGGAGAGGCAGGAACGCAGAGCCCGGGTCGAGGGAGAGCAGGAACCCAGAGACCGGGTCGAGGGAGAGGCAGGAACCCAGAGCCCAGGTCGAGGGAGAGGCAGGAACGCAGGGACCAGGTCGAGGGAGAGGCAGGAACCCAGAGCCCAGGTCGAGGGAGAGGCAGGAACGCAGAGCCCGGGTCGAGGGAGAGCAGGAACCCAGAGACCGGGTCGAGGGAGAGGCAGGAACCCAGAGCCCGGGTCGAGGGAGAGCAGGAACGCAGAGCCCGGGTCGAGGGAGAGCAGGAACCCAGAGACCGGGTCGAGGGAGAGGCAGGAACCCAGAGCCCAGGTCGAGGGAGAGGCAGGAACGCAGAGCCCGGGACGAGGGAGAGGCAGGAACGCAGAGCCCGGGTCGAGGGAGAGGCAAGAACCCAGAGACCGGGTCGAGGGAGAGGCAGGAACGCAGAGCCCGGGTCGAGGGAGAGGCAGGAACGCAGGGACCAGGTCGAGGGAGAGGCAGGAACGCAGGGACCAGGTCGAGGGAGAGGCAGGAACGCAGAGCCCGGGTCGAGGGAGAGGCAGGAACGCAGAGCCCGGGTCGAGGGAGAGGCAAGAACGCAGAGCCCGGGTCGAGGGAGAGGCAAGAACCCAGAGACCGGGTCGAGGGAGAGCAGGAACCCAGAGACCGGGTCGAGGGAGAGGCAGGAACCCAGAGACCGGGTCGAGGGAGAGGCAGGAACGCAGAGCCCGGGTCGAGGGAGAGGCAAGAACCCAGAGACCGGGTCGAGGGAGAGCAGGAACCCAGAGACCGGGTCGAGGGAGAGGCAGGAACCCAGAGACCGGGTCGAGGGAGAGGCAGGAACCCAGAGACCGGGTCGAGGGAGAGGCAGGAACCCAGAGACCGGGTCGAGGGAGAGGCAGGAACCCAGAGCCCAGGTCGAGGGAGAGGCAGGAACACAGGGACCAGGTCGAGGGAGAGGCAGGAACGCAGAGCCCAGGTCGAGGGAGAGGCAGGAACGCAGAGCCCGGGTCGAGGGAGAGGCAGGAACGCAGAGCCCGGGTCGAGGGAGAGGCAGGAACGCAGAGCCCGGGTCGAGGGAGAGGCAAGAACCCAGAGACCGGGTCGAGGGAGAGGCAGGAACCCAGAGCCCAGGTCGAGGGAGAGGCAGGAACGCAGAGCCCGGGTCGAGGGAGAGCAGGAACCCAGAGACCGGGTCGAGGGAGAGGCAGGAACCCAGAGACCGGGTCGAGGGAGAGGCAGGAACGCAGAGCCCAGGTCGAGGGAGAGACAGGAATGGAACCTCCTCAGAGCCTCGGACACGGATTGGAACCTCCTCGGAGCCTCAGACACGGATTGGAACCTCCTCGGAGCCTCGGACACAGATTGGAACCTCCTCGGAGCCTCGGACACGGAATGGAACCTCCTCGGAGCCTCGGACACAGACTGGAACCTCCACGGAGCCCCGGACACGGATTGGAACCTCCTCGGAGCCTCGGACACGGATTGGAACCTCCTCGGACCCTCAGATACGGAATGGAACCTCCTCGGAGCCTCGGACACGGATTGGAACCTCCTCGGACCCTCAGATACGGACTGGAACCTCCTCGGACCCTCAGATACGGAATGGAACCTCCTCAGAGCCTCGGACACGGATTGGAACCTCCTCGGACCCTCAGATACGGAATGGAACCTCCTCGGAGCCTCGGACACGGACTGGAACCTCCTCGGAGCCTCGGACACGGATTGGAACCTCCTCAGAGCCTCGGACACGGATTGGAACCTCCTCGGAGCCTGGGACACAGATTGGAACCTCCTCAGAGCCTCGGACACAGACTGGAACCTCCTCGGAGCCTCGGACACGGAATGGAACCTCCTCGGAGCCTCGGACACAGACTGGAACCTCCTCGGAGCCTCGGACACAGACTGGAACCTCCTCGGAGCCTCGGACACGGAATGGAACCTCCTCGGAGCCTGGGACATGGAATGGAACCTCCTCGGAGCCTCGGACACAGATTGGAACCTCCTCGGAGCCTGGGACACGGATTGGAACCTCCTCGGAGCCTCGGACACAGACTGGAACCTCCTCAGAGCCTCGGACACGGATTGGAACCTCCTCGGAGCCTCGGACACAGATTGGAACCTCCTCGGAGCCTGGGACACGGATTGGAACCTCCTCAGAGCCTCGGACACAGACTGGAACCTCCTCAGAGCCTCGGACACGGATTGGAACCTCCTCGGAGCCTCGGACACAGACTGGAACCTCCTCAGAGCCTCGGACACGGATTGGAACCTCCTCGGAGCCTCGGACACAGATTGGAACCTCCTCGGAGCCTGGGACACAGATTGGAACCTCCTCGGAGCCTCGGACACAGACTGGAACCTCCTCGGAGCCTCGGACACGGATTGGAACCTCCTCAGAGCCTCGGACACAGACTGGAACCTCCTCGGAGCCTCGGACACGCACTGGAACCTCCTCAGAGCCTCGGACACGGATTGGAACCTCCTCGGACCCTCAGATACGGAATGGAACCTCCTCGGAGCCTCAGACACGGACTGGAACCTCCTCGGAGCCTCGGACACGGATTGGAACCTCCTCGGAGCCTCGGACACGGAATGGAACCTCCTCAGAGCCTCGGACACGGATTGGAACCTCCTCGGAGCCTCGGACACGGAATGGAACCTCCTCAGAGCCTCGGACACGGATTGGAACCTCCTCGGAGCCTCGGACACGGACTGGAACCTCCTCGGAGCCTCGGACACAGACTGGAACCTCCTCGGAGCCTCGGACACGGATTGGAACCTCCACGGAGCCTCGGACACGGATTGGAACCTCCTCAGAGCCTCGGACACGGATTGGAACCTCCTCGGAGCCTCGGACACGGACCGGAACCTCCTCGGAGCCTCGGACACGGATTGGAACCTCCTCGGAGCCTCGGACACAGATTGGAACCTCCTCGGAGCCTCGGACACAGACTGGAACCTCCACGGAGCCTCGGACACGGATTGGAACCTCCACGGAGCCTCGGACACGGATTGGAACCTCCTCAGAGCCTTGGACACGGACTGGAACCCCCTCGGAGCCTCGGACACAGACTGGAACCTCCTCGGAGCCTCGGACACGGATTGGAACCTCCTCAGAGCCTTGGACACGGACTGGAACCCCCTCGGAGCCTCGGACACGGACTGGAACCCCCTCAGAGCCTCGGACACGGACTGGAATCCCCTCGGAGCCTCGGACACGGACTGGAACCTCCTCGGAGCCTCGGACACAGACTGGAACCTCCTCGGAGCCTCGGACACGGATTGGAACCTCCACGGAGCCTCGGACACAGATTGGAACCTCCTCAGAGCCTCGGACACGGATTGGAACCTCCTCGGAGCCTCGGACACGGATTAGAACCTCCTCAGAGCCTCGGACACGGACTGGAACCTCCTCGGAGCCTCGGACACAGACTGGAACCTCCTCAGAGCCTCGGACACGGACTGGAACCTCCTCGGAGCCTGGGACACGGATTGGAACCTCCTCGGACCCTCAGATACGGAATGGAACCTCCTCAGAGCCTCGGACACAGACTGGAACCTCCTCGGAGCCTCGGACACGGATTGGAACCTCCTCAGAGCCTCGGACACAGACTGGAACCTCCTCGGAGCCTCGGACACGGATTGGAACCTCCTCGGAGCGTCGGACACAGACTGGAACCTCCTCGGAGCCTCGGACACGGATTGGAACCTCCTCAGAGCCTTGGACACGGAATGGAACCTCCTCGGAGCCTTGGACACGGATTGGAACCTCCTCGGACCCTCAGATACGGAATGGAACCTCCTCAGAGCCTCGGACACAGACTGGAACCTCCTCGGAGCCTCAGACACGGATTGGAACCTCCTCAGACCCTCAGATACGGAATGGAACCTCCTCAGAGCCTCGGACACAGACTGGAACCTCCTCGGAGCCTCGGACACAGACTGGAACCTCCTCAGAGCCTCGGACACAGACTGGAACCTCCTCGGAGCCTCGGACACAGAATGGAACCTCCTCGGAGCCTCGGACACAGACTGGAACCTCCTCGGACCCTCAGATACGGAATGGAACCTCCTCAGAGCCTCGGACACAGACTGGAACCTCCACGGAGCCTCGGACACGGATTGGAACCTCCTCGGACCCTCAGATACGGAATGGAACCTCCTCGGAGCCTTGGACACGGACTGGAACCTCCTCAGAGCCTCGGACATGGACTGGAACCTCCTCGGAGCCTGGGACACAGACTGGAACCTCCTCGGACCCTCAGATACGGAATGGAACCTCCTCGGAGCCTCGGACACAGACTGGAACCTCCTCGGAGCCTCGGACACGGAATGGAACCTCCTCGGAGCCTGGGACACGGAATGGAACCTCCTCGGAGCCTCGGACACGGATTGGAACCCCCTCGGAGCCTCAGACACGGAATGGAACCTCCTCGGACCCTCAGATACGGAATGGAACCTCCTCGGAGCCTTGGACACGGACTGGAACCTCCTCGGAGCCTCGGACACAGACTGGAACCTCCACGGAGCCTTGGACACGGACTGGAATCCCCTCGGAGCCTCGGACACAGACTGGAACCTCCTCGGAGCCTCGGACACGGATTGGAACCTCCTCGGACCCTCAGATACGGAATGGAACCTCCTCGGAGCCTCGGACACTGACTGGAACCTCCTCGGAGCCTCAGACACGGACTGGAATCCCCTCGGAGCCTGGGACACAGACTGGAACCTCTTCGGAGCCTCGGACACGGATTGGAACCTCCTCGGACCCTCAGATACGGAATGGAACCTCCTCGGAGCCTCGGACATGGATTGGAACCTCCTCGGAGCCTCGGACACAGACTGGAACCTCCTCGGAGCCTCGGACACGGATTGGAACCTCCTCGGAGCCTCGGACACGGAATGGAACCTCCTCGGAGCCTCGGACACAGATTGGAACCTCCTCGGACCCTCAGATACGGAATGGAACCTCCTCGGAGCCTCGGACACGGACTGGAACCTCCTCAGAGCCTCGGACACGGAATGGAATCTCCTCAGAGCCTCGGACACTGATTGGAACCTCCTTGGAGCCTGGGACACTGAGCCTCGGACTGGAGCACAGAGTCAGGACCCCTACTTGGGGACAGGACATAGGACTCATACACAGACACTAAATACAGGGACACAAGCTCAACGACAGATAGTTCCTTCTGTTGGCATGGCAAGGCTCCGGTCTCACTCCGGCAGCTGAACTTGATGACGATAGAGGCGAGGACACAGGCAAGGTTGCCAGCAGGGCTTCAGAGGGAAGGAAGGGAACAGTCCTGCCTCAGGGTAACAGCAAGGACTGGATACCAACAAGACAAACCAGCAACCACACTCAAACCCTGGGCCATTTATATTCCAGCCCCAATATGATATGAGAATCAGGTGCCTGTGATTAAGCCCAACTGAAACAACAGACAGCCAGGAATACGGACCAGACTGTGAACCGGAACGCGATCTTTACGGACTGGACTATGACACAGAGTTCCTCCAGCATTTTGTGTGCATTGCTGTGGATTTCCAGCATCTGCCAAATAGCTTGTGGTCTATTTTGTGTTTGTTTTGATTTGGGGAGACGGCAAAATTTAGCCAGATTAAGGAAGACTGATATCTTCATTCGACCTCAGCACCTCTCCATGTAACCTATCCCATTCCCTCTAACCTAATCAACTCCCTCATCAACAGTCCTGTGTCCTCCATTTACACAGGACTTAAAATGTCCCAGGGAGTGTCATCACACAAAGATGTGATGCCAATCCACAGAAAGAGATGCTCGAGACAGAACATGATACTCTGGGGTACTCAGGTAGTGTCTATAGAGAGAGCAATTGTGTAGTTGGTAAGGTATTGCCAATGACATTTGTGTGTAGAGCATTAGGTTTCTCTGTCAGTGACCACTATGTAAGGAGACAAGGTATCAAAATTCAAAGTAAATTTATTATCAGTTTATGTATACTGTATGTTACCATATGTAACACACACAAAATGCTGGGGGTGCTCAGCAGGTCTGGCAGCATCCATAGAAAGGAATAGAGTCGGTGTTTCGGGCTGAGACTCTTCATCTATGGAAAATGGAAGTGTTTCGGCCCAAAACATTGACTCTTTATTCCTTATCAGTGCTGCCATCAGGAAGGAGGTATAGGAGTCTCTGGGCTCAAACCACCAGGTTCAGGAGCAGTTATTACCCCTCAACCATCAGGCTCTTGATCCAAATGGGATAACTTCATTCACCTTCACTTGAAATATTCCCACAGCCCATGGACTCACTTTTACAACTCTTCATTTCATGTTCTCAATATTTATTGCTTAGTTATTTATTATTATTAATTTCTTTTTGTATTCGCACAGTTTGTTGTCTTCTGCACACTGGTTAAATGTCCAATTTGGTGCGGTGTTTCATTGATTCTGTTATGGTCATTATTCTATTATGGATTTATTGAATCTGCCCACATTGCAGACATTTACAGAAAAAAAAAAGAAATTTAATAGAATTCATGAAAACTCTTCATATACAAAGACTGACAAACAACCGATGTGCAAAAGAACACAAACTGTGCAAATAAAATAAATAACACTGAAACTTGAGTTGTAAAGAGTCTTTGAAAGTAAGTCTGTTGGTCATGGAATCCATTTAGAGTTGTGATGAGTGAAGATATAGCTTTTCATCTTCACGGGAACTGGTAACAGTTTGTGTAGTGGATGGGATATCACTGTTAATGGTCCCTCAACTTGTGGTGTTTGTCCATTGTGTCTGATGATGACAGGAAGCCTGAGCGTTAAAGTGCAAAAGCCACTGCACTGGGGCTGTTCTACTCTCTTGACCTTGGAAGTCCAGATCCAGTGGGACGAACTGGGGTCTTCCTTCCTTGCAGTGGATGAGCATGGAGCATGACATCTTCTGCACTTTGCCATTCCCTTCGCTCTCCACGGAGCATTGCAGAACCACCTTCCTGGCTGCTGGATCTCACTGTAATCTCATCCACCCGGTCAGCCGGAGCTGATTTTACATGCTAGGACAGGCATGTCCCTATCTCACCGGGGTACGAGACCCCCTCTGGCCTACCCTCACCTGGTTTATCCCGCCTGTCGAAGTGGTATTCTGGGGTGTGGCCACTGTCACATGCAAACGGCTACTTGGAGCCTCAGGTGAGAGCTGAGTGTCCGGTGGGGACCAAAGCTGAAGTTAGAGCTTTCTTGTTGTTGCTGAGGACAAGGAGATTGCAGTGTTTTTTTTTTCTCGTTCAATTTTTTTTATCGTAAGTCTATGCTGGACTTCAATAACTATGAGTACATCGGTGAGACACTCATTGTTCGGAGTAGCCGGCCCCTGAGCTGCTGGGCCATGATGGCGTTTAATGTGAATAAGTGTGAGGTTATCTACTTTGGGAGTAAGAACAGGAAGGCAGATTATTATCCGAACGGTGTGGAGTTAGGTAAGGGAGAAACACAAAGAGATCTAGGAGTCCTTGTTCATCAGTCACTGAAGGTGAATGAGCAAGTGCAGCAGGCAGTGAAGAAGGTTAATGGAATGTTGGCCTTTATTACAAAGGGAATTGAGTACAAGAGCAAGGAAATCCTCTTGCATTTGTACAGGGCCCTGGTGAGACCACACTTGGAGTATTGTGTACAGTTTTGGTCTCCAGGGTTGAGGAAGGACATCCTGGCTGTAGAGGAAGTGCAGCGTAGATTCACGAGGTTAATTCCTGGGATGTCCGGACTGTCTTACGCAGAGAGGTTAGAGAGAATTGGCTTGTACACACTGGAATTAAGGAGATTGAGAGGGAATCTGATTGAAACATATAAGATTATTAAGGGATTGGACAAGATAGAGGCAGGAAATATGTTCCAGGTGCTGGGAGAGTCCAGTACAAGAGGGCATGGTTTGAGAATAAGGGGTAGGTCATTTAGGACAGAGTTAAGGAAAAACTTCTTCTCCCAGAGAGTTGTAGGGGTCTGGAATGCACTGCCTCGGAAGGTAGTGGAGGCCAATTCTCTGGATGCTTTCAAGAAGAAGCTAGATAGCTATCTTATGGATAGGGGAATCAAGGGATATGGGGACAAGGCAGGAACCGGATATTGGTAGTAGATGATCAGCCATGATCTTTAAGATGGCGGTGCAGGCTCGAAGGGCCGAATGGTCTACTTCTGCACCTATTGTCTATTGTCTAAAATAATGTCTGAGTTGTTTAGAGTGATGTCTAGGTTACAACTAAATTAAAAACAAGCAACTCTAAACTGGGGTGCTGTTCAGTTGCACGACAGCCCTGGGGACAAAAACAGTTTTTCAATCTGGATGTCCATGCAGAAATATTTCTGTTGTATATTTAATATTTCAGTAATATTTGAGTAATCTTGTAAGTATATTGTTTGATTAAGTATTTTTGGATGTTTCAGCCATTCATTATCATGAGATAGGCAGAAAAGGGGAAGAGGTCCCACACAGAGTGTATATAGAGTTAGGAAAGAGGCTGAGGAGAAGCACTTCCCAGGTAGTAATCTCCAGATTACTCCCTATGCCACGGGCTAGTGCAGGTAGGAATGGGGCACTAACACAGATGAATGAGTGGCAGTGGAGATGGTTTCAAGTTCTTGGATCACTGGAACCTTTTCTGGGGAAGACGGGCAGGTTGCAGCCGGGAGGTTTGCTGATGTTACACAGGAGGGTTTAAACTAGTTTTGCAGGGGCTGGGAACCAGAGCCCCAGGTCAGTAAGGGAAGGATCAGACCAGAAGGAAGATGTCAATGAAAGTGCTGAAAGGCAAAATTGAGATAACTGGTATGATGGGTTGGATAGTTTGAAGTGTGTATATTTTAATGCATGGAGTATAATTGGTAAGGGTGATGAACTTGGAAGTATTATTAAAACTTAGTCGAGAGAGGGGCAGGAATGGTGATCAATGTACCAGGTTTTTGAAGTTTTAGAAAAGATAGAGGAGGAGGTAAAAGAGGAGTTGGGGTTGACCTACTAATCAGGAACAATATCACAGCTGCAGTCAGGGGAGACATAATGGAGGGGTTAGACACTGAGTCCATTTGAGTGGAATTTAGGAATACAAAGGGTGCAATCACACTGACGGGATTGTACTGCAGATCCCCTAACAGCCACCTGGATACTGAGGAACCGATATGTAATCAGATTAATGAAATGTATAAAAATAATAGGGTTGTTGTCATACAACACACACAAAATGCTGGTGGAACACAGCAGGCCAGGCAGCATCTATAAGGAGAAGCGCTGTCGACGTTTCTGGCTGAGACCCTTCATCAGGTTGTTGTCATGGCAGATTTCAACTTCCCTAAGATAAACTGGGACCTTCTTCATGTAAAGGGTTTAGATGGGACTGAGTTTGTTAAGTGTATTCAGGAGGGTTTCTTAAACCAATATGTTGATGGTTCAATGAAAGGAGGAGCTGTACTGGACCTGGTGTTGCGTAATGAGCCTGGCCAACTGACTGACCTTTCAGTGGGTGAACAGTTAGGAAATAGTTACCAGAACTTCTTAACTTTCAGGATAGCTACAGAGAAGGACAAGTATGGTCCTTGTGGGAGAGTTTTAAATTGGAGTAGGACAAATTATGAGGGCAATTGGGCAGGAACCAAGAAGCATTAATTGGGAACACCTTTGTCTGGCAAGTCCACATCAGACATGTGAGGGTGTTTAAAGATCAATTGCACAGAGTACAGGAAAGATGTGTTCCTCTTAGAAGGAAAGGCTGAGATGGGAAGATAAGAGAACCTTGGATGTCCAGAGAGGTGATGAATTCAGACAAGCAAAAGGAGAAGTATGTAAAGCTTCAGCAGTCAGGATCAAACAAAACACATGAGGGCACCAGAAAAGAACTAAAGAAGGGAGTTAGGAAAGCCAGGAGGGGCCATGAAAAGTCCTTGGCAAGTGAATCCCAAGACATTCTACACACACATCAAGAGCAAGAGGATAACTAGTGAGAGGGTGGGACCACTCAGGGATAAAGAGGAAAATATTGCTTGGATGTAGAGAATGTGAGTGAAGTAGTTAATGAGTACATTACTTCAGTATTTACCAAGGAAAAGAACATGGAGGACCAGGAGATCAGAGCTGAGTGTATAAATATGTTAGGGCATTTAGAAATTAAGGAGGAGGGAATGTTGGGCCTCCTAATTGAGTATTAAGGTGAATAAGTCTGATGGGATTTACCGCACATTATTGAAGCAGGCAAGAGACAAGATGTCTGGGTCCTTGACCAATATCTTTGTGTCTTCTCTAGCCACAGGTTAGGTCCCGGAGGGCTGGCGAATGGCTAAAGTTGTACCTCAATTAAGAAAAGAACAAGTGAAAATCCTGGGAATTATAGACCGGTGAGTCTCATGTCATTTGTAGGGAAATTGCTGGAAAAAAATTCTTCAGGATAGGATATATGAGCATTTGGAAACCTATGGCCTAATGAGGGAGAGCCAGTGTGGCTTTTTGGGAGGCAGGTCACGATTGTGTTTTTGATAAGGTGACGAGAGAGGTTGATGGGGGAGGGCAGTGAATGTTGTCTATATAGATTGCATTAGGGCATTTGATGAAGTCTCTCATGGGAGGCTAATTCAGAAGATGAAATACATGGGATCCACGGCGAATTAGCTGTTCAGATTCAGAACTGGCTTGCACATAGAAGACAGAGTGTAATGGTTAAAGGGACTTATTCAAGCTGGAGGTCTCTAACTAGTGGTATTCCACAGGGATCTGTGCTAGGACCCCTGCTGTTTGTGATGTTTAGAAATGACTTGGATGAAAATATAAATGCATGGGTTAGTAAATTTGTGAATGACACCAAGATTGGTGAAATTGTGGATAGTGTAGAAGACTGGCAAAGAATACAATGTGATATAGATCAGTTGCAGATATGGGCAGAGAAATGGCAGATGAGTTTAACCCTGATAAATGTGAGGTGTTGCACCTTGGTAGAGCAAATGCAAGGAAAAAGTACACTGTTAAGGGCAAGGTCCTTAACATTGTTACTGAACAGAGACATTCTGGGATCCAAGTTCATATCTCCTTGAAAGTGGCTACACAGGTTGCTAGGGTGGGTAAGGTGGCTTATGGCTTGCTTGCTTTTATTAGTCGAGGCACTGAGTTCAAAAGTCAGGAGGTTATTTTGTAGCTTTATAAAACTCTGATTAGGCCACATCTGGAGTTCTGGTCATCCTATTATATGTTGGGGCTTTGGAGAGGGGCAGAAGAGATTTAATAGGATGCTGTCAGGTTTAGAGGGTGTGTGCTATCATGATAGAGGTTTACAAGATTATGAGAGTGGACAGAGAGTACCTGTTTCTCAGGGTTGAAATATCTAAATACCAGAGGGCATGCATTGAAGGTGTGAGGGGTAAGTTTTTTACTCAGAGTGTGGTGGCAGAGGCAAGTACAACAGAGGCTTTTAAGGGATGTAAGGAAGATGGGGGCAAGTTACAAAAGTTTCTACTGTATATCTCCTGCTGGATGGTAGGAGATTGAACAGGTGATTGCTGGATAACTTGTTATTGTACATGCCCAGAGTCCATAAATTCCAGGTCCATAAAGTCCAGGTTTATGCACCATCCTTGCAACTGCAAAATTCAGCTTCAGATTCTGAACCACTGTTCTGACAAAGCCCTTTCACACTTCAAAACGTAGGGTGTTGCAGTTACTGCTATGAACATGCTGCTTTCAAACTCAAATCGATTTTCCCCCATTTCATGTCTTACGACCATGATGCATCACGTAACAGTGTTTTTTTTTACCCCAACATGAATTCCTCATCAAAACTGAAGGTTATTCTGTGTCAGATTTCTGCTGCTGCCCATCTGGTCCACATTGCAAGTATCCAGACTAACACACCCAGACACAACACTGCATGAATCCACCTTGAACTTGCTGGAAGAATGAAATACTTGTTACATCAGATCAAATGCAGCATAAAAAGCATACTAAGATCAAGAACATAGTAATAATAGAAAAACACAATAAAAATAAACACTGCACATATGTAAGATAGGTTATATACTGTGTGTAGATGGATTGAATGTCCAAAAAGTGACGCTGGGCACAGGAGTGTCTATACGTAAGGTGACTGACAGGAAAGTCTTGGTGATGGGAGGTGTGGAGAGACATTTGGTCTTGCCCAGAAATGACACCACTTCACCATGCAATTCACAGGCAGAAGTGATACATAATCCACACATGAAAATAGCTGTTAATAACCCACACAGTGTTCCTTCGTGCTGCAGTCCTGGCCATTGTCAACCCACCTGACAAATTTACTAAATTCCCTCCCATTGATGAGCAGAATCTGGGATCTGCTGCTGTGAACTTAAACGGGAAGTGATGACAGATTCAGGACCTGAAACGCAAAACAGTTTTTCTTCCAATGTTCCATAAGGTTAGCGCAGCAGAATCCTTCCTAAGCATATCAGATAGAAACCAATTCTGCCAAATGTTCCCACACATTCCTCATGTTTTTCTTCGTGGTTCAGTTGCTCACTTTTTCTTCTACTGCTAGACTTGCAAAATCCCCGCAAGTTATGTATTTTATCCTTTCTTGATCATACAAACACCACCTGCAGACTCAATCCTCCATGTAATCTTGTGTTGATCTGATAGCTTTGACCCTACCTAATATGATTTACGGATGGAGAGCTATTAGATTTGTATATTGTGCTTAGTTTATGGCTATGGCCACTGAAATATTTGACTGTGGAAGTTTTCCATCCTGGACCTCACTAAACAACTTATTGTTCTAGTCAAGGCTTGTTTCATAAATCATGACATAATCTTCAACCTTTGTGTTATTATTAATCTTATCATAAGAAAACTCTGAATACTTATTTCCTCTGAAGCTTCAATGATTCACAACGGAAGCCTGAAGTCCCACGCCAGCAGGTTCAAGAACAGCTCCTTCCGTTCAACCACTCAGTTCCTGAGCCAACTGATGTAACTCAAAACACTACAGTTTAGCAACTGAAGAAGGATCTCAGCCCAAAATATCAACTGTCTATTCCTCTCCATAGATGTTGCCTGACCTGCTGAGTTCCTCCAGCATTGTGTGTCTGTTACTCTGATCATGTTGCACTCAAGTGGATTTTTTATTTAATTGTCTTCTTTCTTGTAAAATTTCTGCATAATTAGTTTAATTTGCAATCAGTGACCACTTTACACCTGCTCATTATTGCATGTGTCCAATCAGCCAATCATGTGACAGCAACTCAGTGCATAAATGCATGCAGATAGAGTCAAGAGGTTCAGTTGTTGTTCAGATCAATCATCAGAATGGAGGGGGGAGAGAAATGTGATCTAAGTGACTTTGACCATGGAATGATTGTTGGTGCCAGACGGGGTGGTTTGAGTGTCTCAGAAACTGCTGATCTCCTGGGAATTTCACTCACAACAGTCTCTGGAGTTTACAGAGAATGATGTGAGAAACAAAAAAAACATCCAGTTAGCAGCTGTCACAATGTGCACTGGCAATGTCAGAACCCAAGTGTGGAGGAAAGACAGTGATCAGAGTTTATATACAGAACATCGGTGGCTCAGCCAATTGACACGATTCTCAAAACTAGGGCCCCACAATTTGCACTAATCAGGCATTCTCGTAAGTAATACAAGTGACACAGAATCCCTGAGCCATTCAAAATAAACTTAACAACTTTAAACAGAAAGCACCAGGAAACTGCATTACGAAGAGCGAATTACTCAAGAAAAACACAGGGTACTCCAAATGGTTAACAACTCTCATTAAATAACAATGAACCAATTCAGGTGCTGTGAAAACCTCAGAGCCCAACGCAATCTGGTGCCCCACACAGGCCCGATGAGCCATTACAGCTGCAGTTCTGTGGGTGAAAATGCCTTGTTAATGAGAGAGGTCAGAGGAGAATGGCCAGACTGGTTCAAGCTGACAGGAAGGCAACAGTAACTCAAATAATTATGCTTTACAACAGTAGTGTGCTAAATAAAACATCTCTGAATGATTAACACGTTCAACCTTGAAGTGGATGGGCTCCAGCAGCAGAAAACCACAAGTATACACTCAGTGGCCACTTCATTACATACAGGAGATATCTAATAATGTACCCACTGAGTGTATTTTTTTTGTGTGAAGGTTGGTTTTGATGTGCTGCGTGCTTATGATACTGCCTCTAGAAAGATTTTCATAACACCTGTGCATACATTTACTTGTGCTTGACCTTGACTTTGAAAGTGAAACTCTTCACGTGACAAAATCAGAAAATTGCAACTCCTCAAAAACCCTGATTTTCCAATAGAAATTACACCTGTTACAAGGCCACACTGCTAATTGGAAAGTTTGATCAGTGAGGCTTATATTACCATCAGAAGCCAGAAATATCTGGCATGGCATCTCCCTACCTCCCTCCACCCCCTGCAACACACACACACACACACACACACACACACACACACACACACACACACACACACACACACACACACACACACACACACACACACACACACACACACACACACACACACACACGTTGCCAGGGTTCTTCTCTCTTTGAAAACCAGAAAATTTTCTTTATTACTGTTTTCACTTTGACGTGACAAAATAAAGAAACTTTCAAGACTGAAGTGAACTCCCTGTCACCTCCCCTTGTTCCACTCTCCCCTGTGGTGGTGAAGTGGTATTTTCTACCCAGCAACCACAACATTCACGCTGGATATGCACTTTCTCAGTGGGCTAGGCCAAGGCCTGACAAACCGGAGCCTAGACTTGGTGACATTTTAACTCCAATTACACTGTCAGCCCCCAAGTGCATAGAGCCGCCTATGGGATGGTTGCCTGGGTAACCCTCTTCAGAAATCACAATCCTGGATCGATGGTTGCCATATCCATGAAACCAATTCTTTCGGAGAACGTCTGGTTGCCCATAGACTTCCTTTCTTCAAATTAAGTTTAATAATATCCTCCTACTGTGTCCTCTGGTTCTTACAGAGATTGAAATTTGACTCAGCCAGACTGTTAACATTCTTCATTTGGTTCCCTGTAATAATGACTTAGTTATTCTCAGTTAAGTAAATCTTTAGAGATTTCCAGTTAAGCAGAAACAAGCTCTTCAACAAAGGAATAGAATGTTATAAAGAGATTTTATAAAGATGATCTTTATTTGTCACATGAGCATTGAAATATACAGAGAAATGCATAATTTGCGTTAACAGCCAACACAGTCTAAGCATTGTGCTAGTTGCCAGGACGTGGTGCTCGGCTTCCAGCACCACAACTTACGAACCCTAACCCATCCATCTTTCAGAAGGTGGGAGGATTGTAGAGCACCCAGAGGAAATCCATATGGTCTCGGGGAAAACGTGCGAACTCCTTGTAGACAGTGGCAGGAAATGAAACCTGACCTTGCAGATACCATGCCACCCCACTTATTTGCTTAGTGAGACAAGAAATCCCAACATTGTGCAAATTGATTATGTAGAACCTTGAACATTATAGCAGAGTACAGGGGCCTTTTTCCCACAATATTGTGCCAATTTTAACCTACTCTAATCTAACAGTTCCCTTCCACATAGCCCTCAATTTTTCTTTCATCTACATATGTCTACAAGAGTTTCTTAAATTCCCCAAATAAATCTGCCTCTAACACCACTCCTGGCAGCACCTACCACTCTCTGTGTAAAGAACTTACCTCTGACATTCCATCTATATGCCCTCAGGTCCGGGCAGCATCCTGGTAAATCTCCTCTGCACCCGCTCTAAAGCTTCCACACCATTCCTATGATGAGGCACGATACTCCAGAGCTGCAACATTACCCCACGGCTCTTGTCATCAAACATCTCAGAATCAGAGGCAACACGAGCGAATCTGCAGATGCTGGAAATAAATAAAAACACAAAATGCTGGCAGAACTCAGCAGGCCAGACAGCATCTATGGGAGGAGGTAGTGACGACGTTCCGGGCCGAAACCCTTCATCAGGAATGTTGATCAAAGGTTTCAGCCCGGAACGTCGTCACTACCTCCTCCCATAGATGCTGTCTGGCCTGCTGAGTTCTGCCAGCATTTTGTGTTTTTATCTCAGAATCAGAATCAGGTTTATTTTCACTGTTTATATGATGTGAGATTTCCTATTTTGCAGCAGCTGTACAGTGGAAAGACATAAAATTACTATAAATGACAAAATAAATAAAGAGTGAAATGAAAAGTAATATTGCAGTAGTGTTTGTGGACCTTTCAGAAATACAATGATGGAGGGGAAGAAGCTGTTTCTAAATCACTGAGTGTACATCTTCAGGCTCCTCTACCTGCCCACTGATAGCAGTAACCAGAAGAATGCATGACCACAATGGTTAGGGTCCTTAATGATCAATGCAGCTGTCATAATGCACTACCTCTTGAAGATGTCCTCGATGGAGGGGAGGATTGTGGCCACGATGGTGCTAGCTAAGTTCCTGTAGTCCTGTGCATTGGAGCCTCCGCACCAGGCTGTCATGCAACCAGTCAGAATGCTCCCCATTGTACCTCTACAGAAACGTGCAACAGTCTTCAAACTCCCACTGGAGTATGTCCGCTGCTGCGTCTTCATTTAATTGCATCAATATTTTGGGCCAAGGATAGATCCTCCAAGAAAATTGAAGCTGCTGACCCTTTCCACTGCTGACCCCTTGATGAGGACTGGTGTATTTTTTCCTGACTTCCCCATCCTGAAGTCCACAATCAGTTGGTCCTGGTGGCACTGAGGGTCTTAAACCAAAGCAAACAGCAGGTGCCAGATTAATAACTAGTTTACTATTAACCATATACTGCAAAACTTGTGCAATTTTTTCCTTTCTTTGTACTTTGAAATTTTTCAAAGAGAGCTCTCTTTGGTACTCCAGACAAGGAAGTAAAAGCCAAACCTTATGAATGCAAAGTCAGCCAAGTATTATTATTTATTGAGGAATGGAGAAAGGTTTGGACAGAATAAAATTGTGGCAGGGAAGGATTTTTGTTTTTGGAATAACATAGTGTTGGAATCACTAAGTTTTTATGCTTTTGGTAAGATATTAGTTGAATTAATGCAAGGCTAAAATCTGACACACAATTCATATTTTTAACAAACTCATATATTTTGCACAATATGTGGTGTTTTGTCTACACCTACTGGCAGAGAAGCTGTATAGCGGTTACATAACTTTATCAATTTTTTCAATTTTTATTGGTACATGACACATGTGCTCTGACTGTGTGTCTTAACTGGCCCAATTTGTTCCATTTTTCCCCTCCGTGTGCCTGTCTAGAAGTCTCTTAAATATCTGTAATACCATCCCTGGTAGCACGTTCCATACACTTGTATCTGACATCCCTCCCCACCTACACTTTCCTCCAAATAGCTTCAAATCAGAACTGAAAACCTTGTTGCTTCACTCAGTCTTGGACTTCTAAAGGAAACTGGGGATCAGTAAAATCACCAAGGTCCGACAATAGTAAACGGTGAGAGACTTAATGATGAGAAAGTTGCTGATCAAGTTGATAGGATGGTAAAAAAAAAGGCAAACACGAGGAAATCTGCAGATGCTGGAAATTCAAACAACAACACACACAAAATGCTGATGGAACACAGCAGGCCAGGCAGCATCTATAGGGAGAAGCACTGTCGACGTTTCGGGCCGAGACCCTTCGTCAGGGCTAACTGAAAGGAAAGATAGTAAGAGATTTGAAAGTAGGAGAGGGAGGGGAAAATGCGAAATGATAGGAGACCGGAGGGGGTGGGGTGAAGCTGAGAGCCGGAAAGGTGATTGGCAAAAGTGATACAAAAAAGGCATGTCGTATTTTGGCCTTCATTAGTTAGGAGAATGAGTTCGAGAGCCAGGAGATAATGTTGCAGCTCTATAATACCCTGGTTGGACCACACTTGGAATATTATGTTCAGTTCTGGTCGACTCATTTCTAGGAAGGATGTGGAGGGTTTAGAGAGGGTGCAGAGAAGATATACCAGGATGCTGCCTAGATTAGAGAGCATGTCTTAGGAGGATAGAATGAGTGAGCTAGGACTTTCCTCTTTGGAGAGAAGGAGGATGAGAGGTGACCTGATAGAGGTGTACAAGGCATAGAATGAGTGGACAGCCAGAGATCAGGGTGAGAATGGCTCATACAAGGGGGCATGATTTTCAGGTGTTTGGAGGAAAGTGTAGGTGGGGAGGGATGTCAGATGTAGGTGTACGGAACGTGCTACCAGTGATGGCATAAAAGGCAGATACATCAGAGACATTTAAGAGACTCTTAGATAGGCACATGGAGGGATAAAAATGGAGGGCTGGTGAACACTAGTTAACGAGTCCCGGGATTGGAGGTCCACGTGAGTCTGGAGGTCAAGGCCTAGAGGTCAAATATCTGCAGTCGGCTAGTCTTGGGTTTGCTACCCACATAGTGGCAAGGTCTAGGTCCTTTAAACATTTTCTCAGCCAAAGTAAGTGAAAATATGTTGTTAATGAGAGAGGTCAGAGGAGAATGGCCAAGCAGGTTCACGCTGTCAGGAAGGCGACAGTAACTCAAATAACCACATGTTACAACAGTGGTGTACACAAGAGGATCTTTGATTGGCTGATTAGATATTTGCATTAACATGCAGATGTACAATGTACTGCTGCCACGAAACAACAAATTCCATGACATACTGCATGTCAGTGATATTAAATCTGATTCCGATTCTGAGATTAAAAAACCTCTGAAGATCAGAGCTCTCGGTTTCTTTTCATCTTTAGACAGTTGCCTCGTGTGAAACAGATGTTCCCAACTTGATACACAAGCACTAGTTACCAAGGAACATAAAGTTCCGTCCTGCTGAGGTGTTTGAGTAGCTGCTGACAACTTTATCGCATTGTCAAACTGAACATCACCCACACGTTTTATGCTCGTTGGCCAAACAACCGCAGCTGTCTGCCCGAGCTCCTTAAATGGCTCATTGGAAAGGTTCAGTGAGACTCCGTGTCTTTCACACTTCCCAGTGCACAGACGGCCTTCCTGGAAGCTTGTGGCTCATTCTCAATTGTAAATAGGATGGAGGTGTCACAAGCGTCAGGAAATTACATGAAGTGATTTGCATTTTTCACCTCTAAGCCCAGGTGAGCACAGCACTGAGTGCACAGTGACATTGGGTGAGATGCTCCTGAGATACACATACCAGCAGTGTGGCTGCCAGCGACTTTCTCAGGAATCTCTGAGACAGCCAGCTTCCTTGCCAGTTCTGAGCTGTTGGTAAATCTTTAGATTCAAGATTGTTTAATGTCATTTCCAATAACGGAAAATGAAATCATTGTAACTCTGGATCTTTTGCAGCACAGAAAGTACACAATAAGGTAAAGAACACAATAATAATAAAAACACAATAACTATAAATACTTATATACACAGATTGATTGTATGTCCATAAAATGACACCAGGTACAGGAGAGTCTGTACATAAGGTGACTGAAGGGAAATGATAAAGAAGTGGTGGTTGGGGATGTGGAGGGGTGGGTCAGTGGGTGCTGATCAGCCTTTCCTTGGGGAAAGTAACTGCTTTTGAGTCTGGTGGTCCTGACATGGACGCTACGTAGCCTCCTCCCTGATGGAAGAGGGACAAACAGTCCATGGGCAGGATGGGTGGGATCCTTCATGACGTTACTGGCCTTTTTCCAGCTTATTTCTGTAAAATGTCCCTGATGGCTGGTAAGCTGGTGCCTGTGATGAGCTGGGCAGCTTTGGCTTCCTGTTGTAGAGCCCTCCTGTCCGCCGAGGTGCAGCTTCCATGTCATGCAGTGATGCAGCTTTGAAACTGGTCACGGTTTCCACGGTTTACCCTGCCAATGTAGAGGGGTGTGAATAGTTTCTTTCTGAAAAACTTGACTTGGTTGTGAATCTCACAGTTACTCACTAACTAGTGGAACTGGACCCTGGATTCAGACATTCTGCTAAAACGAATCAATCAAGTTACATTTAGAGGTCATGATGCATTAGGTTATGTTAGTTGTTAAACGATGTTGGAAATTGCTACAGTGCAGAATCAAATAACCGGGGATTAAACTGCCTGTGAATTATAAAGATTAAAGACTTCAGAGTCTTTCTGTCGACTGAACTTCACACAACACCGTTCTGTCATGACGAGAATGTAAGATCGTTTAGCCTTTTGGCAAGTTTGCATTAAAGGGATCTCCGAACATTTTGAAGTCAATTTTTGGACACCACCAATGGCTGTCCTTCCAGATTACCCAGGCCTTAAGTTACACTTTAAAATCTGCCTCAGCTTCATCCTCAAATTTGCTCAGATGTTTCCCCTGAGGCTTTTATTAGTTTCAAGAATTATAACCTCTTACAATTCTATTATATTACATTCATGACTGTATGGCTAAGCACAGTTCCAATGCCATATTCAAGTTTCAGGAACAGCTATTACCCCTCAACCATCAGACTCCTGAAGCAAAGGGGATAGTTTCACTCAACTTCACTTGCCCCATCATTGAAATGTTCCCACAACCAATGGACTCACTTTCAAGGACTCTTCATCTCATATTCTCGATATTTATTGCTTATTTATTTATTATTGTTTCTTTCACTGTGTATTTGTAGTTAGTTGCCTTTTGTACACTGGTTGAATGTCCAAGTTGATTCTGTTATAGTTATCATTGTATAAATTTATTGAGTATGCCCACAAGAAAATGAATCTCAGGGTTGTATGTGGTGACATATATGTACTTTGATAATAAATTTACTTTGAACTTTATTTTGAAAATATAAGACCATAAAACAAAGGAGCAGAATTAGGCCACTCAGCCCATCAAGCCTTCTCTGTCATTCCATCATGGTTGATTTATTATCCATCTCCACTCCATTCTCCTGCCTCCTCCATGAAATCTTTGACACCTTTACTAATCAAGTACTTAATATTGTACTTAATCATGGTTTAAACATACCCAATGACTTGGCCTCCACACTCATCTGTAGCAACAAATTTCACAGATTCACCACCCTCTGGCTAAAGAAATTCTTCCTTGTCTCCCGTTATTCTGAGGTTGTGCCCTCTGGTCTTGGACTCCCCCACTATAGGAAACATCCTCTCCACATTCGTTCTATCTAGTTCTTTCAACAGTTGACAGATTTCAATGAGCTCCTGCTCCCCCACCATTCTTCAAAGCTCCAACGAGTACAGGCCCAGAGCCATCAAATTCTCCTCATGCATGAATCCTTTCATTCCCAGAATTGTTCTTGTGAACCATTTCCAATTGCTGTCGAACATACCAAACCATATTTCTCTCAACAAGTTTGTCAGAAGCTAAATAGCCTTGACTGAAACAGATGTTCATATCAATTCATCGTTCACGTCCCTATCAGAAAAGAATTCAAAAGCCATCGGTCACTCAAACGGCAGCTCATCATACAGAAGTGGAAGTTGTGTCAAGGCAAGAGTTAAGCTCAGGTCACAATCAGGCTTAATATCACCAGCATTCGTCAAGAAATTTGTTGGTTTGCGGTAGCAGTACATTGCAATACATAATAATAAAAACTATAAATTGCAGTAAGAAATGATGCTGAGGTAGTGTTCATGGATTCATTGTTCATTCAGAAATCTGATGGCGGAGGGGAAGAAGCTGTTTCTGAATCGCTGAGTGTGTGTCTTCAGGCTCCTGTACCTCCTCCCTGATGGCAAAGGGGAAGAAGCTGTTCCTGAGTCGCTGAGTGTGTGTCTTCAGGCTCCTGTACATCCTCCCTGATGGCAGAGGGGAAGGAGCTGTTCCTGAATCGCTGAGTGTGTGCCTTCAGGCTCCTGTACCTCCTCCCTGATGGCGGAGAGGAAGGAGCTGTTCCTGAATCGCTGAGTGTGTGCCTTCAGGCTCCTGTACATCCTCCCTGATGGCAGAGGGGAAGAAGCTGTTCCTGAATCGCTGAGTGTGTGTCTTCAGGCTCCTGTACCTCCTCTTTGATGGTAACAATGATGGGTAATGGGGGTCCTTAATGATGGCTGCTGTCTTTTTGAGGCATTACATTTTGAAGGTGTCCTGGAGGCTGGGGAGGATATTTCCCATGATGGAGCTAGCTGAGTTTACAACTTTCTGCAGTTTTTCCAATCCTGTACAGTATGCTCCCCCATACCAGATGTTGATGCAACCAGTTAGAATGCTTTCCACGTTACAGCTGTAGAAATTCACGAGGTTGCCCTGTCACTGCTCACCCTTTCCACTGCAGACCCCTGGATGAGGACTGGTGTGTGTTCCCTTGACTTCCCCTTCTTGACGTCCACAATCAATTCCTTGGTCTTACTGACGTTGAGTACAAGGTTGCTGTTGCAACTCCACTCAACCAGCTGATCTTGCTCACTCCTATATGCCTCCTCATCACTATCTGAAGTTCTGCCAACAAACTTGTGTCATCAGCAAGTTTGAGCAGTGCCTGGGTGTAGAGAGAGTACAGCAGCGGGCTAAGTATGCATCCTTGAGGTGCACCAGTGTTGATTGTCAGAAACATGTCATTTCTGATCCACACAGACTGTGTTCTCCCAGTGAGTAAGTCAAGGATTCAGTTGCAGAGAGAGCTACAGAGGCCCATGCACTGGAGCTTTTTAGAACTGATGGCATGATTGTGTTGAGTACTGAGCTATGGTCAATAAACAGCAGGTTGACATTGGTATTGTTCAGGTGATCTAAGGCAGAGTGGAGGGCCAGTGAGATAGCGTCCGCCATAGACCTATTGTGGCGATAGGCAAATTGCAGTGGGTCCAGGTCCTTGCTAGAACAGGAGTTGATTCTGGCCGACCAACCTCTCAAAGCACTTCAGCACAGTAGATGTGATGTTGTTGAGGCAGATCACCCTGCTCTTCTTGGACTCCCTCCTTGTCTCCCTTTTGAAGCAGGTGGGAGCCTCTGACTGCAGCAGTGAGATTGAAGGTGTCCTTGAACACTCGCACCAGTTAGTTGACACAAGTTTTCAGAACCCTACCAGGTACACCATCAGGGCCTGGCGACTTGTGACGGTTCACCCTCTTGAAAGACATTCTGACAGAGATCACAGGGTCACCGGGTGCTGCAGGGATCCTCATAACTGTAGTTTTATTCTCCCTGTCAAAGTGAACATAAATGGTATTGAGCTTGTCTGATAGTGAAGCATCATAGCCATTTGTGATGTTAGGTTTCACTTTGTGGGAAGTAATGGCCTGCAAACCCTGCCAGAGCAGATGTGCATCCATTTCTGTATCTAATCTCAGTTGGAATTGTTTTTCTGCCCTTAAAATAGCCTTCTGTAGGTTGCACCCAGACTTCGTGTATAGATCTCAATCATTGGTCTTGAATGCCACAGATCTAATCCTCATCAGACTATAGATCTCCTGGTTCGTCCACAGTATGTTCTCAAAGGCACACATTTATCCACACAGGTCTTGATGAAGTCAGTAACAACTATGGTGTATTCATTCAGACTTGAAGATGAATCCCTGAATATTGTCCAGTCCACCAACTCAAAAGCCAGCCCTGTAAGTGTCCTCTGCCTCCCTTGACCATACCTTCTTGGTCCTCACCACTGTTGCTGCAGTCTTTAGTCTCTGCCTATCCTCTGAGAGTAGAAGTACAGTGAGGTGATCGGACTTTTCAAAGTGTGGGCGTGGTAAGTGTTCTTGGTGGTGGTGTAATAGTGGTCAAGTGTGTTGGTTCCTCTGGTTCCATGGGTTGATATGGCGGTGGTAGTTGTTCAGAGACTTCTTCAGGCCGGCCTGATTGAACTCACCCACAAGTGATTGGGAAGGCTTCAGAATGCATGTTTTGTGCCTGATGATCACAGAACTCAGCTCCCCCAGTGTCAGCCTGACACTGACCTGAGGTGGAACGTACACCGCTACCAGGATGATACTGGAAAACTCCCTTGGCCGATAAAATAAGATGTCCTTGGATTTGTGCGGTTGTTCTTTTCTTTCTCAGTTTTGTGGCTATCTGGAGAAGAAGAATTTCAGAGCTGGATACTTTGATAATAAATGAACCTTTGAAATAGACGACGTTGGACTGCTGGATGTTCCAGGTCGGGTGAGCAAGACTGGGACAGAACCACCACGTTTATGCACTACAATAAGTTAATCTTAAAACATATTCCACCTTACCTGTGCGGTTTCTGGGTCCTTCAAAACAATAGAACTGCTGACCCCTGCTATGCATGTCGTAAAAGGCAATTAAGGAGGGTTGGGCATATGGTTAGCAGCCCTATCCTATAAAAATAATTATTGCTACAGAAACATCAACAGCATCAAAACCAAGCCAGCCAGTCTTGGGAGAGGTAGGGCCTCTTTTGGAGAGCCGTATGACATGGAGAAGTGAAAGCCAAAAGGAAGCTCCTTCACTGACATACCTGCTGCCAACCAAGAAGATCTCCAGAATTGGCATCTGGAAGGTGAGGACTGTGTATGAAGCTGGGAAAACCCTACAAGTTGCAAAAGAATTTCAGAACAATAAATTAGGTATTTTGGGATTCTGTGAAACTAGATGGACAAATTCAGGGCAAGTACAACTCACTTCAGGGGAAACTATCATATATTCAGGATACATGGAAGAGAATGCACCACACACTGAGGGAGTAGGATTAATATTATCAAAACAAGCATGTTATCAAAAATGACAAGGACACCATTGTCAAGGAAGATTTCTACAACAGACTGCAAGTATTCTTGGAGAAGTTGAAAGGAAGAGACATCACCACCCTCATGGGAGATTGGAAATGACAACACAGGATTTGAAGAAATAATGGGGCAGCATGGACTTGGAGGCAAAAATGAAAACAGAGAGCTATTTGTAGACTTTAGTGCATTCAACAAAATGGTAATTGGTGGCGGCATATCCCTCACAAGTGGATCCGCAAGGCAACATGGATTTCACCAGATCATCAAACAGAAAACCAGATCGACCAAATCTGTATCGGTAAGAATTTCAGAAGATCCATGCAGGACATCAGAGTCCTCAGAGGTGCCGATGTGGCATCAGATCATCATCTTGTTATTGGTAAGCTTAAGCTCAAACTTAAAAGGAATTATGCTGCAACAAGCAAAACGAAAAGCTATGCAACGTAATTTCTGAAAGACCAGGGGAAAAGACAACAATTCAACTTAGTATTGCAGAACAGGTTTCAAGCCTTGGAGAATTTAAATGAAGAATCAAGTGTGGAGGGGATCTGGGAACAAGTCAAAGATGTCTGGACCAGCACATGTGAAGAAGCACTAGGTAAAAAAGACCACCAACACAAACCATGAATTTCTGCTGAAACACTCAGAAAAATAGAGCATAGAAAACCGAAAAAGGATGCACTTAACAAAAGCAAAACAAGAGCATCAAAGACTGTTGCACAGATAAACTACACAGAAGCAAATAAGAAAATGAAAGCAAGCATCAGAATGGATAAAAGAAACTATGTTGAAGATCCAGCAAAAGAAGCAGAGCAGGAAGCATCAAAAGGGAAGATGAAAGGACTGCTCGACACAACCAAGAAGCTCTCTGGCAAATTTCAACCAGTGGAAAGACCAATTAAGGATAAAGAAGGACAAATTCTGACAGGAGTTGAGGACCAGACCCAAAGATGGGCTGAACACTTCGAACAGCTTCTAAACAGACCATTACCAGCAGAACCACCCATCATCCCACAAGCAGAGAACGACCCAGAGACAGACTGTGGCACTCCTACCAAGCAGGAGATTAAGCTCCTAAAGGATGGTAAAGCTTCAGGACCTCCAGAGCAGTACAGACATATCTATTGAAATGATGCACAACATCATAAAAAAGGTCTGGGAAGCAGAAGAAGTACCCAAGCAACTGGAGAATAGGACATCTAGTTAAAATCCCTAAGAAAGGAGATCTCCAAAAATGCAAAAACTACAGAGGGATAATGTTGCTTTCAGTGCCAGGGAAAGTTCTGAGCAGAATCATTTTAGAGAGATTGAAAAATGCAGTGGGTGAGAAGCTTAGAGATGAACGAGCAGGATTTTGATAAAACAGGTCCTGCACTGATCAGACTGTAACTCTTAGGAGCATCACTGAACAGTCGCTGGAATGGAACACATCACTACATTAACTTTGAGAATTATGAAAAAGTTTTTGACAGCCTGAACAGAGACACATTGAGGCACTTTGGGATTCCAGAGCAGTTAACTAACTTTGTAAAGAAGATCTATGAAGATATGGAATGCAGAGTAATCCATGTAGGTCAGTTTTCGGATACTTTCAAGGTGAACACTGGGGTATGATAGGGATGCTTACTGTCCCCTTTTCTCTTCCTGCTCGTGGTGGACTGGATTATGAAGCAAACAACAGATGGCAAGGAGAATGGAATAGAGTGGACATTGTTCAGACAGCTGATGATCTTGACTTTGCTGATGATTTGGTACTACTGTCACACAGCCATGCTCAGATGCAAGAGAAAACAGATCTTCTAGACTCCACATCGCAGATAATAGGGCTACACATTCATGTAGGGGAAACAAAATTACTAAAAGTAAATGCAGGAAACAACACAGTTACCCTGAGAAATGCTCCTCTAGAAGAAGTTGAGTCATTTGTCTATCTGGGAAGCATTGTCAACAAGAAAGGAGGTACTGATGAGGATGTAAAGACCAGCATCCAAAAAGCCAGAGGAGCCTTTATAATACTACGTCCAGTTTGGATGGCAAAAGAACTAAGGTTAAGCGCCAAAATGAGAATCTTTAACACAAATGTCCAATCTGTCCTCCTATCTGGCTCTGAAACTTGGAGACTGACTTCAGAAGTAATCAGAAAAATCCAGACCTTCATCAACAAATGAGTAGTCAGATTTTGGGCTAACATGGACAGACTCCGTGAACAATACAGAATTATGGCAAAGGACCAACCAGACACCAATTGAGGCAGAGATCAAGAGAAGGAAGTGGTGCTGGATAGGACACACGTTGAGGAAGCCGCCGAACAGTATCACCAGACAAGCTCTCACATGGAATCCTCAGGGCAAGCAAAATTGAGGTAGGCCCAAGTCCACATGGAGGAGGGAAGTGTTAACCGATGCCAGGAGAGTGAGAACGACATGGTCATAGCTGGAGAGACATGCAGAAGACAGGTTGATCTGGAAAGATGTTGTCAATGGCCTATGCTCATTTGTGAGTTAAAAGGCCGAAGAAGAGGAATATTCCACCTCTTCTGCCTTTAAAAGACTGAGCTGGCTTGTGTTTGCAGAGAGTGGTGAAGCCACCGGGGCTGCAGCACTGCGTCTGAAATATCAAGTGTAGGCCATGATTCTGTAAAGCAGAGCACACAGCAGTTCCCGGTGCCCTCTGGTACAGCAACCATGCTCTGAGTTTTTCAATTCCTTTTTCCAGAGACTCTACATTCACTAGCAGGATGATCGGGAGTGGAAGTCTAAGGAGTTTACAGGTAAAGACCTGGCCATCATCCTGTGTGAAGAATATATATTTTCTTTAACAACACAAATCAACTAACATCCAGAGTTTTGTGTAAATATATATATATATGTATAATCTGCCTAAGACTTTATATTTGTCAACATGGAGCAAAGAGCAAGTTTGTAAATCTGGAGGGAGCAAAAGGTGTTGGGAATGGTAGGGTGGAGCACTGTGGGGAGGGGTGTGGGATAGATGGCAGAAAATGAGTACAGGGCAGGAGGTGGTGGGGGTGCAGACACACCCAGCCCTGAGACACCAGGCAAGGTCATTTGATTCCAAACAATCGATTTATTAATCATTACAGAATGTGTCTCTCTGGTGCTTCCCACTTCCTCCCCTCTCCCTTCCCCTTTTCCCAACCATAATTCCCCTCTCCCTGCCCCCTTCCTACTCTGAGTCCACAATACAGACCCACATCAGAATCAGGTTTATCATCACTCACACATGTTATGAAATTTGTTTTATTTTGTGGCAGCTGTACAGTGCAGTATAAAATTACTACAGTACTGTGCAAAAGTACTTTGGCTATATATATATGTACCTAGCTATATATATATGTGCCTAAGACTTTTGCAGGGTACTGTACACATGACAAAAATTGGAAGACCACCTCACAAACTTGACATTTAAAAGGATATCACGGAATAGGAAGAGATTAGTCTCATTATTGTACACTTGATGGAAAATAGAAGAACACACTGTTCTAAGTTATCTAATCTCAGAGCACTGGATTAAGTCTGTTCTTGATTACATTAACAAAGGGTTGACAGTTTAATCTTTGACCATTACTCAGTTCTCATCGGCAACGCCTGGACCATTTCTGAAATCAGAAATTAAAAACATTCTCATTTTTACAAGGAATGAAATGTTATGAATGTCAAGTGCCAATTTAGCATGCAACAAGACCCAAAATCAATTATGCTAATACAGTGCCAGCGACCCAGGTTCAATTCCTGCTGCTGTCTGTAAGGAGGTCGTACACTCTCCCCGTGACTTTGCGGGTTTCCTGCAGGTGTTCCGGTTTCCTTCCACAGTCCAAAAACATACAGGTTAGAGTTAGTAGGTTGTGGGCATGCTACGTTGGTGCCAGAAGCATGGCAATTGCTGTGGGCTGCCCAGCTCGTCTTCAGAATGTGTTGTTCACTGAAAGAAATGATGCATTTCATTGTATGCTTCAAAGTTTCTGTATGCATAAGTAAAGCCAATCTTTATCGTGCAGTAAACCCACAATTCTACCTCTTAAACCTTGTTCCATTGACTTCAAAAATACAGTTTTCAATAAAACCAATTCATGCCAAAGTGGGTATAACACTATTACAGTGACATGGGTTCAACTCTGCCACGGTCTGTAGAGAGCTTGAACTTTCTCCCCATAACCACGTGGTTTCCTCCAGGTGCTTCTTTCCATGCCATAAGACATAGCAGCGGGAGTAAGCCATCAATCCTGCCTCGATGTTCCATCATGGCTGATTTATTATCCCTCTCAACCCCATTCTCCTGCCTTCTCCCCGTAACCTTTGACTCCCTGACTAATCAAGAACCGATCAACCTCTCCTTTAAGTATATCCAATGACTTGGCCTCCACAGCCTTCTGTGGCAACAAGTTCCACAGATTCATCACCCGCTGGATAAACAAATTCCTTCTGATCTCTATTCTAAATGAATATTCTTGTATTCTGAGACTGTTCCCTCTGGTCGTAGACTCTGCATTACAGAAAACATCCTCCCCACATGCACTCTATCGAGGCTTTTTAATATTCAGTAGGGTTAGTAGGTTAATTAGTCACGTGAGCATAATTGCACGGGGCAAGCTCATTAGGCCAGAAGGGCTTTTACCTTGTTGTATCTCTAAAATAAATGAAAAAAAAGCCTACGTGGCTAAGCACAGCTCCAATATCATATTCAAGTTTGCTGAGAACACCACTGCCGTAGGCCAGGTCAAAGGTCGTGACAAATCATATATAGGAGGGAGATGGAAAATCTGGCTGAGTGGTGCCACAACAACAAACCCTCACTCAATGTCAGCAAGACCAGGAGAAGGAAACAAGAGGTCCATGAGCCAAGCCTCATCGGAGGTATCAGAGGTGGAGAGGGTCAGCAACTTTAAATTCCTCTGTGTTATAATTTCGGAGGACCTGTCCTGAGCCTAGCATGAATGAACAAAGAAAGCACAGCAGTGCCTCTACTTCCTTATGAGTTTGCAAAGATTCAGCATGACATCTAAAACTTTAGCAAACTTCTATAGATGTGTGAATGTCCTTGAATGCAAAATCCTTCAAAAAGTAGTGAATACAGCCCAGTCCGTCACGGGTAAAGCACATCTACATGGAGCATTGTCACAGGAAAGCAGCAGCATGCTCTCTTCTCATTGCTGCCATCAGGAAGGAGGTATAGGAGCCTCAGGACTCACACTACCAGGTTCAGGAGCAGTTATTACCCCTCAACCATCAGGCTCTTGAATCAAAGGGGATACCTTCACTCAACCTCACTTGCCCCATCATTGAAATGTTCCCACAACCAATGTACTCACTTTCAAGGACTGTCCATCTCATGTTCTTGATATTTATTGCTTATTTATTTGTTTGTTTATTTATTTATGTTTTTAAAGTTATCCTTCCTTTGTTTTTGTACACCCAGTTGGTGCGATCTTTCATTTATTCTATTATGGTTTTGGGGTTTATTGAGAATGCATGCCAGAAAATAAATCTCAAGGTTGTATATTGTGACATATATGTACTTCAATAAAAAAATTCACATGGAACTTTCCACTTCTATTTGAGGCACATTCCTAGATCCTCATTCTGAATCTTCTTTCTATGGCTGACTCGAAGAGGTTGTATACGAAGGGTTGTTTAACTTGTCACACCATCTCTGCAGCTAATGTGCCTTACTTTACCAGCAGGTACTGTCATTGAGTTAAAACAGGTAGTTTCTATTGAGGGAAAGGAGAGACCAAATGCATCCCAATTACACAGGACTTGAGGGCCTGAGTACAGGGAAAGGTTGAATAGGTTATTTGTAACCTAATTGGCTGTTGTGGACTCATTGGGCCAGAAAGGTCTGTAACCCTTCTCTACTTCTAAATAAAACTAAAACATAATTTAAGCAGCATTTTGGTGGGAACATGGAGGAGTAGGGTTTAGAGAGATGTGGGCCAAGCACAGGAAATTGAGACTAGCTGGGTGGGCACCATGGTTGGCATGGGCTGGTTGGGCAAAAAGGCCTATGTCAATAGCAACACACACAAAATGCCGGAGGAACTCAGCAGGTCAGGCAGCATTTATGGAAATTAATAAACAGTTGAGGTTTCAGGTCAAGACCCTTACTCAGGCCAGTATCCATACCATATTGCTCTATGATTATGACTTGTTGGATTTGACTGTTAAATTCTTAGATTAGGCTGTTTAATTATTACTTTTTTGCAGATAACAATTAATTGTTTGCTTATATTTTACATAATTATTTATATACAACTAACGGCCTCATATGCTCCCTAGTGGTCACAGTATGTATAGGCAAGTTCATTGTGCCCCTAGTGGTTATATTGGTATGATTCTGGAAGCTTCTCTCGATACTGCATTACTTGAGTAAGAGGCTCCCAATAATCTTCAAATTTGAATGGAATTTTCCTTATCTATGGGTATAAAAGAGCTGCACCACAAGGTCAGTTCCATCTTAGATCTTAGCTTTTTGCCTCTCCCTTCACTTGGTAGACCTCTATCACCATTTCAATTCCTTTGCTCTATTATTGCTTAATGAAAAGAAACAACAAGTTCTGTGTCTCTTTCCCGACTTCTGAAAGAACCTTGGATTAAAACGTCAGAATCCAACAGTCATTAATCTCTTTGCAAGCTGCAGTGTGCTTTGCCGGCAGCAAAATTTAGACTGGTGGGTTTGGCAACTTTACACTCACTGCCCCAGTTCACATGAGAAATGTGGGGGAATGTTTCCTTAATCAGTATGCAACAGTCCCAATGAGAGAGTATGTGATACTGGAACTGCTGTTAGGGAATGAGACAGGACAAGTGACAGCAGTTTGTGCAGGGGAACACTATGTATCTAGTGATCACAATACCATTAGTATCAAAGTAAATATGCAAAAAGATAGTTCTGGTCTGCGAGTTGAGATTCTAAATTGGAGAAAGGCCAATTTTGATGGTATCAGAAATGATCTGGCTAGTGTGGATTGGAACAGGCTGTTTTCTGGAAAAGGTAAGTGGGAGGCCTTCAAAAACGAAACTTTGAGTGTACAGACCTTGTATGTGCCTATCAAAATAAAAGGCAAAGGGAAACTTGATTTTCAAGAGATATTGAGGCTCTGGTTAAGAAAAGAAAAAGGAGGTGTAATAGGCAGAGGGGAACAGATGAACTGCTTATGAAGTATAAAAACTGCAAGAGAACACTTAAGAAAAAAATCAGGAGGACTAAAAAAAGGGTATGAGATTACCCTAGCAGTCAAGGTGAAGGAGAATCCTAAGAGATTCTACAGATATGTTAAGAGCAAAAAGATTGCAAGGGACAAAATTGGTCCTCTGGAAAATCAGTATGGTGATCTATGTGTGGAGCCAAAGTGGATGGGGGTGGGGGGGCAGATTTTAAATTGCTATATCCCATCTTTGTTTACTCTGGAGACAGACACAGAGCCTACAGAATTGAGGCAAAGCAGCAGTGAGGTTATGGACCCTATACTGACTACAGAGGAGGAGGTGTTTGCTTTCTTGAGGCAAATGAGAGTGGATAAATCCCCAAGGCCTGACAAGGTCTTCCCTCAGACCCAGTGGGAGGCAAGTGCAGGAATTGTAGGGGCCCTAGCAGAGATATTTAAATCAGCCTAGTGACTAATTGACTAGTGAGGGATTGGAGGATTGGAGGATAGCCAATGTTGTTCCACTGTTTAAAAAAGGCCCGAAGAATGAACCAGCAAATAAGAATAACTGGTGAGCCTGACATCAGTTGTGGAAAAGTGATTGGAGGGTATTCTGAGAGACCAGATTTATGAGTATTTGGATGGACAGGAACTGCTTAGGGATAGACAGCATGGCTTTGTGCCTGGTACGGCGTGTCCAACCAATCCTAAAGAGTTTTCGACAATGTTGCCAGGAAAGTTGATGAAGACAAGGCAGTGGATGTTGTCTACATAGACTCCAGTGAGGCCTTTGACATGGGATGTTGGTCAAAAAGATTCAGTCACTTGGCATTCAAGATGAGGTAGTAAATTGGATTGGACATTGCTTTGCAGGAGAAGCCAGAGTGTGGTAGTAGATGGTTGTCTCTGACTGGAGGCCCGTGACTAGTGGAGTGTCACAGGGATCTGTGCTGGGTCCATTATCGTTTGTCATCTATATCAACAATCTGGATGATAATGTGATAAACTGGAAATTTGCAGATGACACCATGACTGAGGGTGTAGTGGACAGAGAGGAAGGCTATCAAAGCTTGTAGCAGGAAAAACAGGCTGAAAAATGACAAACGGAATTTAATGCAGACAAGTGTGAGATGTTGCACATCCGTAGGACCAACCAGGGTAGATCTTACACAGTGAATGGTAGGGCACTGAGGAGAGCGGTAGAACAAAGGAATCTGGGAATACAGGTCCATAAATCATTGAATGTGGCATCTCAGGTAGATGGGGTTGTAAAGAAAGCTTTTGGCACAATGGCCTTCATAAATATAACACCACATCCCATCTCCTGTACTAAATACTTCGATTTAAAAAGGCCAAAAGCTTTCTTTACGAACCTATGAGGGGAATCTTCTTCACTCAGAGGGTCATAAAGGTGTGGAATGAGCTGCCAGCACAAGTGGTGCATGTGAGCTCGATTTCAACATTTAATAAAAGTTTGGATAGGTTCATGGATGGTAGAGGTTTGGAGGGCTGTGGTCCTGGTGCAGGTCAATTGGAATGGGCAGATTAAATGGCTTGGCATGGGCTAAATGGGCAAAGGCCTATTTCTGTGCTGTACTTCTCTATGACTCTCTGACTCTATAAAAGATTTGGAGTCCCAGGGATGAAGGATCTCAATAGGCTGAGAGTTTCATGAAGTGTGTGTGTGTGTGTGTGTGTGTGTGTGTGTGTGTGTGTGTGTGTGTGTGTGTGTGTGTGTGTGTGTGTGTGTGTGTGTGTGTGTGTGTGTGTGTGTGTGTGTGTGTGTGTGTGTGTGAACAGAATCTTCAGCATCTCAATTATAACTTGATATAAGCCATTGATTAGAATCTGTTCCAATTTTATCTGCACATTCTTTCCTACCATTCAGAAAAATAATGGGCTTTCAAATGAAAAAATGATAAAATCAACTGAGACTTTTAATTTTATTAAAATCACTCTGGATATTTATCTCTCTTGGTAAGCCTTCTGCACCATTTTACATCTTAGATATTAGCTTTCCCTTCACTTGGTAAAACTCTATCACTGTTCGTTTCAATTATTCGTTGTTCTATTAATGCTTAATAAAACGATCGAAAAGAACAAGTGTTGTTCCTCTTCCTTAACTTTAACCTTGGATTAAAACATCAGACTCTATAAATAAGGGGATTAGTGATTAATCCTGTTGTAACTGACAGACCAATTGAAACCCATAACTCACATAAGAGTGTTCTCCATTTTCTGTGTAATCCCAGCAGAATCACCTGGTTTAAATTCACATTGTTTATTCAATGAGGAAGTGACAAGTACAGCTGGATAAATAGGTTAAATTTTGCTATTTTGACATTAATTCTGCCCATATGTCAGAAACACAAATAATTCATGTTTTAACTCTGAGGCTGAAATTTTCTTTCTGAAATGCAAATCTTCAGGTTTACTGACGGTGCTAACCAAACAATGGAAAATAGGCAATACTGAATAAACTTTCTCTTTTAGAGCAAACATCTTGTGAAATTCTTTGAAAGTGACAGACACAGAAACTTACAGAAATCAGATGGGTCCCACACAAAATTGTTCGTTCATTATGTATGGCATGGGTGATCCTAGTCTTCCCATGACCACAACTGCTCTTGGCAAATTTTTCTACAGAAGTGGTTTGCCATTGCCTTCTTCTGGGCAGGGTCTTTCAAAGACAGGTGACCCCAGCTATTATCAACACTCTTCAGAGAGTGTCTGCCTGGTGTCAGTGGTCACATAACCAGGGCTTGTGATTTGCACGTGGCCATGATCAGGGGAGCTAAGTAGATGCTACACCTTGCCCACCCGCAGGCCAGCGGAGGAAATGAGTACCTTACAGCTCCTTTGGTAGGGATGTATCTCCACCCCACCACCTGACCCATGTAAAATGAAGCATGCAAAAACATTTTCAGCAGAACATTACAACATGGAATACATCTCAAAAGCTGGAGTCCTGCAAGCAAATAGACATGTCTAACGTGGCTCTATCCCCTCAGGCTGGGTGAGACCAGAACCCGTGGTAATAGTTCAAGGGTGAAAGGTGAAATATTTAAGGGGAACTTGAGGGAGAACGTCTTCACTCAGGAGGTTGTGCAGTGTGGAAGGAGCTGCCAGTGGAAGTGGTGGATGTGGTTTCAGTTGTCACATTTAAGTCAAGTTCGGACATGTGAATGGGAGGGGTTAAGAGAGATAGTGCAGATAGATTGGATTGGTTTAAAGTTCAGCCCATAATTAACTAGATGGGCCAAAGGTCCTGTTCCTGTGTTGTAGTTGTCTACTGCAACTACAATAATCTAAAGGAAAATTGAAAATAAATTCATATCTTTATAAACACAAGAGATTCTGCAGATGCTGGAAATCCAGAGTAACACACACAAAATGCTGGAGGAACTCAGCAGGTCAGGCAGCATCTATGGAGAGGAATAAGCAGTCAAAGTTTCAGGCCAAGACTCTGATGAAAAGCTAAAGATGGCGCCAGTGGGTGACTTCTCCTAACTCATCTGTAAAACAGTTTAAGTTCTCTCTAATGCCTCTTCTTTCCTTTCCAAGGGATCTGGGGTCCTGTCAGAGTCCTTGATCTACAGCTGCACTCAAACTGTGGTTCTTCACAGCGGTGGGTTCCTGTTCTCGAAGTTCACCAATTGACCACATTTCTATATCTCCTTGTGTGGCTCTGTAGCCAACTGAACTCCCTGCACATGTCACTAAATGAAGCATTGCGGTAGATTGGAACCTCGATAAAGCAGAGGCTGTTGGATGCTTTCACACTTGAGCAATCTCTCTCTCTCTCTCTCTCTCTCTCTCTCTCTCTCTCTCTCTCTCCCAGGTGCTAGAATGAGAGGGGGAGGAGGGAGGAGGATGGGAGAGGGTTAATGCTTTTGCTGCTGCTTGTGCACCACGTGGGAGGTGGAGGGGGGCTTACATTTTTCTGTCATTTGTTCTTTGGGTTTTTTTTCTTCTGTTTCATGGATGTCTGCAAAGAGAAAGAATTTCAGGTTGTATACTCTATACATTCTCTGATATTAAGTGGAACTATTGAATCATTGAAGAGTCTCAGCTGAAACATCAAGTGTTTATTCTTCTCCATAGATGCTGCCTGACCTGCTGAGTACAGTGACCACTGTGTAGGGAAGTGTATGGTCATGCACCTTGGTAGAAGGAATAGTCATAGACTATTTTCTAAACTGTGAACAAATTCAGAAATCAGAGGTGCAAAGAGACTTAGGAGCCCTAGTGCAGGACTCCTAAAGGTTCAACTGTAGATTAAGCTGATGATAAGGAAGGAATACAAAAACAAGGATGTAATGCCAAAGCTTTATAAGACTTTGGTCAGACTGCACTTGGAGTATTTTGGGCCTCTTATCTAAGAAAGGATGTGCTGGAATTGGAGAGGGTCCAGAGAAGGTTCACAAGAATTATCCCAGGAACTGAGTGTGTGGGGAGATACAGTTGAAGTCAGAAGTTTACATACACCTTAGCCAAATACATTTAAACTCAGTTTTTCACAATTCCTGACAATTAATCCTAGAAAACATTCCCCGTCTTAGGTCAGTTAGGATCACCGCTTTATTTTAAGAATGTGAAATGTCAGAGTAATAGTAGAGAGAATGATTTATTTCAGCTTTTATTTCTTTCATCATACTCCCAGTGGGTTAGAAGTTTACATAGACTCTGTTAGTATTTTGTAGCATTGCCCTTAAATTGTTTAACTTGGGTCAAACATTTTGGGTAGCCTTCCACAAGCTTCTCACATAAGTTGCTGGAATTTTGTTCCATTCCTCCAGACAGAACTGGTGTAACTAAGTCAGGATTGTAGGCCTCCTTGCTTACACACACTTTTTCAGTTCTGCCCACAAATTTTCTATCGGATTGAGGTCAGGGCTTTGTGATGGCCACTCCAATACCTTGACTTTGTGGTTCTTAAGCAATTTTGTCACAATTTTGGAGGTATGCTTGGGCTCATTGTCCAATTGGAAGACCCATTTGTGACTGAGCTTCAACTTCCTGGCTGATGTCTTGAGATGTTGCTTCAATATATCCACATAATTTTCCTTCCTCATGATGCCATCTATTTTGTGAAGTGCACCAGTCCCTCCTGCAGCAAAGCACCCCCACAACATGATGCTGCCACCCCCATACATCACGGTTGGGTTGGTGTTCTTCGGCTTGCAAGCCTCACCCTTTTTCCTCCAAACATAACGATGGTCATTATGGCCAAACAGTTCAATTTTTGTTTCATCAGACCAGGGGACATATCCCCACAATGTAAGATCTTTGTCCCCATGTGCACTTGCAAACTGTAGTCTGGCTTTTTTACGGCAGTTTTGGAGCAGTGGCTTCTTCCCTGCTGAGCAGCCTTTCAGGTTATGCTGATATAGGACTCGTTTTACTGTGGATATAGATACTTGTCTATCTGTTTCCTCCAGCATCTTCACAAGGTCCTTTGCTGTTGTTCTGGGATTGATTTGCACTTTTCGCGCCAAAGTACATTCATCTCCTTCCTGAGCGGTATGACAGCTGCCTGGTCCCATGTTGTTTATACTTGCATACTGTTGTTTGTACAGATGAACGCGGTACCTTCAGGCATTTAGAAATTGCTCCCAAGGATGAACCAGACATGTGGAGGTCCACAATTTTTTTTCTAAGGTCTTGGCTGATTTCTTTTGATTTTGTTTGTAAACTTCGGACCCACTGGAATTGTGATATAGTCAATTAAAAGCGAAATAATCTGTCTATAAACAATTGTTGGGAAAATTACTCGTGTCATGCACAAAGTAGATGTCCTCAACGTCTTACCAAAACTATAGTTTGCTAATATGAAATCTGTGGGGTGGTTAACCAATGAGTTTTAATGACTTCAACCTAGTGTATGTAACCTTCTGACTTAACTATAACTATGCTGACAAATTTTAAACAACCTCAAAATAGTCCCAAAACCATTTTGTGATTATAATGAGGAAGGGTGAAGAGAGGGTCCAGAGGAGATACACAAGAATTATCCCAGTAATGGAAGAGTTAACATATGGGGAGTGTTTGATGGCTCTGGGCCTGTACTCACTAGAATTTGGAAGAATGAGGGGTGTAGTGAACTACATATACCTGTCTGGACACGCCCCCTGCTGACTGCTCCTGTGGCTCCTCCCACAGACCCCTGTATAAAGGCGATCAAGGCCTGAGCCCGGCCTCTCAGTCTCCAGGATGTAGTATGGTGGTCAATTGCTGCTTGTTCTTTCTTCCAGTCAATAAAAGCCGATATCTCACCTTCACGTCTCAGAGAGAGTTATTGATGGTGCATCAAGGGGGTATCTCATTGAAACCTATTGAATATTAAAAGGCCTAGACAGAGGGGATATTGAGAGGATGTATTCAATAGTTGGAAAGTTATGGGCCAGAATAGAAGGATATCCCTTTGGAACACAGATGAGGAGGAATTTCTTTAGCCAGAGGGTAGTGAACCTGTGGAATTCATCACCACAGATTGCAATGGGAGAATAGGAGAATGAGTTTGCTCAGCCATGATGGAATGGTGGAGCAAACTTGATGGGCCACATGGCCTAATTCTGCTGCTATATGTTATAGTCTTATGGTGTTACATCTTTTTACATGATTCATTTGGAAAGGCCTCAGATTCATGAATGCACTGGTTTAGTGTGATGCAACTTGTAGAGGCCTGCAGCTCTAGGGACCCAGGTTCAGTCCTGACCTTGGGTGCCATCTCTATGGAGTTTGCACAGTTACCCTGCATCCGTATGGGTTTCCTCTGGGGCCCTAGGGTGTGGAATTGATGAGAACGTTGGGAGAAGCAAATAAACATTTAAGCGGGTGCTGGGTCAGCACTGACTCAGCGGGCCAAAGGGCCTGTTGCCACACTGTATAATTCTGGAACTGCTCAGGAGATCAGGCAGCAGAGCTAAGGTTTCAGAGCACGAGTCAAGTCCTTCAGTGAAACACATGGAATTAAAGAATCACAGAATTATTACAGCACAGGAGAAAGAGTGGTGAGGACCAGTAACTAGCAACTAGGGAAGTAGATTGTGGTCATGTAGTAACAGGGAACCACAGACAAAGCCTAGAAATAGAGACATGGAATGCAGCAGTGATGATGGCCAAGCTTCAGGATCCTCACTAATTGTGTTACAGCGTGTACCCATTGTTGTAATAGACAATTGATTTACTGTTAGACCTGTGGATAATCATTTCACTCTCTCATCAGGACCTAGTCTGTTACTTCATTAAGTCTTCCTGTAACCACAATTCTGATATCAAAATGCAGTTTTACTAATCATTTCGTAAGCTGACAATGTAAAAGTTGTAGCAAATTCAAGCTGCATCACTGCTTGGTATGGAAACTGCACTGCAGCAGACAGGAAGGGCTCGGTAAAGCGTCATCAAACATGCCCAATACATTACTGGCACTAGTCTACCTGCCATCAAGAGTGGCACGGTAGTGTAGTGGTTAACACAATGCTTTATAGTATAGGTGACCTGGGTTCAAACTGCCTTTAAGGAGTTTGTACATTCTCCCTGTGACCGTGTGGGTTTTCTCCAGGTGCTCCGGTTTCCTCCCACAGTCCAACGATGTACCGGTCGGTAGGTTAATTAGTCATTGTAAATTGTCCTGTGATCAGGCTAGGGTTAAATCAGGGGATTGCTGGGCTGTGTGGCTCAAAGGGCCAGAAGGGCCTGTTCCACGCTGTATCCCAATAAATAAGGAATATAAATCCACCATTTTGTGTGTACTGCTTGGATTTCCAGCATCTGCAGATCTTCTCTTGTTTGTAAATAATATTGATGTTTGGCAGGGCCAGGATTGATTTAAACACAAACAGATGTTTTGAAGCTTCAGGGGATGGGGGGAGGTGAAGGAACTTAAAAATAAGGTAGTGTTACACAATGTGCATTAATGGAGAGTGAAAATAGTACTTTGCAGCTTTCATTTTCTAAATGGAAAAGTAACAGTTACAGACTGTTGCTCAAATCAGGTCTGAAATGTGTCTAATGAATTATTGCCTTGGAGCTATCAAAGGTTACTTTGTAATCACCCAAGAACTGGTCTGCCCAACCCCAAAAACTATTTTTATTCTGTTTGCCAGGTTTCAAGGTTGCCTTGTCTAGAGGAAGTCAGGCACCATTGATGGAGGGGAATAAAGAGTCAAATAATTGCCAGAAATCGATGTTCATAACATTAGGTTGGAGGCTACCCAGACAGAGTATGCTCCTCTAAATTGCGTGTGGCCACACATTGATCACAATGGGTAGAGGTTCCCCTGTAATATCCTGTTTTGGCCATTTTCATGATCAAAACAAATCCTTACTTAAATGCATACAGGTACGATGAAACAATGAAGAGGAAAGACCGGCAATGCATTGATCCCTGCAATTGAATGGGATGTTAATCCCCTGGGTATTATTTCACTCACAGTACTGTCAGGATACAAATGGATGTGAGGGAAGTTCCAGAGGGCTGACCCATCTCCAGTAGGTGTACGCAGGCATGTCCCAACGGTTTTGCGGAGGTGGAGACACATACACACGCACACACACACACACACATACGCGCGGTGAGAAACATATACACATACACACTCACACAGAAACAAAATACATACGCACACACAAATGCACAAAAGCTTGTATACATACACATACACACACAGACAAATGCAGAACAACTTGTACACACACACACACACACACACACACACACACACACACACACACTGCCATAAAATAAGTGCTGTCACTCACCATCTTTGTCAGTGAATTTTAAGGTAAGCACAACACAGGTACTTATGTTATTTGTCAGTCTTTGTCCATGTACAGTTTAAACATTTCATTGTATTTCTTTAAGTTCCTGTAAAAACCTGCAAGAAATTGAATCACAAGGTAGTAAATGGTGACATATACGCATGTTGGTAATAACTTTTATTTTGACTTTGACCTCTTTGCCCTGCCAGCAGATGTCTCAGTCTTCAAGGTCATCCCAGACAATTAGTCCTCTTTGACACAATGGTTGCATGTTAATCTTCGTTTGTGTGCAATTCTTCATTGATTCTATTGTATTTCTTTATTCTACTGTGAATTCTAGCAAGAAAATGAATCTTAAGGTAGTATTTGGTGACATATACATACTTTGATCATAAATTTACTTTGACAATGTCACCAAGAGCAAACATGAGGAAATCTGCATATGCTGGAAATTCAAACAACAACTCACACAAAATGCTGGTGGAACGCAGCAGGCCAGGCAGCATCTATAGGGAGAAGCACTGAGGACATTTCAGGCCAAGACCCTTCGTCAGGACTTCACTGAGAGCACATAGGGATGGGCCATAATGCTGGCCTTCACTGCAACAACCCAAGCCTGTTAAAGGTTGGACAAAAGTGAAAATCTTTCATTGTCCAAAATGTTAGTTATACCTCTGAAAGTATCAACCCTTGGCCATTGATTTAACCATATAACCATATAACAATTATAGCACAGAAACAGGCCATCTCGGCCCTTCTAGTCCGTGCCGAACGCTTACTCTCACCTAATCCCACTGATCCGCACTCAGCCCATAACCCTCCATTCCTTTCCTGTCCATATACCTATCCAATTTTGCTTTAAGTGACAATATCGAACCTGCCTCTACCACTTCTACTGGAAGCTCATTCCACACAGCTATCACTCTCTGAGTAAAGAAATTCCCCCTCATGTTACCCTTAAACTTTTGCCCCCTAAGTCTCAACACATGTCCTCTTGTTTGAATCTTTCCTACTCTCAATGAAAAAAGCCTATCCATGTCTACTCTATCTATCCCCCTCATAATTTTAAATACCTCTATCAAGTCCCCCCTCAACCTTCTACGCTCCGAAGAATAAAGACCTAACTTGTTCAATTTACACTCATGTTGGCCATGGAAGAATTAAACTATGGAAGAAAACTTCAATTTAATTGTGTCAAGGGCAGTGGAAGTAGACAAACTATTTGTCTTTGTTCTTGCCATTTGCTTGAAGGAATGGAAGCTGCCATTTTGTGAAGCTGCCCTGTACCATCCATTTTATGAACTGCTTAATGAACTGATATTTGCTTTAGGAAAACTTAATCTGAGCAATTAAACATGGACACAGGGAGTTTCTGCTATTGATCTGGTAAACCTGAGATCATTCTCAGATATGCTGCTTATTGTGTACAGGTTTGCAGAAGTAATCTCATTATCTCATCCTCGTGTCTGGGTGACCCAGCATAACTCATTTGAACCAGTCGAATAGAACAAAAGAAGTCACCTAAGGCATGAAGTTATGTAGTCCTTACTTACATCCAAAGGAAATCCAACACAGGTCAGTCAGATAACCTCAGGCCAACAAGATTCAAGTGCAACATTTGAACTGATGAGGAAGACTATAAGAATTGAAGTGCTTCAAATACAAAGCAGCCAGAACTCCAGAGGTTAACAATTGCAAAGAATTGTTAACCATGCTGAGGGATGGGAGAAGAAGGATCAATCGTTGGGCCAACAGGAGATCCTCCGTTTCTTTGCTTTATAAATTGGAGAAGTGGTCTGAGTGAATATTGGTACAGAGGGAACAGTAGAATTAGTGCTCTGAGTTGTTAGCCTGGGGTCAATATCATTACATTCTTGTTTGTGCACGCAGACAATAAAATGTGAGCTTTGATTAATTAAGAATTGTGCAGTGATTTGCCTCAACTGGTTCAGTTGATGAATGGTCAACACTGAAGAATAGTCATATTCCCACAGGCAATGGAATTTTGACCAATGTGCATTATCCAAACCATTTGTTAGAACACCAATCATTACAGGGAAAAAACAATGTTTTTGAAGTTAAATGCATTTTTTAATGTTAAGTGGTGTTTGCCATTCCAAGACCTTGTGTAATAACAATGATAAATTCCATTTGGAATGGTAATCCTGGCATCCTACTCAAATGTTGATCTTTAGTGCCTCTCAGACCAGGAAAGTTTCACAGGTTTCCCCATCTAAGACATAAAAGAAAATTTCCACCTCATTGGGAAGGCACACTGACAGGGGGCTGTCACAAGGAAAAGAAAAGGCACCAAAAATAAGATCACAAGACGTAGGAAGAGGATTAGGCCATTTGGCCCATCAAGTCTGTTCTGCCATTGATGCATTATCCCCCTCTACACCATTCCCCTCGCTTCTCCCCATAACCCTTGACACCCTGACTAACCAAGAACCTATCAATTTCTGCTTTAAATATACCCAATGTCTTGACCTCCACAGCTGTCTGTAGCAATGAATTCCACAGTTCCACTAACCTCTTGCTAAAGAAATTCATCCTCATCTCTTCTAAATGTACATCTCTCTATTCCGAGGCTGTGCCCTCTGGTCCTAGTCTCCCCCATTTTAGGAAACATCCACTCTATCTAGATCTTTCAATATTCAATAGGTTTCAATGAGATTCCCCACCCCCTCAGTCTTCTAAACTTTAGGTGAGTAAGGCCCAGAGCCATCAAGAGCTCCTCATGAATTAACCCTTTCATTTCTGGAATCATTCTTGTGAACCTCCTCTGGACCCTCTCCAATGGCAGCAAATCTTTTCTTAGATAAGAATCTCGAAACTGCTCACAACTCTCCAAGTCAGGCCTGACCAATGTCTTATAAAGCCTCTGCATTACATCCTTGCTTTCATATTCTGATATAGAACATAATTTATATAACACTGCAGGTTGCAAGACCTCTGTTCTTGCACTTTTCCCCAGTTTTCATCCTCCCAACAGGACCCTTTACTTTGTAGTTTGTACAAGTAAAGGGTCTCATGTAGACGAGGTTGCCCAAAGCCTGGAGACTGGAGTCCTGGCTTGTCCTGGGGTTGGGCTGTCTGTGTGTGTGTGTGTGTAGAGGGGAGGGAGGGAGAAAGGAAAGGGATTTGTTTTGCATTTATTGTTATATTGCTTCTTGAGTTCTGTTTTGGTGTCTCACCTAGTCTCTCACCTAGTCCCACCGACCTGCACTCAGCCCATAACCCTCCATTCCTTTCCTGTCCATATACCTATCCAATTTTTCTTTAAATGACAATACCGAACCTGCCTCTACCACTTCTACTGGAAGCTCATTCCACACAGCTACCACTTTCTGAGTAAAGAAGTTCCCCCTCGTGTTACCCTTAAACTTTTGCCCCCTAACTCTCAAATCATGTCCTCTTGTTTGAAGCTCCCCTACTCTCAATGGAAAAAGCCTATCCACATCAACTCTATCTATCCCCCTCATAATTTTAAATACCTCCATCAAGTCCCCCCTCAACCTTCTACACTCCAAAGAATAAAGACCTAACTTGTTCAACCTTTCTCTGTAACTTAGGTGCTGAAACCCAGGTAACGTTCTAGTAAATCTCCTCTGTACTCTCTCTATCCTTTCCTTTCAGCTGTGACTGGGAGTGGGAATCGTGCAACATAGAACTGTTGTCCATATACAGTGCCGTGATAGCGTAACCCTAACCGCTATGCACAAGAGCTGTTATAGCTCGCAATCATGACAGATCTGCATTTGATGCAACTTTATAGTCTTTGAGAAAACAGCAGAAAATGATTCAAAATTTTTGTTCATGTCACAGGAAAACAACTGTAAAATGGATTTTTTTTTCGTAAACTCTTATTGCCAGCTGTGCCTTCAGCTGTCTTGGCAGCAAGTTCTGCAACTAACTCTCCCTTTCCTCATCAGACAAGCCCTAAAATTCACCGATATTGACCAAGCTTTTGACATCTGGCCTCATTTTAGCTTGAACAGACCAGTGCCAAGTTTTGTCTGAGAAACAAGTCATAGGATCATACAACAGAGAGCCAAGTCCATTCCATCCGTGAGATATCTCTGTACTGATCACATTTCCCAGTGCTTGGTCTGTACCTCTCTATATGTTAACGATTCAAGTGCTTGCCCAGATACTGGTTAAAATGTTACAAATATGTGCTTCCACCAGCAAGACAGTCAATGCATTCCAGAATCAGATTCAGATTTATTTATCAGAATCAGAATTAGGTTTAATAACAAACACTCAAAGATTCAAGGTATATTTATTATCAAAGTATGTATGCAGTGTTTCAAAACAGAGAAACACTGCGGAACCCATTCAAAGAAAACATCAAACACCCAAAGTGCAAAAAAAAACCAAATTGCACAAACAGCAAAAAAAACGAGCTAAAAACACAAAATATAAGATATCAAACCACAGAAGCATTGAAATAGTCTAGGAATGTTCAGTTTAGTTCAGCTTATTTCAATATATATTTTTAAAAGTTAAATTAAATAATGCAAAAAGATTTTTTTTAAAGTACGTAGTGAGGTAGTGTCCATGGATTCAATGTCCCTTTAGGAATCGGATGGCAGAGGATGAATCACTGAGTGTGTGCCTTCGGGCTTCTGTACCTCCTCCCTGACGGTAACAGTGAGAAAAGAGCACTTCCTGGGTGGTGGGGGTCCTTAATGATGGATGCTGCTTTTTGAGGCATCACCTTTTGAAGATGCTCTGGATGCTGGGAAGACCCACATTTCAGACTCCTGTATCTTCCCTTGAAATAGTTTAATATTTTGTAGTTACAAAACATTACACACCGCACCCCCCCACCCCCATACCAGACAGTGATGGAACCAGTTAGAACACTCTCGACGGCACATCTGCAGAGATTTGCAAAAGTCTTTGGTGACATACCAAATCTCCTCAAACTCCTAATGAAATATAGCCACTGTAGTACCTTCTGTGTAATTGTATCAATATGTTGGGCCCCAGTAAAGATCATCAGACATCACAAGTGTGTTGAAACATACAGTGAAATGCATCATGTGTGTTAACAACCAACACAACCTGAGGACGTGCCGGGGCAGCCCGCAAGTGTTGCCACACATTCTGGTGACAACATTGCATGTCCACAATGCCCAGCAAAACAACAAAGTCAGCAACAAAACAGACCCTTTCCCACACATCCATTCACACACACAGACAATCCTCCAACCCCACGACATGCCGCTTCCAGGCCAACAGCCTCAAGTGGGCTTGCGGACTCACAGACATTGTGCTTCCCATTTCCAGACAGACTGACCAAGGGCTTCAACCACTGGGCCTCTTCTTCTGGACTGTTCAATTTCGGACTTTGACCTTTGGTATTGACCACAGGATTTGCCTCAAACACTGGACTCGTATGGATCTCCAACCCCAGTACACACTGACTTGGGGTGGGGGTGGGGGGATAGTGTGTTACTGACCTTCATGCCCCCGTCTGCATTGAATGAAAAAAATTCTTTGATTTCCCACTAAATCTTTTACCCATATCCTAAACCAATGTCAGCCAGTTAGGGTTATATAACTTGTATAATTGTTATAAACAATACCGTGCAGAAGTCTTAGGCATGTGCAGTATATATAGCTAGGGTGCCTAAGACCTTTGCACAGTACTGTATTTGTCAACGTGGAGCAGAGTGAGTTTGTATATCTGGCAGGAGCAAAGGGTGTTGGGAACGCTGAGGGTGGAGCGCCTCAGGAGGGGTGTGGAACATGTGGCAGAGAAGGAGTGCCAGGGGTTGGGTGTGGCATGGGTGCAGACACACCCAGCCCTGGGACACCAGGCAAGGTCATTTGATTCCAAACAATTGGTTTATTGACCATTAAAGAACATCGCTCTGGTGCTTCCCTCTCCCTCCCCTCTCCCTTCCCCTTTTCCCAACCATGATTCCCCTCTCCCTGCCCCCTTCCCACTCTCAGTCCACAATAGAGACCCGCATAAGAACCAGGTTTATCATCACTCACACATGTTATGAAATTTGTCTTTCTTGCAGCACATAAAATTACAACAGTATTGTGCAAAATTTTGATTTTGGGTTTTATATTCTGTGTTTTCGCTCAGTATTTTTGTTACCATTTGCATAATTTTCTTAGTGCAAGGGAGGACGTGGGGAATTGATGTTTTTCCTTGAACAGGTTGGTTCTTTGTTGCCATGGCCACTTTATTATGAGGTACACCAGTACCTCACCTGCTCACAAATATTTAATCGGCCAGTCAGGTGGCAGCATCTCCCTGCATAAAAGCATGCAGACATGGTCAAGAGGATCAGTTGTTGTTCAGACCAAACATCAGAATGGGGAAGAAATGTGATCTAAGTGACTTTGACCATGGAATGATTGTTGTTGCCAGTTGGGGTGGGTTGAGTATTTTAGAAAATGTTGATCTCCTGGAGATTTTCACAAAAAATGTTCTCTAGAGTTTATAGAGAACGGAGCAAGAAACATTTAAAGTACATTTATTTTCAAAGTGTGTGTGCAGCATACAACACTGACAGTCTTCCCACAGACAGTCACAAAACAAAGAACCATGGAACCAACCCATTCAAAGAAAGGCATCAAACACCCCCTCCCCTTGCTTGCAAAAAAATCACGCAAACGGCAAGAAGAAATAAAATGAGCAAAATCACAGATTAAAAAATCCAAAACCAAAAGGTATATTTCGGTCCAAGTCATTATCTGCAGGCTGCCCAAATCCCCCAAAGTAGCAGAGAGAAAAAGCATCCAAGTGAGTGGCAGTTCTGTGGGCAAAAGCACTTTGTCAATGAGAGAGGTCAGAGGAGAATGGCCAGACTGGTTCAAGCTGACGGGAAGGTGACAGTAACTCAAATAACCACGTGTTACAACAGTGGTGTGCAGAAGAGCATCTCTGAATGCACAACACATTGAATCTCAAGGTGGATGGACTACAGCAGCTGAAGACCATGCCGGCTTCCACTGTTGTACCTAATAAACTGGCCAGTGAGTGTGAATGCAAGGTTTATGATGCTCAGTAGGAAAATTTTAATGTCAAGTCTAATTAATCAGTAGGAATGGATTTTCAAAGGTGTGAAGGGCAGATTAGGCAAACCCAGTTTACACAACGGTAATGCTAATTGCTTTTGACTGCACAATATTTGAAAACGTTGCACCATTTCTGAGCAAATCCAACCTGTTCAATTTACATTCTAAAGCATGGATTTATTGTCCCTTTATCATCCAGAGGTCGAAGGTGACCATCTGCAGGAACTAAGAACTCTGATTTTGCTGTGATTAGTGGGACTCTGCAGCTGCAACGCGCAAATCTCAGCCTCTGTCCTGTCCACGCCAGCCCACGCCACCTCTGCGCACAGCTGACAGAGCTTTGAAGTGAGGAATGCTAAACACGTCTGTCTGTGAGCAATGCTGAATTCACAGAGTACCACTCACAGCTGATATGTAACAACTTGGAATTTATTCCAGTAATCTACTTTAGCGTACATTTTAAATTTGCTTTAAAGACATCTGTTGCTGTATGCCATAAAGTCCATGCTCACAGACTGTTTGTCCCACTCCCATCGGGGAGGAAACTATGTAGCATCCACACCAGGAGCACCAGCCTCAAAAACAGTTCCTTTCCCCAAGCAGTAAGGCTGATCAACACCTTCACCCACTAACCCACCCCTCCACAGTCCCAACCACCAATACTTTATCAATTCCTGTCAAAGTCACCGTAAGTACGGACACTCCTGTACCTAGTGTCACTTTATGTATGTACGTACAATCAATATACGTATATACTGGTAAGCTAGTCAGGTCACACTTGTTGTGTTTTATTGGATTTCTTTTATATTTCTGTTTATTGTGTTTGTACTGCGTTCTTCATGCTTTTTGTTATTTTTTTGTGTGCTCCATTGAATCTGGAGTAAAATTCGTTTCATTCTCCTTTACACTTGTGCACTGAAAAATGACAAAATCTTGAAGGAACCCAGAACTATTGAATAACTCGTTGCAGCAATACTTACATTAAAAATGCATAAAACAAAGTCAATATCACCATTACTTCTCCCTTAATTCAGATATGCGTGACTATTTCCAATACAGTCTTGAGCCAGACTCATATTGTGGCTTTTTCTCCTCTCCCTGGCACAGGAAGAGAAGTTTGCAATCAGTGGCCCTATCCACAACTTCATGACCTGCCCAGCAAACGTCACCATCACCAATGTACTTCTGTGGTCACTGATACAATATGGGGAATGCAGAAACATCCACAAACACTGTGATAAATGCACTCATTCAGCACGATCCAATCACCATTTTAGACAATGTAGCCCGACAGTGGAGCCTGTTGTGAGCAAACTGGCTTCCACGTTTACCGCATGTCAACCGTTGATGCATTACAGGGTCCTGACCTGAAATGTCAACAATTGCTTTCCTCCCACAGATGCTACTCAACCTGCTGAGTTCCTCCAACAGTCCCTGTGTTACTACACATCAGTGCCCCACTCACTGTGAAACACCATGGACTGTCCACTGATTAGGTAAAAGATTATTTGTGCAGACATAGTCTGTCATTATTTCTCTTCAAACATCTTTGCTTAAACACCCAAGATCATCAGGTAAATGATTTAAGCAGAAAGTGTCTCTCGGGGTCTGCAATCAGGAAATAATTTCAAAGGTTGTCCCTATCGTATCATCTATGCAAACAAAGGGGATTAAATGTGGGCTCAGCGCTTCAGTTCTGCTTAATATTTTTTGCAAATTTAATCAGATGTTTCTTTTAAAAAACAGTTCTCTGCAGTTCCCAGAGGAGGAATTGCATACTTACAATCCAGAAGCTATATCTTACAGAAACCTTCATTAAGTCAGACAAGTTGAAGTTCAAGTTTATTGTTATCGGACTGTACATATATACAACCAAATAAAACAACGTTCCTCCAGGTCATGGTGTACCTCCCATTACATATATCACACACAGCACATAAACCAAAATATTACCATAAATAAGTTCATAATATATAATTCCAAATGCCAGTGAACAATAAGCTCGGTGGTGGCAGGACACTTATGTCCACAATCCAGTCAGATCGGTCAGATGACATATGGCAACACTCTCATCTTCAAGTGCAGGTAACCTCAGTGAATGAAGGTGATGATGTAATGTCAAATAATTTAATATTAACAAGTGTAACTTAAACCATAAACATAATGAACTCTGCCTCAGAAGATGCAAGACATTATTTTCAAATCCTTGAAAGGCAAGTCATATTCTCAATATTTTCAGAAAAGCTTCTTCCCCTCCATCATCAGATTTCTGAATGAACAAAGAACCAATCCTTGAATGACACATTACTATTTTTAGGATGTAGTACAGTTGACGTTTCGAGCTGAGACCCTTCATCAGGACTAACTGAATGAAAAGATAGTAAGAGATTTGAAAGTGGGGGGGAATCTGAAATGATAGGAGAAGACAGGAGGGGATGGGTTGAAGCTAAGAGATGAAAAGGTGATTGGCAAAAGGGATACAGAGCTGGAGAAGGGAAAGGATCATGGGACGGGAGGCCTCGGGAGAAAGAAAGGGGGAGGGGAGCACAAGAGGGAGATGGAGAACAGGCAGTGATGGGCGGAGAGAGAGAAAAAAAGGATGGGGGGGAATAAATAAATAAATAAGTGATGGGGTAAGAAGGGGAGGTGGGGCATTAACAGAAGTTAGAGAAGTCAATGTTCATGCCATCAGGTTGGAGGCTACCCAGACGGAATATGAGGTGTTGTTCCTCCAACCTGAGTGTGGCTTCATCTTGACAGTAGAGGAGGCCATGGATAGACATATCAGAATGAGAATGGGAGGTAGAATTAAAATGTGTGGCCACTGGGAGATCCTGCTTTCTCTGGCAGACAGAGTGCAGGCATTCAGCGAAACTGTCTCCCAGTCTGCGTTTGGTCTCACCAATATATAAAAGGCCAGACCGGGAGCACCGGACACAGTATACCACACCAGCCGACTCACAGGTGAAGTATTGCCTCACCTGGAAGGACTGTCTGGGGCCCTGAATGGTGGTGAGGGAGGAAGTGTAAGGGCAGGTGTAGCACTTGTAGCACTTGTTCCGCTTACAAGAATAAGTGTCAGGAGGGAGATCGGTGGGAAGGGATGGGGGGGGGATGAGTGGACAAGGGAGTCGCGTGGGGGGGGGAGGGAAAAATGTGTTTGGTAGTGGGATCCCGTTGGAGGTTTGGAGGTGGTGGAAGTTACGGAGAATTATATGTTGGACCTGGAGGCTGGTTGGGTGGTAGGTGAGGACAAGGGGAGCCCTATCCTGAGTGGGGTGGCGAGTGGATGGGGTGAAAGCAGATGTGCGTGAAATGGGAGAGATGTGTTTGAGGGCAGAGTTGATGGTGGAGGAAGGGAAGCCCCTTTGTCTAAAAAAGGAAGATATTTCCTTCATCCTGGAATGAAAAGCCTCATCCTGAGAGCAGATGTGGTGGAGACAGAGGAATTGTGAGAAGGGGGTGGCATTTTTGCAAGAGACAGGGTGGGAAGAGGAATAGTCCAGTTGCTTGAATTTGCTTGAATAGTTGCTTGAATTTTGAGCATCTGCAGATTTCCTCATGTTTACCTTACATGTTTACCTATTTTTACTCTCTTTATGCCCTACTTCTTTAATGCATATAGTATATTTATTTTAATTATAATTTCTTATTGCAATTTGTCATTTATTTTTTATATTGTATATATATTATATTATATTCTGCTGTACTGCTGCCATGAAACAAATTTCATGACATACAGTATGTGACAGGGTGGAGATACGTCTCTACCAAAGGAGGTGTAAGGTGCTCCTTCCCTCTGCTATCCTGCAGGTCACCCTTGGGCAAGGTGTAACATCTGTTTACACCCCCCCACACCGAATCAGGGTTATGTGAAGCCACGGGAGCTGGTGGTGGATGGTCATATGAGTAGCTGGTGCATATCACAAGTCCTGGTTATGTGAGCGCTGTCACCAGGCAGACCATCTCTGAAGCATATTGATAATGTGGCTGGGGTGAGGTCACCCGTCTTGTAAAGACACTGCCCAGAAGAAGACAATGGCAAACTACTTCTGGCAAAAATTTGCCAAGAACAATCATGGTCAAAGCGCATGATTGCCCACATCATATGACACAGCATATAATGATGATGATGACAATATGTCAATAATATTAAACCTGTTTCTGATTCTGATTCATTTAAATGTCTCTGCAAGTACTTTAAACACTGAGTTGTAAACTCTAGCGAGAGAGTAAATGATCCTATTGTAATGGTACTTGGTGACCGTGACTGATGAGATTTATTTGAATGGAAGTTTGTCAAGGAAAAGTCTATAATTCAGTTCTTGCCTGACCCATTATTACAGAGATGAAATCATCCCACCAGGTGCTGTCTTGACAAGAGGGATTTCTGAAGGATGACATACAAAATGTTTTGAATGGTTGGAGTGTATCACCTTATATAAGTTATGCTTTGTGCTACAGTGAGCCCACACTTCAATATATACTCAGTGGCTACATTATTAGACATACCTAAACACCTGTACACCTGCTCATTAATGCAAATATCTAACCAGCCAATCAAGTGGCAGCAACTCAATGCATAAAAGCATGCAGACATGGTCAAGAGGTTCAGTTGTTATTCTGACCAAACATCAGAATGGGGAAGTATCTGACCATGGAATGATTGTTTGAGCAGAAACTGCTGATCTTCTGGGATTTTCACTCACAATAGTCTCTAGAGTTCATAGAGAATGGTGCAATAAACAAAAAGCATCCAGCAAGTGCCAGTTCTGTGGGTGAAAACACCTTGTTAGTGAGAGAGATCAGAGAAGAACGGCCAGACTGGTTCAAGCTGACAGGAAGGTGACAGTAACTCAAATATAACCATATAACAATTACAGCATGGAAACAGGCCATCTCGGCCGTTCTACTCCGTGCCGAACGCTTACACTCACCTAGTCCCACTGGCCTGCACTCAGCCCATAACCCTCCATTCCTTTCCTGTCCATATACCTATCCAATTTTACTTTAATTGACAATACCGAACCTGCCTCTACCACTTCTACTGGAAACTCATTCCACACAGCTATCGCTCTCTGAGTAAAGAAATTCCCCCTCATGTTACCCTTTAACCTTTTCCCCCTAACTCTCAAATCATGTCCTCTTGTTTGAATCTCCCCTACTCTCAGTGGAAAAAACCTATCCATGTCAACTCGATCTATCTCCCTCATAATTTTAAATACCTCTATCAAGTCCTCCCTCAACCTTCTATGCTCCAAAGAATAAAGACATAACTTGTTCAATCTTTCCCTATAACTTAGGTACTGAAACCCAGGTAACATTTTAGTACATTTTCTCTGTACTCTCTCTATTTTGTTGATATCTTTCCTATAACTCAGTGATCAGAACTGTACACGATACTCCAAATTCAGCCTTACCAATGCCTTGTACAATTTTAACAATTTTAACATTACATCCCAACTCCTATACTCAATGCTCTGATTTATAAAGGCCAGCATACCAAAAGCTTTCTTCACCACCCTATCTACATGAGATTCCACCTTCAGGGTACTATGCACCATTATTACTAGATCACTCTGTTCTACTGCATTCTTCATTGCCCTACCATTTACCATGTATGTCCTATTTGGATTATTCCTACCAAAATGTAGCACCTCACACTTATCAGCATTAAACTTCATCTGCCATCGCTCAGCCCACTCTTCTAACTGGCCTAAATCTCTCTGCAAGCTTTGAAAACCTACTTCACTATCCACAACGCCACCTATCCTAGTATCATTTGCATATTTACTGGACCCAGTACAAATCCCTGAGGCACACCACTAGTCACCGGCCTCCAACCTGACAAACAGTTATCCACCACTACTCTCTGGCATCTCCCATTGCTGGCAGGGCAATAACCAGACGTTACAACACTGGAGTGCAGAAGAGCATCGCTGAGCACACAGCATGTCAAACCTTGAAGTTGATGGGCTATAGCAGCAGATGACCACACTGGGATCTACTCCTGTACCTAACAAAGTGGCCAGTGAGTGTAAATGATTTAATGACTCTTCTAAGAACAAAAAAGCTCCTTTAAACCTGGCTTCAATAGTTTTGTATTAGAAACAAAATCCAAAGAACTTTCTCAGTGCATTTAGGACTTTTCACTTTTTCTGATCATTGTTAGTTTCTGCCTTTAACACCGTTGTTCCAGTTTGGTTAACAATAAGGAATAGTTCTTTTTTATGACACAGCACTAGCAGAATCCGTTTTGAGCTTTCAATTCCAATGTGCAAGTGTTGTTGGCAGGGCATTTATTGCATTTATTGAACAACTGAGTCCACATGGTGAAAGTAGACACTTTCAGGATTGAGGCTCATTGATAATGAAAAGACAATATTTCCAAATCAGATTGATATATGAATTGGATTTGGTAATGCCTTTGTGTGCTTGCTTTCCTTTTCACAGGTCATAAAGCCTATGGACTTGGAAGATGGTGTGGCAGAAGAAGTCTTAACAAGTTGCTGGAGTGCATCCTAGGCATGGTACAGACTGTTCCATTCTGCACAGTGCTTTGAGACATGACCAAGAAGGTAGTCTGAATGGGGTTTGCCTCTTGGTGTCTGTCTGGACTCATTGCCAACAAGAATCTGACACTGTCTTACAAAATATTTGGGGGTGGTGCATATGGAAAGAGGATCCAAGGCATCCTCAAAGAGTGGTACCTCAGGAAGGCAACGTCCATCACTAAGGACCCCCATCACCCAGGACATGCTCTCTTCTCATTGCTACAATCGGAGGAGGTACAGGAGCCTGAAGGCACAGACTCAGCGATTCAGGAACAGCTTCTTCCCCTCCGCCATCAGGGAGGAGGTACAGGAGCCTGAAGACACACACTCAACGATTCAGGAACAGCTCCTTCCCCTCCGCCATCAGGGAGGAGGTACAGGAGCCTGAAGACACACACTCAACGATTCAGGAACAGCTTCTTCCCCTCCGCCATCAGGGAGGAGGTACAGAAGCCTGAAGACACACACTCAGCGATTCAGGAACAGCTTCTTCCCCTCCGCCATCAGGGAGGAGGTACAGGAGCCTGAAGGCACACACTCAGCGATTCAGGAACAGCTTCTTCCCCTCCGCCATCAGGGAGGAGGTACAGGAGCCTGAAGACACACACTCAGCGATTCAGGAACAGCTCCTTCCCCTCCGCCATCAGGGAGGAGGTACAGGAGCCTGAAGACACACACTCATTGATTCAGGAACAGCTGCTTCCCCTCCGCCATCAGGGAGGAGGTACAGGAGCCTGAAGGCACACAATCAGCGATTCAGGAACAGATTCTTCCCCTCCGCCATCAGGGAGGAGGTACAGGAGCCTGAAGACACACACTCAGCGATTCAGGAACAGCTTCTTCCCCTCCGCCATCAGGGAGGAGGTACAGGAGCCTGAAGACACACACTCAGCGATTCAGCAACAGCTCCTTCCCCTCCGCCATCAGGGAGGAGGTACAGGAGCCTGAAGACACACACTCAGCGATTCAGGAACAGCTCCTTCCCCTCTCCCATCAGGGAGGAGGTACAGGAGCCTGAAGACACACACTCAGCGATTCAGGAACAGCTCCTTCCCCTCCGCCATCAGGGAGGAGGTACAGGAGCCTGAAGACACACACTCAACGATTCAGGAACAGCTTCTTCCCCTCCGCCATCAGGGAGGAGGTACAGAAGCCTGAAGACACACACTCAGCGATTCAGGAACAGCTTCTTCCCCTCCGCCATCAGGGAGGAGGTACAGGAGCCTGAAGACACACACTCAGCGATTCAGGAACAGCTCCTTCCCCTCCGCCATCAGGGAGGAGGTACAGGAGCCTGAAGACACACACTCAGCGATTCAGGAACAGCTGCTTCCCCTCCGCCATCAGGGAGGAGGTACAGGAGCCTGAAGACACACACTCAGCGATTCAGGAACAGCTGAGTGATATTAAACCTGGTTCTGATGGTCAAACTTATTTCTACTTTTCTGCAGGTTTTAAAAGTTTGCCTGCAAGTCGACAGTGAGTGTTGAAGAAGTGCAACACTATAATCTTGCAAACATGAGGAAAACTGCAGATGCTGGAAATTCAAACAACAACACGCACAAAATGCTGGTGGAACACAGCAGGCCAGGCAACATCTATAGGGAGAAGCGCTGTCGACATTTCGGGCCGAGACCTGACGAAGGATCTTGGCTCGAAACATCGACAGCGCTTCTCCCTATAGATGCTGCCTGGCCTGCTGTGTTCCACCAGCATTTTGTGTGTGTTGTTACTATAACCTTGCATTCTGTTTTTGCCTTTCCTTTGTACTATCGCAATGCATTGATCTGTACGGATGAGTTGCAAACCAAAGTTTTTCACTGTACCTTGGTACAATGCAAAAAACAAAAACTAGAACTGAAGATGTTGGGAATATTCATTAGGATGGTCAGTAATGAAAAATGGAGGGTTAAAGACTGCAGAGGAGGGAAGGGTTGGATTGATCCTGTTGTAGGTTTATGAGCTTGGCACAATACCAAGGGCCTGTACTATGCTGTACTGCTCAATGTTATTTTGGTAATCTATTTCCCATTGCAGGATAAATTGTCTCCGTTTGGTCAGTTGATTTGGGTCTGATATTTGCAGGTACATTAGCTTCTGTCTGCCTGCCGCACTTGGTGAGAGCCTGGAGAAGTTCTCCTAATTTCGAGCCAACACCTTGTGCTTGCCTTGAAGGAAACAAAGCTCATCTGCATTGCTTCAGCTTCATGTTCCACCAGTCAGCTAGTGGGAATACTGTGAATACCAGGAGATTCCCCAGTGACCTGCCATGAGGCAGCATTGCCAAACATCTTGTGGTCCTATTCAGGGCATCAAAGGTTACGGGGAGAAGGCAGGAGAATGGGGTTAAGAGGGATAATAAACCACCCATAATGGAATGGTGGAGCAGACTCACTGAGCAAAATGGCCTCTCTATGCTCCTATAAGTGATGATCTATGGTCTTATGGATTCTTTTAATAATAGTTTTTAAAATTAGAATCTATTTCATCTGTGCTTCATTTCAAACTGTTTAGAACAGGGATTCCCAACCTTAATGATATTGGTTCATGGCATAAAAAAGGTCAGGAAACCCTGGTTTAGAGTCATAGAGCAGGGAAACAGACTGTTCAGCCCAACTGGTTCATGCCAACTAAGATGCCCATCCAAGCTAGTCCCATTTTGCCTATATCTGTCTAAATTTTTCCTACCCAAGTACATGTCCATGTGCCCTTTTAATGTTGCTAAGGTACCTAATAACCATTTCCTCTGGCAGCTCATTCCATATCCAACCCCCTCTGAGTGTAAAAGTTGTCACCCAAGTTGTTAGATATTTCTCTCCCTTCCTTAAACCTATTCCTTCTAGTTCTTGACTCCCCAATTCTCTAAAAAACACTATGTTTTCACCCTATCTATGCCCCCCATGATTTCATAAGTTTAACCCTCATTCGCCTACCCTCCACTGAATAATCTCCTATCTTGCTCACCCTCCTGTCTATAACTCAGTCGCTCGAGGATGTTTACAATGATGAACATGTAACAAAAAAATCATGTTGAATCTGCTGAAGAATAAAATTAGAGAATGGTGTTTCTTTCTTTCTTTCGTGTTACCATGTACTTTCTTCAGAGTCATTTCAAGATTCAAAGTTCAAAGTAAAATTTATTATCAGAGTACATACACGCCAGCACATAAAACCCTGAGATTCTTTTTCCTGCGGGAATACTTAGCAAATCTCTAGATCAATGAACAACAAACTGTGCAAATGCAAATGTAAATAAATAGCAATCAATAATGAGAGCATGAAATAACAAGATAAAGAGTCCTTAAAGTGAGATCATCGGTTGTGGGAACATCCGAAGTAAAATGAGTGAAGTTATCCTCTTTTGTTCAAGAGCCTGAGGGTTGAGGGGTAGTAACTGTTCTTGAACCTGGTGGTGTGAGTCCTGAGGCTCTTGTGCCTTCTACCTGATGGCAGCAGTGAGAAAAGAGCCTGGCCTGGGTGGTGAGGGTCTTTCCAATTACACTTATTATCAAAGCATGTATGCAGTATACAACCGCGAGTTTTGTCTTCTGTGGGCATTTACAAATTCTGATATCTTCCTTTTTGTGTTAAAGCACAAGTGAATTTCTTGAGGAGAAATTTGAGTATTTGTCATCAGGTATACCGTGCTTCTTCACATCTGGACTAAAGCCAGACATTTACAGAAAAATATATTTAAAAAACAATAGAATCCATGAAAACCATTCACAAATAAAGACTGACAAACAACCTGTGGAAATAAAAGCAAACTGATTCAGTGTTTACTGTTCAAACTGCTTCTCCAGGTTACTGGCTTTAGTAAGTCCAGATGTGGAGAAGTACAGCACTCAAACAGTTCCCCAACAAATCCACTTGAGTACTTTGACACAAAGAGGAGGATCTCACTATTTGTAAATGACGTTTACATTCTTGTATATTAAGGGGATCAGGAGATAAACTTGAAAGTCCAAAGTAACTTTATTGTCAAAGTACATATATGTCACCATATACAGCCCTGAGATTCATTTTCTCACAGGCATACTCAATAAATCCAAAATAGAATAATAACCATAACAGAATCAATGAAAAACCGCATCAACTTGGGTATTCAACCAGTGTGCAAAAGACAATGAACTGTAGAAGGACAAAAGGAAAGAAATATTAATAATAAATAAATAAGCAGTAAATATCGAGAACAAGAGATGAAGAGTCCTTGAGAGCGAGTCTGTAGGTTGTGAATAAGGGATTAATGAATTAAAGAAAACCTGAGGTAAGTGATGAGGCTCAGCTGGTATGAAAAAACAAAGACTGTCTTTGATTCTATTTCTTATGCTTTTATGCTGTCATTTTATTACTTTTGAAAGGGATTTGAATACAATTTATTTATCACATGTACAGTGAACAGCGTCATTTGTGTTATCAACCAACAACAACCTAAGGATGTGTTGTAGGCAGCCCCCAAGTGTCGACACACGTTCTGTTGCCAACATAGCATGCTCACAATGTTCAGCAGAACAACACAGGCAACAATAACAGCAACATAACAACAATAGCAAAACAAGAGGGTCATGCACAGAGGTAGTCCTCCAACTCCTCTGCATCCCCAGCCTCAAGTGGACTCCTGGACTTGCGGACATCGGTCCTGTGACTTCAGAATTGGAATCAGGTTTAATATTATTGGCATATGTCATGAAATTTGTTGTCTTTGGTAGTGGCACAATGTAATACATAATAATAGAAAAAAACTGAATTACTGTAAGTATATATATTAAGCAGTTAAATTAAATAAGTAAGTCAGAAATCAAGTGACAGAGGGGAAGAAGCTGTTCCTGAATCGCTGAGTGTGTGTCTTCAGGCTCCTGTACCTCCTCCCTGATGGCGGAGGGGAAGAAGCTGTTCCTGAATCATTGAGTGTGTGTCTTCAGGCTCCTGTACCTCTTCCCTGATGGCAGAGGGGAAGAAGCTGTTCCTGAATCGCTGAGTGTGTGTCTTCAGGCTCCTGTACCTCCTCCCTGATGGCGGAGGGGAAGAAGCTGTTCCTGAATCGCTGAGTGTGTGTCTTCAGACTCCTGTACCTCCTCCCTGATGGCGGAGGGGAAGAAGCTGTTCCTGAATCGTTGAGTGTGTGTCTTCAGGCTCCTGTACCTCCTCCCTGATGGCAGAGAGAAGAAGCTGTTCCTGAATCGCTGAGTGTGTGTCTTCAGGCTTCTGTACCTCCTCCCTGATGGTAGAAATGAGATGAGGGTATGTGCTAGGTGATTGGCGTCCTTAATGATGGATGCCACTGATGGAGACTTGCAGACTCACAGATCGGGCCTTGATGTCTGGACTTCCAATCAACCTTCAGGCTTTGACCTTCGGTATCAACTCCAGGACATGCCGATGATGGGATGGTACACTCTACGCCTCAAACTGCGGACTCGTCGACTCCTGTACCAAAGGGTTTACTGGTTCTTGTGCCCTCTGCCTGCGTGGAGACCCGGGGAACACCAGCCATCATCCTTGCTGGTCCTTGTCCACAAGTGTAAGAAAGCTGGGAAGTGGAATCAACTCTGACAGCTCGTCAACACAGATACAATGGTTATAATTTCAAGGTGGTTGGAAGAAAGTATAAGGGTAAGTTCTTTACACAGAGAGTGGTGGGTGCATGGAATGCTTTGCCAGGGGTGGGGGTAGAGGCAGATTTTAGAGCACAGTAAAAGGTCCTTCTGGCCCAAAACACCCACACTGCCCAATTACACCAGTGTGACCAATAAACCCACTAATGTATACTTTGTTGGACTGTGGGAGATAACCCACATAGTCACAGGGAGAACGTACACACTCATTACAGACAGTGGCAGGAATTGAACCCAGGTCACTGGTGCTGTAATAGTGTTACTCTAACTGTTACGCTACTGTGCTGCACCTTTACATTACATTAGGGACATATAAGAAATTCTTGGCTCATAAGACCATGAGATATAGGAGCAGAATTAGGCCATTTGGCCCATTGAGTCTGCTCTACCATTTCATCATGGCTGATCCAATCTTCGTCTCAGCCCCAATCTCATGCCTTCTCTCCATATTCCTTCATGCCTTGTCCAATCAAGAATCTATCAACCTCTGCCTTAAATGTACCCAATGACTTGGCTTCCACAGCTGCCTGTGTGTGGCAACAAATTTCAAAGGTTCACCACTCTCCGGCTAAAGAAATTCCTCCTAAATCGATAGGCACATGGATAATAGAAAAATGGAGGACTATGTGGGAGGGAAAAGTTAGGTTGATCTTAGAGTAGGTTAAAATGTCAGCACAACCTTGTGGTCATCAGACACAAAATGCTGGAGGAACTCAGCAGGTTATAAAAATTAATAAACTGTCAATGTTTCAGGACAAGACTCTTCATTGAGATTGGAGAGTAAGGGGAATATGCCTGAGGGGAGGGGAAGGAGCAGATATGCAAAACCAGGCAGCTGGGGGAGGGTGTATGAAGTAAAAAGCTGGGAGGTGATAGGTAGAAAAGGTAAAGGTAATAGTTTTTAATATCTGACAGTTCTAGTTTCAGAGACAGTCATTACCATCAGCATTGTTGTAACACATGGTTATTTGAGTTACAGTCATCTCCCTGTCAGTTTGAACCGGTCTGGCCTTTCTCCTCTGACCTCTCTCAGTAACATGGTGCTTGGCCCACTGAACTGGATGTTTTTTTTCACACCTTTCTCCATAAACTTTTGAGACTGCTGTGCATGGAAATCCCAGGAGATCGGCAGTTTCTAAGATATTCCCCTTACTCTCCAATTTTAAATCAGGGGATTGGTGGGTGGTGTGGCTAGAAGGCCTGCACTGTATCTCAATTAAAAAAAATTAAGTTAAATTATGAAGAGCATAGTCTATTCCCCAGAGAACTAGAGGGCACAGGTTGAAGGTGGGAGGGGAGAAGTTGAAAGAACAACTGTTCTTCACATTGATGGTGATGGGTATTTGACACAAGCTGCTCGATGAAGTGGTAGAGGTTGACCTGAACTAAACTGTATACTACTGGTTTGATGTTTGATATTCTATGGGTTCTTTGTTTGCCTTTTGCTGTTTTTCAACTTCTGCTTTAAATATTCCCAATGATTTGGCCTCCACAGCCGCCTGTGACAATGAATTCCACAGATTCACCACCCTCTGGCTGAAAAAATTCCTCCTCACCTCTGTTCTAAATGGACGTCCCTCTATTCTGAGGCTGTGCCACCTGGTCCTAGACTCCCCGCATGATAGGAAACATCCCATAATATTCCAAATGCAGTCTGACCAATTCCTTATAAAGCCTCAGCATATATACAAACAAAACCTCATATTCTTTTCAAGTCAAATCATAAAAATGTTTTCTGAGCAACTATCACGCTGTCATGGATGTATTGTAGATTTCAATTCTCAGGTAATGAAAGCTCCTGGAATATAACATTCAGAACAATTCCTTGTTTAAGCTGGTAGAAATTAATGACTGGTCTTGGGATAATTTTACTAAAATCTTGCATCCAGCATAATGACTTTTGGTAATAAGAGTTAAGATAGTAAATCTATTAAGGTGCCCACATAATCACTTCCAGACTCAGACACTACAGAGACAGCCGCAGGTTACACATATAATTAAGATGCCCAGACACTGATACAGCTAAAGAGATCATTCCAGTATCATGACAAAAACAACACTGGCCTATTTAACACTCGGTGTGTACCTTGTCTCGCAATTTAAGAATTTTTCAAGGAAGAAGTTAGACTCAACCCCACCGCCCCCCATCAAAGGATAACTCGATCCTCTATGTTGCCATCCATTGTCTTCCTTTGAATTAGTTTAATGTTTTGAAGTTACAAAACATAACAACATGTACATGAAAACATCGAAACATACAGAAAAATGCATCATTTTGTGTTAAATCAGATCAGCAAGGATTGTGCTGGGCAAGTGTCCATCCATTGGAGACATTTATTAGGAGCACTGTGAACGCAGGGCCCTCAATATTATTAAGGATCCCGCCCATCCATCCAGCTTCCTCTTTGATTTTCTACCATCAGGCAGGAGACTCCGACGCATAAAAACAGGAACGGTCAGGATGGGGAACAGTTTCTTACCCCAGGCTATTAGGCATCTGAACTCCCTCCCACATCCCTTTCAAAGTGCCACTGGTTAACCTGTCTGTACCTTACAATATTTAATTTATGCACCTTAATTTGTTTATTTATGTGTAATCTATTTGTGGATTTCATCCTTACCTTCATAAGTTATTGTGTGATATGTGTACTACTGTACTTTACACCCTGGTTCGGAGAAACGCCTTGTTTGATGGTATACGTGTATATAGTCAAATGGCAATAAGCTCGACTTGACTTCACTTGAGTATGCCTACTCCCTACTCAGGGCAGGAACCCCACGCAGTCACACGGAGAAGGTACAAACTCCTTACAGACAACGGGAGAAATGAACCAAGGTCTCAGGTGCTGTAATAGCGTTATACTAACCCCGACGTTATCATGCCTCACTAAATCCTGTATGGCACATGTCACTTATTCCCAGGCCACTTAATTATCCACCGAAACAGTAAGTATCATAATTATCATCTTTGTAAAACAAATTCACCCCTTGAAACTGGAGTCATGTTAAATTCAGTTGGACTGTTTACTGCACAAGTCGGGGGGGGGGGGGGACTGATCCAGCGTTGCCAACTGGGACCTCAGACAGCGAAGCACACCCCTGAAATGCTCCTGACCTCAAACTGACAGAGAAATGGCATGAATGAGCTGAGACAACTGAAAAATAAATCTGCACACTGTCTGGGCTCAACATTACTTTTCTAGCTAGGCTGTGACCAGAAGGAGGGAAATGATAGCTGTCCAACTCATTCTGTCAGAAGCCTCTGGGCTATGTTGTCCCGTTAAATTAAAAATGACATAATAGAAATCAAACAATTGAAACCATTGATTTTTAATCTCACAAGTTAATCCCACGTGAAAATTTTAGTGCCGATTATTTCAATCAGCTCCTAGCGATCAACATGCAGCTTATGATCAGTCACGAGTGTTTAATTTACTAGAGAAATAAATCTGCTTCAAACCTTCGGTGGACATGGTGTGGACGTTTTATGGCGGTTGTTTAAGCTGTGCCCTAGCGTTCCAGCACAGCTGTGCTGACAGGAAGTGGTTCACTGTCCCGCCAGGCACAACACAAATGTTTCTCTGCATCTGTGCATGGGAAATGATGGCCAGTGACTTCCAGCAATACTGGAAGTCAAGAGGACATGATTCCACGTCAACAAGCAGAGAACGCAATGCCCCAGGCTCAAGGACAGCGTCTACCCCACTTTTTATCAAACTCTTGTACAATAAGATGAACGCTTGTCCTCACAATCTGCCTCGTATTGATCTTACACTTTCTCATTTACCTGCACTGTGCTTTTTCAGTAGCTTTTACACTTTGTTCAAAGTTCAAAGTACATTTATTATCAATGTATGTATACATTATACAACTTGCAGATTCATCTCCTTACAGGCAGCCACAAGCAAGAAACTCCAAAGAACCCATTCACAAAAACTGACAAACACCCAATGTGCAGAGAGAGAGAGAGAGAGAGAGAGAGAGAGAGAGAGAGAGGGAGGGAGGGAGGGAGGGGGGGCGAGAGAGAGAGAGAGATCGTGCAAACAATAAAAGTAAGCAAATAGTATGTACAATGAAAGTGAATCCTCACACACGAAGAACAGAGTTAGATGAACAGGAGGCATGTTGCAAAATTGCAGACAATTACTCTCAGTCAAGACCAAGGCACCTCTGATAAAAGCGAAGCAGCCCCCACTGAGACCTTAATGTAGAGTACAGAGATGGTGAATTATTTTGTCAATTAAGTTTATTGTCATCTGACTGTACATATATACAACCAAACGAAACATTATTCCTCTGGACCATGATGTATCCACAAAACATGTATCACACTCAGCACATAAACCAAAGTATTGCCATAAAGAATTAATAAAATATAATTCAACATGCATGTGGTGCAGGTAAACAATAAACAGCTGACTGTCCTAGTAACAAGACCTCAGTGGTGGCAAGCCTCCTTTCAGCTATTTTATTATCAATAGCTTTTACTTTTGGCTCCTATAAAAGCAGCGGTGTACATAATCACTCCTGTTTACATTATGTGAACAGATGATAACTTTTGCCGGCAATGTAACCACCATTTTGCCAATGAACATAAAACATGAAAGATAGAAGAGTACAGCACAGAAACTGGCCCTTCGGCCCACAATGTTGTGCCAATCCAATTAAATTAGTCATCAAATGGTCGATCTAACTAATCCCTTCTGCCTACACAATGTCCATATCCTTGCATTTTTCACAGTCATGTGTCCATCTAAATGTTTCCTAAAACTCTCTTGCGTATCTCCCTCTAAAGCCACCTCAGGCACCCACTACTCTGTGTAAAAAACTTGCCCCTCACATCTCCTTTGAAATTACCCCCTCTCATCTTAAATACATGCCTCTGGTATTGGACATTTCAACCTTGGGAAAAGGCGCAGGTTGCCTCTCATAACCCTATAAATCTCTACAATATCAGCCCCTCAGCCTCCGTGCTCTGAAGAAAACAACACAAGTCTGTCACCCTCTCATTATAGCACATGCCTTCTAATGAAGGGAAGGACATTTGGTCAACGCGTCCCAGAGCAATTTTTTCAACTTGTCCTTTAGTCTCTAACATTACCTTTCAGTTTTTTCAGTTACTCTGCAGATGCTGGAAATCCAGAGTAACACACACACAATGCTGGGGGAACTCGACAGTTCAGGCAGCATCTATGAAGAGGGATAAACAGTCGGTGTTTCGGGCTGACCCCCTTCATCAGGACTCAGTCCAAGAGAAGATATGATAAGATGCATAAATAGAATGGACAGTGTGAGACATTTTCCCCAAGGTAAAATGGCTAATACAAGGGGGCATAATGTTAAGGTGATTGGAGGAAAGGTGGGAGATGTCAGAGTTGAGTTTTTTCCACCGAGAGTGGGTGCTGTGTGGAACACCCTGCCAGGCTGATATATTCAAGACATTTAAGAGGCACTTGGATGATAGAAAAATGGAGGGCTATGTATGAGGGAAGGGTCAGACTGATCTTCGTCATCTTCATCATTACGTGCTGTGTTGTATGACATGGGCAATCATGGTCTATCCATGACCATGATTGCTCTTGGCAATCTTTTCCATAGAAGTGGTTTGCCATTGCCTTCTTCTGGGCAGTGTCTTTACAGGACGGGTGACCCCAGCCATTATCAATACTCTTCAGAGATTGTCTGCCTGGTGTCAGTGGTCCACATAACCAGGACTTGTGATCTACACCAGCTGCTCATCCGACTATCCATCACCTGCTCACATGGCTTCACGTGACCCTGACAGAGGGGCTAAGCAGGTGCTACACCTTGCCCAAGGGTAACACACAGAGTAGCAGAGGGAAGGATCACCTTACACCTCCTTTAGTAGAGACGTATCTCCACCTCACCACCCCAGACTGATTTTAGAGTAGGTTAACAGGTGGGCACAACATTGTGGGCCAAAGGGCCTATACTGTGTTGTCTGTTCTATGTTCCATGTGGAAACAGTAAGGCTACACAGTATCAGGAACAGATTATAATAGCAATGTCAATCCTCCACAATGCAATTAATAAACAATATTTTCTTGACAATTTTTTTTGTGTGCCATACTCTGCCAGAGCCTCGGCGACTGCTTCCTTCAAAGTGGTTGTCTTCGAGGAAAGATTCTGTGAGTGGACCCCCACGTCCTTCTCAAAGTGCAATTTTTTTTTTACAAGGCCTAGTTGTGAGCTTTAGACTCAACCTGGCACGGATGGAAAGCGTGTCTGGGAGCTGCCCGACTGGATTCAAACTCGGGTACCTTCGCTCCGGAATTCGGCGCTGATGTCACTGCACCAGCAGCCGGCCTCCTTGACATTAATGTTTATGTTTTATTATGAAATTTATGAAGAAACATTACACAGAAGAACTATTGATGTCTCCAACTGGTAATGTCTCTGGTAATGCTTTGCTGCTTGAGACATCTCTCTAACGTTCTAACTTGCCAAAGCCTTGGTTTCTCAGACTCCTGTCAGAGCATTGGACTAATCTCTAATTTTGTCCTCCAGCCGCAAAGCAGTCACTCCATCCTCAACTTCCCATCAGACTCTGACGTTAACAAAAACAATAACCAGGACAATAAAGTTACTTTGCTCTGTTTTTAGTTTTACTCAAATGGGTTAAACTCAGTGTACTTGATCCAGCTTAACTTTTCTCTATGAAATTGTAAGATGATAACAGGTGAATCAGAATCAGGTTTACTATCACTGACATATGTTTAAAAATCTGGTGTTTTCTGGCAATAGCGCAGTGCAATACATAAAATTATATTCAGAAATATATATATATAATGGTTGTCCATCATGTGCAAGATGACTGGAAGCCTGTGTGGGAGAGCTTTTAAAGTGAAGAAGCCGTTGTACTGGTGCAGCTCCCCCTCCCCCCCCCGACCTCAGAAGTCTGGCTCCGGTGGGATGAACAAGCATCACAAACTTCCTTGGTTGCAGGTAAATGACCATGACGTCTTCTCTCATACCCTTTGCTCTCCATGAGGTATTACAGTACCGCCTTCTTTATCTGTTGTATCTCACTGTAGATCTCATCTGCCCAATCCAGCAGAGCTGACCGTGCATGCTGGGACAGGATTGTTCCTATTTTACTGGGGCATGAGGCTGCCAGCTACCCTCACCTGGTTTATCCCACCTGTCAAAGCAGTGCAGTCGCTGTCAAATGCCAACAGCTAATTGGAGCCACAGATGAGAGCTGCGTGTCTGGTGGAATCCAAGGGTGAGTGAGCTGCCCCAGACTGGACATGACAAGCTCCTTCACCAGAGGGGTTATCTAAATGCTACATAAGACGTTCAAAAAGAGAGCAATAAAATGAAAGGAAACAGTGAGGTAGTGTACATGGGTTCATTGTCTATTCAGAAATCTGATGGCGGAGGGGAAGAAGCTGTTCCTGAATCGTTGAGTGTGTATCTTCAGGCTCCTGTACCTCATCGCTGATGGCGGAGGGGAAGAAGCTGTTCCTGAATCGCTGAGTGTGTGTCTTCAGGCTCCTGTACCGTCTCCCTGATGGCGGAGGGGAAGAAGCTGTTCCTGAATCGCTGAATGTGTGTCTTCAGTCTCCTGTACCTCCTCCCTGATGGCGGAGGGGAAGAAGCTGTTCCTGAATCGCTGAATGTGTGTCTTCAGTCTCCTGTACCTCCTCCCTGATGGCGGAGGGGAAGAAGATGTTCCTGAATCGCTGAGTGTGTATCTTCAGGCTCCTGTACCGTCTCCCTGATGGCGGAGGGGAAGAAGCTGTTCCTGAATCGCTGAATGTGTGTCTTCAGTCTCCTGTACCTCCTCCCTGATGGCGGAGGGGAAGAAGCTGTTCCTGAATCGCTGAGTGTGTATCTTCAGGCTCCTGTACCGTCTCCCTGATGGTAGCAATGAGAAGAGGGCATGTCCTGGGTGATGGGGGTTCTTAATGATGGATGCAACTATTTGGAGGCATCGCCTTTTGAAGGTGTCCCTGATGCCGGTGAACCAGGGCGGGTGATCATTGCCCATGATGGAGATGGCTGATTTTGCAATTTTCTGCAGCTTTTTCCAATCCTGTGCAACAGTCCCTCCATACCAGACAGTGATGTCATGATTAGTCAGAATTTTTGCCACATCTGTACAAATTTGCCAGAGTCTTTGGTGACATACCAAATCTCCTCAAACTCCTAATGAAGTATAGCCGCTGTCATGCCTTCTTTGTAATTACATCGATGTGTTGGGGCTAGGATAGATCCTCAGAGATGTTGACACCCAGGAAAGTGAAACTGCTCGCCCTTTCTACTGTTGATCCCTTGATGAAGACTGGTGTGTGTTCCCTCGACTTCCCCTTCCTGAAGTCCACAATCCATTCCTTGGTCTTACTGCCATTGAGTGCAAGGTTCTTAATTGTTATAGTCCCCAAGGTAGGTGGAAAGGAAAGTTTTGAACAAGGTAGAGATGGGTTAAGTGAATTGACAAAGTTCTGGCAAATGGAGTGTATTGTGAATAAAGGAGAAATCTCCCACTTTCATGAAAGCTTAACAAGAAGCATATTATCTAAATGGTGGGAGATGTGACATGTCTGAAATCTTTAGCAAAAGCTGAAATATGATAAAGGCTACACATTAGAGTCATTTTTAACCAGGAGTCATTTTTAAAAGAAAAGTCTTTTATCAGTTAGTATGTCAATCGCATTGTCTTGGTTTTTCACTTTGTATTACAAGTGTCTCATTTGGGATCATGGGAATTGTTAAGCTCTCTGTGTATTTATCACTTTAATTCAACACGGTAATTGAATTAGCATGAGATTTTCAATGTCTTGCACTGTCTTTGGGGATTATTGCTTCATCGCTTCAACTGGACACTGTTTGATTGGTCCAGAATTTCTGTGTGCTCTGGGGGGGGCATTCGGGGGGGGGGGCATGACAACCCGTCTTTGCTCGGTCATTGTGGTTCCTTGTCTGGAGAAACTCTGGACGAGTTCTTCTGTGTATCGTGACTGATTTCATTTCTTCAAGATTCTGTATAGCTTGTATGAGTTCTCAATAGTTTTGCTGGTTCACTATTGTAATAGCTCTTTTGTTTTATTTGAATTTTGAAGTCTCTGTGCACTTGATTTCACTAGTGACACTGACACCCCCTCCCTGTTATTCAACCCCTAATCCTCTAAGCCCCTCCTTTCCATCAAGCTATCTAACTTCATCTTAAAAGTTGCAATTATACCCTCTTCCACCATTTCCTCCAACAGCTCATTCTGGCACTCACTACCGTCTGTGTAAAGAAGGTACCTCAGAAGTCTCTTAAATCCCTGCCTCTTACTTTTATCTATGCCTCTGGTTATGGACTCCCCAACCCTGGGAAAAGACTATCACCACACACCTTATCCATTCTTCTCAGGGTTTTATGAACTTCTATGAGATCACACTTCATTCTCCTGTCCGCCAGGGAATAAAGATCCAACAGGGCCAACCTCTCCCCATAACTCAGGCCCTATAGTCCTGGCAGCATCCTCATAAATATCTTCTGCCCCTCTCCAGCTTGACAATGATTTTCTTACAATGTCATCATTATTATTATGTGCCGTGTTTTGTATGACATGGCTGATCAAGGTCCTGACAATGATACTTCTCCTTGGGCCCTGAGCTCCCGGTGGAGCATAGGTCATTGATGACCTCCTGTCTGCATCATCCAAAGTCAACAGTATGGTTAGATTTCATCAACATTTCTGTAATCCATTGTATCCACTATACAGCCTTACCCTTGATGGTTCTTGGCAATTTTTTTTACAGAAGAGGTTTGCCATTGCCTTCTTCTGGGCAGTGTCTTTACAAGACGGGTGACCCCAGACATTATCAATACTCTTCAGAGGTTGTCTGCTGGTGTCAGTGGTGGCATCACCTGATCCCATGGCTTCACGTGACCCTGATCAGTGGTGGAGGGGACTAAGCAGGGGCTACACCTTGCCTAAGGGTGACCTGCAGGCTAGCACTGGGAAACATAGAAAAATATAGAAACATAGAAAACCTACAGCACAATACAGGCCCTTCGGCCCACAAAGTTGGGCCGAACATGTCCCTACCTTAGAAATTACTAGGCTTACCCATAGCCCTCTAATTTACTAAACTCCATGTACCTATCTAAAAATCTCTTAAAAGACCCTATCCACCACCGTTTCCGGCAGCCCATTCTGTGCACTAACCACTCCCTGCATAAAAAAACTTACCCTTGACATCTCCTCTGTACCTACTCCCCAGCACCTGAAACCTGTGTCCTCTTGTAGCAACCATTTCAGCCCTGGGAAAAAGCCTCTGACTATCCACATGATCAATGACTCTCATCATCTTGTACACCTCTATCAGGTCACCTCTCATCCTCCATCGCTCTGAGGAGAAAAGGCTGAGTTCACTCAACCTATTCTCATAAGGCATGCTCCCCAATCCAGGCAACATCCTTGTAAATCTCCTCTACACCCTTTCTATGCCTTCCACATCCTTCCTGTAGTGAGGCGACCAGAAATGAGCACAATACTCCAAGTGGGGTCTGACCAGGGTCCAATATGGCTGCAACATTACCTCTCGGCTCCTAAATTCAATTCCACATTTGATGAAGGCCAATACTCCGTATGCCTTCTTAGCCACAGAGTCAACCTGCGCAGCTGCTTTGAGTGTCCTATGGACTCGGAACCCAAGATCCCTCTGATCCTCCACACTGCCAAGAGTCTTACCATTAATACTATATTCTGCCATCATATTTGACCTACCAAAATGAACCACCTCACACTTCCCTGGGTTTAACTCCATCTGTCACTTCTCAGCCCAGTTTTGCATCAATGTCCCGCCGTAACCTCTGACAGCCCTCCACGCTATCCACAACACCTCAAACCTTTGTGTCATCAGCAAATTTACTAACCCATCCCTCCACTTCCTCATCCAGGTCATTTATAAAAATCACTAAGAGTAAGGGTCCCAGAACAGATCCCTGAGGCACACCACTGGTGACCGACCTCCATGCAGAACATGACCTGTCTACAACCACTCTTTGCCTTCTGTGGGCAAGCCAGTTCTGGATCCACAAAGCAATGTCCCCTTGGACCCCATGCCTCTTTACTTTCTCAATAAGCCTTGCATGGGGTACCTTATCAAATGCCTCGCTGAAATCCATATACACTACATCTACTGCTCTTCCTTCATCAATGTGTTCTCCTAACTCCCTGTACTCTTTGTTCAGGACCTCTTCCCTTTTCCTACCTATGTCATTGATACCAATATGCACCACGACCTCTGGCTGTTCTCCCTTCCACCACAGGATATCTTGGACACGATCAGAAACATCCCAGACCCTGGCACCTGGGATGCAAGCTACCATCCAAGTTTCTTTCCTGTGTCCACAGAATCGCCTGTCTGAACCCCTAACTATAGGGTCCCCTATCACTACTGCCTACCTCTTACCTTCCCTACCCTTCTGAGCCACAGGGCCAGACTCTGTGCCAGAGGCACGGCCACTGCCACCTCCCCCAGGTAGGCTGTCCCCCCCCCCAACTGTACTCAAACAGGAGTACCGACCTCCACGCAGAACATGACCTGTCTACAACCACTCTTTGCCTTCTGTGGGCAAGCCAGTTCTGGATCCACAAAGCAATGTCCCCTTGGATCCCATGCCTCCTTACTTTCTCAATAAGCCTTGCATGGGGTACCTTATCAAATACCTTGCTGAAATCCATATACACTACATCTACTGCTCTTCCTTCATCAATGTGTTTAGTCACATCCTCAAAAAATTCAATCAGGCTCGTAAGGCACGACCTGCCCTTGTCAAAGCCATACTGATGACTCCTAATTATAATATACCTCTCCAAATGTTCATAAATCCTGCCTCTCAGGATCTTCTCTATCAACTTACCAACCACTGAGGTAAGACACACTTGTCTATAATTTCCTGGGCTATCCCTACTCCCTTTCTTGAATAAAGGAACAATATCTGCAACCCTCCAATCCTCCGAAACCTCTCCCGTCCCCATTGATGATGCAAAGATCATTGCCAGAGGCTCAGCAATCTCTTCCCTCACCTCCCACAGTAACCTGGGGTACATCTCATCCAGTCCCGGTGACTTATCCAAGTTGATGCTTTCCACAAGCTCCAGCACATCCTCTTTCTTAATATCTACGTGCTCAAGCTTATCAGTCTGCTGAAAGTCATCACTACAATCACCAAGATCTTTTTCCATAGTGAATACTGAAGTAAAATATTCATTAAGTACCTCTGCTATTTCCTCCGGTTCCATACACACTTCCCCGCTGTCACACCTGATTGGTCCTATTCTTTCACGTCTTATCCTCTTGCTCTTCACATACTTGTAGAATGCCTTGGGGTTTTCCTTAATCCTGCCCACCAAGGCCTTCTCATGGCCCCTTCTGTCTCTCCTAATTTCCTTCTTAAGCTCCTTCCTATTAGCCTTACAATCTTCTAGATCTCTAACATTACCTAGCTCTCTGAACCTTTCATAAGCTTTTCTTTTCTTCTTGACTAGATTTATTACAGCCTTTGTATATCACAGTTCCTGTACCCTACCATAACTTCCCTGTCTCATTGGAACATACCTATGCAGAACTCTACACAAATATCCCCCCAACATTTGCCACATTTCTTCCGTACTTTTCCCTGAGAACATCTGTTTGTAATTTAAGCTCCCAATTTCCTGCCTGATAGCCTCATAATTCTGTTTACTATAATTAAACACTTTTCTAACTTGTCTGTTCCTATTTCTCTCCAATGCTATTGTAAAGGGTATAGAATTATGATCACTATCTCCAAAATGCTCTCCCACTGAGAGATCTGACACCTGACCAGGTTCATTTCCCAATACCAAATCAAGTACAGCCTCTCCTCTTGTAGGCTTACCTACATATTATGAAAGGAAACCTTCCTGAACACACCTAACAAACTCCACCCTATCTGAACCCCTTGCTCTAGGGAGATGTCAATCGATATTTGGGAAATTAAGATCTCCCATCACGACTTTCCAGGATCTGTTTCCCTATTTGCTCCTCAATGTCCCTGTTACTATTGGACAGCCTATAAAAAACACCCAGTAAAGATATTGACCCCTTCCTGTTCCAAACCTCCACCCACAGAGACTCCGTAGACAATCCCTCCATGACATCCACCTTTTCTGCAGCCGTGACACTATCTCTGATCAACAGTGCCACGCCCCCACCTTTTCTGCATCCCTCCCTGTCCTTTCTGAAACATCTAAAACCCAGCACTCTAAGTAACCATTCCTGTCCCTGAACCATCCAAGTCTCTGTAATGGCCACCACTCTAAGCTCATCCGCTTTGTTCACAACACTCCTTGCGTTAAAATAGACACATCTCAAACCTTCGGTCAGAGCATGTCCCTTCTCTATCACCTGCCTATCCTCCCTCTCGCACTGTCTACAAGCTTTCTCTATTTGTGAGCCAACCTCCTCTTCCCCAGTCTCTTCAGTTCAGTTCCCACCCCTCAACGATTCTAGTTTAAACTCTCCCCAGTAGCCTTAGTAAACCTCCCCACCAGGATATTGGTCCCCTGGGGTTCAAGTGTTACCCATTCTTTTTGTACAGGTCACACCTGCCCCAAAAGAGGTCCCAATGATCCAGTAATCTGAATCCCTGCCCCCGCTCCAATCCCCCAGCCACGCATTTATCCTCCACCTCATTCTATTCCTATACTCACTGTCGCGTGGTGCAGGCAGTAATCCTGAGATTACTATCTTTGAGGTCCTGCTGCTCAACTTCCTTCCTAACTCCCTGTACTCTTTGTTCAGGACCTCTTCCCTTTTCCTACCTATGTCATTGATACCAATATGCACCACGACCTCTGGCTGTTCTCCCTTCCACCACAGGGTATCTTGGACACGATCAGAAACATCCCAGACCCTGGCACCTGGGATGCAAGCTACCATCCAAGTTTCTTTCCTGTGTCCACAGAATCGCCTGTCTGAACCCCTAACTATAGGGTCCCCTATCACTACTGCCTACCTCTTACCTTCCCTACCCTTCTGAGCCATAGGGCCAGACTCTGTGCCAGAGGCACGGCCACTGCCGCCTCCCCCAGGTAGGCTGTCCCCCCCCCAACTGTACTCAAACAGGAGTACTTATTGTCAAGGGGGACAGCCACAGGGGTAACCTCTAGTACCTGACTCTTCCCCTTGTCCCTCCTGACTGTGACCCACTTGACTGTCTCCCTTGGCCCTGGTGTGACCACCTGCCTATTACTCTTCTCTATCACCACCTCGCTCTCACTGACCAGGCGAAGGTCATCGAGCTGCATCTCCAGTTCCCTGACTCAGTCCCTCAGGAGCTGCAGCTTGACACACTAGGTGCAGATATGGCCGTCCGGGAGTCTGGAAGACTCCAGAACCCCCCCACATCTGACACTGAGCACAGAAAACTGGCCTCACACACGTACTTCCTTCTTTCCGCAATTAACACAGGTAAACCTACCTCGTCTCATCCCGTTACCGCCTAAACCTGTTTAAGGAACACTTTACACATCCTTTGGTAGAAATGTACCTCCTCCCTTCCTATACTCCAAGTACAGCCTCACCAATGACTAACTGAAATCAAACTTTCTAAATTAGAGCACTTGGACAGATTAACTGGTTTCTAAAATGACTTTTCAGTTGCTGTTGGTTTCTGCAATATGTGAACAGTCTAATTTCATACCACAGGGAAAAAAAAGTTTCAATAGGTGACATAAGAGACAAATGCCTGAAGTCTGGACCAACACATGAAGGAGCTGGCAGAACTCAGTGGGTCAGGTAGCATCTATGGAGGGAAATAGGCATTCAACATTTCAGAGCTAATGAAGGATCTTGACCCTATTCATCAACTTCCCTTTCATGCTCTGTCATTCTTCAGTTGGTACGAGGGGGCATTGCACACCAAAGTTGTAAAATCAGCCAGCTCCGTAATATCAAGGACACCTTCAAAAAGGCTGCATCCATCACCCCAGGCATGTTCTCTTCTCATTGCTACCATCAGAGAGGAGGTAGAGGAGACTGAAGACAAACACTCAATGTTTTAGGAACAGCTTCCTTCCTTCCAACATCAGATTTCTGAATGGACAATCAACCAACCCATGAACCCATAAGCAGAGCAAAAAGCATGAGCGCCACCTGCAATAGCTTTGCACTTGTTGCCCTACTTACTGAATTGCACTGCAGTGCTGCCACAAAACAAGTTTCATGCTCATAAACACAAGAGATTGTGCAAAAACACACAGAATGCTGGAGGAACTCAGAAGATCAGGCAGCATCTATGGAAATAAATAAACAGTCAACATTTCGGGCTGAGACCCTTCTTCAGGACTCATCGGGAAACTTCATAACATATGTTAGTGATATCAAACCTGATCCTGTGTAATTATGTGTGTACATAATGAGGAACTTCAGTTCCCAGTGTGCAATGCGGGTGGTTCACCCGGAACTGGAAACGGCGTTGGTGAACAGGACTCACAGGCGCTTTTAGCGGGCTGAAGGTCCCAGGTAAAGTGTGGTCAGGCCAAAGCCATTCAGTAAGTCTGTAAATAAAATGGTTCTAGCATTTTTCTTTGTTAAAGAACAAACATAATAGATCCTGATTGTGATTCCGATTCCATAGATGCTGCATGGTCTGTTGAACTCCTCCAACTCCTTGTGTGATGTTTCAGTATGTAGCAATTTGGGTTACTATTGACACAGTCAGTAGCCACCACTGAATTGCATTAGCCAGTCTGTTTTAAACAAGGGGTTAACGTTATCCACAGTTGGACTGTTGCCATACGGTGCTGTTTATCTGGTAATCTCCTTAAGCCTAGGTAAGACTTCAGTTCTTTGCTGTTAGTAGATTCTGCTCTGAACCTCTGAGAGAGACCTGTCACCTGGCTGTCTTCACCCTTCACTAGCTCTGTCTGTGAGAAAGATCAAACATGGTTATCAAATGGTGACACTTGGGCTTTGCTGTTTTACCAGTAATTTGTTCCGAATCATGGACTACACTCTTTCTTCCAGTTGCCAAGTTTGCGATTACTTCTGCCCAACTTCAATGCTCAATCTTTTTGAGAAACATTTGAAATACAGCCAATCATCACAAATCATCCCATTGCATTAAATTGTGCTTGAGTTACCTTTTTGTTCGAAGTGCATGCTTTAGAGAGATTCTTAGAGAAGGAGAGAGAGGTAGAGAGACAGAGAAGGAATTCTAGAGCTCAGTCCCTTGCCAGTTGAAGTCAGAACCACCAATGGTAAAGCAATTAAAATCAGAGAAGCACAAGAGAATTGGAAAAACAAGCTAAACATGAAAGAACTGGAGGAAAAGCAATATCTGTGAATTTTAAAATCAAGGTATTAAGTTGAGCTTTAATTGCTGCACAGTACTGCGCAAAAGTCTTAGGCACATATATCCAGCTAAGATGCCTAAGACGTTTGCACAGTACTGTGTTTGTCAACATGGAGTGGAGAGCAAGTTTGTAAATCTGGCGGGAGCAAAGGATGTTGGGAATGGTGAGGATGGATTGCCACGGGAGGGGTGTGGGACAGGTGGCAGAGAGGACTGCCAGGGTGGGGGAAAGTGGTGTGATTAGAGTACAGACACACCCAGCCCTGAGACACCAGGCAAGCTCATTTGATTCCAAACAATCAGTTTATTGATCATTACAGAATGTCTCTCTGGTGCTTCCCGTTCCTTCCCCTCTCCCTTCCCCCTTTCCCAACCATGATTCCCCTCGCTCTACCCCTTCCCACTCTCTGTCCACAATACAGACCCATATCAGAATCAGGTTTATCATCACTCACACATGTTATGAAATTTGTTTTTTTTTGTGGCAGCAGTACAGTGCAATACATAAAATTACAATAGACAATAGACAATAGGTGCAGAAGTAGACCATTCGGCCCCTCGAGTCTGCACCGCCATTCTGAGATCATGGCTGATCATTCACTATCAATACCCAGTCCCTGCCTTGCCCCCATATCCCTTGATTCCCCTATCCATCAGATATCTATCTAAAAATATGGAACGCTTCACGAATTTGCGTGTCATCCTTGCGCAGTACTGTGCAAGTGTCTTAGGCATTTAGCTATATACATGTGCCTAAGATTTTTGCTGTACATTAAAACATCAAAACATACAGGAAAATGCAATGTTTGCATCAACAACCAATACAAAAGCTTGATGTTGTGGGGGTAACCCACAGGTGCCATCATGCTTCCAGTACCAAAATAGCTTGCTTAAAATTTACTAATCCTAATCTGTGCATCTTTGGAATGCTGGAGGGAACTGGAGCACCCAGAGGAAACCCACGTGGTCACAGGGAGAACAGAGAAACTCCTTACAGACCATGGCGAGAAATGAACCCAGATTGCTGATTGCTGAACTGCCATGCTGCCTAACTGGGATGCAGCGAGCAGAAGGTGATGCAGCAGGCATCATGAGGGCCTAACGTCATCAAGGTACGTTGTCCTACAGTTGGAACACTATCTTCCCTCCCAGCTCTTCTGCTTCACTGATGAGATTCAGCGGCATATCAGCTGCTTTTGTCCTAGAGTCACAGTCTTGTTCTGAGACCTTCTCACTCAGAACCTATTATTTAGAAAGTAGAACATTAGAATCAGAATCAGGTTTAACATCACTGACATATTACAGACCTTTCAGCCCGCAATGTTGTGTCGTCCTTTTAACATACTCCAACATCAATTGAACACTTCCCTTCCACATAGACAGATATTTCTCATTTGTCCATATGCCTATCAAAGAGTCTGTTAAATGTATCTGCCTCTACCGCTACCTATGCAAGGCTTTAACACTCACTGTGTAAAAAAACTACCTCGGACTTCCCCTCCCCCCATGTACTTTCCTCCAATCACTTCAAAACTATGCCTTCTCATGTTAACTCTTTTCACCCTGGAAGAAAGTCTCTGCCTGTCCACACGAGTTATGCCTTTTATCATCTTATACATCTCTATCAGGTAACCTCTCATCCTCCGTTGCTCTGGACGAGCTCAATGCTTTCTAAGCTTGCTTTGACCATTGATCACCCCCAGGTTTCCCGATGATCCTTTGTACTCAGTTTCTGAAGCTGCCTTCAAGAGGGTGAATCCATGGAAAGCATCTGGACGGTGGGGTACCTGGCTGCATACTAAAGATCTGGCTCTTCACACAACCCTGGAATATCTGAACAGCAAAAATGCATACATCAGGATGCTCTTTATCAATTACAGCTCAGCATTTAATACCATCACCCCCTTGAAGCTAATCAATAAACTCCAAGACCTGTGTCTCAGTACCCCTTGTGTAAGTGGATCTTGGATTTCCTTACTTGCAAGCTCCAGTCAGTTTGGTTTGACAAAAACATCTCCACAATCTCAAACGAGAAAATCTGCAGATGCTGGAAATCCGAGCAACACACACAAAATGCTGGAGGAACTCATGCAGTATCTATGCATGTCATGCAGCATCTATGGAAAAGAATACTGCCAAAGTGTTTCAGCCTGAAACACCAACTGTTTACTCTTTTCCATAGATGCTGCCTGGCCTGCTGAGTTCCTCCAGAATCTCCATCAGCACAGGAGCACTGCAGGGCTGTGTGCTCAGCCCCCTGTTCTACTCGCTTTACACCTGTGACTGTGTGGCTAAGCACAGCTCCAACACCATAAACAAGTTTGCTGATGACACCACTGTTGTGGGCCGTATCAAAGATGGTGGCTCAATGTCAGCAAGATCAAAGAACTGATTGTAGACTTCAGGAGAGGGAAACCAAAAGTCCATGAGCCAGTCCTCATCAGAGGTGGAGAGCGTCAGTACATTTAAATTCTTGAGTGTCACTGGATCTGTCCTGGTCCCATCATATAAATGTAATTACAAAGAAAGCAAGACAGCACCTCTACTTTCTTAGGAGTCTGTGGAGATTCAGGATGACATGAAAAACCTTGGCAATCTTCTATAGATGTGTGGTGGAAAGAGTGCTGACTGGCTGCATCATGGGGAGACCAACACCTCTGAATGGAAAATCCTACAAAAGGTTGTGGATTCAACCCAGTACATCACGTGTAAAACTGTCCCAGCCATTGAGCACATCTGCATGAAACATTGTCATAGAAAAGCAGCATCCATCATCAAAGACCCTCACCACCCAGGCCAGGCTCTTTTCTCACTGCTGCCATCAGGTAGAAGGCACAAGTGCCTCAGGACTCACACCACCAGGTTCAAGAACAGTTACTATCACCCAATCATCATGATCTTGAACAAAAGGAGAGAACTACACTCATCTATTGAGATGTTCACACAACCAATGATCTCACTTTAAGGACTCTTTATCTCGTTATTTCATGCTCTCATTATTTATTGCTATTTATTTATATTTGCATTTGCACAGTTTGTTGTTTTCTATGTGCTTGCTCCTTCATTCATCCTGTTTACAGTTACTATTCTATAGACTGGCTGAGTATTCCCGCAGGAAAAAGAATCTCAGGGTTGTATGTGGTGACATGTATGTAACCTGATAATAAATTTTACTTTGAAAAACCCTAACTGGCACAACTTTTTCTATAAGGCATGTGCTCTAATCCAGGCTGCATCTTGGTAAATCTCTGCACCTTCTCTATAACTTCCACAACCTTCCTATTGTTGGCCAGAAAGAATGACAATCTTCAAATCAGTGAATTCAAATGAATCAAGGACAATGGAAGCAGTCTTTGTTCTTGCCGTGTGCTTGGGGGATGGAGGCTGCCATTTTGTGAAGACACTCGATTCTCCATTTTGTGAGCTTGACATGCTGGACTTGATTAGTGTTTTAAAGAAGACACAAAGACTCCTCAGGTAATCTGCTGGACTGCATTTCTGCATTTCCAAATAAGGAGTTGTTTGTGAGGTGTTCTTTGGTTGGCTATAACATGCAGGATTGTGAATGCCTGAGGTGATTCAAGCTCATTGCTGACTGAGAACAAAGAGCCATGAGTCAGCAACTGTCCCTTGATGGGAAGAGGATAATAGATGGATGCTGGCTTGGACCAGAGCCAATGACCAGGTGTTAAAGGCCAGACACATGACCTGCGGCCAATGACACGGGAATGCGACATTTGAATTGATAAGCAATGGATATAAAAGTGGATGTTTTGTGTGCGCCAGTGGCGGTAACTTCAAAGAATAACCACAAGTGAGAAAAACCCTGCCAGAAGCACATGGAGAGTGAGTCGGGACCACGAGGAACAAGGAGCGCCTGGCCAGCGTAAATTCTTCCGCCCGGGTAATACCTTTGCTATTCTTTGACTATCCAGGAGAGTCAGGGGTACTTAGCAGTTGTGCGCACAAGGTATTTAATGTATAAATTCACGTATTTGTTAGTTTGAACAATAAAGGTAATTGTTAGTAAATACCAATCTCTCTGTGCCTCACTCAGAATCATTGGAAGAGGTAGAAGCGATATCTCTCTCTCTCCTCTCCTTTCCAACACTATAAATTACAAAATTTGGTATGTTGATCTCAATGTGATGAGTTTTAGAAGAGCAAAGTTCACCTTCACTATTTGGAGCAATGCAGCTGACATCAAATCATGAACCCACTTGCATGTCAGATTCCCATTCTAGAGTGAATCCTGTGAATGAATAAGTGATCAAGGGGTGAATTTACATTTACATTCATTAATAATTTGCTGTGGTGTGTTGGCATGTCATGCATCAAAAAGCAACAACTTTCAACCATCATAAGGAATTATATAAAAAATAAAGTTCAAAGTCAAGGCATGGTCATGGAATAAAATGTGTGTAAATACATCAATACCAATGTAAACAGCATTATTAAAAAGTGATTTAAAGTGCAGTGACGGGGTAGTAGAGGGGGTGGGGGACTAACTAAGATGGTTGATCAGATTAACTGTTTGAGAAGAAACTTTTAAGATGCCTTGAAGAAACACAATTAAATCAATGAAGGCACACCCTGATGCCTTTACCATTATTTTAGACCATAAAACCACAAGATACAGGAGCAGAATTAGGTCATTTGGCCCATCAAGTCTGCTCCACTATTTCATCATGGCTGGTCCAATTTTCCTCTCAGCCCCAGTCTCCTGCCTTCTCCCCATATCCCTTCATTTTGTGGGATTTTAACCAGGGCCAGCTTGAGAAAGTCACTAAATAATTACCACCAACAAATCACTTGTAATACCAGAGGAAACAACACACTGGACCACTGTAACATCACCATCAAGAATGCCTACAGTGCTATTCCACGCCCTCACTTCCGGAAGTCTGATCACCTGGCTACATGTACTTCTACTCCCTGAGTATAGACAGGGACTGGAGACTGCAGCACCAGCAGTGAGGACCAAGAAGGTTTGGACAAGGGAAGCACAGGAGCACCTACAGGACTGCTTTGAATCGGTGGACTGGACTGTGTTCAGGGATTCATCTTCGAAGCTGGATGAGTATGCTGCAGTTGTTACCGACTTCATTAAAACCTGTGTGAATGAGTGGGTGCTTACAAAGACTTGCTATACATTCCCAAACCAAAAGCCGTGGATGAACCAGGAGGTCCGTCAACTACTGAGGGCTTGATCTGTGACATTTAAGTCTGGCGACCCAGTTCTGCAAAGGAAAAACAGATATTTCTTGCAGAAGGCTATTTCAAGAGCAAAGAAAAGTTTCTGAGTGAGGTTGGAGGCAACTTCAGATACACGTCAACTCTGGCAGGGCTTGCAGACATTACTTCCTACAAAGTGAAACACAATAGCATGAATGGCAGTGATATTTCACTACCAGATAAGCTGATGTTTCACTACCAGAACACCTTCTATGCCCACTTTGAAAGGGAGAATATAACTACAGCTGTGAAGATCCCTGCTGCACCCGGTGACCTTGTGAACTCTGTCTCAGAGATCGATGTCAGGCTGTCTTTCAGGAGGGCAAATCCTCGCAAGGCAGCAGGCCCCAATGGTAAGGCTCTGAAAACCTGTGCCAGCCAACTGCCGGTAGTATTCAAGGATATTTCCATCCTCTCACTGCTACAGGCGGAAGCTCCCACTTGCTTCAAAAAGGCAACAATTATTTCAGTGCCCAAAAAGAATAATGTGAGCTGCCTTAATGACTATCGCCTGGTAGCATTTACATCGACAGTGATGAAATGCTTTGAGAGGTTGGTCATGACTAGACTGAACTCCTGCCTCAGCAAGGACCTGGACCCACTGAAATTTGTCTATTGCCACAATAGGTCTATGGCAGGCACAATCTCAATGGCTCCTCACATGGCCTTAGACCACCTGGACAATACAAACATCCATGTCAGGATGCTGTTCGTTGACTATAGCTCAGCTTTTAACACCATCATTCCCACAATCCTGATTGAGAAGTTGCAGAACCTGGGCCTTTGTACCTCCCTCTGCAATTGGATCCTCGACTTACTAACTGGAAGACCACAATCAGTGTGGATTGGTGATAACATATCCTCCTTGCTGACAATCATCACTGGTGCACCTCAGGAGTGTGTGCTTAGCCCACTGCTCTACTCACTCTATACCCATGACTGTGTGGCTAGGCATAGCTCAAATACCATCAATAAATTTGCTGATGATACAACCGTCATTGGTAGAATCTCAGATGGAGATGAAGGACGTATAGGACTGAGATCTACCAGCTAGCTGCATAGTGTTCAGCAACAACCTTGCACTCAACTTCAGTAAGGCAAAAGAGCTGATCGTGGACTTCAGGAACGGTAAAACAAGGGAACACAGACCAATCCTCATAGAGGGAACAGAAGTGGAGAGAGTGAACAGTTTCAAGTTCCTGTATTTCAATATCTCTGACATCTAAACCTGCTCCCAACATTTCGATGCAGCTATAAAGAAGTCAAGACAGCAGCCTCCATAGTATCCAAGACACCTTCAAGGAGCAGTGCCTCGGAAAAGCAGCCTCCATCATCAAGGACCCTCACACCCAGGACATGCCTCCTCTTATTGCTACCATTGGGAAGGAGGTACAGAAGCCTAAAGGCATGCACTCAGCAATTCAGAGACAGCTTCTTCTCCTCTGCTATATGATTCCTAAATGGACATTGAATCTATGAGCATCACCTCACTTTTTTTATATATATTATTCCTGTTTCACACTACTGTATTTTAAATCTAACTATTTAATACATACTTAATGTAATTGATTTACTTATTTATTTTCTTTCTATATTCTGTATTGCATTGAACTGCTGCTGCTAAGTTAACAAATTTCACGACACATGCTGGTGATAATAAACCTGATTCTGATTCTGATTCTGAAAGACCGCTCCCAACAGGACGGACAAACAACCAATGTGCAAGAGTGTTAGGTGCTATGACGGCAATGTAGAATAACACCAGTATGTTCTGGGAAATATGGAATTTTATAGGCTGCTGGAAGAAGTACATCCTCTACCGAGATGTTTCACTAATGAAGGAGATGTGGTTCTCCCACATGAGGTCCTGTGAAATAATGATGCCCAGGGGACTGAATGTTAAACCAGTGCTAACTGTAGAGTTGTTGATGATAGAGAGAAGACTCATTTCTCCTGAAGTCAATATGCATCTCCACTGTTTTGAGGAATAAACAGAGTGGGGCAGCATGGTTAGCACAACACTTTGCAGTACCAGTGACCAGGGTTCAGTTCCTGCTGCTGCCTGTACGTTCTCCCTGTGACCATGTGTGGGTTTCCTCCGGGTACTCCAGTTTCCTCCCACAGTCCATAAGATGTACCATTGTAAATTGTCCTGTGATGAAATCAGGGTTAAATCAGGGGTTGCTGGTTGGGGCAGCTGGAAGAGATGGAAGAGCGATTCCACACTGTATCTCAATAAATAAATAAAATAATTCACTGAGGTTAGCTTGCAATGCCGACTGTTTAACATCTGACAATTTGCGTCCAATAAAAGACTTAGTGTTCCATTTACAAATGGTAAGCTTAGTATTGAACAGCAAATTGATAAAACGGTACACACAATTTAGATAAAGATGGTAATGACTACAGCTCGGTAAACTTACCTCAGTGGAGAGCATTCTAACTGGTTGCATCACCATCTGGTATGGAGGGGCCACTGCACAGGATCAGAAAAAGCTGAAGGGAGAGGGGAGAGACGGGGAAGCACCAGTGAGGCATTCTGTAATGATCAATAAACCAATCGTTTGGAATCAAGCGACCTTGCTTGGTGTCTCAGGGCTGGGCATGTCTGCACCCACACCAACCCTTGCCCCTGGCACTCCCCTGGCAGCTGTCTCACCTCTTCCGTAGCACTCCACCCTCACCATTCCCAACATTCTTCGCTCCTGCTAGATTTACAAAGTCACTCTCTGCTCCACATTGACAAATACAGTACTGGGTAAAAGTCTTAAGTGCCCTAGCTATAGATATGTGCCTTAGACTAATGCACAGCACTGTTATTCTTATTGCAATTTATCGGTTTTGAGATACTGTGGCCACAAAGCTACAAATTTCATGGCATATGTCAGTGATATTAAGTCTAATTCCAATTCTGATTACCATTGTTCAGGAGGAGTCAGACACCATTAGGCAAAATCGTGGATGAATCACAGCTGTCATTGGCATCTTTATCTTCCCTATCTAAGCTATGAAATTTCACAACAGTCTTATTCCATTCCTAGGGCTGGTGTTACACCATTGATTCATATTATAGTGAGTAATGGCATTGCTCTAATCATTCCAAAAAGAATGTAGGATTGAATACAGTAGCTCTTTCCTGCCACGTTTTAACTAAATACGTTGGAACAAGATACTGTATGTATCTCTCATCTTTTGGATGCCATGCATTTTACACATTTGCTCACAGAAACAAGAGTCAAATTCAGTTTGCCCCCAAGAAGAACGTATGAAATGATTATTTAGAAATAAAGGTTTAGATTCTTATATTTCATGAAATATCAGACCATTAGAAGTATGTTCAATCGAGAACATTTGCGGATTAAGAAGAATGAATTAAGTTGCAATTTGGCACAGCAAATGCTACTGAAGCAAAGCTCACATAATGAAATGCTTAAGAAGCAATTTCTTTTAAATGGAGAAACGTACGGTGAACATGAATCCCGAAGCACTAGCTCACTAACCCTAATCTGTACGTCTTTGGAATGCGGAAAGATGCCGGAAAACCATACGGTCACAGGGGGAACATGCAAACTTCTTATAGACAGGGGCGGGAATAGAACTGTAAAGCGATTGTTTTTGCTTCCATTCTATATATAATTATATTGTTTTGTTGCTCCTCTCTGTGCCGTATGGCACATCGGGCAGCAACCTTGCTATTTCTTTAGTATTTTAGTCCATTTCTTTACGAGGCCGAGTTGCTAGCTCGACGCTCAACCTAGCACAGGTGGAAAGCGTTTAAGGAGCCGGCTGGATTCGAGCCCAAGACCACTCACCTCAAAGGCTGGTGCTGATGCCACTACATCACCGGCCAGCTATTATTATATTGTAGTATAGTATTATCACTAATAAAGGTCAAGATGATGATTGTTTATTGTCATTCCTAAGTACACAAGTGTAAAGGAAAACAAAATGCTTGCTACTCAGAATCTGGTACAGCGTAAATAAACACAATAAGCAGAAAGAACACATGAATAAAACCAAAACACAATAAATATAAACGTAAAAGCAATCCAATAAAACACAGTGTACAAGTAACTGTTTGAGCATGGCCAAGTATACAGTACATAAGATTATCTTACATACGCAGATTGATTGTTGATCCGTTAAGTGAAGCCAGGCACAGGAGTGTCTGTACATAAGGAGACTGACAGGAAATAATGAAGTAGAGGTGGTTGGGGGTGTGGAGCTGCTAGGGGAAAGTAACTGTGAGTTTGGTGGTTCTGGAGTGGTTGCTATGTAGCCTTCTTCCTGATGGAAGATTAATATCCTACTAAGGAAGATTAATATAACATTAAATGTATTAATAATTATTAATATAATTAACATTAACACTAAATATTAATTTAGCAAAAATTAGTGGGAAAACTGAGGACTGGAGGGCTTTTAAAAACTTTCAGAAGGAAACTAAAAAAGTCATTAGGAAAGAAAAGATGAATTATGAAAGGAAGTTGGCAATTAACATAAAAAAGGATATCAAGAGTTTTTTTTAAATATATGAAGAGTAAAAGAATGACACAGGTAGATATAGGACCGATTGAAAAGGATGCTGGAGAAATTATAATGGGTAACAAAGAGATGGCAGAGGAACTAAATGAGTATTTTGCATCAGTCTTCACAGTGGGAGACATTAGCAACATACCTGATAGCCAGAGGTCTTAGGGAATAGAATTAGGTACAGTCAAGATTACTAGAGAGAAAGTGCCTGGGAAGCTAAATGGACTAAGGACAGATAAGTCTCCCGGACCGGATGAGGTGCACCCACGGGTTCTGAAGGAGGTGGCTTTGGAGATTGTGGAGGCATTGGAGATGATCTTCCAGGAATCAATAGACTCTGGCACGGTTCCGGAGGACTGGAAGGTCGCAAATGTAGTTTTGTTGTTTAAGAAAGGAGGGAGGCAGCAAAAAGAAAATTACAGACCTATTAGTCTGACATCGGTAGTTGGAAAGTTATTGGAGTCGATCCTCAAGGACGAGGTTATGAAATACCTTGAGGTACATGACAAGATAGGCCCAAACCAGCATGGTTTCCTGAAGGGAACATCCTGCTTCACCAACCTGTTGGAATTTTTTGAGGTAATCTCAAATAAGATTGACAAGGGACAGGCTGTGGATGCTGTGTATTTGGATTTTCGAAAGGCCTTTGATAAGGTAACACATAAGAGGCTGCTTAATAAGATGAGAGCCCATGGAATTACAGGAAAGATATTGTAATGGGTGGAGCATCGGCTGATAGGCAGAAAGCAAAGAGTGGGAATACAGGGATCCTATTCTGGTTGGTTGCCGGTTACTAGTGGTGTTCCGCAGGGGTCGGTGTTGGGGCCTCTTCTTTTTACACTGTATATCGATGATTTGGATTGTGGATTAAATGGTTTTGTGGCTAAATTTGCGGATGACACCAAGACAGGTGTTGAAGCAACGGAAAGGTTGCAGAGAGACTTGATCAGTTTAGGAGAGTGGGCAAAGAAATGGCAGATGAGATACAATGTTGAGAAATGTACGGTTGTACATTTTGGAAGAAGAAATAATTGAGCAGATTATTATTTAGATGGGGAGAAAATTCAAAATTTGGAAGTGCAAAGGGATTTGGGGGTCTTCGTGCAGGATACCCTAAAGGATATCCACAAGGTTGGATCAGCAGTAAAGAAAGCAAATGCTATGTTGGCATTCATTTCAAGAGGAATAGTGTATAAGAGTAAGGAGGTGTTGATGAGGCTCTGAGACCCCATTTGGAATACTGTGTGCAGTTTTGGGTCCCCTATCTTAGAAGGGATGTACTGATGTTGGAGAGAGTTCAGGGAAGATTTACAAGGATGATTCCTGGAATGCAGGGGCTAACATATGAGGATCGTTTGTCAGCTCTTGGACTGTATTTGTTGGAGTATAGAAGAATGAGAGGGGATCTCATAGAAACATTTCGAATGTTGAAAGGGTTGGACAGAGTAGATGTGGAAAGGCTGTTTCCCCTGGTGGGTGAGTCCAAGACAAGAGGCCACAGTCTTAGAATTAGAGGGTACCCGTTTAAAACAGAGATGAGGAGAATTATTTTTAGCCAGAGGGTCATGGATTTATGGAATTTGTTGCCACATACAGCTGTGGAGTCCCGATCACTGGGGGTGTTTAAGGAGGAGATTGATAGGTATCTAATTAGTCAGGGTATCAAGGGATATGGGGAAAAAACTGAAATTGGAACTAGACAGGAGTGGTGGAGCAGACTTGATGGGCCAAATGGCTTACTTCTGCTCCTTTGTCTTGTGATTGTTATTATTATTATACATTTATACTAAATGATGAAATTATTTTTGTGGTGATGAAGATCAATATTATTTTTAAATTAGTTTTTACCCATCTGCACCAATGTAAAGCAGCGCTGACCATCCTTGATCCCTCTGGAACTGAATCAAACCTGAGGCAATCTGAGAGAGAGGGTAAGCGCCAGTTAAATTGCCCTGGGTGTTTTGTCTCATGACGGGCCAGAGCAAGTAAGGACAGCAAGAACATTATTGAATAGAAAGAGCTTTCATCATTTTAGATTAACATCAGAATCCAGCAGTGTACGATACTCCAATCCGACAGTGTGACACATACAAGGTGCTGGATGAAGGATCACCTCTTGCTGGTTGGATGAAGAGGTGAAAAATTTCACCAAGACCCAGGAGTTCCAACATACATTATTTTATATCAAAATAAACATTATTCATAATTTTAAAAATACAAGAATAAATCATGCAAAGGCGTTTTACTCTTTACATTCACAGTCAATGCTTTCTGTACTGTTCAATTACATTCCTCCACTGCTGACATTCTGGAGTAGTACAATTGAGGAGCTTCCTCTCTGCAGACGCAGTGAACCAAACACAAAGGTCCTTCCTGCAGAGGCTGCAGCAAGCTTCAGTGCGTAGTTCAGTAGTCTGGATTGTGCCAGTCGGCAGCATTCCTCCACGGACATCTTGAAGTGTTTGCAGATGGACAAACACAACTGTTCATTCCAAAGGTCACTCTGGACTTTATATCCAGTCTTTCTATAGCGGATGGACTGTCTCCACGGCCATCTATTTCCTGACACTGCTGCCAAGGAGTTTCATCTATCACACGGGTTCAGCAAGTGCAGCATGGAAGCAGTTAGTGCAACACTTTATTGCCCTGGCAATTGGAAGATTGGGGTTCGATTCCCAGCGCTGTCTGTAAGGTGTTTGTACATTCTCCCCGTGACTGAGTGGGTTTCCTCCGGTTCCCTCCCACATTTCAAAGGTGTTTGGGTGAGGGTTAGTAACTTATATAGTATATTGCCACTGGAAGCATGGTGACATTATGAAGTTCAAAGTTCAAAGTAAATTTATAACCAAAGTACATATACGTCACCATATACAACCCTTACAAGGCTGAGAGGAAAATTGGATCAGCCATGATGAAATAGCGGAGCAGACTCGATGGCCTAATTCTGCTCCTATATCTGATGGTCTTATTTCTGCAGATAATAAGGGAATAAAACAAAATGAGGCAAAGCAAGTTTACTTGATCTTTTGATCCTATTTGGTCCATAATTAATGGGCCAAATTTTAAGATGATAATTTTTACCTACCTACCTAAGCCAATCACTCCAACTGGGGCATAGGCTGCTGACAGCAGCTCATCAGGGGCCTCAAGGTCTTTGCTGTATCTGTTGACTTTGCTGTAGCTCTGTGTTTTTACAGCATAGGGTTGCTCACTCCATGCCCAACCTTCCTCCTTTCACAACCAGGCTTGGCACCGTCCTTGGCGATCATTTTTAAGGGGGCTTAATTTTAAGGTGATTGGAGGAAAGTATAAGGGGATGTTTCTTTACACACAGAGTGGTCGGAGCGTGAATTGTGCTGCTGGGGTGATGGTAGAGGCAGATACATTAGGGACACTAAGATAATCACCTGTGGGAAGGATCAAGCTGATCTCAGAGTCAATACTTCTGTCCAGGTGCAGGAAACATAGCGGATCTACCAACTCGTATCTTCCCTCTTAAATGCTGCACATAGGTGTCAAACAAATCCCTTCTCACACACATTGACATGGAGTGTAATGCATATTTAATCCCTCCAACCTCCATCAAGTACAATACATCAATATTCATGATCTTCTGCATAACACATAATGCAGTGCGTCCTAACAAGTAGTTAAAACAGCCCAACGCATCAGCAGCACCTGCCGGTCATCGAGGACATATACACAGGAAGGCCAGCAATATTGTGGAGGATCCCACACACCCTGCTTACGGACTGTTCATCCCACTCCCATCAGGGAAGAGGCTACCCAGCACCCTAGTCAGGAACACTAGACTCAAAACAGTTACTTAACCCAACCTGTCAGGCTGATGAACACCTCCACCTCTAACCCAGCCCACCGCCACTACATACACATCTGCAAGCGTCGCTTTATGTGCATACGATCAGTCTATGTATATAACAGACACTGTACACTGCTTTAGGATTGCTTTTATATTTCTGTGTTTGCATCGTGTTTATTTGTTATTGTGCTCTTTAATTTCATTGTTTTTTTTGTATATTGCATCTGATACTGAGTAACAACCTTATCATTCTCCTTTACACTCAAGTGCTGAAGAATGAGAATAAACAATCTCAACTCTTGAACCTCGAATCATTTCACCATGGCTTATGCATTCAACACAGGTCTGGATTTTCTTGTGAAGCAAATTTGCTGATGTGGCCTTATGGTTCACTTTACAGACGCCTTCTGGATCCAATCATAACTACACAATGCAAGTGTAACATTTTTCATTCCCAAGGCATGACTTTTAAAGTGCCATGGCCTTTAACGGAGATTCTGATACAACCAACAATCGCAAGACAGTGTCAAATTAACTGATTTCAATGCTCTCAGGTCAACGGTGCCATTTAGTAGGAAATTATTTAATGTTGCTTCATTGCAACCCAATAAGCTCTGTCCAATTTAACCCCCCCTTAGTAGGTGAGTCTCGGACCAGAGGACACAGCTTTAGAAAACAAGGATTTGGAGGAATTTCTTTAGCCAGAGGGTGGTGAATCTGTGGAATTCATTGCCACAGGTGGCTGTGGAGGCCAAGTCATTGGGTATATTTGAAGCAGAGGTTGACAGGTTCTTGAAAGGTCAAAGGGAGCAAGCAAGAGAGTAGAGTTGAGAGAGATAATAAATCAGCTATGATGGAATGGCAGAACAAACTTGATGGACTGAATGGCCTAATTCTGCTCCAATGTCTTATGGTCACTGTCAGAAAGGAATTTGTACATTCTCCCTGTGACCTCACTGTTTTCCTCTGGGTGCTCCAGTTTCCTCTCACGTTCCAAGGGTGTACAGGTTAGGGTTAGTGAGTTGTGTGCGTGCTACATCAGCACCAGAATCATGGCGACACAGCCCATCCCCCGTTGACACAAACAACGCATGTCACTGTATTTTCTGATGTTTTGATGTTCATATGACAAATAAAGCTCATCTTTAATCTTTATCTGTAGACAAAATAACTTACAGCTTTGACATTAAGCTACACAAGAAAGTGCCTTCCACAGCTAAATTAGCACGTAATATAAGATCACGGTGAATATGATCAGTGGGACCACGGAGAGGTCTCAGAAGCAATTCCAGTATGTAGTTTGTTGAGGCCTTTGTTCAAAGCTACAGCATAATCTAATTATCTTCCATAAATCTGCTGTTAATATGATCTCTCCTCCAGGACCTCTGTCTTCAATTAGGTGGTGAGAGGATAAATGAAGTAATTGGGGTAGAGGATTTCCTCCTGGCTGCTAACTGATCCAAAATAATGTCCCTGGATGGCAAAGAGTTAAAAGGGAAAGGCTCCTGGGCAACGTTTGCCTTACAACATTAGGCAATACAGTTAAAGAGGTCAATTTTAGCAGTTTCTTTACATTCATTGTTCAGAAATGTTGATGTCAATGGATGACTTAGAATCCGATGGAGGTTTATAAGATTATAAGAGGCCTAGATAGGGTAGACAGATGTCTTTTTCCCAGGATTGCAATGTCAAATACCAAAGGACAAACATTTAAGGCAGGGCTTCCCAACCTGGGTACCACAGACCCTTTGCTTAATGGCATTGGTCCATGGCATAACAATGGTTGGGAAGCCCTGGTTTAAGATGGCAATTTGAAAGGAGGTGCGAGGGACAGAGAGTGGTGGGTACCTGAAATGTGCTGCCTCAGGTGATTGGTAGAGTCAGATGTGTTAGTGATTTCTCAAAGATACTATGTTTTCAAAGGTTCAAAGGTTCATTTTATTATCAAAGTATGCATGCAGAATTCAACTCTGAGATTTGTCTTCTCCAGCTAACCAGGAAATACAGAAAAAAACATGAACGTTGTTGAAAGAGAGACATCAACCACCCCCATTCCCGCACAAAAAAGAAAAAGAAGCAAACTCCCCCAACCCCTCCCTCGCACGAAAGCTCACACTGACACGGTAGCTAAAACATCAAAGCCCTAACTCCCAAGCCCCTCCCATGCAAAAAAGTGACAATAACATCAAAGCCCCAACCTCTGTCGCACCCAAAAACCTAACAGGTCACGCACATGGAAAACCTTCTAAATATTAAATGAATTTACGGAAGACATGGAGAGCCTGAAATATGGTGTAACCTCCACTTTACTTTCAACAAGGCATGCACGTACCATGTGGTAGCATGATGATGTATACGATTATCATATTTTTACATATAACCCATAATGAATTATTTAAACAAAGAATGCTGAATCAAACAATATATATATACAAGATTGTTCAAATATTATTGTAATATTAAATACCAAACAGAAGACATTTATTTGGGCACACAAGTGTGAGATAACTGGAAGGATACAGACATTGTGTAGGCAGCAGAGATTAGTTTAGTTGGCTATTTGATCACTAATTTAATTGCTTCAGCCTACACAATTAAATGTGGAATGAACTGCCTGTTCCCGTACTGTAATGCTCTATGTTCTATATTAGAATATGTAAATTATTCTTCACCCAGAGACCTTCTTCCCCATTGAATGCCAATGGAATTTAATGTAATCTATTCAAGGAAGTGCTGCAACATCTCCACCATTGCCCAAGTAAACAATCAAAGTGGTTTTGGCCAAGGCAGAATGTCAAAAATGCAGTGTAATCAGTACTGGGTTTCAACAAATGTTAATCCTGCTCTCCTTCTCCTGTCAGCTTCTTTATTGTAAGCACCATTCACTAGAGTGGAAGGGTGATGGAGTTCAGCATGATGCATTGATTGTGGCTTTGATAATCATTAATGGACACTCTGCCCTCTCCTGGTTTCAATGTCTGTTCGTTCGTTATGTGCCTTGTTGTATGACATGGGTGATCATTGTCTTTCAGTAGCCATGATTGTTCTTGGCAAAGTTTTCTATGGAAGTGGTTTGCCGTTGACTTCTTCTGGGCAGTGACTTTACCAGATGGGTGAGCCCAGCCATTCTCAATACTCTTCAGAGATTGTCTGCCGGGCATCAGTGGTCGCATAACCAGGACTTGTGATATGCACCGGCTGCTCATACAACCATCCACCACCTGCACGCATGGCTTCATGGGACCCTGATCAGTGCTATTCCTTGCTCAAGGGCAACCTGCAGGCTAGCCTTAGACCTCCTTTGGTAGAGACATATCTCCATCCAACCACCTGGGTTACAATGTATGCTGCCCTTTATCTTAGCTTCACCAGGCTGGCGGTTAGAGTGAAGACAGAGACTCATAGAAGAACAGAAACAAGTCATCCAGCCCATTTAATCTGTGCCAAACCATAAATCCACCCAGTCCCATTGACCTGCACATGGACCATAACCCTCCATTTCCCATTTCAGGGACAGCTTTTTTCCCTCTGCCACCAGCTTTCTGAATGGACAATGAACTCATATGCTCTACCTCACTGTATTTTTTATTCCTCCCCTTTTGCAGTACTTACTTAATTTAATTTTGTATACTCTTATTGCAATTTATAGCTTCTTAATATTATTATGCTTGCTATATACTACTGCTGCAAAACAACAAATTTCACGACATATGCCAGTCATATTAAACCTGATTCTGATTTTGATTCTAATCCATGATCTTATCTAAATTCCTCTTAAGTGTTGGAATTGAACCCGCATCCACAGACAGCTAGTTCCTCATTCGCATCACACTCTGAGTGAAGAAGTTCCCCTTCATGTTCCCCTTAAACATTTTACATTTCACCCTTAACTCATGACCTCTAGTTGTAGTCCCACCCAAACTCAGTGGAAAAGGCTTGTTTGTCTTTACCTTATCTATACCCCTCATAATTTTGTACACCTCTATCAAGCCTCCCTTCATTCTCCTACACTCCAGGAATAAATTCCTAACTTATTCAATCTCTCCCTATAACTCAGGTCCTCAAATCCGGCAACGTCCTTGTGAATTTTCTCTGCACTCTTTCAATCTTATTGATATCTTTCCTGTAAGTAGATGAACAGAACATCCCACAATGTTCCAAATTATGCCTCACAAACATCTTATACAACTTTAACATAGCACCCCAACTACACTCAATATTATGTGTTATGAAGGCCAATGTGCCAAAGGCTCTTTTTATGACCCTATCTACACGTGAAGCCACTTTTAAGGAATTATGGATCTGTATTCCCAGGATCTTTGAAGGGCAAATTTGGCTGGATTAAGGAACACTGATTTAGGATGAATATTGAGGTCAGAAGTAGGCGTGTTTCAGGTAAAGGTAGCTTGGATCAAGAGAATCACTGAAAGATTATACGATTCAAGATTGTGCAAGTTATTTGCAGTACACAGTGTAAAGGAGATTGAAATAATTGCTACTCTGCATCTGATGCAGCACAAAAAATAAGATAAACAACACAATAATAATAAAAAACATAATAAATATAAATATCACAAACAAGAGAAAATCTGCAGATGTTAGAAATCCGAGCAACACACACAAAATGTTGGAGGAACTCAGTGGGCCAGGCAGCATCTATGGAAAAAAGTACAGATGACATTTTGAGCCGAAACCATTCTGCAGGACTAGATGGAAAAGCTGAGGAGTAGATTGAAAAGGTGGGGGGAGGAGAGGGAGAAGCACCAGGTGATTGGTGAAACCTGGAGGGGGAGGGATGAAGTGAAGAGCTGGGAAGTTGATTGGTGAAAGAGACAGAAAGCCATGGAAGAAAGAAAAAGGGGCAGGAGCACCAGAGGGAGGTGATGGGTGGGCAAGGAGATAAAGTCAGGGAGGGGTAAGGGGAGGGGAAATGGGGAAGGAGTGGGGGGGTGGGGGGCATTACAGGAAGTTGGAGAAATCGATGTTCATGCCATCAGGTTGGAGGCTACCCAAAGGGAATATAAGGTGTTGTTCCTCTAACCTAAGTGTGGCCTCATCACGACAGTCCATGGATGGACATATTGGAATGGGAGTGGGAAGTGGAATTAAAATGGGTTGCCACTGGGAGATCCCAGCAAGTCAGGCAGCATCCATGGAAACGAGTAGTCAACGTTTACACAGATGCTGTCTGACCTGCTTAGTTCCTACAGCATGTTGTACGTGTTGCATTGACCACAGCATCTGCGGTGTACTTTGTGTTTACTGGGATATCCTGCTTTTTCTGGCAAATGGAGTGTAGGTGCTCGACGAATTCAATCTACGTCAGGTCTCATTGATATACAGGAGGCCTCACCAGGAGCACCAGACACCGTATATGACCCCAACAGCTCACAGGTGAAGTGTTGCCTCACCTGGAAGGACTGTTTAGGGCCCTGAGTGTTAGTGAGAGAGGAGGTGCAGGGGCAAGTATAGCACTTGTTCCGCTTGCAAGGGTAAGTGCCAGGAGGGAGATCAGTGCGGAGGGATGAATGTAAATATGTAAGATGGCTTATATACTTTGATTAACTCTATGCTGATTGTATATCCACAAAGTGATGCTAGGCACAGGGGTATCTGTATGTAAGGTGACTGATAAAGTAGTGGTGGTTGGGGGTGTGGAGGGGTGGGTTAGTGGGTGGAGCTGTTGATCAGCAGAAGGTAAAGGAGAATTCTAAGAGATTCTATAAGTTCACAATGGTTATGTGGGAGGGAAAGGTTAGGTTATTATGAGAGTAGGCTAGAGGGTTGGCACAACATTGTGGGCCAAAGGGCCTGTACTATGCGGTAATGTTTCATATTCTATGATCCTCCCCAGCACTTGCTATTTTGCTAACTGGAATTTCTGTTCAACGTGACCAGGTAAGTCTTGAAATCACTGGGTACATCATCAGTTAAAACTTCATAGTTTCCAGGAGAACTTTCACTGGGCTGCAGTCTAGTGGATAGGTTGTCCACCCATCTGTCCATTCTTGATCGCACCCAAGATCCGTTACGAGAAGGTGGGTATGCAGAGGTGGTGGTAGATCATCATCTTTGTCATTATGTGCCGTGTTGTATGACGTGGGCAATCATAGTCACCATGAACACGATTATTCTTGGCAAATTTTTCCACAGAAGTGGTTTGCCATTGCCTTCTGGGCAGGGTCTTTACCAGACGGGTGACCCCAGCCATTCTCAATATCTTCAGAAGTTACCTTCCTGGTGTCAGTGGTCACATAACCAGGACTTGTGATCTGCACCAGCTGCTCACATGACCACCCACCTCCTGCTCCCATGGCTTCACATGACCCTGGGTATTTTTGGGGTGGGGGTGTAAGCAGGTGTAACACCCTGCCCAAGGGTGACCTACAGGCTAGTGGAAGGAAGGAGTGCCTTACACCTCCTTTGGTAGAGACGTATCTCCACCCCGTCAACCATTACCATTGGATGTTTTCAATATTCTGAGATTTATAACATTATTCGACTGTACTTTATATTGGTCTCCTTCAGTTTTTTGATGTTTTCTTTCTTATGGCCAACTGGCAGGTGGGTTGTCTGTTAGTTCTTTGTGTGTGGGTGTGGGGTGGGGGAGAATCATTGGGGGTTTTGAAGGTACAGCCGTGTTTTTATTATGACTGAGAGAGTCAGGGATTGTTACTGTTACTGTTTTTTTTTCTGCCAGGGTGGGGGGTGGTCTGAGATTGTATTGTCACTGTTTATTTTCCGAGAATCAGGGGGTCAGGAATTGTTGCTGCTTTTTTCAGTGGGGGGAGCGGTTGGGGTTTTGTTGCTATTGTCACTGTTTTTCTGCAGGGGAGGGGGGTGGGGAATTTTGTTTGTTTTTCTTTTCTTGTGACTGGGAGCTGAAGTTGATGTCTTTTCTTTCAACAACTTCCATGGTCTTTCTGTATGTCATGATGATCTGGAGAAGACAGACTATCAGAGCATGTATACTTTGACAATAAAATGAACTTTTGATTGGGGGCATTTAAGAAACTTCAGATAGGCACATTGATGAACGAAAAGTGGAAGGCTATATGGGAGGGAAGGGTTAGATTGTTCGTGGACTAGGTTAAACCCCTGGTATAACATCATGGGCCAAAAGGCCTGTACTGTTCTATGTCTATAGCACTTCACATCAGGAAATAATTTTGTTCTGGAGAGTGTTGGGCCCTGCCACTCAAAATAATCACCTTGGCATGAGAACCAAAGAGCAATACTGTTTATTTTTCACTTCTTAACTAACCATAGTAATCCATTAGAAAAAAACTCATTTGCAAACTGTTTTTCATTGGTGGCTGATGTATTTGATCAGTTTTGAGTGGCTGTCAGCTGAAACTTTTAAAATTAGAGCTCTATATGTAGACCCATAATTTCAGCCCCAACCCAGGAAAACAATGAAAAATAACTAAAAATCTGGGTCAATATTAAAGAAAGGATTAATTCAGATTAGAAATACATCATTCAAGTTTATGAAAGGACCTGCGCTAGATGAGATGCACTCAGGGACCACTTTATTAGTTACAGGAGTGGAACCCAGTGTGTTCTTCTGCTGCAGTTCATCCACTTCAAGGTGTTGTGTGTTCAGAGATTCTTTTCTACACACCACTGTTGGAATGTGTGGTTAGTTAAGTTACTGTCACCTTGAACCAGTTTGGCTATTCTCCTCTGACCTCTCTCTATCATATCTCTGCTCACTCTCCTGCGCCCCATGGAATAAAGTCCTAACATAGTCAACCTTTCCCTGTAACTCAGAGCCTCAAGTCCCAGTAATATCCTTACAAATTTTCTCCACACTCTTTCAATCTTATTGATGTCTTAAGTTGTGATGTTGAACATGAATGGCCACTGAGTAAAGGAACTTCGAACGTTATGGTGAGTGAGTGACATACGTACGTTATTTTAGGAACAGTTTCTTCCCCTCCACCGTCAGATTTCTGAACGGTCTATGAATCTTTGAACACCACCTCACTATTTTAGCTCTCTCTCTTTGCACTACTTTTTTTTACATTTTAAATTGTCTTATTGTGATTTATAGTATATGAAATGAATTGGACTGTACTGCTACCGCAAAACAATCAATTTTGTGACATCTGTCGGTGATAATAAAACTGGTTCTGATTCTGTCTGATGTTCTTTTACCTGCTGATTAGTTTTTCTTTCTAATTTCCATGTTCCTGACATTCTGCTCCAAAGCTGCTATCGGCAAAACACCAGGAAAGTGAATTATTTGGAACTCAGCTGGTAACAAAGTAAATCATTCAACTCAAACCCCATGTCACAGAGGTAGGAACTGCATGTGATAGACTTACGTTCCCACGGACACTGAATTGGAATAAATTAAAAATCAAATCACATACAGTATTAGATATTTCCATTGAAAACAGTTTTCAAGTCAAGTTTATTGTCATTTATCTATATACATGTATACCGTCAAATGAGACAATATTTCTCCAAACCAGGGTGTAAAGCACATTAGTACACATAACAGACATAACACGTAATAACTTATGAAAGTAAGGATGAAATCTACAGATGGATTATACATAAATAAACAAATTAAAGTGCATAAATTAAATGTTATAAGGTACAGAACAGATTAACTGGTGACACTTTGAATGTGATGCTGCAGGCAGTTCAGAAGCCCAATGGCCTGAAGGAAGAAGCTGTTTCCCATACATTCCGTTCTTGTTTTTATGCATCACCTCATGGTAGAAAATCAAAGGGGATTCTGGATGGATGGGTGGGATACTTGATAATGCTAAGTACCCTCTGTACACAGCACTCCTGATGGAAGATAGGGAGACCTCGATGATCCTCTCAGCCATTCGCACAGTCCTTTGTAGGGACTTCCAGTCTTTCTACTGTCAAGATGAAGCCACACCCAGGTTGGAGGAACAACACCTTATATACCGGCTGGGTAGCCTCCAAACTGATGGCATGAACATTGACTTCCCTAACTTCCGTTAATGCCCCTCCTCCCCTTTTTACCCCATCCCTGACATATTTAGTTGTTTGTTTTTTTTTCTCTCTCTGCCCATCACTCTGCCTGTTCTCCATCTCCCTCTGGTGCTCGCCCCTCCCCCTTTCTTTCTCCTGAGGCCTCTCATCCCATGATCTTTTCCCTTCCCCAGCTCTGTATCACTTTCGCCAATCACCTTTCCAGCTCTTAGCTTCATCCCACCCCCTCCGGTCTTCTATCATTTCGCATTTCCCCTTCCCCCCCACTACTAGCAAATCTCTTAGTATCTCTCCTTTCAGTTAGTCCTGACGAAGGGCCTCGGCCCGGAACGTCAACAGTGCTTCTTCCTATAGATGCTGCCTGGCCTGCTGTGTTCCACCAGCATTTTGTGTGTGTTGTTGTTTGAATTTCCAGCATCTGCAGATTTCCTTGTGTTTGCTCTTCCAGTCTGATGTTCTGCTCCCATAACAGATGGAGATGCAACTTCTGCTCTTCAATACCAGCTATCAAATATCTTCCCCAGTATTACAGACTCTGCCGGTAACCTCATTAATTGACATATGCCCTGAGCAGTTAGCTGATGCAACACCATGGTCTGCCAGAAGGGATTCCTGTTCATTCTTGGGGTAAACAGCTTGTGTGTATGCCTGAAGTAACCACCCTGAGATGTTTCTCAATCTACTTTTCTGGTCATCTCTTACAACATCGTTTTGTGAAAAATCAAGAACTCAAGTTGTAGAGTCCTTAAAAATGAGTGCATAGGTTGTGGAACCAGTTCAGTGTCAGGCTGAGTGAAGGCATCCCCTCTGGTTCAAGAGCATGATAGTTGAAGGGTAATAACTATTCCTAAACCTGATGGTGTGAGCCCTGAGGATCCTGTATCTCCTTCCTGATGGCAGCAGTGAGAAGGGAGCATCTCCTGGGTGGTGGGGGTCCCTGATGATATCCCCTGCTTTCTTGTGACAGCACTCCATGTAGATGTGCTCAATGGTGGGGAAGGCTTTACCTGTGATGGACTGGGCTGCTTCTACTACTTTTTTTGGGGGTTTTTTTCATTTAACTTTGAACTTTTTGGACTTTAAAAATCAATTTCAATCTGAATTTTATGCCTATGTTATCTGTTGGAAGATTAGATTAGATTTAAATTGAGATTTAGATTTAGATGTTTTTTCCACAGAAAGTGGTGGGTACTTGAAACTTGGATTGTCAGGGCTGACGGTGAAGGCAGGTACATCAGAGATATTTTACAAACTGTTGGATAGCCACGTGGATGATGAAAAATAGAGGGCTATGTAGGAGAGAAGGGTTAGATTGATCTCAGAGTAGGTTAAAAGGTCAGTCCAACATTGTGGGTTGAGGGTCATGTACTGTGCTGAAATGCTCTGTGTATGTTTAAATACGGTGAAATGTGTAATTTGAGTTAATAACTGACACACCTAAGGATGTGATAGTGGCACAGCACAAGTGTCACCACACACTCTGGCACCGACCTAGTATGCCCACATCGTGTTGTTTTTGATGGACCGAAAGACTCCTTTTTGAAAATCACCTGATTAAGAGGAGAATTTAAAGGCAGCTTCTGGAACGTCAGTGTGTCCAGATGGTTTGAGGGAAATAGGTTGCAGCTGGATTTAAAGCAACACTCCGGAAATCAGTTAAAGATTAAATATTTGCCAAATGTATATTGAAACATAGAGTGAAATGAGTTGTTTGTGTCAACAACTAGCACAGTCCAAGGATGGGCTGGGGGCAGCCCTCAAGTGTCAAAGTGCTTCCAGAACCAGTCAATGCAAATGTCGAATTTATTGACTTTGAATACAATAAGTTTGAAGACAAAGTCAATGTTGAGTTTCTTGTCCAATGCACAAGTACATGTATGTATAGGTGTGATAAAAAGCTTATTCGCGGCAGCATCACAGGTGTATAAACAGCATTCACAACAAATCCAATAACATAAATTTTACACAATTTTTGAGAAAAAGAACAGAATTGAAAAAAAAACAAAAATAAAGTCCTTTGCAGTGCAAAGTAACCTCGGGATAGACTGGCATCCTATCCGGGGGGGGGGGGGGGGGGAGTCTCGTACTCTCAGTCGCTTCACGCCACGGAAACCGGCATAATCACCGGCCTGATGAGCCTATAAGGCTCGGGACAGACCTCAACTTTAACAGTGCAGACTGATAAAAGTGTTCATTACTTTGCTGAAATGCAGTGACTGGAGTTTACCAGATGGGTCAAGAACCTAATGGTTGAAGGGAAGTATCTGTCCTTGACCTGGTGGTGTGGGGCTTCAGGCTTCTGTACCTCCTGCTCAATGAGATCTGTGAGAAGGTGGCACAGCCTGGATGGTGGGGATCTCTGATGATGTTGCCTTCGTGAGGTCAGCACCTCCTGCACCATGTCCACTCTCTCTGCAGCTTCTTACATCCCTGTGCATTTGAATTGCTGTACCAGACCATGATGCAACCAGTCAGGGCATCTGCAGGCACTTGTTAGAGAGTTCAATGCCAAATTGATCATCCTTGATTCCTTAAGAAACTAAAGACGCTGGAGCACCTCCCTTGTGCTGGACCCAGGACAGCTTACTGAGCTGTTAATTTATCTTTTATTGCAATGGTAACAGGCCCTTCTTGCCCATTGGGCCTGCACTGCCCAATTACGGCCATGTGAGTAATTTACCTACAAACCCGTATGTCTTCGGAATGTGGAATATGCTATTTTATATTCTGTGTTTTTCACCCGATCTTTCTTGTTTTTTAGTGTGCGGGGGGAGAGGGATTTGGTGGTCGATGTGCCTGTTCCGTTTCTGTGCGGGGCGGGGGGGACTTGGGGTTTGATGATCATACTGCCTGTTCTTTTCTTTCTTGGTTCCGTGGCTATCTGGAGAAGAAGAACTTCAGAGTTGTGTACGTTGATAACAAAATGAACCTTTGAACTTTTGAATCCAGAGCACTCAAGAGAAACCCATGTGGTCACAGGCAGAATGTACAAACCCCTTACAGACAGCAATGGGCTGTCGCTGTAATAGAGTTGTGCTAACCATTGTGCTACTGTGCAGCCAGCCTCAATGCTGCCCAGAAATTTGAAAAGGGTGACATGTTATAGAAACATAGAAACATAGAAAACCTACAGCACAATACAGGCCCTTCAGCCCACAAAGCTGTGCCGAACATGTCCCTACCTTAGAAATCACCTAGGGTTACCCATAGTCCTCTATTTTTCTAAGCTCCATGTACCTATCCAGGAGTCTCTCAAAAGACCCAATTATATCCACACCCACCACCATCACTGGCAGCCCATTCCATGAACTCACCACTCTCTGCATCTAAAAACTTACCCCTGACATCCCCTCTGTACCTACTTCCAAGCACTTTAATACTGTGCCCTCTTGTGCTAGCCATTTCAGCCCTGGGGAAACGCCTCTGACTATCCACACGATTAATGCCTCTCATCATCTTATACACCTCTATCAGGTCACCTCTCATCTTCCATTGCTCCAAAGAGAAAAGGCCAAGTTCACTCAATCTATTCTCATAAGGCATGCTGCCCAATCCAGGCAACATCCTTGTAAATCTCCTCTGCACCCTTTCTATGGCTTCCACATCCTTCCTGTAGTGAGGCGACCAGAACTGAGCACAGTACTCCAAGTGGGGTCTGATCAGGATCCTATATAGCTGCAGCATTACCTCTTGGCTCCTAAGTTTAATTCCACGTTTGATGAAGGCCAATACACCATACACCTCCTTAACCACAGAGTTAACCTGTGCAGCGGCATTGGGTGTCCTATGGACTCGGACCCCAAGATCCCTCTGATCCTCCACAGTCTTCCTCCTCAGATCCAAGAGTCTTACCATTAATACTATATTCTGCCATCATATTCGACCTCCCAAAAAGAACCACCTCACATCTATCCGGGTTGAACTCCATCTGCCACTTCTCAGCCCAGTTTTGCATCCTATCAATGTCCCGCTGTAACCTCTGACAGCCCTCCACACTATCCACAACACCAGCAAATTTACTAACTCATCCCTCCACTTCGTCATCCAGATCATTTATAAAAATCATGAAGAGTAGGGGTCCCAGAATAGATCCCTGAGGCACATTTATCTTCAATGTAATGGAAAAATCCTCCTTCTGAATGAACAAGATGTGAATTAGATTTTTTTAGAACTAATTTTAATGGAAATGAGCAAAGAGAGAAGTCCCTTCATCGGGACTGGAAAGGTAGGTGAGAGGAAACTAGAATAGTGTGGGGAGGAAAAGAAGTACAAGTGATAGGTGAGGAGTAAGGTGGGTGGGTGGAGGAAGAGGGGGGATGCAGTAAGAAGCTGGGAGGTGATAGGTGGAAGAGGTACAGGGCTGAAGAAGAATGAATCTAATAGGAGAGGACCTTGGAGAAATGGAAGGCGGGGGTCACCAGATGGAGATGATGAGCTGTTGATGATGGGAAGTCAGTTTCCTGCTGAGATCTTCCAGCATTTTGTGTACATTGCTCTTCCATAGCCACAGGCTCCGAGTGACCTTTGTCAAATGTGTTTGTCTGGTTCATTGTATCGTCTCCTCTGACTGTTGACTGCTTTTTTGGATTGTAGGAAGCAACAGCTGTGAGGAAGGAGCACAGCTGCCGGGTAACAACTTCCCCACAACCTCTGGCCTCTCCTGTGACAGTCAATGTCAATGGCCTTGGCCCATGCACAAAAGTTATGAGCTGGAAAGGCCCAACTCCTGTGTGCTTGCCACAAACTGATGTGTTACTGCTAAAACAGTCAAGAAATTGATTTCTTCCTGCGCTAAGTTCCAGCAACTGGGAACAGGATAGTTCCAAGTCAGAATCTCATATACGGCCCGCAGATTTTGTCATCCATCATAAGCGATACTTCCTTCCCATCCTCCACTCTCATTTCTGTCGTTTATGTTTATTCACAGCCACCAATGAAGCTTCCAGTCAAAGGCAAGATGGTGAAGTACTCCCACAAAGACCAGGATTTCCCATTTTAATTCTAATCCCAATTCCCATTCTGATGTGCCAGTCCATGACCTCCTCTACTGCCATAATGAGGCCACTCTCAGGTTGGAGGAGCAACACCTCATATTCAGTCTGGGTGTGCTCCAGCTTAATGGCTTGAATGTCCAGTCATTTCTCACCCTCCCACCTCCGCTCTTCTTCAATTCCCCATTCTGGATCCCCACTCATGTATTTTCTTCTCCTCACCTGACTATTCCTTCTCCATGGTGTCCCTCCTTTCTCCTTTTCTCCAATGGTCCACTTTCCTTTCCTATCAGATCCCTTCTTCTACAGCCTTTTATCTTTACCACCTATCACCTCCCAGCTTCTTACTTCATTCCCCCCTCCCCCACCCACCTGGCTTCACCTATCATCTTCTAGCTTGTTATCCTTCCCCCTCCCCCCTCCACCTTCTAATTCTGGCTCCCCCGCTTCTTTTCTAGTCCTGATGAAGTTTTGGCCCAAAATGCAACAGTTTACTCATTTCCATAGATGCAGTCTGACCTGCTGAGTTCCTCCTGTATATTTTTGTGTGTTGATGGTGAAGGACACATGGATTCCATTAGAAAAAGAAATTGAGCCATGAGCAACCTGAAAGGAACTTAATAGTCCATAAAAACGATAAGACATAGGAGCAGAATTAGGCTATTTGGCTCAAATGTATGCTCTGCCATTCCATCATGGCTGATTTATTATCCCTTTCATTTCCATTTTTCTGGCTTTACCCTGTAACATTTGACACACTGACCTATCCAGAACCAATCAGCCTCTGCTTTAAATATATCCAATGACTTGTCCTCCACAGCCATCTGAGGCAATGAATTCCACAGATTCACCACCCTCTGGCTAAAGAAATTCCTCCTCATCGCTGTTCTGAATGGATGCCCTCTACTCTGAGGTTGTGACCACTGGTCCTGGACTCCCCCGTTATAAGAGATATCCTCTAATCCACTCTATAAAGGCCTTTCAATACAATAAGTTTCAATGAGATCCCCCCTCATGATTCGAAACTCCAACGAATAAAGTCTCAGAGCCTTCAAATGCTCCTCACATGTTAACCCTTTCATTCTCATTCATTGCTGATGAGAAATGCAGGCAATTTAAGACAGAACTTCCCAATTGTAAGGATGGAGTCAATGTCACACTCTTTAGTGGATGCCAGTTTCTGCAGGCTGATGGTTGAGGTCAGCATGGAGCACTACAGTACAGAAGGCCGAAATTATAGTCTGTATCAATACAACGGAGATCTCCTAACTGAGAGAGGGGGCCACAAAGGGATTTAATCAGAGACATAAGAATAATGGTGGTGTGGAGAAAATTTAAATGAAGATGCATCTGGTTCTAATTCATGCATTAAAAAAACAAACATGTTGTTGTGTTGTTCAGGTCTCACTTTGCATCACAGATGACTGAAAATCAACGAAAAGATCCAGCAGATTCACATTTAGATTTATCTATCTATCAGTTACCATTCGAAGGGTGGCATGGTAGCATGGTAGCATGGTAGCTAGTATAACGTTTTACAGTGCCAGCAATCGGGGTTCAATTCCCAGTGCTCTCTGTAAGGAGTTTGCACTGACTGGTAAGTTCTCAGTACAGTTCGGAGGGTATGGGAGGGTTCAATATTTGTGTGAGCAGCATTTTCAGGTTATTGGTAACTAAAGGTTAAAAGAAAGATTAAAGAAGATATACTTTATTTGTCTCATGTACATCAAAACATACAGTGAAATATGCCATCTGTATCAATGTCCAAGGATGTGCAGAGGGCAGCCCACAAGGGTCGCCATGTGTCCATCACCAGCGTAGCATGCCCACAACTCACTAACCCTAACCCTTACATCTTTGAAATGTGGGGACAAAACTGGAGGACTCGGGGATAATGTACAAAATCCTTGCAGACAACACTGTGCTACTGTCATTAAATCTGTTTCGTTTTTGTAGCAGTAGTACAGTGCAATTCATAAAATTACTACAGTACGAGGCACCCTAGTTTATATAGGTGCTTAAGACTTCTGCATATTACTGTATATCCACACTACAACAGAAGAAAATGCACCTCTGGAGTCTGGCTCCAAACCAGTGTGAGACAGTCTGTGTCCAATAACACTCCCTTTCAGATGTGGCTGATTTCAATACACAGGCTTGTGTGAAGTTGCATACAGCTAGTGACCAGAAAGGAACTTACCCTGGTAATGTCTGTAAGTTCAAGTTGACGTTAATTATTATTCAACTGTACATGTGTATACAGCCAAACGAAGCAATGTTCCTCTGGGAGCAATGTGCAAAACATACAGTACATAAAATTATATTAACACAATAATATAACAGATAATAAAAATCATTCTGTAGGGGAGTTGGAGCGAAGATGGCGCCAGAGGTGGCTTCTTTGAGCTCATCTATGAAACAACTTAATTTCTCCTTTTTAATGCCTTGCTTTTTTTTCAAGGTGGGTGGAGTTCTGTCAGAGCCCATGATCTGCAGCTACACTCAAACTACGGTTCTTTACAGCCATGGTTCCCTCTTTCGAAGCTTGCTGACCAGCTGCTTTCAATATCCCCAGGGTGCAGCCCGGAAGACGTGTGTCTTCGGGGTGAGGCCTTGAGGCCCTGTGGACAAACTGATTTCACGCCAGTGTCAGCGACTGAGGTGTTACGGGAGAATGCAACTGTGGATGAGGCTGTTGGAGGCCTCTGTTCTAGGGTGACCTCTCGCGCTTTCTCTCTTTCTCACAATAGATTGTGATGGACTGCAAATCACAATCTTTCCTTGGGGACTTTGCTATTGCTTGCTTACTGGGGAAGAAGCCTTACAGTCCTTGTTCTTACACTGTTGGTACATTCTCCCTGACAGTAGGAGGTCAAAGGGATTGTGGGATGGATGGGAGGGTCCTCGACAATGCTGACATCACCTTTCAATGGGATTGTGGTTGACCAACGTTTCCTCAAGTTCACTTCCCTAACCTGTCCCCATAACCCTTGATTCCTGCTGTACTTTCTTGCCAGTCTTCTATGCGATCCATAATACCACTAATCTTTGTATTGTCTGCAAGCTTACTTCCCTACCCATCTACACCTTCATCCAGGATTTTTTATTTATTACGAACAGTAGAGGTCTCAGTACAGACCCCCATGGAATTCCACTAGTCACGGACCTCCAGCTAGAATAAGTCCCATCAATCACTAGACTTTGCCTTCTATGGGCAGCCAGTTCTCAATCCAAACGGACAATTTGCCACGGATCCCAAGCATCTTAATCTTCTGGACGAGCCTCCCCTGTCAGACGCCTTTTAAAACCCATCCGCAGATCTCCCTTCATTACCTACTCCAAAAACAGTCGAGACATGGTAAGACATGACTGCCCTGCACAAGGCCTTACAAACTGCCCCTAATTAAGTCATGGTTTTCCAATTGCTTATAAATGTTATCCTTTATGCTCTTCTCCTGTAGCTTCCATGTCACAGGCTGGAAACTCAATGATCTATAGTTTCCAGTATTAGCATTATTTTCTTCCTTGAATAATAGAACAACATTAGCTAATTGACAGTCCCCCAGGACCTCACCTGTGGCCGGAGAGGTCCCAGAGATCTTAGTCAAGGCCCCAACAATCTCACCACTTGCCTCCCTCAATAACCTGAGGTATATCCTATCAGGGTCTGAAGACTTATCCAGCTTTATGTTCTTCAAGAGATCCCACTCTACCTCGTTCTTTATCTCAAAATGCTTTAGCAAATTAGTAGACTGCACAGAGATCACCCTATCCCCTATGTCCTTTTGCCTGGATACTGATGCAAAGTACTCATTTGGAACCTCAGCCACACCTTCTACCTCCTTTATCCTTGAGAGGTCTACCCACACCCTTGTTATCCTATTGCTCTTGATGTATGCATAGAATACCCTGGGATTCTCTTTAATCTTACTTTCAAATGACTTCTTATGACTTCTCGTTTTCCTAGTTCCCGACTTGATCCTCAAAAGCTCTTTGGTTGTAGCTTCCTAAACTTTACGTTCTGTATGCTTCCTTTCTCTTGACTAAATTTACCCCCTCGCTTGACATCCAATGTTCCCGTACCTTCTCTTCTTTGTTCTTCCTGCTTATTGGAACATGCCTAATCCATAAAGGCATTTGGCCTTTAAGCACTCTCCACATGTCAGATATTGTCACAAAACAGTTGTTCCCAATTCATTCTCCCTAGTTCCTGCATAACACCCTTGTAATTTGTCCTGCTCCAATTTAATACTCTCCCACAATGTCCAGATATATGCCTATCCATACATATCTTAAAATTTAAGAAGCTGCGGTCTCTGTTCCCCCCCCCCCAAAGGTCAGTCACCTGGCCAGGTACATTACCCACACCAGGTCCACTATGGCCCCTCCTCTTATTGGATTATCTACAGTACTGTGCAAAAGTCTTAGACACATACAGATAGCTAGGGCACCTAAGACTTTGGAGCAGTACTGTAGTAATTTTATGTACATTGAACTGCGCCGCAAAAAGAAGAACAAATTTCATGATACAGTATATGTGAGCGATGATAAACCTGAATTTTGATATAGGCCTTTTTGTGGACTGAGAGTGGGAAGGAGGCAGGGAGAGGGAAATCATGATTGGGAAAGGGGAAAGGAGAGGGGAGGGAGAGGGAAGAACCAGAGAGGCATTCTGTAATGATCAATATGTAGCGGTGTGCTACACACAGCGCTGAAATAACGACACGGAGTCGGTGAGCTGCAGTTGCAAAAGAGGTTTATTCAAACTTCGCGGACTCGCTTTAAAGCCTTCCTGATCCCGCCCTCCCCGGAGGGCGTATTCACAGTTGCGTCCCGCGCGCAGGCTTTTCCCCTTGCTGGTGAAGCAGGCTTGGCGCCCTCTTTGGGACCGGCCTCAATGCCGGCGCGCGCCAATTTGTGAGCCAGTTCGAGTGCGCTGGGAAGTGGGTCGCCACATAACCCCCTCCAGAACCAGCGACACACCCCCCAATGTCCTCAGTCTGGGTCGGACTCTGTTTGGGGGGTCTGCCTCTGCACCACGGTACCTGAATCTTGACTGGCTGTGCCAAGTCCACATGGGCCGGTTTGAGTCGGTCCACCGTGAAAACCTCCTCTCTCCCCCCAATGTCCAGCACGAATGTGGACCCGTTGTTTCTGAGCACCGTAAACAGTCCCTCGTAGGGCAGTTGTAGCGATGACCGATGTCTACCCCATCGTACAAAAACGAACTTACAGTTTTGCAGGTCTTTGGTTACGCAGGTCGGGTTCTGCCCATGCTGTGAAGTGGGTTTGGGGGCCAGGTTACCGAGCCTCTCGCGTAGCCTGTCCAGGACTGCTGCGGGTTCTTCCTCTTGCCCCCTTGGAGCTGGTATGAACTCTCCTGGGACGACCAGGGGTGCGCCGTATACCAACTCGGCCGACGAGGTGTGCAGATCCACTTTGGGCGCTGTGCGGATTCCGAGCAGGACCCAGAGAACCTTATCCGCCCAGTTGGCTCCTCTCAGGCGGGCCATGAGAGCCGACTTCAGGTGACGGTGGAAACGCTCCACTAGTCCGTTTGACTGTGGGTGGCAGGCAGTTGTGTGGTGCAGCTGTGTCCCCAGAAGGCTGGCCATAGCTGACCACAGGCTGGAGGTGAACTGGGCACCTCTGTCGGAGGTAATGTGGGCCGGTACACCAAAGCGAGATATCCAGGTTGCAATCAGTGCTTGGGCGCAAGATTCGGAGGTGGTGTCGGTGAGTGGGACCGCCTCTGGCCATCTTGTGAACCGGTCTATGATAGTCAGGAGGTGCCGCGCTCCTCGCGACACTGGCAGGGGGCCCACGATATCCACATGAATGTGGTCGAAACACCAGCGAGTGGGGTGGAACTGCTGTGGCAGAGCTTTGGTGTGCCGCTGCACCTTGGCTGTTTGGCAGTGCATGCATGTTTTGGCCTATTCACTGACCTGCTTGCGGAGTCCGTGCCAAATGAACCTGTTGGCTACCATCCAGGCTGTTGTCCTGATGGAGGGGTGCGCTAAGTTGTGAATGGAGTTGAAAAAGTGCAGCCGCCAGGGATGATGGGGCGGGGCTGGCCGGTGGCGACATCACAGAGTAGGGTCCTCTCACCCGGGCCTATGGGGAGGTCCTGGAGCTGCAAACCGGAGACTGCGGTTCTGTAACTAGGGATCTCCTCTTCTGCCTGCTGCGCCTCCGCCAGTGCTTCACAGTCTACCCCCAGGACAGGGCTTGGATGTTAGGGCAGGGGAGGGCGTCCGCCACGACATTGTCCGTTCCCGAGACATGCCGAACATCCGTCGTGTATTCGGAGATGTAGGACAGATGTCGCTGCTGGTGGGACGACCAGGGGTCGGATGCTTTCATGAACATGAAGGTAAGCGTTTTGTGGTCCGTGAACACAGTGAAGGGCCGACCTTCTAAGAAGTACCTGAAATGCCGGATTGCCAGGTATAGCGCCAACAGCTCCCAGTCAAAAGCACTGTATTTGAGCTAGGGTGGTCGTAGGTGTTTGCTGAAAAATGCCAGGGGTTGCCAGCAGCCCTCGATGAGTTGTTCCAGCACCCCACCGACTGCCATGTTAGATGCGTCCACTGTGAGGGCGGTAGGGACGTCCGTCCTGGGGTGCACTAGCATCGCGGCGTTTGCCAAGGTTTCCTTGGTTTTAATGAAAGCGGCGGCGGACTCCTCGTCCCAGGTAATGTCCTTGCCCTTACCCGACATCAGGGCGAACAGGGGGCGCATGATTCGGGCAGCTGAAGGGAGGAAGCGGTGGTAGAAATTCACCAAACCCACGAATTGCTGAAGGCCTTTGATTGTGTTGGGTCGGGGGAAATGGCAGACCGCGTCTACCTTGGCGGGCAGAGAGGTTGCCCCGTCTTTAGTAATCCTGTGGCCCAGGAAGTCAATGGTATCGAGTCCAAACTGGCATTTGGCCGGGTTGATTGTTAGACCATATTCACTCAGTTGGGCGCAGAGTTGACGGAGGTGGGACAGATGCTCCTGACGACTGCTGCTGGCTATGAGGATGTTGTCCAAATAGATGAAAGCGAAGTCCAGGTCGCGTCCCACCACGTCCATTAACTGCTGAAACGTCTGTGCCGCATTCTTTAGGCCGAACAGCATGCAGAGGAACTCGAAAAGGCCGAAAGGGGGATGAGTGCCGTTTTGTGGACGTCGGCCGGATGCACCGGGATTTGATGGTATCCCCGGGCGAGGTCTACCTTGGAGAAGATCCGTGCACCCTGCAGGTTTGCTGCAAAGTCCTGAATGTGTGGAACAGGGTAGCGGTCCGGTGTTGTAGCCTCGTTCAGCCTGCGGTAGTCGCCGCATTGCCCTCAGGGTGGGACCCGGTTCTCTGTTGCGGGTGTCATAACTCATCGGAGGTAAGGCGCTGATCTTGACACCAGTGTCGACCAGAAAACGGCGTCCCGACATCTTGTCCCAGACATACAGGAGGCTATCCCGATGGCCAGCCACCGTAGCCATCAGCGGCTGGCCCTGGCGTTTCCCGGGAACTTGCAGGGCGGGCTACAGCGACAGCCTTCTGTGCCCCACCGCTGGTGGTAGAAGCACTATTGTTCATTGGTCTCCTCACCCCTGCCTCTGGGGTTAGTGGGCTTTGTGACCGGGCCTGGTCTGGTTTGCTGCTGGGAGCGTGGCCTGGTGATCTGTGCAATGGACGCCCCACTCTCCTTCTTGGCTTTCCACAGCACGTCTGCCCGGGCCGCCACCTTCTGGGGGTCGCTGAAATCCACGTCGGACAGCAGCAGGAGTATGTCCTTGGGCAGCTGCCCCAGGAATGCCTGCTCAAACATGAGGCAGAGTGTGTGTCCGCCGGCCAGAGACAACATCTCATTCATTAAAGCCGATGGAGGTCTGTCCCCCAAACCATCCAGGTGCAGTAAACGGGCAGCCCGCTCGCGCTGTGAGAGTCCGAAAGTCCGTATGAGCAGGGCTTTGAATTCTGTGTATTTGTCATCCTCCGGGGGCGACTGTATGAACTCCTCAACCTGGGCGGCTGTCTCCTGGTCGAGGGAGCTCACCACGTAGTAGTAACGTGTGGCATCCGAGGTTATCTGCCGAATGTGGAATTGGGCTTCTGCTTGCTGGAACCACAGGTGAGGTCGCAGCGTCCAGAAGCCTGGCAGTTTTAACGAAACTGCATGAACAGATGCGGCGTCGTTGTTTGGGCCGTCGGGGTCACCAATTGTAGCGGTGTGCTACATGCAGCGTTAAAATAACGACACATAGTCGGTGAGCTGCAGTTGCGAAAGAGGTTTATTCAAATTTCGCGGCCTCGCTTTAAAGCCTTCCTGATCCCGCCCTCCCCGGAGGGCGTATTCACAGTCCTGTCCCGCGTGCGGGCTTTTCCCATTGCTGGTGAAGCAGGCTTGGCGCCCTCTTTGGGACCGGCCTCAATGCCGGCGCGCGCCAATTTGTGAGCCAGTTCGAGTGCGCTGGGAAGTGGGTCGCCACATATAAACCAATTGTTTGGAATCAAATGATCTTGCCTGGTGTCTCAGGGCTGGGTGTGTCTATACCCACGCCACCCCCTGCCCCTGGCACTCCTTCCCTGCTACTTGACCCGTAACTGCATCACCCTCGCCTTTCCCAACATCCTTTGCTCCCGCCAGAGTTACAAACTTGCTTTCTGCTCTATGTTGACAAATACAGTACTGTGCATATTGATTTTGAAAAACCATCCAGGATTCTTAAGTCAAGAAAAAATTCTGATCCTTGTTCATCTCCCTTACTGATGATAGCATTGAAACACACACAATTCAAACCATCTGTCCCATTATGCCTGACCCCATTCCCTGCAGGGCCTCAGAACTGGTCACAGTCCACTGACCTGGATGCTGACCCTGAATGGTCATCTCCCCACCCCCCACCCTAGCCGTTACAAAAGTGGCCTTCTCTGAGGATCGTCACCTTGTCATGGTGCAGAGGCTTGTGAGTTACTGAGATCCTGAGAGCTATCGATACCATCTGGAGTTTATCCATCTTGCACTTTGCTCCTGGCAGGTGCTAAATTCAGTAGAAGTTTCCAGAGCAATCCAGCCAAGGTGTCAGTGGCGGAGCTGGCAGAAGGCGATGACACGTCACAACGATAGTGAAGACGGAAGAAAGCTGCGGCAGTGAAAGGTTACCAGTTATCTTGCATTGCTGACTCTGACCTGGTCTGTCAAGGGCTGCCCATGCACAGTCACACACAGGCATTCCTCATTAAAGGAATGCACCCTAACATCGCGGTTATGTGGATCCAAATCCTCCTCTATAGGTGGCTGAGGATCCAGTAATAGACAGCCTCTTTGGAGAATATCATACTTGACTCAAGTGGTTGCACTACTAATACTGTCTGCTAATACAGGAACTTTGTTGCTGGGTTACAGGCTACAGGCAGTGGAGAGGAAGAGAAGACTGGCTGACTTGCAGAAGGAGTAAGAGGAGCCCTTTCTGGTTGGCTGCTGGTGGCTAATGATGATCCGCAAGGGACCGCTACTTTTCAGGTTATATGTTTGCTCCGTGGCAAGATGACAATGGAGCAGTACGATTGAATGTTTTTGCTGAGTCACGTTAGCCATGGGGCACGCTGGGCAATGGACGGGGGGGGGGGGGGGAGCAATGAATCAGGCCTAAAACATGCATACTGTACTCAAAAGCCCGCGTGAAAAGAGGGAGCCCTCCCTGCATCGGAGGCCCAATCGATTCACTGTTCGACCAATCAATTGGCCGCATGAGCATCGGCCATGTCCTCACTATTGATCTGATACGGCTCACAGTTTGTGACCTGGATGGCAGAATTAATAGCCAAGTTTGTGGATGATAAAAAGCTGAGTGGAGGGGCAGGTATTGTGAGGAAACAGGGTGTCTGCAGAAGGATTTGAACAAGTTAAGAAAACGAGCAAAGAAATGGCAGATGAATATAGTTCAATGAAGTGTATGGTGACACGCTTTTGGAGAAGGAATAAAGATGTAGACTCTTTACTAAATGGGGAGTGAATTCAGAAATCACAATTTCTTGTGCAGGATTCCCAAAAGGTTAACTTGCAAATTGAGCTGGTGGTAAGGAAGGCAAGTGTAATTCACTTGCAGAGGATGAGAATATGAAAGCAAGGATGTAATGCTGAGGCTTTATAAGGCATCTATCAGACAGTATTTGGAGTACTGTGAGCAGTGTCGGGTCCCATATCTAAGAGGGGATGGACTGGCATTGGAGAGGGGCCCAGAGGAGGTTGACGAGAATGATACTGGGAATGAAAGAGTTAATGTATGAGCAGCATTTGATGACTCTGAGCCTGTACTTGCTGGTGATTAGAAGAACGCAGGGGAATCTCATTGAAATCTGCTAATTGTCAAAAGATTCTGAATTTCTTTAGCCTCCTGAGGAAGTAGAAATGTTGACGAACTTTCTTGCCTGCAATAGGTGGCAAGAACATGCAGGTGGGTAAAAGACAGCTAAGGAGAATGGAATTCCTGGATCCATCCCATGTCTTGGTGGCTTTAAGGATGAAGGAACAGGAAACTTGGCTTTGCAGGATTCCGCAGCAGACAAAATGAGCTCCTTGTGGATAGGTGGCCAAGCCAGGCGTGTGTGGGCGGGGTGGGGAGGGGGGGGTTGAGTGTGTTGGGGAGAGCAGGTGGACACATGATAGTTTCGTGTTCACGTATCACCTTCAACCTTATCCTCTCCACTCCACCTTTTTATTCTGTCATCTTATCCAGACCCAAAGAAAGGCCTTGGGCAGAAATACTGATTTTGTAGACACTGTCTCATCTGTTGTTCCTCCACATTAATGAGGCTGTCCATTGGTCAGGGTCGACCACGGATGTTGCATTCCAGCAAGTCAGGGCAGTACGATATGGAGAGCAAGCTTTCTCCCCCTCTACATGTCTCTGAGGGATCCAAGGGAATGGCAGACACCGATACAGTTTTACCCCAGCAGCATTGCAGGAGTTGCCAAAAAATATTGAACTCAGTGTAAGACTGCTTAGGGGCCCCAGCTCCGGGTTTTGCTTCACAGTTTACTCCCAAAGCCTTTCTCATGAGTAGGTATGGCCGCAAGGCACCAGAGAGTTGAGATGAGAGTTTTCCTTCTCCTCGATGAGCTGCCAACCACGGCTGATGATCCCCAATTGCCCAAAGTGACTGGTTTTAAGGCACCAGCAGCCTGCCTTTGCCACTTCTCCTGTCAGTAGAAATGGTTCCACTGGGCTTAGTAACCAAGTCACACATGAATGCCAGGAGCTGGACTTGGTTGTCAGAGGCTATTTGAGGTGCATGCCATTGGGAGCATTTAATAGGCAGTGGGAGCTTATCCACACTGCCAGCCCTGGCAACGTAGGTGACAACAGAGCTTCCAGATGAGCTCAATGACCTCTATTCTCACTTTGACCGTCAAAACATGGAGGAAATGTCACAAACTCTCACAGCCTCTGATGAACCTGTGATTTCAGTCTCTGAGGCTGATGTGAAAGCATCCTTTAAGACGATGACCCTACAGAAAGCCCAGGTGGAATACCTGGCTGAATACTTTGACCTGTGCTGCAGTGCTCACTGAGATCTTCAACCTCTCACTTCAGCAGTCTGAGGCACCCACCTGCTTCAAACAGCCTTCAATTACACCAGTGTCTAAAAACAACGTGGTAAACTCCCTCATTGCTTATCATCAAGTAGCACTTACATCCACTGAGATGAAGTGTTTTGAGAGGTTAGTGATGAAACATATCAACTCCCGCCTGAGAACTGACTTGGATCTGCCTGAACTTGCCTACCAAGACAACAGTTCCACAGCAGATGCCATCTCATTGGCTCTTCACTCAGCCCTGAAGCATTAAGATAGCAAAGACACATACATCAGGATGACAGCTCAGCATTTAATACCATCATCCCCTCAAAACTAATCGATAAGCTCCACTACCAGGGCCTCAGTGCCCCCTTGTGCAATTGGATCCTGGATATCCTCACTTGCAGACCCATTTAGTTTGGAATGGCAACATCTCCTCCATAATCTCCATAGCACAGGTGCACCACAAGGCTGTGTGTTTAGTCTCTGCTCTACTTGCTTTACACCTATGACTGTGTGGGTAAGCACAGCTCCAATGCCATATTCAAGTTCAATAAAGACACTACTGTTGTCGGCTGAATCAAAGGTGATGATGATCAGGACAGAGGAGGGAGATTGAAAATCTGGCTGAGTGGTGCCACAACAACAACCTCTCACCCAATGTCATCAACACCAAAAAGCTTTTGACTTCCAAAGGAGGAAACCAAAGCCCTCATTGGAGGATTAGATGTGAAGAGGGTCAGCAACTTTAAATTCCTCGGTGTTATCACTTCAGAGGACCTGTCCTGGGTCCAGCATGTAAGTTCAATGACGAAGAAATCACGCAAGTGCCTCTATTCCTTAGGAGTTTGTGAAGATTCATCATGACCTCTAAAACTTTGACAAAATTCTATAGATGTATGGTGGAGAGTATATTGACTGTCTGCATCACAACCTGGTATGGAAACACTAATGCCCTTGCATGGAAAAGCCCACGATAAGTAGTGGATATGGCCCTGTCCATCATGGGCAAAGCCCTTCTCACCATTGAGTGAAGTCCTCCCCACTGGAGTGCTATCGCAGGAAAGCAGCGCCCATCATCGATAACCCCCACCACACAGGCCATGCTCTCTTTTCGCTGCTACCATTGGGATGGAGACACAGACCCTCAGGATTAACACCACCTTGTTCAGGAATAGTTTACCAACCATCAGGTTCATGAACCAAAGGAGATAACTTCACTTGCTCCATTACTGAAATTTTCCCACAAACTTTGGACTCACTTTCAAGGACTCTTCATCTCATGGTCTCAATATTTATTGCTTATTTATTCATTATATTTCTTTCTTCTTGTCTTCTTTTGTATTTGCACAGTTTTTGTTGTCTTTTGCACAATCATTGTATTTTCTGCTCTGTTGGGTGCAGTCTTTCATTAATTCTATCATATTTCTTGGATTTACTCAGAATGCCTGCAAGAAAATTAATCTCAGCACTGTATATAGTGACATACATGTACTTTGATAATAAATGTTACTTTGAACTTTGAACTCTAACCTGGGCTTTCAGTATTTGATTGGTTTCAATATGATCCTCCCTTATTCTTCTAAACTCCTGCGAGTACGAGCTATCAAAAGCTCCTCATACATTAACACTTTCATTCCCAGAATTGTTCTCCTGATAAGATCTGTGACTAGGTCTGTAAAATACTGCAACTGGTCTTCCTTGTTGAGCTTTTGTTTGACTTTTCATTTGTCTCGGTGGATTGCATTAAACACTTCCCTATCAATTCTTCTGAACAGCCAACTGAAGGGACGAACTCATTGGCTTGGTCCAGTGATTTTCTGCCCAAAGTGCAGATTCCACAGGATGTGGTTAAAAAGCTGCAGCCAAACTGGCGCCAGACCAGCGCACTGTGTTGGGTATAAGGCTTCAGAAGGGGTATGATTCAGAAGCAGCCATTCCAAACAAGGCTCTGCTACCCTCCAGTAACATAGGGCCAACGATTTAACAGGAATTTTCGAAAGGACGCAGATCACTACTTGTGCCAAGTCCATGTTTCGAATGCGAGTCTGTTCCATCTGCTTGAATCCGAACAATTTTCCAGCCAAGTTCAGCAAACACAGCTCTGTAAATTCTCCTCCTCCCCTGAGTAAAACATATTGTTTCCGGTCAGTATGGCAGAGTACCGCCTGTGTGTGGCATAGCATGACAGGAGAAACTCCTGGGTGAGAATGAGAGTTGTCACCTCACTGTGACTCGGGTAACAGAAATAAATACCAGGGTGATTTCTCATCTTACGAGAACAATTAACACCAGGAGTCACACATTCTCCCCAGTTGGCAGTGAATCCCACCACCCCCCAACCCAGTTGGGGGTTCAAGAGTAACAGTTTATTGATACTTGTAACTGACTGAGTGGGCTAAAACAGGGTGTTTCAGGAAACCATGAATGAAGGTGATGCTGAGAAAGATTTGCAGAGGGCTAGAAGGATCCTAGGGGTCAGCCTGGAGAATTAGGCCAAATGCTCTGATTCTGAGCTATACATTTTTATTTATTGATTTGGAGTTACAGCATGGTAACAGGTTCTTCCAGCCCAACGAGCCCGCGCCGCCCAATTACACCCAAATAATCAATAAACCTGCTGGCCTGTACGTCTTTGGAACGTGGGAGGAAACCAGAGCATCCGGGGGAAATCCACGCAGTTATGGAGAGAATGTACAAACTCCTCACAGACAGAGATGGGAATAGAACCCTGGTCGCTGGTGCTATTGTGCTGCCTTGCACAATAATGGATACACCAGGTCTTTTCCTTTGTCTTGTTCAGAAGACATAACAGTGCCAAGAATACCCAACCTATCATCTCTCCTAGGTAGCAGCACAGCCCCCATGCTGGCCGCACATCGTCCAACACCCCATGCCTGTGAGCCTGGAGGCCCAGAGGCCTGTCCTGCGGTTGGAGGCCTTTCTGTGTGTGTGAATGGTAGGTGGATGGGAGGGAGGAAAAGGCTGAACATGGTGGACATGCTATGTTGGCATCGGAATCTGTGGTGACACTTGTGGACTGGCCCCAGCAAATCCTTAGGTTATGTCAGTTATTAACACAAACAAGGTATTTCACTGCATGTTTCAATGTACATGCAGTACATGAATCTGAATCTGCACCTCCAAAAGCCATTTTGTGGCTTGAAGGAAATGGATTTTAGAAGCAGATTCAATGCAGGGACACATACATGTTTAGCCCTACATTCTGGGAATAAATTTCAAGGCAAGGTTCTCAACTTTAGTTAGATCAATCAAGCTGTTAAGGACTAGTATCAATGACCCCAACATGTTCAATTTTAATTTTGAAGTTTGAACTTTGACTTTTTCCTCAGTCTACTGCAACTGTTTTGTATACACAACAAATCAACAGTTAAACACAATTGCATTTGATAACTTAACTTCATACTTGTAAGTCACAAGTAATGGAAGAACTGCAATTTGGGTTCGGAAGAAAGCAGTTTTCTTGGAGGTTGTATGGCTGGAGATCAAAGAGAAGTCAAAGGCATGTTCAGATACAGATTCTGATTCATTTAGTTATCACATGTACAAGTCTTAGGCACATGGATATAGCTAAGGTACCTAAGACCTTTGCACGTTACCGTAGTAATTTAATGTATTGCATTGTAATGCTGCAAAGAAAATTCATGACATATGTGAGTTATGATAAACCTGATTCTGATATGGGTCTGTATTGTGGAATGAGAGTGGGAAGGGGGCAGGGAAACCATAAGTCTGTAAGACATAGGAGCAGAATTAGGCCATTCAGCCCATCACATCTGCTCTGCCATTTCATTGTGACTAATCCCACTCAACCCCATACACCTGCCTTCTCACCATATCCTTTGACGCCCTGACCGACCAGGAAACTACCAACTTCCTCCCACAGACTTGGCCTCCACCGCGGTCTGTGGCAGAGCATTACACAGATTCACTATTCTCTGGCTAAAAAGTCCCTCCTTACCTCTGTTCTAAAAGGTGCCCTTCAATTTTGAGGCTGTGCCCTCTAGTTCTGGATACATCCACCAGAGGGAAACATCCTCTCCACATCCACCCTATCTAGTCCTTTCAACATTCAGTAGGTTTCAACGAAATCCCCGTGCATTTTTCTAAATTCCGGTGAGTATAGACCCAAAGTTGCCAAATGCTCCTCATATGTTAAGTCTTTCATTCCCAGAATCATGCTCGTGAACGTCTTCTGGACTCTCTCCAATGACAACACATCCTTTCTGAGATATGGAGCCCAAAACAGTTGACGATTCTCCAAGCGTGGCCAGACTAGTGTCTTATAAAGCTTCATCATTATCTCTTTGTTTTTATATTCTATTTCCCTTGAAATAAATGCCAACATTGCATTTGCCTTCTTTACCACAGACTCTACCTGTAAATTAACCTTCTAGGAGTCTTGCACGAGGACTCCTAAGTCCCTCTGCACTTCTAATGTTTGAACCTTCTTCCCATTTAGATAATACTCTGCACTATTGTTCCTTTCACCAAAATGCAATATCATACATTTCCCAACACTGTATTTCATCTGCCATATTTTTGCCTATTCTTCCAATTTGTGTAAGTCCTGCTGCAATCACATTGCCTCCTCAGCACTACCTACCCCTCCACCTATCTTCATATCATCCACAAACTTTGCCACAAAGTCATCAATTCCATTAATTAAATCATTGACAAACAATGTGAAAAGTAATGGTCCCAATACTGACCCCTGAGGAACACCAGTAGTCACAACAGTCAACCACAAAAGGCCCCCTTTATTCCCACTCACTGCCACCTGGCTGTCATCCATTTCACTATCTATGCCAGTATCTTTCCTGTAATGCCATGGGATTTTATCTTGTTAAGCAGCCTCATGTGTGGCACCTTATCAAATAATTTCTAAAAATCCAAGGAAGTGATATTCACTGCCTCTCCTTTGTCCACCCTGCTTATTGCTTCCTCAAAGAACTCTAACAGATTTGTCAGGCAAGATTTCCCTTCACAGAAACCATGCTGACTTTGACTTATTTTATCATTAGTCTTCAAGTGCCCTGAAACCTCAACCTTAATGATAGACCCCAACACTTTCCCAACCACTGAGATTAGGCTAACTGGCCTATAATTTCCTTTCTTTTGCCTTCCTCCCTTCTGAAAGAGTGGAGTGACATTTGCAATCTTCCAGACCATGCCAGAATCAAGTGATTCTTGAAAGATCATGACCAATGCATCCGTTCTCTCTTCAGAACTCTGGGATGTCATCTATCTGGCCTATGTGACATTCACCTGAAGACCTTTGAGTTTGCCTAGCACTTTTTCCTTTGTAATAGCAATGACACTCACTCCTGCTCCCTGACACTTATGGACCTCTGGCACACTGCTAGTTTCTTCCACAATGAAGATTGATACAAAGTACCCATTACGTTCATTTGCCTTTCTTTGTCCCCCATTACTACCTCACCAGCATCATTTTCTAGTGGTCCAATATCAACCCTCACCTCCCTTTTACAGTTTATAGGACTGAAAAAGCTTTTAGCATCCTGCTTTGTATTATTGGCTAGTTTGCCCTCATATTTCATTGTTTCCCTTTGTATAACTTTTTAGTTACCTTCTGTTGGATTTTAAAAGCTTCCCAATCATCCAACTTCCCGCTCACTTTTACTGTTTCATATGCTCTCTCCTTGGCTTTTATGCAGTCCTTAACTTCAGCCACTGTTTCCTACCGCTGCCATTTGAAGAATTTCTTCCTCTGTGGGATATATCTATCCTGCACCTTGTGAAATATTCCCAGAAACTTCAGCCACCTCTACTCTGCCATCGTCCCCACCAGTATCCCCTTCAAATCCACCTGGCAAGCTCCTCTCTCATGCCCCTGTAATTCCCTTTATTCCATTGTGATACTGATACATATGACTTATGCTTCTCCCTCTCAAATTGAGAGGGGAATCATGGGGGTTGGGAAAAGGGGAAGGGAGAGCAGAGGGAGCAGGATGCACCAGTGAGACATACTGTAATGATCAATAAACCAAATGGTGTCTCAGGGCTGAGTGTGTCTGTACCCGCTTCACACTCCTCTGTCCCTGGCACTCCTTCTCTGCCACCTGTCCCATACCCTCCCACGGTGCTCCACCTTCATCATTCCCAACATACTTTGCTCCCGCCAGATTTACAAACTCGCTCTCCACTCCACATTGACAAATACAGTATTCTGCAAAAGTCTTCGGGACCTTAGCTATACATACAAGTCTAAGACTTTTGCACAGTACTGTACGTTGAAACACAGTTACCAACACAACCTAGGGTGTGCTGGGGCAGTTCGCAAGTGATATTGTGGAATAATGGAGTCCTGCCTGATGTTAGTAGCAAGAAGACAGCATAGTGTGGATGATGGAAAGAAGAATAGTTTTCTATGTTGAAAAGCTTTAAGACATTGAAAACCAGCAAAACTGTTTGAAAGTGTTGCAGGAAAGATACACAGCAGACGATATGTAAACAACAAGCTCCCAGAAGCAGCACCTTGAGAAAATCCAGAAAACAGTCTTGCTTGAGGAATGAAAATTGGCTTAAATCATGAAAACAGCAAAATAAATATAAATTTTTAGAGTACAGATAAAGTCCACAGGGACTATACAATCAAGTAGATAATGAGAGTGAATGCATTTCAAAATTCTGCTTCTTTATTAAATTATGGCTAATTTTTAAACAGACAAGTAGAGGAATGATGTTAATGGATTAACACAGTTAATCGTTGTTATGAATGAGACTCCAAGGACACGCAATTTAGCTGAAAGATGTTCTCCAAACCATGAGCAGAAGCCAGATTGCAGAGCAGTGTAACTGCACGGACATCCAGTTCAATCAGATACATTTCTCTGGCAGTAGCAAAGAAAATGACAACATATATAATTGCTAAACTGTCTGGGGGTGGGGGTGGGGGAAGGATGATCTAAATGCAAGGTTGAGACCTGTCTACAAGTTTAGTACATTTTGTATCAGATCATGTGCGTGCTTCCAAACTGCAGTGCAGCCAAGACATGTACAAGTTGTCCATGATGTGCCATAATTGACCCCATTATCCCACAGCCATTCTGTTAGACTCTGTGTTGACATACATTTTCAGCCACCCAGATGTGCATTCAGGGGAATGAGAAGCAGAAGCAAACGAAGTTTAATTTGCCTGGTCATATGCAGAGCCGAGATTAAAGCACATCTATTATTCAGATTCATTTTTTCATTTATTTATGAAACTTGCAGTGAAATCCTCCAGGCTCGGAGGTTTAGCTCAGTGCTAACAACCCTGACTGGTAAACAATGTTCCCCCTAATTTATAATGACCAGTGTGCGCAAAAATCTTGCGCTGTGCAATCTTGTGCCCAGTGGCGACAATATGTGTGCTCTGAATAATTTCTTCAATAAAAGCAGCCTAAGTAAGCCAGTTGTAAAATCTGCAGACAAGTCATCACAAACTCCACATCGTTAATACCACCTGCATCAGAAACTGGAAAAATAAATGTAATTGTGTACGATCGTGAAATATACTTAACATGCCAATGAGGTAGAGGGTGACAACCTTTTGTGCGCAGTTTAAATTCCTTTGCGTGCCAGCAGCAAAAGATGTGTGCGTGTGCAAACCTTAGAAGGAACACTGCTGGTAAAACAAAATTGTTACTGAAACAGCAATGGAGAATCCTTCTGTATTTGAGTGTGACGGTATTCCTGAGTTTCCGCTTGGATTTGCATGACTGACAGTAGTGAAAACTGAGAGGAAGCTACTGACACGATGAAGGAAGCCAGGAACACTGTCAGAAATGGAGGACCTTCATTGCTGCCCTAAATGCCAATGACATGATGGGCAGAAAGTTGGTATACAATGAAATGTGTCATTTGTGTAATCAACCAACACAATCTAAGGACAGACAAAGTACACTGCAGATGCTGTGGTCAAATCAACACGTACAAACGCAGACTGGGGACCGCTTCGTTGAGCACCTCCACTCCATCCGCCACAACAGACCGGATCTCCCGGTTGCCACCCACTTCAACTCTGCTTCACGTTCCCATTCAGATATGTCCAAACATGGCCTCATCATGGTTGGAGGAGCAACACCTCATATACCGTCTGGGTAGTCTCCAGCCCCTTGGCATGAACATCGAATTCTCCAACTTCCGGTAATTCCCCCTCTCTCTCCCTTCCACCATCCCACTTTCACTCTGCCTCCTCATCCAGCTGCTTATTACCTCCCTCATGATTCTTTCCTCCCCCCCCCGCCCCCCCCACACACAGACATTCCTCCAACTCCAGAATAGTCCTCCAGTCTCCAGTCTTCAGCCTTTGGGATTTGACTTTCCAACTTTGGGCTTTGGTGTTCCTACAGTGAACATCTCCAGATTCTGGATGTTCACCCAGTACTTTGTATCTCAGTAGGGTAGTGCTGTTTCAGAACTGGTCACACATCATCGCACAGCACAGCACTTCAGCACTCCTTCAACGTTACAGTTTTATACTGGACTACAATTCGGTCATAGCAGTATTTCGAAGGGGCTTGTTATGTTTTGTAATTCGAAAACATAAAAACTAATTGAAAGGAAAACATGTTAGGAGCCGAGAGTTGTGAGTCTTTGGTCATGTTTTTACTTTAAGTGAGGTACTTACATATGATGTGGTGGTGAGATAATGTAAGCCATTCATGTACTTTTACATATAACCCATAATGAATTATTTAAATTAACAAGATTGCTTAATCAAACAGTATATTTACAATATTACTGAAATGTTAGATACACAACAGGGCTGATAATGTGAGACAAGAGGGGGTGTGTCAGTATTTGGGAAGGATTGGGATATTTTCCCTCAATGGGAAGCTATTATTTCCCTCAAATGCTGTCACTATAAATCCACAGTAACACCTCAATGTTCTGGCTCACTGTTTAGCTATAGCTGTATTTAAACAGTATTAACAGAACTGTCAACTCAGGATCCTGCAAGAGGACCACAATCTTATCATGGTTTGGAGGTTTGTGTGCCTCAGTGACCCAGAGAGCTATACTGGCTGGAGTCAGGGATTTATGTTTTGGCTCTTGGTAGGCTCACCCATGCTCAACAGGTCAAAGGGTAGAGGCCAGACTATAAGTGATCCAGGTTCAAGGTGCAAACAAAATTATTATGGAAACAGCAATGAAGAATCCTTCTACATCTGAGTGTGACGGTATTCCTGAGTCTCCATCTGGGACTTGCATGACTGACAGTAGTGAAAACCGAGAGGAAGCCACTGACATGATGAAAGGACCTTAATTGCTGCCCTAAACACCAGCAGCATAATGGGCAGAATGTCAATTGAGGATGCAAACTCTTCAGGTAAACTTTGACACCGAACCACACCACATGATTTTAAGGCAGCTGACCAAAAGCCTTGCTAAAATTGGACTGGCTCAGTAGGTTCTACAGATATTATGGAGAGCATTTTAATCGGATGCATCACAATCTAGTATGCTGGCGCCATTGCACAGGATTAGGCAAAGCTGAAGAGGGTTGTAGCTCAGCCAGCTCCATCATGGGCACTAGGCTCCCCAGGATCGAGGATATTTTGAATAGGTGCTGCTTCCAGAATGTAGCATCCACCATTAAGAACCCTGACCATCCAGGTCATGCCCTCTTCTCATTATGACCATCAGAGCCTAAAAACCACACACTCATGTTTTAGGAACAGCTTCGTCCTCTCCATCATCAGCTTTCTGAACAAACAATGAATCTATGAACACTACTTCACTTTTTGCTCTCCTTATTTACTTGTTATATTTCTTATTGGAACTTCAATAAAATTTTAGATATTGCACTGTACTGCTACTGCAAAACAAAAAAATTCACAACATGTGTCAGTGATAATAAACCTGTTTCTAAGGTAGTGTACAGGAAAATTTGCATTTCATTGAACATAGAACATAGAATATAGACCATAGATAAGTATAGCCCTTTGGTTGATGATGTTGTGCTGACCTGCTAACCTACTCTAAGGTCAATCTAACCCTTCCTTCCCAAAGCTGGAGGAACTCAGCAGGTGAGGCAGCATCTATGGAGAGGAATAACCAGTCGATGTTTCAGTCTGAGATCCTTCATCAGGACTGGAAAGGAAGAGGGGAGAAGCCAGAATAAGAAGGAGGAGGGTGGGGAAGAAGGTCTAGCTGGAAGGCGATAGGTGTAGCCAGCTGGGTGGGAAAGGTAAAGGGCTTGAGAAGAAGGTAATTGATAGAAGAGGAGAATGGACTATGGGAGAAAGAATGAGGGGCACTAGAGGGAGGTGATAGGCAGGTGAGGAGAAGAAATCTCCTTACCTGCTTATCTCCCAAATAGCCTGCCATTTTTCTATCATCCATGTGTCTATTTAAGAGTCTCTTAAATGTCCCTAATGTATCTGCCTCTAACACCCTCCTTAGCAGTATGTTCCATAACCCACCACTCTCTGTGTAGAAAAACCTACCTCCACCATCCCTCCTATACTTTCCTCCAATTACTTTAAAATTATGCCCTCTCATATTAGCCATTTCCACCCAAGGAAAAAAGTGCTGACTGTCCACTCTATCTCTGCCTCTTCTGATCTTATACACCTCGATCAAGTCACCTCTCATCCTTCTTCGCTTCAAACAAAAAAGCCTGAGCTCGCTCAACCTATCTTCATAACACATGACATCTAATTCAGGCAACATCCTGGTAAATCTCCTTTACACCCTCACTAAATCTTCTACATCCTTCCCATAACGAGGTGACCAGAACTGAACACAATACTCCAAGTACTGTCTCGCCAGAGTTTTATAGAATTGCCACATTACCTCGCAGCTCTTGAATTCAATCCCCGACTAATGAGAGACAACACATCATACACATTCTTAACCATCTGATTGACCTGTGAGCAACTTTGAGGGATCTGTGGACATGGATCCCAAGATCCCTCTGTTCCTCCTCACCGCTGCAAACCCAACCAATAACCCTGAACTTTGCTTTCAAGCTTGACCTTCCAAAGAGAACCACTTTACACTGAACACCTACGCTCTGTCCGCCAGAGAAAGCAGGATCTCCCAGCGGCCACACATTTTAATTCCACGTCCCATTCCCATTCTGATATGTCTATCCATGGCCTCCTCTACTGTCAAGATGAAGCTACACTCAGTTTGGAGGAACAACACTTTATATATTGGCTGGGTAGCCTCCAACCTGATGGCATGAACATTGACTTCTCTAACTTCTGTTAATGCCCCTCCTCCCCTTCTTACCCCATCCCTGATATATTTAGTTTTTTCCCCCCTCCCCTTTTCTCTCTTTCTCTCTCACTGCCCATCACCCTGCCTGTTCTCCTTCTCCCTCTGGTGCTCCCCTCCTGCTTTCTTTCTCCCTAGGCCTCCCGTCCCATGATCCTTTCACTTCTCCAGCTCTGTATCCCTTTTGCCAATCACTTTTCCAGCTCTCAGCTTCACCCCACCTCCTCCAGTCTTCTACTATCATTTCACATTTCCCCTCCCCCTCCTACTTTCAAATCTCTTACTATCTTTCCTTTCAGTTAGTCCTGACGAAGGGTCTCGGCCCGAAACGTCAACAGTGCTTCTCCCTATAGATGCTGCCTGGCCCTGCTGCGTTCCACCAGCATTTTGTGTGTGTTGCTTGAATTTCTAGCATATGCAGATTTCCTCATGTTCACTTTACACTTTTCTGGATTGAACTCCATCTGCCGCTTCTCAGCCCAACTCTGCACCTTGTCAATATCATGTTGTACCAAAAAAACCTTAAATGCTATCCACAACTCCACCAATCTTTATGTCATCAGTAAACTTACCAACCCACCCTTCCACTTCCTCATCCAAGTCATTTATAAAAATCACAAAGAGCAGAGGTTCCTGAACAGATCGCTGTGAAACACCACTGCTCACCAGTTATAATAATGCCACCCTCTGCTCCATCTACTACCACCTTCTTTCACTTCTATTTTCTGTCCTGCTACAACCTCTCTGACCTTGACCTCCTGCAGCTCAAGAGAAACAGAGCAAATGTGTGTGTTACAGCTTCTGGTTTCCAAACTAATCTCAACAACCAATGATCCTGCAGTTTCCATTTGCACCTTCTCTTCTTACTAACACCTCCAGCCCCCCTTATGGCCCCACATTTGTCTTCCTCCGTCACCTGCTCCATCAATTAACCTCTTCTGCTTTCCACCCAAGCAGCAGACCTGTCTGTTTCTCCCATACTCCCTTTTCCTACAACTGATACTGGCTTTATGAAGAAGAAAGATTAACTTTATTTGTCACATGTACATAGAAATATCAAAACATACAGTGAAATGCATCGTTTGTGTCAACAGCCGACACAGTCCGAGGATGCATTGGGGGCAGCCCGCAAGTGTCACCATGCTCCTGGCACCAACATAACATGCCTACAATCTACTAACCCTCACCAGTATGTTGAAGGAAAGCTGAACACCTGGAGGAAACTCACACAGTCATAGGGACAACATACAGAATTGTTACAGGTAGCAGCAGGAATTGAACTCTGATCGCTGGTGCTGTAAACTGTAATGCTATGCTACCGTCCCACCCAATCTCTAACCTTTCCTCTGTTTTCTCTCAACTCAATGTATAAAAGCATGTAGACATGGTCAAGAAGATCAGTTGTTGTTCAAACCTAACATCAGAATGGGGTAGAAATGTGATCTAAGTGACTTTGATCACGGAATGATTGTTGGTGCCAGATGGGGTGGTTTGAATATCTCAGAAACTGCTGATCTCCTGGGATTTTCACACACAATGGTCTCTAGAGGTCATAGAGAATAGTGCAACAAACAAAAAGCATCCAGTGAGTGGTAATTCTGTGGGTGAACACCTTGTTAATGAGAGAGGTCAGAGAAGAATGGCCAGACTGGTTCAAGTTGTCAGGAGGGTAACAGTAACTCGGATAACCACGTGAAGAAGAGAATCTCTGAATGCACAACACATCGAACCTTGAAGTGGATGGGCTACAGCAGCAGAAGACCATGACCATACACTCAGTGGCCACTTTATTAGGTACCTAATGAATTGGACACTGAGTGTAAAGCAGCATCAGCTAATCCAGTGTATCTGTGACCTTTCGCAGCTTCTGGTTTACAGTTCAAAGGTCAACATAGCCGAATGCCATCAACCCGAGTTGTCACAAGCAGAGTTTTCAGGACAGAACTCAAAAGGGATTTACAAGCCAAGACATGATGAACCACAATGCAAAATAGCAAAATGCATGATTAAAAAAAAATCCCAGATGGAATGTCACACAGGCCTTATTAAGTAAATCACTTCTGGACGATTTGCTTGGCTCGAGCAGCTTGCTTATATCAGTGCCATTGCTAGACACAGAACTCCAGACTAAAGAGTCCCTTGATGATCATGAAATCCAACTGACACCTGCGGTCTGAATTAATTGAAGCAAAATGCGCAGTTTGTAAGAAGAGGAAAAAAACTGATCGAAAGCATCTGCTAACATTCCTACATTCCAACTCAGTCACATTGAGTGAGCAAAAACCGTTCCCTTGCTACTAAATGTCAGAAGATCTGCAAAGCATATCTACTTAAACGCTAGCATATGTTAGTAAACACTCCACATTCTTAGCTGTCCATATTTTATATTTGCACTATGTAAAACAAGATGTAATAGCTTAATTGTCAAATATCATGAGTGTTTTTTTCCCTCTATGGACCGGGTTCCATGCAGGAATTATTTGCTGTGTTTTGGTTCTTTCACAAGTAAGAGCATTCATAGTTTTCCCCTCATTGTTCTAAGATAGTGCTGGGCCTCTGACTTGATTGGCTGATGGGTTTTGAACTAGTGATGTACACTCAGTGACCAATTCATTAGATACGTCCTGTAGCTAATAAAGTGGCCGCGAAGTGTCTGTCTGTGGTCTTCTGTTGCTGTAGCCCATACACAACAAGGTTCTAAGTGTTGTGCTTTCAGAGATGCTCTTCTGCAGACCACTGTTGTAATACGTGGTTATTTGAGTTACTGTTACCCTCCTGTCAGCTTGAACCAGTCTGGCCATTCCCCTCTGACCTCTCTCATTAACAACGCTTTTCACCCGCAGAACTGCTGCTCACTGTACATTTTTTTTTGTTTCGCGCACCTTTCTCTGTAAATTCTAGAGACTGTTGTGCATTAAAATCCCAGCAGATCAGCATCTTCTGAGATACTCAAACCACCCCGCCTGGCACCAATGATCAATCCACAGTCAAAGTCACTTAGATCACATTTCTTCCCATTCTGTTTGATTTGAACAACAACTGAAGCTCTTGACCATGTCTGCATGCTTTTATGCAGAGTTGCTGCCACGTAATAGGTTGATTAGCTATTTGCATTAACAAACAGGTGTAAAGTCATACTTAATAAAGTGGATAGTGAGTGTCTGTTAGTAGGCACAAAATGTCAACTGGACACAGGTTGACCACACAGGAAAAGGAGAACATACTTCTGCTGAAAAGTCACAAAATGAGGCTATTTACCCAATCAGTTAGACTATGGTTAATCAAACTGCCCTTGTGAAATATTCGTTGTCCTGTGCTAAGGAAAAATATCTATCAGTTTGAGCTGAAAAATCATACCTAGCTCCACAGCTATTATAAGACCTTAAGGTATATGAGCAGAATTAGGCCAGTTGGCCCATCGATGCTGCTCTGCCATTTCATTGTGGATGTTCCAATTTTACTCTCAGCCCCAAATCTCCTGCCTTCTCCCTGTATCCCTTCATGCCCTGACTAATCAAGAACCTAACAACCTCAGCCTGAAATATACATAAATCAGCCGACTGTGGCCAAGAATTCCACAGATCCACCACTCTTTGTTGAAAGACATTCCTCCTCATTTCTCTTCTAAAAGGACACCCCTCTATTCTTAGGCTGTGTCCTCTGGTCTTAGACTCTCCCACCATAGGAAACATCCTTTCCACATCCACTCTATCAAGGCTTTTCGCCATTCACCATGTTTCAATGAGATCACCCCTCATTATTTTGAATTCTCGTGAATGTAGGCCCAGAGCCATCAAATGCTCCTCATACATCAAGCCTTTCAATCCTGGAAACATTTTTGTGAACGTTCTTTGAATCCACTCCAGTTTCAGCACATCCTTTCTAAGATGAGGGGCTCACAATACTCCAAGTGAGACCTCACCAGTGCTTTATAAATCTCACCATTACATTCTTGCTTTTATATTCTAATCCTCTTGAAATGAATACTAACATTGCATTACCTTCCTCACCACAGACTCAACCTGCAAATTAACCTTTAGGGAATCCTGCACAAGGACTCCTAAGTCTCTTTGCATGTCAGCTTTTTGCATTTTCTCTCCATTTAGAACACAATCAAACCTTTAATTTCTTCTACCAAAGTGCATGGCCAGACACTTCCTGACACTGTATTCCATCTGCCATTTATTTGCCCCTCCTAATTTGTCTAAATCCTTCAGTAACTTCTCTACTTCTTCAAACCTAGCTTTTTAATCTGCAAACTTTCCATTATCCAAATCATTGACATACAGCATAAAAAGAGGTGGTCCCAACACAGACCCCTATGGAACATCACTAGTCACTGGCAGCCAACCAGAAAAGGCTCTCTTTATTCCCACTCTTTGTCTCCTGCCAATCAGCTTTATCCGTGCTAGCACCTTTCCTGTAATACCATTGGCTTGTGGCTTGTTGAGCAGCCTCATGTGTGGCACCTTGTTAAAGGCCCTCTGAAAATCCAAGTACACCACATCCACTGCATCCCCTTTGTCTATCCTGCTTGTTATTTCTCCAAAGAATTCCAACAGATTTGTCTGGCAAGATTTTCCCTTGAGGAAAACATGATAACTATGACCTATTTTATCATGTGTCTTCAAGTACTTTGAGACCTCATCCTTAATAATTGACTCCAACATCTTCCCAACCACTGAGGTCAGACTGACTGGCCTATCATTTCTTTTTTTCTGGCTCTCTCTCTTCTTGAAGAGTGGAGCGACATTTGTAATTTTCCAGTCTTCTGGAGCCACTCCAGAATCTAGTGATTCTTGAAAGGTCGTTACTTATGCCTCCACAATCTCTTCAGCCTCCTCTTTGAGAACCCTGGGTGTATACCATCTGGTCCAGGTGACTTGTCTACCTTCCGATGTTTCAGCTTCCCAATAACCATCTTTCTGGTAATGGTAACTTCACACATTTCATGATCCCTGACACCTGGAACTTCCACCATACTGCTAGTGTCTTCCACTGTGAATACTGATGTAAAGTTCTTATTTAGTCAGTCCACCATGTCATTGTTCCCCTTTACTACCTCTCCAGCATTGTTTTTCAGTGGTCTGATATACACTCCTGCCACTCTTTTACACTTTATGTATTAAAGTACCTTTCAGTATCTCCTTCAATATTATTAGCTAGCTTCCTTTCATATTCTACCTTTATCTTAAGACTTTTTTTGTTGCCTTTGCTTGATTTTTAAAAGCTTCCCAATCCTCTAACTTCCCATTAATATTTGTTCTATTATATGCCCTCTCTTTGGCTTTTATGTTGACTTTGACTTCTCTTGTTAGCCACGGTTGTGTCATCTTGCCTTTAGAATACTTCCTCTTTGGGATGTATATATCCCATGGCTTCCAAATTGCTTCCAGAAATTCCAGTTATAGACTCCATACAGCACAGAATTAGGCACTTCGGCCCCACTACCCTATGCTAACCAAGGTTCCATCAGGCCATAAGACACAGGAGCAGAATTAGGCCATTTGGTCCTTTGAGTCTGCTCCTCTGTTCCATCAAGGCTGATTTATTATCCTTCTCAATCCCATTCTCCTGCCTTCTCCCCACAATCTAGGACATCTAAGCGAGTCCCATTTGCCTGCATTTGGCCCACATCCTATCCATGTACAGCTCCAGGCACCTGTTAATGTACCTGCCTCAAACACTTGCTCTGGCAGCTCATTCCAAATATTGACCACCATCTGGATGGAAAAGGTACCGCTCAGGTTCTTATTAGATCTCTTGCTTCTCACCTTAAACCTGTGCCTTCTAGTTCTTGATTGCCCAGTCCTACGTAAAAGACAGTGCACATTCACAATGACCATCATAATTTTAAGTCTGTTGAGAGGAAATTTTAGAATATAGAAGTTCTGCCTATAATTTCTCCACTGAGTAAGCTGGCAATGCAAACTAAGATTCAGAATCAGATTTAATATCACTGGCAAATACCTTGAAATTTGATGTATTGTGGCAGCAGTATATTGGAATATACAATAAAAACTATAAATGACAGTAAGAAATTTAGATATTAAAATAAATAATTAATGCAAACAGAGTTTAAAAGAAAGTAGTGAGATAGTGAGGTTCATTGTCCATTCAGGAATCTGATGGTGGAGGGGAAGAAGCTGTTCCTGAATCACTGAGTGTGTGTCTTCAGGCTCCTGTACCTCCTCCCTGATGGCGGAGGGGAAGAAGCTGTTCCTGAAATGTTGAGTGTGTGTCTTCAAGCTTCTGTACCTCCTCTCTCATGGGATCTTGAATGAGAACATTTCAAAGTTCAAAGTAAATTTTATTTTCAAAGTACGTAATGTAAATGTCACCATATACAACCCTGAGATTCATTTTCTTGCAAACGTAATCAAAAAATCCATAATAGAATCAATGAAAGACCATACCAACTTGTGCATTCAACCAGTGTGCAACAACCTCTGCAAATACAAAAAAAAATTAAGAAAAAAAGCAATAAATATTGAGAACATGAGATGACGAGTCCTTGAAAGTGAGTCCACAGGTTAAGGGAATATTTCAGAGATGGGGTGAGTGAAGTTGAATGAATTTATCCTCTCTGGTTCAAGAGCCTGATAGTTGAGGGGTAATTATTGTCCTTGAACCTGGTGGTGTGAGTCCTGATGCTCCAGTACCTTTTTCCTGATTGCAGCAGCAAGAGGAGAGCATGTCCTGGGTGGTGGGGTCCCTGATAATAGAGCTGCTTTCCTACAACAGCACTTTATGTAAATATGTTCAATGGTGGGGAGTGCTTTACCTCTGATAGACTGGGTCGAATCCACTACTTTTTGCAGGATTTTCTGTTCAAGGGTATTGGTATTTCCATACCAGGCTCTGATGCAGCCAGTCAATATACTCTCCATCACACGTCTATAGAAGTTTGTCAAAGTTTTAGGTGACATATTGAATCTTTGCAAACTCTTAGGAAGGCGCTGTGAGATTTCTTCGTAATTGAATTTGCATGCTGTGCCCAGGATGGTCCTCTGAAATGATAACAACTCTGACCCCCCCCCCCCCCCCCCCCCACCGATGAGGACTGGCTCATGGGCTTCTGGTTTCCTTCTCCTTAAGTCAATAATCAGGTCCTGGTCTTACTGACATTGAGTGAGAGGTTGTTGTTATGGAACCACTTTGCCAGATTCACAGTCTATGAAAAGGGCATGTTCTGGTTAATGGGGGTCCTCAATGATTGAAGATGTCCTCAATGTTGTGGAGGCTAATGACATGATGCAACTGGCTGAGCCTGCAATGTCCTGCAGGTTTTTGCCAGCTCATATATCTGTCTAAATGCCTTATAAACAATTTTGTCTTGTGTGTTTCCACCTCAACCACCGGCAGCAAGTTCCAGGCGCCAACCACCCTCTGCATTCAACACCTGCCTTGTAAGTGCCCTTTAAACTTTCTCCCTCTCACCTTAAATGTGTGCCTTCCACCTTGGGAAATAGGCTCAGATGCTCTTGCTGTCTAGTGGACCTCTTAAATGTGAACAATCCATGGCCTCCTCTACTGTCGCAATGAGGCCACACTCAGGTTGAAGGAGCATCTGGTCTGGGTAGCATCCAACCTGACAGCATGAACATCGATTTCTCAAATCTCCGGTAATGCGATCCCTACACCCCCACCCCCCTCCACCTTCACCATTCCCCATCCCCTTTCCCTCTCTCACTTTATCTCCTTACCTGCCCACTGCCTCCCTCTGGTGCTTCTTCCCCCTTTCTTCTATGACTTTCTGTTCTTTCCTATCAGATCCCCCCTTTTCCAGCCCTATATCTCGTTTACCAATCAACTTCCCAGCTCTTTCTTTCCCCTCCCCCTCCCAGTTTCACCTATCACCTTGTGTTTCTCCCTCCCTCCCCCACCTTTTAAAACTACTCATCTTTTTTTCTGCAGTCAACTGAAGGGTCTCCACCTGAAACGTTGACTGTATTTTTTTCCATTGATGCTGCCTGGCATGCTGAGTTCCTCCAACATTTTCTGTGAGTTGTTTTGGATTTTCAGCATCTGCAGATTTTCTCTTGTTTATGATTGGTTTACACCAGATGACTTGTTACAACCCAGATGTCATCCTCTGCCAACAGAGCAAATACTTTTGTAAAGAACTCCGACTCAAATTCAGATTTATTTATTATGTACATCAAAGCCGGAATCAGAATCAAGTTTAATATCATTGGCATCTGTCGTGAAATTTGTTATTTTGCAGCAGCAAGCAGAGTGCATTACATAATAAGAGCTATAATTTAGACCAGAAGACCATAAGACATAGGAGCAAAATTAGTCTGCTCCACCATTCCATCATGGCTGATTTTATTATCCCTCTCAACCCCGTTCTTTTGCCTTCTCCTTGTAACCTTTGTCACCCTGATTAATCAAGAACCTATCAACTGCCGCTTTAAATATATCCAATGACTTGGTCTGTGGCAATGGATTCGACAGATTCACCACCCTCTAAGTAAAGAAATCTTCCTCATCTCTGTTCTAAATGGATGTCCATCAATTCTGAGGCTGTGCCCGCTGGTCCTAGACACCCCACTCTAAATAACCTCTTTCCACATCTACTTTATCCAGACCTTTCAATATTAAATAGGTTGCAATGCAATTCCCCTCATTCAAAAGCAGGATGTAATGTTGAGACTTTATAAAGCACTGGAGAAGCCTAGGTTGGATTATTATGAACAGGTTTGGGCTCCTTGTTTTACAAAGGATGTGATGAAACTGGAGAGTGTTCAAAGGACGTTCACAAAAATGATTCCAGGATTGAATGACTTGTCATATGAAGAGTGTTTGATGGCTCTGGATCTGTATTCACTAGAATTCAGAAGAATGAGGGGTGACCTCATTGAAACCTATTGGATGGTGAAAGGTCATGATAAAGTGGATGTGGAGAGGATGTTTCCTATGGTGGGAGATTCTAAGACCAGAGGACACAGCCTCAAAATAGAGGGTGTCCTTTTAGAATAAAGAGGTATTTCTTTAGCCAGAGAGTGGAGAATCTGTGGAATTCATTGCTACAGGCATCTGTGGAAGCCAAGGCTTTATGTATATTTAAGGAAGAGATTGATAGATTCTTGATTGGTCAGGGTATGAAGGGATATGGGGAAAAGGCAGGAGATTGGGGTTGAGAGGAAAATTGAATCAGTAATGATGAAATGGCAGAGCAGACTCAATAGGCCAAATGGCTTAGTTCTGCTCTTTTATCTTATGGTTTTATTCTTCTAAGGTCCAGCAAGTAGAGGCCCGGAGACATCAAATGCTCCTCGTATGTCAACTCTTTCATTCGTGGGATCGTTCTCATGAACACCCTTTCCAAAGCCAGCGCATCCTTTCTTAGATAAGGAGCCCAAAACTGCTCACAACACACCAAGTGCCATCTGACCACTGCCTTATCAAGCTTCAGCTTTACATCCTTGCTTTTGTATTCTAGTGTCTTGAAATGAATGCTAACATTTCATTTGCCTTCCTTACTACTGGCTTAACCTGCAATTTAACCTTCAGGGAATCCTGCATGAGGACTCCCAAGTCCATCTGCAGGACTACGGGATATTACAAGAAGAAATATAAATAAAATTAAATAAGTAATATAAAATAAGAGCAAAGAAAAAGAAAAAAAATACATAATGAAATGTGTCGTTTGCATTTACAACCAGCCACATGTTCTATTGCCAACATATCATGCCCCCAATGCTCGGCAGAACAACACAGAACACAACAAGCAACAAAACAACACAATGAACCAAGTTATTTTCCACACATGTCAGATAACTTCATGGCCACTCATTTACTGATGTTGTTTTAATTCTACCTCCAGAATTTTGGATCCAGTTTAAATTCTCAAAATGCCATGCTGGGATACGAACTCACATTCCTAGGCCTATTAGTCCTGGCCTTTGGGTTATTCATTTAGTAACTTTAGCTCTCACTCCCTTACACTAGTGTTCAGATTCAAACCGCAGGAGTGTTGGCTTTCTTAGTGTTTGTAGAGCCAGGATTCTCATATTTTCTTGTTTCCTCCAGGGGACATTAAAGAGTGTATAACATTACAGAAATATGCTATTCACTCTTCCTGTGAGTAGAAAATGCTTCCCTCTTATGTCCAGTTATAATACGATTGACGTATGTGAAATTAATGTAAGTTTGCATAAGAGAAAAGGCTAAAGAGATGCCAAGTTCTTTCCAAATTGTGCTAAGAATTTTACTTTTCAATTCTTAGATAGAAAGGACAAGATTGCGAGCAGATCATTGGAATGTATCAAGATAGCAGATGTTTTTCAAAAGAAAAGTAATTTAAATATATCAAAAAGGTCAGAACACAAATAATGAATCATTGGGTCATTCAGCATGGAAACATGCCCTTCAGTCCAACTCATCCAAGCTGACTTTGAGGCATGGTGCATTGGTCCCATCTGCCCCAAGGCCTTCCAAACCCTCCTAATGATGTTTTAAAAATGGGAATAACTTCATAGTGATAGATTTGATAGAGACACATTACTGTCCAAAACTCTTAGGCACATATACATAGCTAGGGTGCCTAAGACTTTTGCATAGTACTGTAGTACTGCACTGTACTGCTGCCACAAAAAACAAATTTCATGACCAATGTGAGTGACGATAAACCTGATTCTGATATGGGTCTCTTTTGTGGACTGAGAGTAGGAAGGGGGCAGGGAGAAGGGAATCAAGGTTGGGAAAAGGGGAAGAGAGAGGGGAGGGAGCAGGAAGCACCAGAGAGAAATTGGTTAATAAACCAGTTACTTGGAATCAGATGACCTTGCCTGCTGTCTCAGGGCTGGGAGTGCAAGACTGGAGAATAAAGATGAGGAGTCCATCAGGACTGGAGAAAAAAATGCTAAGTCAGAGTCTGAGTCTCAATCCACATCATCTTTTCTGCTGAAGGGTCTCAGCCTGAAACATAAATTGTACTCTTTTCCATAGATGCTGCCTGGCTTGCTGAGTTCCTCCAGCATTTTGTGGAAATTGCTTGGATTTCCAGCATCTGCAGATTTTCTCTTGTTTGTGATCCTTTGCTCCTGCCAGATTTACAAACTTGGTCTCCGCTCCACGTTGACCAATACAGTACTGAATTGTGCAAAAGTCTCAGGCACCCTAGTTATATATACGTGCTTATGACTTTTGCACAGTACTGATTATAAAATTGTGATAGGTAGAGATAAGGTAAATGCAAGCTGTCTTTTTACACTGAGATTGAGTGAGACCGGAACTAGAGGTCATGGGTTAGAGTGAAAGGTGAAAAGTTTACTAGGAACTTCTTCCCTCAGGCGGTCGTGAGAGTGTGGAATGAGCTGCCAGCAGAGGTGAAGTCTGTGAGCTTGATTTTAACACTTAAAAAAGGTTTGGATAGGTACGTGGATGGGATGGGTATGGAGGGCTGTGGTCCAGGACTAGGCAGAAGGAACATGTTTCTGTGCTGTAGTGCTCTATGACTCTATGGTTCAAAAAATGTAGCAATTTAGCTGGCAGCTGCAAACAACTTCAATTAATTAATTAATATTTGAATATTGCTCATTGCATCAGCCTGAATGCTGTGTTTTCAGTGTTCTATGTAATACAGAGAAAACTTCCAACTATATTCATTGACATTACACAATATCGGTAACTTTGATCTATATCTTTTCAAATCTAATCTATCACTTTTGAAATATTCATACTGGAAAGAAAGATGCTATTTTAAGATGTTTTATCATTTGTGGTGAAAGGAATCGGCGATTGGATTTTTTTTTATTTAGAGATACAACATGCTAAATGGCCATAACTGGCCTGACAAACTACACCCATGTGACCAATTAACCTACTAACCTATACCCCTTTGGAATGTGGAGCGAAAATCACACAGACATAGGGAGAATGTACAAATTGCTAATAGACAGCAGCAGGAATTGGACCCAGATCACTGGTGCTGTAAAGCATAATACTAGCTGCTACATGGCTGAGCTTTGCAAGGGGAAGGTCTTAATCAGAAATATTTTGTCTCAACGTTTCAGAGAAGTTTGGATGGGTATATAGATGGTAGAGGTGTGGAGGGCTATGGTCTGGGTGCAGGTCAAAGGGAGTAGGCAAGGACAGCAGGGACTAGATGGGCTGAAGGGCCTGCTTCTGTGCTGTACTTTTCTATTACTCTATGACATAGAAGGAACCAATAATCATGCCACACAGCATAACCAATGTGTTAGAGATTAAATGATCTACTTTGCACCAACCCAAAAAGCATCAGACCGAAAGCTGGACACAGATCTTCAGGGTGTTTTTAGCCTACAACCTTGAGGCTCCTGAATCAATGTGGATAACTTCATTCACCTCAACTCTGAACAGATTCCACAACCTATGAACTCACTTTCAAGGACTCTACAACTCATGTTCTCAGTATTATTTATTTTCACAGTTGGTCTTCTTTGCACACTTGTCATTGATTCTATTGTATTTCTTTGATCTACTGTGAATGCCTGCAAGAAAATAAATCACAAGGTTGTATGCACAGCACTTTGATAATAAAATGACTTTGAACTTTAATTTTAGACATTTAGAACTTTAGACATTGAATGCTTAACATTAAAATGCTTGGAATTGAGGCAATGATACATTTCCTTGTGGAGTATTTCTCCACACCATCTAAAATACAGTACTAAACAACTAATGAACATCATATTATCAGAATGCCACACAAGATTTTGCTTCTGTATATAACTTGCAGCCAACATGGAGAGGTAAGTGAGTTTGTGAATCTGTTGGGAATGCTGCAGGTGGAAGAGAAGGAGTGCCAGGAGTGGGGAGGAGGGGAGTGGCATGGATAGATTCATCCAGCTCTGAGACACCAGGTAAGGTAATTTGGTTTATTGATCAATACAGAATGTCTCTCTGGTGCTTCCCACTCCCTCCCCTCTCCCTTCCCCTTTTCCTAATCACAATTCCCCTCTCCCTGCCCCCTTCCCACTCTCAGTCCACAATATAGACCCATATTAGAATCAGGTTTATCATCACTCACACTTCATGAGATTTATTTTTTGTTGTGGTGGCAGTACAATGCAATAGAATGCAATTGCAGTACTGTGCAAAAGTCTTAGGCATCCTAGCTATATACAGTGCCTATAAAAAGTATTCACCCCTCCCTCTTGGAAGTTTTCATGTTTTATTGTTTTACAACATTAACTCACAGCGTATTTAATATGTTTTTTTTTGACACTGATCAACAGAAAAAGACTCTTTCATGTTAAAGTGAAAACAGATCTCTACAAAGTGATCTAAATTAATTACAAATATAAAACACAAAATAATTGATTGCATAAGTATTCACCCTCTTTGAGTCAGTTATTTAGTAGATGCACCTTTGGCAGCAATTACAGTCTTGAGTCTGTATGGATAGGTCTCTATCAGCTTTGCACATATGGACACTGCAAATTTTCCCCATTCTTCTTTACAAAACTGCTCACACTTTCAGATTGCACGGGGATCATGAACGAACAGCCCTTTTCAAGTCCAGCCACAAATTCTCAATTGGATTGTGGCCTGGTCTCTGATTTGACCACCCCAGGGCATTAACTTTGTTGTTTTTAAGCCATCGCTGTGTAGATTTGGCTTTTTGGTTGCGGGTCTCTGTCTTGCTGGAAAACAAATCTTCTCCCAAGTCACAGTTCTCTTGTAGACTGCATCAGGTTTTCCTCCAGGATTTCCCTGTATTTTGCTGAATTCATTTTACCTTCTACCTTCACAAGCCTTCCAGGGTCTGCTGCAGTGAAGCATCCCCACAAAATGATGCAGCCACCACCGTGCTTCACGGTAGGGATGGTGTGTTTTTGATGATGTGCAGTGTTTGGCTTATGCCAAACATGGCATTTAGTCTGATGACAAAAAGCTCAATTTTGGTTTCATCAGACCATAGAATCTTAATCCAGCTGACCTCAGTCTTTCACATGCCTTCTGCCAAACTCTAGCCAAGATTTCATGTTAGTTTTTTCCCCAACAGTGACTTTCTCTTTGCAACTCTCCCATAAAGCTGTGACTGGTGAAGCACTCGGGCAACAGTTGTTGTATGCGCAGTCTCTCCTATCTCAGCCACTGGAGCTTGTAACTCCTCCAGAGTTGTCATAGGTCTCTTGGTGGCTTCCCTCACTAGTCTTCTTGCACAGTCACTCAGTTTTTGAGAACAGCTGCTCTGGGCAGATTTACAACTGTACCATATTCTTTCCATTTCTTGATGATTGACTTCACTGTACTCCAAGGGATATTCAGTGACTTGGAAATTTTCTTGTATCCATCTCCTGACATTTCTGTGGAGTTGCTTAGAGTGTTCTTTTGTCTTCATGGTGTAGTTTTTGCCAGGATACTGACTCACCAGCAGTTGAACCTTCCTAATACAGGTATATTTTTGCTACAATGTATTGAAACAGCTTGATTGTTCACGTAATCTCCATTTAACGAATTATGTGACTTTGAAAGACAATTGATTGCACCAGTAATGACTTGGTGTGTCATATTAAAGGGTGTAAATACTTGTGCAACCAATTATTTTGTGTTTTATATTCGTAATTAAATTAGATCACTTGTAGAGATCTGTTCTTACTTTGACATGAGTCTTTTTCTGTTAAATCAGTAAAAAAAAAGCCAAATTAAATCCATTGTAACTGAATGTTGCAAAACAATTAAACATGAAAACATCCGGGAGTGAGGGAGGGAGTGTGTGTGTGACTTTTGCACAGTACCGTATGTAAAATTATTCAATGCATTTCATTGGTCAGAAACGCTTTTTGTGATGGTGTTAGGCAAAAGCTGAAAATAACACTAACCAGAGGATTTGATATTTACATTCATCTTCAAAGCTTTATTCTACAAACTTTAGTGCACAATCAACATCATAAACTATAGCTCTTTTACAAAACCGAGCACATTGTTCTCCATACATTTTCACTATCAAGTACAATACAAACCGAGCTGACTGGAACAGCTGTTCACCCATGTAGCACTCTGCATCATTTTCCTTCCAACCAACATTAGCCCGTCAAGTTTGCTCCATCACATCTGATTTATTATCCCTCTGAACCCCATTCTCCTGCCTTCTCCCTGTAACCTTTGACACCCAAATTAATCAAGAACCTATCAACCTCTGCTTCAAATATACCCAATGACATGACCTCTACAGTTGCCTGTGGCAACAAATTACACAGATTCACCACCCTCTGGCTAAAGAAATTCCTCCTCATCTCCATTCTAAATGAAACCTCTAATCTGAGATTGTGTCTCTGGTTCTAGACTTCCCCTCAACAGGAATATCCTCTCCACATTCACACCATCCAGACCTTTCAATATTTGATAGGTTTCAATTAGATCCTCCTTCATTCTCCTAAAATCCATTGAGTACAGACCCAGAGCCATTAAACACTTCTCATATATTAACCCAAACAAGAGAAAATCTGCAGATGCTAGCAATTCAAGCAACACACACAAAATGCTGGAGGAACTCAGTAGGTCAGGCAGCATCTATAGAAAAAAGTACAGTCTACATTTTGGGCTGAGGCCCTTCATCAGCACTGGGGGGGGGGGGTGGAAATAGATGAGTCAGAGTAAGAAAGTGGGGGGAGGGATGAAGTAAAGAGCTGGGAAGTTGATTGTGAAAGAGATACTGGGCTAGAGAAGGGGGAATCTAATAGGAGAGGTCCAAAAGCTATGGAAGCAAGAAAAAGGGGAGGAGCACCAGAGGGAGATGATAGACAGAGAAGGACATATGAGGGAAATGGGAATGGTAAATGGTGAGGGGGGGGGGGCATTACCAGAAGTTTGAGAAATTGACATTCATACCATCAGGTTGGAGGCTATCCAGACAGAAAATAAGGTGTTGCTCCTCCAACCTGAGTCTGGCTTGATCATGACAGTAGAGGAGGCCATGGACCGACTTGTCGGAATTGGAATAGGAAGTGGAATTAAAATGGGTGGCTACTGACAGATCCCACTTTTTCTGACAGACGGAACGTGCTCAGTGAAGTGGTCTCCCAATCTATGTCAGGTCTCACCGATATACAGGAGGACACATCAGGAGCACCAGATACGATAGATGACCTCAAAAGGCTTAAAGGTGAAGTGTCGCCTCACCTAGAAAGACTGTTTGGGGGCCTGAATGGTAGTGAGGGAGGAGGTGGAGGGGCAGGTGTAGCATTTGTTGCGCTTGCGAGGATAAGTGCCAGGAGGATAATCAGTGGGGAGGGATGAATGGACAAGGGAGTCTCGTAGGTCACGATCCCAGCAGAAAGTAGAAAGTAGAAAGTGGGGAGGTGGGAAACATGCTTGGAGGCAGCGGAAGTTAGGTTGAATTACGTGCTGGACGCAGAGGTTGGTGGGATGGTAGATGAGGACAAGAGGAACCCTATCCCTAGTGGGGTGGCGGGAGGATGGGGTTAGAGCAGATGTGACCAAAAGAGATGGTAGAGGAAGGGAAGCCCCTTTCTTTGAAGGAGGAGATCTTCGTTCCAGAATGAAAAGCCTCATCCTGAGAGCAGATGCGGCTGAGACAGAGGAATTGAGAGAAGAGGATGGCGTTTTTACAGGGTGGGAATAAGTGTAAGACCTTTTCATTCCTGGAATTAATCTCGTGAATCTTCTCTGGACCCTCTCCAATGCCAGCACACCTTTTCTTAGATAAGGAACCCAAATCTGCTTACAATACCCCAAATGCAGTCTGACCAGTGCTTTATAAAGGCCTCAGCATCACATCCTTGCTTGTATATTCTAGACCTCTTGAAATGAATGTTAATATTACATTTGCCTTCCTTAGCATCAACTCAACCTGCAAGTTAGCCTTTCGGGAATCCTGCACAAGGACTTCCAAGTCCCTTTGCACCTCTGAATTTTCAGTTTTCTCTCAATTAGAAAATAGTCTGTGCCTTTTACCTCTCATCCCTTCACTTCTCAGCTGCTCATCACCTCCCCTTCCCTTTCTCTCATCCCTTATCAGATTTCTTCTTCTTCGGCCCTGCACCTCTTCCATCTATCACCTCTCAGTTCCTTACTTCATCTACTCTGCTCCTACCCATCCAACTTCCCCCTTATCCAGTCTTACCTATCATCTGCCAGCTTGTACTCCTCCCCTCGCCCACTTTCTTTTCCTGGCTTCTGTCCCCCTTCCTTTCCAATCAAGGTAAAGGTTCTCGGTCTGAAACATTAGCTGTTTATTCATTTCCATAGATGCTGCCTGACCTGCTGAGTACCACCAGTATTTTGTGAGTGTTGTCCATGGGAATATGATGTTTTATGTTTGATGAGTTCAGAGTTCTTCAGAAGCCGCAGGTTTCAGTTTTGCAACTGGGAACGCCCACTGAACACTTAACATTGGAGACAAATAATAACACAACATCCGAGACTAAAAATTGAGCAGGCACTGCATATTTATGCATACACACACTATAATCCATGCTTACCCAACAATATTCTGACACAGAACAACGGCACTGAACGTAAGTGTCATTTTGGAACAACAGAAGTGCTTAAAATAGCACCTTGTGTATCTGCCAGTATGGGTTTTCATTGTATTCAACCGGGGTCGTGCCAGTGGGCTCTATGACAAAGCATTTCAGCTTCTCAGAAATGGCAATGCACTTCAGCAACAGCATTGAATCTTTAAGTGTATTTAAAATGTATTTTAACCAGGGCATGGAAGTGAATGTCCCAAAATTGTGATGCAATGAACAAAAGCACAAAAAAAGATAAGGTGAAAGAGAATGAAGAGAGGGCAGATAGCACGCTTCACAGCATCAGTGATCCGTGGTCAATTCCTGCCGCTGTCTGTAAGGAGTTTGTACGCTGTCCCCATGACTGTCTAGGTTTCTTACAGGTACTCCAGTTTCCTCCCACAGTCCAAAGACGTACACATGGGTTATGATCAGTAAGCTGTGGGCACCAGAAACACAATGACTCTCACAGACTGCCCCCAGCACATCCTTGCACTGCATGTACAAGAGATAAATAAAATAATCTTTAACATTCAACAAATAATTCTGTTTATTATTTGGGCCAATCCTCCTCATGACCTAATTACATCTGGTCCTTGCTTTTTTTCATATCCATCATCTAAAATTTATGATCAGTTTCCCTGATATGAAACTAGCTGTGTTAAGATCAGCTTTAGGGACTTTATATATAGTATAAAGAATAACAACTCTTTCGCACCTTCATGGGGTGGCGGGGTGAGATACATCGCTCTCCTTCCCTCCACTAGCCTGCAGGTCATCCTTGGGTAGGTGTAGCACCTGCTAAGCCCACCTGATCAGGGTCATGTGAAGCCATGGAAGCAGGAGGTGGATGGTCATGTGAGCAGCCAGTGCAGATCACAAGTCCTGGTTATGCAACCACTGATAACCAGCAGGCAATCTCTGAACAGTATTGATAATGGCTGTGGTCACCTATCTTGTAAAGACACTGCCCAGAAGAAGGCAATGGCAAACCACCTCTGCAGAAAAATTTGCCAAGAACAATCATGGTCCATATCATAGGGCACGGCACGTAACATATGAGCAAAACAGCCTCAATAGCTGAAGAAAGATCACTCCCTGAAAGAGAGATTTAGACATTTAGTCTTCTTATAATAATTAATTGTCCAGATCAGGAAACTTAAGAGGCAGAACCTCGACACTATATGGACCAAAGAAAGTCGGGAAAAGGCTGGCAATTAGGAAAAGCAGCTGGTGAGATTCTGAGGACAACTGGATCAACTTGAATTTCCAGAGTATGACCGCATGGTTCTATTATACATGGGAGGGCTACTAAACAGGGCTCTGGTTTTTGAGAGTTAGTGTTTATATAAACTAAAGACTTGAACTGATCAACTGGCAGGAGTGTTCACTGATATCGTTAACCTCTCACTTTGGCAGTCTTAAGTACCCACGCTGTCACAGGCCGAATCAAAGGTGGTGATGAAAGAGCATCTAGGAAGGAGACTGAAAATCTGGCTTTACCTATCATTCCGAAGCCTGGGTATGGATGCTACTAGTTTCACACCTGTTTGATACCTCTACTGAATACTTAAACCAAACAGCATTCCGAAAGTTAGTTCCACTTCTATATCTAACAGCAGGCTCAAAAAGTTAGAACAGAATGGCTCTTAGTGAATTCAGTGAATGGTTTAACCTTGCATTTGAGTTTTGATACTCTTCTTTATTTCACTCTGTCCACAGAAGACAGATTTCTATATAGATGATTCTTAAAACTTAACGTAGAATGATTTGATACATTTGGGCACCTACTTCTATCTTCAAGGTGTGGCCTTAAAATAAATATTTAATGAAATAAGCAACCAACACCAGCTCACTGTAATTACAGATACGCAGAAGAGTAGATGGAAAAGAGGAACAAGACCAAGTGGTTGAGCACAATACTTCAACCAGACAGGAAGCATATTTCACTCTCCATCAGTTATAAATTACAAATGACAACTGAGGTAAATGAAAAACTGTAACACAGGTAATAGAGATATTTAACCTTCACCCAAACTACGTCTAAGTGAGATGAAAATATAACATCTCAAACATTTTAAGGTGCTATAAATATCAAATTCACAGAAACATAAAATACTGCACTTGCTGGAAATGTAAAATGAAAATAAATACTCAACAGGTCACAGTTTGAAGAAGGGCCACTGAACTATTTGTTAGTTATGTTTCTTTCTCCAATGACGCTGCTCATACTGCCGAGCATAGTGTCATTTAACATCACAGACTCACGTCTAGTCAAAATAATGAAGGAGTAACGTCTTGTACAGCAGCTTCTCCAGATAGTCCAACTTGCACATAGCAGTTAAATTAACAAAGCACTTTTGTCAATTAGGTCTTAAAAAAAATTGATTTTGATGACTTCTGCTCCATTCCAGGACATATTGTGACAAACACAGGGATGGGCTCTCAAACAGCATATTGGACCAAGGATATACTGCAGCTTGACTGTTTACCTGAGAAATTCCTCAAAGCTGTTCCTCTGATGAAAAGGCAGAGGACGAACCATCTAACACTTCTACAGAACTTCCTCCACTCTTATACAGTGCTCCTTCCACACTTATAGAGAAGGTCCTCCACACTTAGAATCCATAAAAGGTGAAATGAAATGATTCAGAAGAATTTCATGATCTTGGTGCCCAGGAAGTATTGAACAGTAGGTGCTCATTGTGCTATTCAGTGCCAGTATTTCTGATTCAGGAATGTTCAAATAAATATATCTTAATTAGTGCATTTGTGGATACTGGCCTTGATAGGTCAACCATCAGTCATTAATTGTTGAGAAGGAATGATTTAGAAGCCTATTATATAAACCTGCCTCAGAAGTAATGAATTTAAAACCATTTAAAACTCACATTTATGTGAAGTACTTGTTAAATATCAAACATGACAATCATCTTGATTTCCTTGCGCACATTTGTGGCACTGAAGAGGGCCAGTACAGTGTAAAATACTCATTCAAATCATCTCCGATCGGCAAAGTTAAATAAGGCGCAAGATAATTTCTAACATGCATTAACATTTTCAATAAATAGCTGATTAGTGCTGCCATTATACTATGAATGTGAAGCTGAAATCTACAGGATTTAGGCTAAGCCTTTATCTCGCATCCATTTTGGTTATCTGATCTCTTTTAGCAATGTCCCAGTAATGTTCTTGAGATATGCTTCCTTTAATATTCAGTTGATGGTTCTTGGCTATACAAGAAAGAAAAAGTACAAGTCAATCCAAAGGTAAACCTTGTTTCAACTGTGAAGAAACAAACAATTCTTTACAACTGTAGAAGGAGTTTCAAGTTCAAGTTTAATTGCCATTCAACCAAATGAAACTGTGTTCCTCTAGGACTAAAGTGCAAAACACAATACTAACAGCTCACAGCACATTATAGTTACAATAGCAGAAATACATACAGTCACACAAAGCATACAGTCCAAGTCCCTGAGTGGCATTGATGGTGTGTGGGATGTTGTCCTGGTCCAGCTTGTCTTCCGCTGGTCACAGTCTTTAAAGTTAAATAGACTTTAATGTGGAGAATTTGGCCTGTAAATTCAGATGATTAGACCCTTTGATTCTTTGCTATGCAAGAACAAAATTGCTTATTCTGATTGGTATGTGACAGTGTCTCTGCTATGCAGGCACAATTGGAATTCCTACCAACAGGTTTGTGGCTGAAACAAGTACTAATATGCCACTGTTGATCTGAGAAAATTAAACAAAAACAGAATAGACATTTGGAGTTTATTACACAATGGAACAAATTTTAGATTGAAAGGCAGGCAGGATTTCTTTTAAGTGGCTTATGACTTAAAGTTAAACTTTAGTCATTTAAGAGTTAAGGAGAATCATTCTGGATGTCATTGTTGATTCACAAGTGCTGAACTGAGCTGGACTGCTAACTACAGAAAGGAGTTGGTATATTGATTACAATGTTTGTTTCTTGGGATTGGTTGCTTTATCATAATGGAGGACTGAGGACTGTGTGCCGCCATGACAATCAAAGTAAATGGGTGCTGGCCATCAACATCACAGCACATTAAATTTCATTCAGAGATACAGCACGGTAACAGCCCCTCTGGCCCAATGAGCATGTGTCACCCAATTACATCCATGCAATAATTTAGTGGCTAGCACAACGCAGTGATTGGGTTCAATTCCTGTCGCTGTGTCTAAGCAGTTTGGCACTCCCCCATGACCGAGTGGATTGCCTTCGGGTGCCCCAGTTTCCTCCCACATTCTAAAAGACATACAGGTTAGGGTTAGTGAGTAGTGAGTTGTGGATATGCGATGCTGGTGGCTGGAGGTGTGGTGACACTTTAGGGCTGCCCTCAGCACATCCTCAGACTGTGTTGATCATTGACACCAACAATGCATTTGACTGCGTGTTACGATGTACATGTGACAAATAAAGCTAATCTAATCTGTGGGAGGGAACGTACAAACTCCTTATGGACAGTGATGATATTGAATCCGGGTCCCTGGTGCTGTAATAGCATAACACTAACTGCTATGCCACCATGCTGGCCAAGAGGAACTGCACAGAAGAGAAAACGCCATCGAAAATTTCTGCAAATCAACTGCTTACCTCATCCCAGCACTTTCTCTGAGCTTCCTGAAGCCAAGGTTAACAGAGATTTTTGGAACTCCTCATTAGAAGCTTCAGGGATTAGGAACTCTAGCAGCAGATCCCATATGCAGTACACAAGATGTCTGCCGAGAAATTTCAAACACAGCAGAGTTACAGCAGAAATAAAACAATGCGATCAGAAAGGAAGACAGATTTTCAAGAACGGTTTTAGGGTATAAGTATTGTAAAGACAGAGCTACAGGCAACAAGTGCCTGAGTACAAAAGCAAGCTGGTGTCAATAGAACACTACAGCAGAACACTACAGCTTAGTACAGGCACTTCAGTCCACGATGTTGTACTGACCCTTTAACTGACTCCATGATCAATCTAACTCTTCCCTCGTACATAGTCGTCCATTTCTCTTTCAGCCATGTGCCTATCCAAGAGTTTTTAAATGCCCCTAATATATTTGCCTTTACAACTACCCTGGAAGGGCGTTCCATACACTCACAACTCTCTATGTAAAGAACTTATCTGTAACATCCCCCTATACTTTCCTCCAATCACCTTAAATAATGCCCCCCTGCCACTTCCACCCTGGAAAAAAATCTCTGGCTTGCCACTTGATCTATGCTTCTTATCATCTCGTATACTTCTATCTCTGCTCCAAAGATAAAAAGCAAAGCTCACTCAACCTATCCTCATAAGACGTGCTCTCTAACTGGCAAATATCCTTTGCATTCTCTCTAAGGTTTCTACATCCTTCCTATAATGAGGCGACCAGAACAGAACACAATATTCCAAGTGAGAAATGGCTGGAAAATCTCAAAAATTTTATGAATTGACATCTATAAGCAAATATTTAATACATATGAAGCTCAGAGAAAAGGAGAACTGCGGAATTAAATTTGCCCAAATTGTCCATTTCCACCGGAATGAGATATGTCCTCCAATTAACCTCCCTTTGAGATTCCAGACACACAGATGTCCACTACAATATTTCAGCAAATTATTTCACTGTTTGGACTTCAGCAGCTCACTGTTGCCTTCTCCGGGCAATGGGGGATTGGCCAAAAATGCCAGCCTTGCCGACAGTACTTGGTCCATAAATCAATGAACTATATCTATTACCAAAAAAAACAGATGTCAACATTATTAAATTGCACAAATAAAAATCGCCATTCAGAATTGAGAAAATGAGGTGGGGAAGGATTGATTCATGTGGGGTACCCAGAATTAATGGAACAGGCTCAGGAGAATAAGCCATTGATAATGGAAGTTATTAATGACTGGATACATTACAATCTGGAAGTCTGACACAGGTAAAGCCCTCCCCACCATTGAGCACATCGACAAGGAGCACTGCTGCAGAAAAGCAGCATCCATCATCAAGGATCCCACCATCTAGGCCATGCTGTCCACTCACTGTTGCCGTTAGGAAGGAGGTACAGGAGCCTCACGACTCATACCACCAGGTTCAGGAGCAGGCTCTTGAACAGGTGGATGATAAAAATCTATCACATCATAGACTGCAGACAGATTCAGCATGGATAGATTACCATATTTTGGAACTTAAATTGGAATATTATTGTTGTGTCCTTTGTGCTGCACTGGATCCAGAGTAACAAATATTTTGTTCTCCTTTACACTTGGGTACTGTACATGACATTAAACAATCTTGAATCTTGAAACATGTACCAAGATACAGTGAAAAGCTTGTCTCATATGCTGTTCATACAGATCAATACACAGTGCATTGAGGTAAAACCATAACAGAATGCAGAAAAAAGTGTAACAGAGAAACTGCAGTGCAAGTAGATAGAGAGGTCGATAATAATAGACATAAGGAGTTAGATTGTGAGGTCAAGAGTCCATCTGACTGTACAAGAGATCCAATGAGATACAAGCTGTCAACGAACCTGGTGGTCCATGCTTTCAGGCTTTGTATCATCTGCCTGATGGGAGAGGGGAGAAGATAAAAAAGAAAAGAAAGCCATTCACATTGGCCTTCATAAATCAAAGTATTGTTTAAGACTTTGGGGAGGCCTCATTTGGAGTATTATGTGTAGTTTTAGTCATCTACCTACAGGAAAGATGTACCCAAGGTTGAAAGTGTACAGAGAAAATTTATAAGGATGCTGCCGGGTCCAGAGGACCTGAGTTTGAATAGGTTAGGACTTTATTCCTGGAACATAGAAGATTGAGGGGAGATTTCATCGAGGTATACAAAATTATGAGGGGCATAGATAGAGCAAAGGCAAGCAGGCTTTTTCCACTGAGGTTGGATGGGACTTCAACTAGAGGTCTGTATGAGTTAATGGTGAAAGGTGAAAAATTTAAGGGGAAACTTCTTCTCTCAGAGGTTCCTGAGAGTGTGGAATGAGCTGCCAGCACAAGTGGTCCATGAAGCTTAATTTCAACATTTAAGAGAAAATTAGATAGGTGCACAGATGGTAGAGCCGTGATCTCAGTGCAGGTCAGTGGGAATAAGCAGTTTAAGTTGCTAGATGGGCCGAGGGGCCTACTTCTGTGCTGTACTTTTCTATGACTCGAAGAGAGAATGTCCATGGTGGGAAGAGTCTTTGATTATGTTGACTGCATTATTGCGGCAGCGGGAAGTATAGACAGAGCCCATAGAGAGACAGCTGGCTTCCTTGACATGCTGAGCTGTGTCTACAAGTCTCTGCAGTTTCTTGTGGTCATGGGCAGATCAGTTACTGCATACCATGACGCATCTAGATAGGATGCTATGGTGTATCGATAAATTTGATAAAGGTCAACTGGGACATGCTAGATTTCTTTAGCTTCCTGACGAAGTAGAGACAGTGGTGAGCTCTCTAAGCCACGGCATCTACGTGGTTGGACCAGGAGGAGCTATTGGTGATGTTCACTCCTAGGAATATAGTACACAGAAAAGGGTAGCTTATACAGTCAAACAAGATGACGTTAGCGATTTTAATCAGGGCCCCTTTTCAACACAGCAGCAACAACAAATATCTGACTGAGGGATTCATACAAACAAGGAAATTTGGAGAAGAAAAATCAGCTTGCAAGGGCTAAGACTTGTGTGAACTGGTTTTTTGAGAAAAGGGCTGATGACAGGAAATTTGAAACAGAGCAGAAGATAAAGATTAATTTTATTTGACACATGGACGTCAGAGAACCTGGAGGAAACCCATGCGGGAAAGGGAGAACCATGAACGACATCAGCCACCGTGGTGAAGATGGGTTGAGTGAGGGCCTTAGTAAAGACAGGAGAGAACCAAGGGAAATATACAAGCGGGAACTCTTGGCAGACAATAGCAGGATCCAACTGCACTAGATATAGTTAAACCAGAACTCATATCTCTTGTTTTGTCATGACAAGGACATCTGCCTAAGACACCTACGCTAGCTCTCAGAAAACTCCCAGCAGTCTATTCACCCACTTATTTCCTGAAAACCTACAGTACTGTGCAAAAGTCTTAGGCACATATATATAGCTAGAGTGCTTAACATTTTTGTACACTACTGTATGTTGGTTAAAACAGGAAGGTGGTTGGGAAACAGAAATAAGAGTATTTAGCTTTGTATTAGCTCAGCAATATGAAGTACTGGTAACTGGAAAGACATTATATATGGTACTGTGCAAGTCTTAGGCAACCTAGCTATATACTGTGTATGTGTCTAAGACTTTGGCAGAGCACTGTTTCTTCATTCACATGCCCAACAACTCCCCTCACCCCAACAATTCTCCTGGCGCTATAAAGCTGATAATTATCTGTTGCCACCTCTGGGGGGAAAAAAAGATTAGCTTTGTTTGTCACACATACATTGAAACACACAGTGAAATGCGCCGTTTGTGTTAATGCAGTCCGAGGATGGGGTGGGGGGCAGCCTGCAAGTGTTGCCATATTTCAGGTACCAACATAACAAGCTCACAATTTAGTAAACCTTAGCCTAACCCGAACATCTTTGGAATGTGAGAGGAAACCGGTGCACCTGGACAGAAGGCATGTCTTATGAGGATAGGCTGAGTGAGCTGGGGGTTTTCTTTTTAGAGTGAAGGAGGATGAGAGATGACTTGACTGAGGAGTACAGAATGACAGGAGGTATGGATCGAGCGGACAGTTCAAAGTCTATTTCCCAGAGTAGAAATAGCAAATACACAGAGGTATTATTTTAAGGTGATTGTTGAAAAATAGAGGGGGAATATCAGAGGTAGTTTTTTTTTTGAACACAGATAGTGGTAAGTGCATAGATGATATTCGAAGCAGATGCATTAAGGAGATTTAAGAGACATCTACTGTTGATAGGCACATAGATGACAGAATCTTGGAGGGCTATATTGGATGGAAAGGTTAAATTCGATTCAATTCAATTTTAATTGTCATTCATCCATTCATGAATACTCATGAATACAGCCAAATGAAACAGTGTTACTCTGGAGCCAAGGTGCAAAACACAGTACCAACAGTCACACACAACACAAAGCACGTACAAGATATCAACACATAAATGTATCAGTAAGATACAGCCACGCAATAAAAGAGTCCAAACTCGAGCCATAATGCCACAGAAATCTGCAATGGACCACAAAAGAGTTTGTCTTCTGCCGAGTGAACACTGGGGGAGGCAGCACCGACTCCAGCCTGGACGCTGCACCACACTGCCCCTGGTGGAGCATACCGGCTCTGACACCTCTAGAGTAGGTTAAAATATTTTATGTTCTTTGTTCAACTTGGGGAAACTCACCTGGTCAGTGCAAAAATGTATAAATCCTACACAGACAGCTCCCTATGTCAGGAATGACCCTGGGCACTGGAGCTATGAGGTAACAGCAATAAATATTGCACTAATGTGCTGGTACTTAAGCATTGAGCCGAGTCAGTTACGACAGTTGTGTTGTTTCATCCTGGATCCAGTGAGTCTAAGCTGTGGTTGAACATGATATACAGAGATTGAGGAAAGTACTCTAGCCCACAGCACTACATCTTAATTTAGTAGAATCAGAGACTTTTCTCAGGCACTGGGTCAAAATTTGAAAAATCCAGCAATACCCAAAGAGACTCTTGAAATGTGTTTGTCTTTGAGGACTCTCAAAAAAAATAAAAAGAAACATCATTATTTCTGAACACTGTATACATTGTCCTCAAAGGGTTAGGAACAAAAGGCAGCTTTCCACCATGTGGTACAGAGTGACTGGAGGCTGAGGTGAGTGTGAAATCTTGACAGTTCTTTGAATGCAGCTGAATTTCAATTTTAGTCCAAATGAAAGTTTGAGGTATTTTTGATTAAAAATGCTTTACGGTGACTGGAATCTTGCGCCAAATACATGCTGTAAATGGTGTCCAGTTCCTAAATAATTGGCATTTGGATCAAACTTCCAGGAGGTAGTGGATGCGATCCAATCAAATTTTAAAATGACTTTAAATATGAGCACAATCGATATACAGATCATAGCATTTACTTGTGTGGAAAAGCTACCTCATCTTCCATTGATTTAGACATAAGCTGATATCAAACCAATGTGCAACGTGATATTGAATCCGGGTCCCTGGCGCTGTAATAGCATAACACTAACTGCTATGCCACCATGCTGGCCAATGTGGAACATTGCCCAGGTACATGATATTCAGAAAAATCAACACATATCAAATCCAGGTAATTACCATTTAATCAGCTTCTTCTCAGTCATGTGTAAAATGATATATGATGTCATCATCATGTATCAGCTAGCACAGACCCACACCAAACCCCAAATCCAACGCCCTATTCAAAGCACAGTCACAGAATACCAGGCAGACAGTGGGCAAGATCCAACCACGTGCTCAAACATTCCCAGCTGAACACTGGGATTCTTTGGGCCACGAACACACAAGTGATGGAAGGGATGGACCATCTCACGACCATCTATCCAGCCCAAAGCACCTCCTGCCTCATTTGTGTCAATCAGTGCCTAGAGGACCAGAGGTGGAAGCAAGTTCCCAAGGAACAGTTCAAGATAATAACATGCTCATGAAGTCCAGTTCTAGGTTTTTGCTAATTCACATCACAACTTGGTCCAAACAGCTGAATTTCAAAGGTGAGGTGTGAATGACTGCCCTTGACCAACGAGTACCTAACAAAATGTGATATCAGGAGGCCTTAATAACACTGACATTAATTGGTAACAAGGAGAAAACACTCCAATACAGTCGGCCCTCCTTATCCGCGGGGGATTTGGTTCTGGGACCCCCCATGGATACCAACATTCGCGGATGTTCAAGTCCAGTATTTAACATGTATCAGCGAGGTGGTCTTTAAGACCCAGTGGAACCCCAGACTTGATTTAACAAGTCTCCATACGGTGGACATTAGGACCTGGCGGCACAGCTCTGAATCTGCAGTGTGAATGAAAATAAGGTGGGAAGTAATACCGTGATTGGTAAGAGGTGAACTGCCATCAGTAACTGGAATAGCGTTAGGTTACAGTCGGTCAACGATTGGAAAAATTTTAATAGAGAATGTGAAAGGCCCTGCCCCAATGAAAGCTACAATTATTACTAAGCAACACAGTGGTTAAATTATTAAGTGTTTTATATGCATAGAAAGGTAAAATATGTACTGTATACTAAGAAAAATGTTTGACTAACTGACGCTAAATAATACCGGATGTACCCGTTCCAACTTCAAATCCGACTTAAAGATGGACTCAGGAATGGAACTCATTCATAACCCGGGGACTGCCCGCACTTTTAAGACATTTCTGGATTACTTATAATACCTAATACAACGTAAATGCTATGTAAATAGTTATTATACTGTATTGTTTAGGGAATAATGACAAGAAAAAACAGTTTGTACATGCTCCAGCAACGAGTGCTGGAGAGAGAACTTCCGGGTTTTCCCGATCTGCGGTTGGTTGAATCCGCGCATACGGAACCCGCAGATAAGGAGGGCCAACTGTACTTGGAGTTAGGCAGAGAACAGAGAGCAGTACAATACAGTACAGGCCCTTCACCCCACTATGTTGTGCCACCTTCTCAACCAACTCCAAGATCAATCTAATGCTTCCCTCCTGTACTGCCCTCTAGTTTCCTTTCATCCATGTGCCTAAGGGTTTCTTAAACATGTCTCACGTATCTGCCTCTACCACCATTCCTAGCAGTGTACTCCACATTCCCAACACTCTGTGTAAAAGACATATGCTGCATAAAATGAAGGTGAAAGTTAATCATCTATATTATAAAGACACCTAACCCTTTCAGGAGAAAGGTTTACACTGCAAGTGTAGTAAATAATTTTCCCAGAGTTGATTTCACTGTGTTCTGCCTCAAGAGGCATTGTTCATTCTATATGGCAATTTGTTTTATACAAACATCACTTCCTGTTCGTAAGTTTTTTTTACATCATTTCCTATGTGGGTTAATATTAAACCATATTTGGCAATGAAAGCATATATTTGGTATGCTTTTCCTACTAACCTTTTGAAAGGGACCCTAAAAATCTAATGCTTGAAGACATATCCTGCCCAAGAAATGCTCTACTTAAAGCAACATAATCACAGCCATGGTTTATTGGTTTACTTAAATGCAATCCTGCATGCAACATCTGTCCACAATAACAAATACTTAATTTCTAATCAATTTTTTAACATAATACAGTACTGTACAAAAGTCTTAGGCACGTATATAAAGCTAGGGTGCCAATGGCTTTTGCACAGTAGTGCAGTAATACAGACGGCCCTCCATATCCATAGGATCCGCATCTGCGGATTCAATCAACCGCGGATCAAAAATATTCAAAAAAAAATTCCAGTAAGTTCCAAAAAGCAAAACTTGAATTTGCCGCGTGCCGAACATTACGCTGAATCCAAGCGAATAAAGTGATGTGTAGGCATACTCTACTGTAGCCTCCCACCATTTCACAGATTCTCAGTCTCTCTCCAGCACTCATTTGAGCATTGTTTGCCTCGCGTCTCGTTCGTTCGCTACTTGTGTTGTGAGCAAGAGGAAGGAGTTTAAGGCTAGCAAGGGATGGCTGGCTAGCTTTGTAAAGTCCTCAGGAACTTAAAGATCACGGGAGAATCAGCATCGGCTGAAGCTGAGGCAGCATCAGTGTTCCCAGAAGAGCTATGATGGTTGCGTCTGTACCGAACATGTACAGACTTTCTTTCCTTGTCATTATTCCCTAAACAATAGCATTTACATTGTATTAGGTATTATAAGTAATCTAGAGGTGATTTAAAGTATACAGGAGGATGTGTGTAAGTTATATGCAAATACTACGTCATTTTATATAAGGGACTTCAGCATCTGTGGATTTTGGTATCCGCAGGGGGTCCTGGAACCAATCCCCCATGGATACCGGGGGACGACTGTATTATGTTTTGCACTGTACTGCTGCCGCAAACAAAAAAAAAAACAAATTTCATGACATATGTGAGCGATGATAAACTTGATTCTGAAATGGGTCTCTGTTGTGGACTGAGAGTGGGAAGGGGGCAGGGAGAGGGGAATCATGGTTGGAAAAGGGGAAGGGAGAGAGGAGGGAGCAAGAAGCACCAGAGAGACATCTTGCAATGATCAATAAACCAATTGTTTGGAATCAAATGACCTTGCCTGGTGTCTCAGGACTGGGCGTGTATGTACCCACGTCACACCCTGCCTTTGGCATTCTTCCTCTGCTACCTCACTCATACCCCTCCTCATCATCCTTTGTTCCTATCAGATTTACAAACTCACTCTCCGCTCCACATTGAGAAATACAGTACTGTGCAAAAGCCTTAGGCACCCTAGCTATATATATGTGCTTAAGAGTTTTGCACAGTATTGTATCAACTAAAGCTTTCCAATAAAAAAACTGACAAATAAATGGCTCCAGGTCCTTTCCTATGAATGAGATTTTTTAAAATGTTTAATGAGCTATGGGTCACCTGAAAACTATATCCTACAGAGCTTTCCAAGGCAGAGCTACAAAGCTAGACTTTTCCTCTGCACCACGAGATGTCTCCAGAGTCCTGTAACACCTATGGGCAGCCAAGAATACCACACAAAAAAAATTAACTGCAGATTTCATTTGGTCTCAGGAAGATTGGCAAAGTAGACAATACTGCTACCAAACATTTGGTTCAACTTAGGTACAGTAATTTCATACAATTTGATATGAACTGAATTTTAATTTACAGTTGAGGCCAGATTTTCTCAGGACTTCTGTACTGAGAGGTTCTGCAGTCAATTTTCACCATAAACTTTCTAATGAGAACATCCGTCCGAGAGCACTAGTGAGAAATACAAATCATTTTTGACTGTCACGCCTCAGTATGCTCTATTGGAGAGTCACTGTGCATCTGCAACATGGTTGGGGAGTTTGTGCCTTGAAAAGTTGGGAAACTGACAACACTTGCACAGCTCACGTGCCCGCATGGTCAGCTAAGCAAAACTGGAGAAGCTGAGAGCATTCGCAAAAAATGAGAGGATTATCAGTAAGATGCCACCAATTAGACAAATGAAATTGTAAAGCAGCCAAACCTTTAATTTTATTGTTTCTTTAATGATCACTGGCAAATATATCAGTGTTTCTGCTTGTTGTTTCACTCAGTAGATAAATGCAGTGCTCAACTTGCTTAAATTGAATCAGAAACAGGTTTAATATAACTGACATATATCTTATTGCATTGAAATAAGAAATGTGTTGATTTGCAGCAACAGTCCAGTGCAATACATAAAACTATAATAAATTACGATAAGAAATGTTTATTAAAATTTTAAATCAATTAAGTAGTGCAAAAAGAGAGTAAAAACAGTGAAGCAGTGTTCAAGAAGATTCATTATCCATTCAGATATCTGATGTTGATAGGGAAGAAGCTGTTCCTAAAACGTTAAATGTATGTCTTTAGGCTCCTGTACCTTTTCCCTGGTGATAGCAATGAAGCATGTCCTGGGTGATGGGGGTCCTTAATGATGGATGCCACCTTTTTGAGGCATTGCATTTTGAAGATGTCATCAATGCTGATCAGTTCGACCCAGTTGACCGTCTAATCCATCTTTGGAAAGTGGGAGGAAACCGAAGCAAATCCACATGGTCATGGGACAAATGTACAAATTCCTTATTACAAAGAGCTTCGGGAATTGAACCCGTGTCACTGGCACTGTACAGTAATAACATTATGCTAACTGCTACACTACAGTGTTGCCACAAATGTTGAGACCCGAGTGAGATTTGAACTCACGACCCCTGGTTTACAAGACCACGCTCTACATCCTGACCTATGGAATTATGTCGATGGTAATTTATTACATTGCAACAGTGACCATACTTCTAAAGTTCTAAATGCTATTTATTTAGGAAAAACATGCAGATGCCAGAAACTAGAAATAAAATGCTGGAAATATTCACAAGATCAGGCAGCTCCTCAGGAGCGAAACAGAGCTGATGTTTCAGGTTGATTGTCTTCCATTAGGTCAGATGAAAAGTCATTAAACTGAACATATAACTGTTTTCCTTTCTCCAAAGATGCTGCCTGACCTGTTCAGCACCTCCAGTATTCTTTGCATTTACCTTTTTTTTCATTTATATACAGGAAATTCATCCTGGGATTGATGCCAAGGATCAAGGCCTGAGGATGAATTGGAAGTCGAGGCCCGTTGTTCAGAGCAGAGTCAGCAAATCTCTGCGAGTCCACGGGGAGGTTGAATCATGATGTCTGCAGGCCCAAGACCATGTCTGCTGGAGGCCCGTCCTGGCGTTAAAGGACTATATATATATATATAAATGGGTGGGAGGGAGGAATGAGGCTTATTTTTGCTGTTGTTGTTGTGTTCTGTGTTGTTCTGCCGAGCATTGTGGGCATGCTATGTTGGCACCAAAGTTCAAAGAAAATCTATTATCAAAGTACATATATGCCATCATGCACAACCCTGGGATTCACTTCCTTGTAAATCCAAGAAAAACAATAGAATCAATAAAAGACCATACCCAACAAGATGACCAATGTGCAAAAAAAACCCAAACTGAGCAAATAGAAAAAAAATAAGCAATAAATATTGAGAACATGAGAGGGAGAGTTCTTGAAAGTGATAAATGAAAAAGGTGAATAAATAGGAAGGATGTTGAACCTTTTACTCAATGTCAGCAAGACCAAGGAGCTAATTAGTGACTTCAGGTGGAGGAAACAGGTGATTAATGAGCCAATCCTCATTGGAAGATAAGAAGTGGAGAGGCTCAACAGCTTTAAATTTCTTGTTGTTACTTTGGAGGACCTGTCCTGGGCCCAGCACACAAGTTCAATTCCTAAGAAAGCATGGCAGCACCTCTACTTCCTTAGAAGTTTGCAAAGATTTGGTATCACATCCAAAAATTTGACAGAATTCTATAGATGTGTGGTGGAGAGTATATTAACTCTCACAGCCTGGTATGGAAACACCAAGGGCCTTGAACAGATAGTGGATATGGCCCTGTCCATCACGGGCAAAGTCCTTTCCACTGTTGAGCACATCTACGCAGAGCGTTATTACAGGAAAGCAACATCCATCATCAGGGACCCCCACCACCCAGGTCATGCTCTCCTCTCACTGCTGCCATCTGGAAGGAGGTATAGGAGCCTCAGGGCTCACACCACCAGGTTCAGGAACAATTATTACTCCTCAACCATCAGGCTCTTAATCCAAAGGGAATAACTTCATTCACCTTCACTTGCCCCATCATTGAAATGTTCTCACAACCTATGGATTCACTTTCAAGGACTCTTCCTCTCATGTTCTTGGTATGTTTTTTTTTATTATTTCTTTCTTTTTGTATCTGAATAGCTTAGTGTCTTTTGCACACTGGTTGCATGTCCAAGTTGGTGCAGTCTGTCATTGATTCTATTATGGTTATTATTGATTTATTGAACATGCATGCCTGCAAGAAAATGAATCTCAGGGTTGTATATGGTGGCATATATGTACCTTGATAATAAATTTACCTTGAACTTTAAATAAGCACTAAATTATTGAGAAGAGTCGGTGAAAGTGACAAATGAAAATACATCCTTGGAAACAACTGACTTTTTATTTTACAAGTTGAACTGAGTAAGAAAATTTCCAATTTTATGTAATATTAAGCCTAAAGATATCCATATCATTTTGGCTGCATCATATAAAGAATAAAATACAAGAACAGGCATTTACTAACATGAAAATAAACATGTTTAGAATCTCAATATCCAAATAAAGCACTGCAAATTTCATTGGAACCAGATGGAAAATCAATTTTCTAATTGGCATTGCTGATGGGGGAATTATTTTTTCCAGTTTTATAGTCTATGGGACTCATTTTTTAAAGTTTAATGGTACAATGTTGTAGTGTAGGTGGCTTGTGGTGAGGTTAAATGAATCACCTGAATCTTCACTGTAAAGTAACTTTATCCAATAACGGCTACTCTCTGCTCTAATGAAGGACTATCAAATATATTTTTGGACCTGACTTCTCAGGGAATATTGGGAAAAGCAACTTTCCCATATGGAAACCATCCTCCTTTCTTTCTCCTATGATTATAGGTCCCTAAACATTTTCAAATAAATTTTCACCATTTTGGAGGATGCGACACTCAACCAAAAAGAATTTTTTTTCTCAACTATTGAACTCTCAGCAGTTTGAAAATCTTTCTAATAGTCACTTACTATATTTTTAAGTTGTGTTAAAATACGAGGGGTGATTGATAAGTTCGTGGCCAAAGGTAGAAGGAGTCAATTTTAGAAAACCTAGCACATTTATTTTTCAACATAGTCCCCTCCTACATTTACACTCTTAAGTCCAGCGATTGTGGAGCATACAGATCTTGGACCACCAGAAAGTGTCTGCAGCAGGGGTGATTGATAAGTTCATGGCCTAAGGTAGAGGGAGATGAGTGATACAGCTCTTGTTACATGCACGTGCAGTTCAACAGTTAGAGTGATTATGCATAAAGTTTGAAGTTAATAGCTCATCATGGATGATTGATAAGTTTGTGGCCTAAGGTAGAAGGAGATGAGTTATTAACTTCAAACTTTCTGCATAATCACTCAAAGAGCTGACCTGCATGTGCATGTAACGAGAGCTGTATAACTCATCTCCCTCTACCTTAGGCCATGAACTTGTCAATCACCCATCTGTGGACACTTTCTGGAGGTCCAAGATCCGTATGCTGCACGACTGCTATACTTAGTGTGTAAATGTAGGAGGGGACTATATTGAAATATAAATGTGCTAGGTTTTCTAAAATTGACTCCTTCTACCTTAGGCCACAAACTTATCAATCACCCCTCATATTTAGACCATTAAGACCATAAGATACAGCAGCAGAATCAAGCCATTTGGTCCATCGAATCTGCTTCACCATTTCATCAAGGCTGATCCATATCCATCTCTGCCCTAATCTCCTGCCTTCTCCCTAATATCCCTTCATGCCTTGACCAATCAAGAAGCTATCAACTTTTGCCTTAAATATACCCAATGACTTGGCCTCCACAGCCACTTATGGCAACGAATTCCACAGATTCACCACTCTCTGGCTAAAGAAACCATTCCTCATTTCCATTCTAAAAGGATGCCCCTCTATTCTGAGACAGTGTTCTCTAGTCTTAGACTCCCCACCATAGGAAACATCCTCTCCACATCAAGGCCTTTTAACATTTGACAGGTTTCAATGAGATCCTGTGCTTATTCTTCTGAATTTCAGTGAATACAGTCCCAGAGCCATTAAAAGCTCCTCACATGATAAGCTTTTAAATTGTGAAATCATTTTTGTGAACCTTCTTTGAATCCTCTCCAATGTCAGCTAATCCTTTCTGAGATATGCGGCCTAAAACTACTAATGATACTCCAAGTGAGAACTCACTAGTTCTTTATGTTATATCCTAGTTTTTAAAAGTTTTTTTAATCAGCTTTACTATATCATTCTATTTATTTATTGCTTGTTTGATGAATTTGCACAGTTTGTCTTTTTCCGTCTGATACAGGAATTGCAAGGCATCTGGCTGCAAGACTCTACAGAGTATTGCCAGAACTGCTGAGAGGATCATTGCAGTCTCAATTCCACCCATCAGAGATGTTTATCAGGAGCACGGCACATGTAAGACCTTAACATTATCAAGGATCCCTCCATCCCACCATCTCTTTGATCCCTTATCATCAGGCAGGAAGTACCGTAGCATCAGGACAAGAACGGTTAGGATGGGAAACAGCTTCTCCCCCCAGGCTGTGAGATTACTGAATTCTCTGCCACCATCCAGATTTCATCATTTATGAAGTGCCAGTAGCATTATACTGTTTACTTTTGACTTGTGTTGTAATGTACCTTATGCTAAATGTCAATCTGCTGGAATATTATTTGTCAATTTATTTGTGGTAATATTACTTTATGTGTTATGTGAGAGTTATATGCACCATGCTGTGCACCTTGGTCCAGAGGAACAAGGTTTCGTTGTGACGATATACATACGAATGGTTGAATAACAGTATACTTGAACTTAAAACTTAACTTCTGCACGTTGGTTGTTGGTTGGTTGTATGTAGTTTTTCACTAATTCTATTGGATTTCTTTGTTCTACCATGAATGCCCACAAGCAAATGAATTTCAGATTTGTGCATGGTGACATATATGTACTTTGATAATAATTTTACTTTGAACTTTAATCAGTTGTGATTTTAATAAGAGCTACATAATGTGGCTATTGTGGCTTGATGATTTGAATTATTTTGCCTCGAGCATAAAATCAAAATTCCAGCATGTTTCCATAAAGTCTTTAAACCACCTTGCCTTACAGTTGAATTTCTGTACCTGAAGTAAATCATTGCCTTGGGTTAAACTAGTCTGAGTTATAGGGAAAGGATGAACAGGTTATGGACTTTATTCACTGGAGTGTAGGAGAATGACGAGAAACTTGAGAGAGGTATACAAAGTTATTGATAGGGTAAATACAAGCAGGCTTTTTCCATTGAGATCGGTGAAACTAGAACTCAGTGTCATAGGTTAAGGGTGAAAGGTGAGCTATTTAAGGGGAATCTGAGGGATCTTCAATCAGAGGGTAGTGAGTGTGTGGAACACACTGCCAGCACACGTGGTGGATCTGGGTTCGATTTCAACACTTAAGAGAAGTTTGGATAAGTACATGGATGGGAGGGGTTTGGAGGGCTAAGGTCAATGGGACTAGGGAGAATAGTAGTTTGGCATGGACCAGAGGCACCAAGAGCCTGGTTCTGTGCCATAGTCAGCGCCACGGTAGCATAGCAGTTAGCGCAACGCTATTACAACTCGGGGCATTGGAGTTCGCAGTTCAACTCCGGTGTCCTCTGTAAGGAGTCTCTATGTCCTCCCTGTGAATGCATGGGCTTCCTCCCACAATCCAGAGACAAATCAGTTAATAGTTTAATTGGTGATTGTAAATTGTTCCTTGATTAAGCTGGGTGGGTTGCTGGTGGTGTGGCTAGAAGGGCCTATTTTGTGCTAGATTTCTAAAGAAAATAAATGACTCCATGACTGTAATGATGTAAATATGATTCAAACATATGAAACTACATTTTAATAAATGTGAGCTATGAGGAGGCGAAGGGGCTCCAATGTTAGGTGTTACAGACATGTCAGATGAGTGGAGAAATGCAACTCAATATGGATAAATATGAGATAAATACTTCAAACATTTATACAAAAAAACATACCAATCTAAGAATCTTGCTCCTTGTAAAGCTGAATAGGTTATTTCAATTCCAAGTGGATTTTTCTGTGTGCCAACCTGTTTCTAAATACAGAAATGAACATTACAATTCTCAAATTCTGTGTTGGACCCACCTGTTTATCAGCGGATCTTGCAGTGACTCCAGCACTAACTGCCAACTTTTCTCATAACCCTCCTCACCAAGAACTTCAGGAATCAGAGCTGTCAAAACAAAAGAACATTTGTTTAATTAAAAGATACAAAACTAATCATTATTTAAGTTAGAGCAAGAAACAATTTTGCTGGAGGAAATCAACTGGTTACCTATGGAGAGAAAGGAGCTGTTGATATTGTGGGTTTAAATCCTGCACCAGGAGTGCACAGTATTACTAAGTTATTTATCACATATTATATATGGGACCCTTACCTAAGAAAAGATGTGCTGGCATTGGAGAGGGTCCAGATGAGATTACAAGAATGATCATGAGATCAAAAGAGTTAACATATTAGGAGTGTTTGATGGCTCTGGGCCTGTACTTGCTGGAATTTAGAAAACTAAGGGGGTGGAATCTCATTGAAACACCGAAAGGTCTAGGTAGAGTGAACAGGGAGAGGGCGTTTCCTAAAGTAAGGGAGTCTAGGATCAGAGGGAACAGCCTCAGAATCAAAGAACATCTCTTTAGAACAGAGATGAGGAGTAATTTCTTCAGGCAAAGGGTAGTGAATCTGTGGGATTACCACGAGCAGCTGTGGAGGCCAAATCATTCAGTATATTTTAAGCAAAGTTGATGGGTCTTGATCAGTCAAAGGATACAGGGAGAAGGAAAGAGAATGGGGTTGAGAGAGATAATAAACCAGCCATGATGAAAATTTTAACTAACTTACTTCCTATCTTATTTTTACTACAATCACTTCAGCAACCCACCCAGTACTCACCTTTAAGCACTCTTCATCTAATGTTCTCGACATTTATTGCCTATTAATTTATTATTATTTATTTTTGTATTTGCAGTTTATTCTCTTCTGCACTCTGGTTGAACACCCAAATTGGACAGTCTTTCACTGATTCTGTCATGGTTATCTTTCTGTTGATTTGTGGAGTATTATGCCTGCAAGAAAATGAATCTCCGAGTAGTTTATGGTGACACATATGTACTTTCATAACAAATTTACTTTGAACTTTGAAAGGCAAAGTGAAAGTCAAAACAATTTTTTAATAAAACTATACTTACCCTGAGATTCATTTTCTTACAGACATTTGCAGGAAAATAGAGAAATACAATAGAATTTATGAAAATGTGCTAAAGAAGACAAAGTGCAAATAATAAAAGAAGATAAATCAATAATATTGAGAACATGAATTGTTGAGTCTCTGAATGAGAGTCTTGGCCAATGGTGCCTACGGCATCATTAACAACTCGCATACGCATGATGCAATTACCCAGAACTGCATTGGACCACTTCCAGGTACTCCACCAAATCAAACAGCATCCGGATCAAGACCCTAGAACGGCATTGTGACACCTCCCCACTCACTTACTACAGTAGGTTATCAGGGCAGTGCACAACCCCTTTCCAAAAGGAAAATGACCTCACCACAGATGCCCAAACTCTGTAAAGGTATAAAACAACTTGTTCATAGTAAATGAATGTACACAGCTGAATCTAAAATTTCAATGCCTGCATCAATATCACAAGGAATATGATTGCAATAAGTGTGGAACCATCCAAACCTTGCCAAGGCATCAATGATGTTACTGTATGTACACAAGTACCCTTGTCTCAAAGAAACAGTCCAAATGTTAAAAGGCCTGAATAGGTTAGATATGGCAAAGTTATTTCCTGTGGTACGGGAGTCCAAGACAAGAGGGAACAACTTCAGGAAAAAAGGACATCGTTTTAGAACTCAGATGCAGAGAACTTACTTTATTCAGAGGGTGGTAAATCTATGGAATTTGTTGCCACGAATGGCTGTGGAGGCCAAGTCATTGGGTTTATTTTAGGCAGAGATAGATAGGTTTTTGATTAGCCAGGGTATGGGGTGAAGGCAGGGGAGTGGGGATGACTGGAAGAATTGGATCAGCCCGTGATTGAATGGTGGACCAGACTTGATGGGCCGAATGGCCTACTTCTGTTCCTATATCTTATGGTCTTTCCAAGGTGGATCAGAGTAATGTGTTTAGTACACGAGTAACCTTGTCTTTCCAGGAGGGGCAGAGGAATGTGGTTTAGAAACATAGAAAACCTACAGCACAATACAGGCCCTTCGGCCCACAAAGCTGTGCTGAACTTGTCCTGACCTTAGAAATTACCTAGGGTTACCCATAGTCCTCTATTTTTCTAAGCTCCATGTACCTATCCAGGAGTCTCTTAAAATACCCTATTGTATTCGCCTCCACCACTATTGCCAGCAACCCATTCCATGCACTCACCACTCTGTGTAAAAAACTTACCCCTGACATCTCCTCTGTATCTACTCCCCAGCACCTTAAAACTCTGGCCTCTCGTGCTAGCCATTTCAGCACTGGGGAAAAAGCCTCTGACTATCTACACAATCAATGCCTCTCATCATCTTATACACCCTTATCAGGTCACCTCTCATCCTCCGTCACTCCAAGGAGAAAAGGCCAAGTTCACTCAACCATGTTTGTAGACTAGTATCTTGTCTTTCCAAGGTGGGATAGACAAATGTGGTTTGCACACGAGTACTATTATCCTACTGAGTTGATCACAGAAATATGGTTTGTACACGAGTTCCCTTGCTTTTTCTGAGGTGGGGCAGAGAAATGTTTGCACACGAGTACCTTTGTCTTTTAGAGTTGGATCAGAGAAATGAGATCTGTGCATGAGCACCTAGTCTTTCCAATGTGGATTCTAGAAACGTGATTTTTACCCGAGTACTGTTGCCCTTCCGAGGTGGTGCAGAAAAATGTGGTTTGTGCATGAGTACCCTTCTCTCTCCAAGATGGGGCAGAGAAATGTGGCTTGCACATAAGTACTATTACCCTTCTGAGGTGATTAGAGAAATGCAGTTTGTACATGAGTTCCCTTGCTTTTTCTGAGGTGGGGCAGAGAAATATGGTTTGCACACGAGCACCCTTGTCTTTCCAAGATGGATCAAGAAATGTGATTTGTACACGAGCACCCTTGTCTTTCCAAGATCATGCCGAGAAATGTGGTTTGTACACAAGTACTGTTGGCCTTGGGGTGGGGCAGAAAATGTGGCTTGCACACCAGTACAATTGCTCAGAAGGCGATCAGTAAAAGGTAGTTTGTAAACAAGAACCTTTGTCTTTCCACAGTGGATCAGAGAAATGTGGTTTGTACAGAGTATTATTGCCCTTCTGAGGTGAACAGAGAAATGTGGTTTGTTCATGAGTACCCTTCACCTTTCCAAGGTGAGGTAGAGAGATGTGGTTTGCACACAAGTACCCTTGTCTTTCCAAGGTGGATCAGAGAAATATGGTTTGTACACGAGTACTGTTGCCCTTCTGAAATGCAGTAGGATCATTTTATGATTCTCTATAAAATATGATCAAGTAGTAACTGCAATAATTAACCTCCTTTAAGAAATAAAAACCCAGCAAACCCCTGACATGAGAAGGTGCCAACACTTGTCCCTTAGATTCATTTATTTACTAAAATGTACAGTAAAATGTGTAATCTGCGCTAAAACAACCAGCACAAACTAAGGATGAGCTGGGGGCAGCCCTCATGTTGCCATACATTCCAGTGCCAACACAGCATGTCCACCATTTTTGGAGAACAACACAAGCAGCAATAGCAACAGCAACAAAAAAAAACCCCACTCACCCACTTCCTTCTTACCCACCCAAACACCGACAATTCTCCAAAACCAGGACAGGCCTTCTCCATGTCTTCGGCCTCGTTCATCAATCTACTAAGCACACATCTATCGTTGAGGAAAAGCTCCTTAAAGAGACCATATGATCTCAAGGCCATTGGCAATGTTCTGTGGATTAGAGGGATTTTTGACATCAATCCTGCAACATGCAGAGCCAAAACTAACACTGGCTGCAGATACACTAGCAACAATATTTTTTTCAGAAGTTGAATGTCCAACTCAGCCGCAACGAGCTCACGCTGCCCAGCAACCCACCTACTTAACCCTATCCTAATCATAGGACAACTTACAATGGCCAATTAACCTATTAACTGGTACTTCTTTGGTCTGTAGGAGGAAACCACAGCACTCAGAGGAAACCCGTGTGCTTACAGGAAAGATGGACAAACTTCTTACAGAGAACACTGTAATTGAACTTCGAACTCCAATGCTCCGAAATGTAATAGTGTTACGTTAACCACCGGGCTATTGTGGCACCCTCGTTTGATTTATTTTGCTAGACAGTTTAAGACAGCCTTTTTCACACAAGATACACATTCAAAGTAATTCAAAGTAAATAATAATATTTACTTGTTGTTACTTTTCATGCCTTGAGGCACACTGAGCGGCATTTTTGCCGTTTCCATAGCATCTGTCTTTTCGAGGCCCATGTTGTTAGCTGGATGCTCAACCCAGCACAGATGGAAAATGTACAAGGAGCCGGCCAGATTCAAACCCAGGACCACTCACTTCGAAGTCCAGTGCAGATGCCACTACACCATTGGCCCGCATAGTGTTTACTTGCACGAGGATCATTTATTATATAAATACTTTACATGTGTATATCTACATAAATACAACTGTACAATAATGAGGCATTTAGTGTAAGGCTTTACAGCACCAGTAATCTTTCTTCTTTAACTGCAGTACAACAAACTTGTTAAAAACCTTTTTCCAGACATTTAGAAATATGTAATCAGGAACATTGAAAACCAATTAAAATTGTGAGAAAAAAACAAAAAATTATAAATGCAATTTAAACAGATTTTGTTGTTAAACAGTTAACTAATAATTAGGATGCTAATCAACGTCCCCTACTCTCCTTCAAATAGGGGTTACTACAGGGTAAATAGGGCGACACGTAGTGGTTAGTGTTACAGTTTGCACATTTTACTCATGACTGCATGGGTTTCTCTAGGTGCTCTGGCTTCCTCCCGTATTCCAAAGAGGTACAAGTTAGGGTTAAATAAGTTGTGTGCATGCTATGTTGGTGCTGGAACATGGTGACACTTGCAGGCTGCCCTCAGGACATTCTTGGACCCATGTTGGTCATTGACAAAAATGATATATTTCACTGGACCTATGTTTCAATTTACAGTACTGTGCAAAAATCTTTTTAGTTCCTCTCTGCGCCTTCTTGGTGCATCAGGTGGCAACCTTGCTGTTTCTTTAGCATCTGTCTGTTTATTTACGAGGTCAATTTGCTAGCTCAACGCCCAACCCAGCACAGATGGAAAGCATGCCAGGAGCCAGAAGGATTCAAACCCAGGACCACTCGTCTCCATGTCCAGTGCAGATGCCACTACACCACCAGTCGGCTAATGTGCAAAAGTCTTAAGCACGTGTATATATATTAGCTAAGCTGCCTAAGACTTTTGCACAGTACTGTAGTAATTTTACGCATTGCACTCTATTGCTGCCACAAAAAAAAACAAATTTCATGACCAATGTGAGTGATGATAAATCTGATTCTGATATGGGTCTCTAATGTGGACTGAGAGTGGGAAGAGGGCAGGGGGAGGAATCATGGTTTAGAAAAGGGGAACGGAGAGGGACATCCAGAGAGACATCCTGTAATGATAAATAAACCAATTGTTTGGAATCAAATAATCTTACCTGGTGTTTCAAGTCTGGGTGTGCCTACATTTGTGCCACCCCTCCACCCCGGCATTGCTTCTCTGCCAGCTGTTCCACACCCCTCCTGTGGCGCTCCACTCTTGCCATTCCCAATATCCTTTGTTCCCGCCAAATTTACATACTCGCTCTCCGCTCCACGTTGACTAATACAGTACTCTTGTTTTATATATTTGCCTCAGACCTTTGCACAGTATGGTACACGTGACAAATAAAGCTCATCTTTAATCTCCACACATCAGGCTGATCAGCCCTTGTTTTAACTTCCTCTCCAAGAAGCAGGATTACATGCTCAGTTCCCAAAGAGGATCAGCATGTGTAATTTTATGGTTCAGAAGCTCGACTCCTGTCATAGCATCACACTGACCTTTCACATCGGATGGGAGAGTTAGTCAGAATGTTTATTGGCTCACCATACGCATTTTGCCAGCATTCCTCAAGGATCATACAAGATTAAATTATCTGAGAAAATGCAAGAACTATAAAAAAGCCATAAACATTACAGTCAATACAGGAACAGGCGAGTGCATTACATCAGTTACTCCGTCAAATTAATTCAATTTGCAGTATCTTAAATTTTCCTTCCTTGGGAAACAGATATACTATATTTTACCTTATTGTCTTTTCAAAATGACATGTCAGTATAACATGAGGAAAGCAATCCTATAATGAAGAGAAAGTTTTTTAGAAAATCACAGGATACAGGGGGCTTCAGATTTCTGCTTCAGAAATAAAAGACTAATCTTAAACTGATATTTTTAAAACGTTTCTAAAGTTTTTAATTTCATTTTAAGACTTAAGAAATTTTAAAAAATCAACAAAGTATTTTGCCCTCAGGTTTTATGCTGGGAAATATTCTGTTGCATTTAGTGATGCAGAGCGCCACTGTAAACTGTTATACTAAAGTGGCCATTTTATTCGGTACATCCGTACTCCTGCTCTTTAATGCCAGTATCTAATCAGCCAATCATGTGACAGCAATTCAATGCATTAAAGCATGCAGACATGGTCAAGAGGTTCAGTTATTGTTCAAATCAAATATCAGAATAGGGAAGAAATGTAATTTAAGTGACTTTTACCATGGAACAATGGTGTCAGATGGGGTGGTATGAATATCTCAGAAACAGCTGATTTACAGGGACTTTCATGCACAGCAGTTTCTAGAGTGTATAGAGAATGGTGCGGAAAACAGAAAACATCCAGTGAGCAGCAGTTCAGTGGGTGAAAATGCCTTGTTAATGAGAAAGTACAGAAGAGATTGGCCTGAATAGCTCAAGCTAACAGGAAGGTGACAGTCACTCAAGTAAGCACGCGTCACAATGGTGGTGTGCAGAAGAGTACCTCTGAGCATAAATGTTGAACCTTATAGAGGATGGGCAACAGCAGCAGACTACGAACATACACTCGGTGGCCTCTTTATTAGGCACCTCCTATAGTTAATAAATTGGCCATTGAGTGTATATATTCCTTATTGATCAGTGAAATTGATAAAGGTTTTGTCAACATGAAGGTGATAGATAAAATTTTTGAATATATGTCATATAAAGCAAACAACCCCTGTCAACATTGTCAGTTGGTTAGCCACTGGATGAATGTAGAGCTGGAGAAAGTTTCTCAATCTGGTTAGTGACTTTTTGATTTTAATGACCTTTAGGGTGGTCACAAAGATGAAAGATTAGCTTTATTTGTCACATGTACAGTACATTAAAATATCGAAACATACACTGAAATACAATGTTTGTGTCAAGTCAAATCAGCGAGGATTGTGCTGTACAGCCCTCAAATGTTGAAACACTTCCAGTGCCAACGCAGCATACCTAGAACTCACTAACCATAACCATATGTGTTTTGAATATGGGAGGAAACTGGAGCACCCGGAGGAAATCCACACGGTCATGAGGAACACATATAAACAATGATGGGAATCAAAACCTGATCGGTGATCACTGCCATCTTAAGGCAACTGCAGTCCCATGCCACCCCTATTAATAATACCTGTCGTATTTTGCTGGTGAAGTCAGTCGATACCAACACAACACAAAGTTGGTAATAAACAGATAGCGCTTTTACGCAGCCTAGAACTAGTAACTGCAAGGAAATATGTCAGAAGTTAGGTCTTGACGATAAAATAAAAATCTGGCAATTAACAAACTTGTTGCTGTAAATGTGAAGTCTCTCTTTCAAAGAGAAAAATGGATTAAATTTACATCAAATTGTATTGGAGTTGACAGGAACATATTAATAAAATTCAAAATGCTGAAGGAACTCAGCAAGTTAGGTGGTATCTATGGAGAGGAATAAAGAGCCACTTTTTTGGACCAGGACACTTTATCATGAAAGGTCTCAGCATGGAATGACAGCTCTTTACAAGTGGCCCGTTTCCAAACATTCGCTTTACAACACCTCGCTTTTACCAAAGACCTACATTAGTTACCTGTTTTCACTAACCAAAGAGTTTTTGCTTTTACAAAAAAAGGCAGCTTGCGCTCCGAGCAGCCAATGTCCTACCTCGGAACTGCATTCAGCATCAAGCCGCCATAGCTTAAACATGTGCCTGTGAGCATCTGTGCTTTATCTGAATTTATTTTGTGCATCCGTTAGCAAGAAGCGTCCTAAGGTATTGAAAAAGCCTAAGAGAGCTCATAAGGGTGTTATGCTTAACGTAAAACTGGATGTAATTAAGCGTTTTCATTGTGGTTTGCCAGTACCAGCATAATCTCTTACATTTATGCTAACAAAATTATTGATTTAAATTGAACAAAATCTGACAAAATTATCAGCTGATTATGGTCTACAGAGCTCCTTCTGTTCTTTCAAAGACTTGCATTTTTTCTCCTTGTGCACCACAGTTGTTTAGGCAGATGCTCTTCTACAATCTTCCTTCTGAGAAAACAAAACTTACTGATACCAGCCAGTCAACTTCAACTACTGAAAGCAGAAGTGGAGAAACGTACAGAAGACTCAGCTACATATATCCTTTGCTCCCACCAGATTTACAAAGTCACTCTCTGCACCACAATGACAAATACAGTACTGTGCAAAAGTTCTAGGCACCTGAGCGATATATGTATGTATAATGTTTATATACTCTATGTTTCAGAAACAGGTAAACAACAACGTTATCAAATTGCCAACTGTCTATCAGTACTCTGCGCAGCAAATTAATTGCCAAATGTGCAGAGAAACTCTGTCAGGTCAGCAGAAAAGGTTGCAGTCTACCATCACTGCAGGACTTGTACCTGTATGTGTCCAGGACAAAGAAGCAGGCAGGAAAAGTCACTGTGGACATTACCCACCCGACAAACTGCCTGTCCAAATGTTCCCTTCTAGAAAGTGCAATAAGGCTATTAAAACATAGCCTTCATGCTATTTTATAAGTTCTTCCCCAGGCAGTTAATCTGATCAACTATTCTAGTTACATCCTCCACCCCTCTCTATTACCCCGTCACTGCACTGTAAACATTTTAAACCACTATTATGCTGCTGTTTACATTGTAAATACATATTGGTATTTATGTATTTATGCACATTTTATTCCATGTCTGTACTTTAACCTCATTTTATATGCTTCTTTATTTTATATATTTCTTTAGGCAGTAATGGGTTGATACAGTGAAAAAGAGCTTTAACCAGCGATCACTCAGGACATCGGAAGTTTTGAGAGGAGGGGACTTCAGTCAGGTCCACTGCCCAAGTACAAAAGGCAGCAGAGGGTTGGTACAGTGAGAAAGAGTTTTGACCAGCGACCAATTGGCATTTGCGATTGATTAGCAAGAGCAAATTAAAGGAAGGCAGGGGCAAGTGCTGTGGCCGTCATCTGGGTGGACAGAGTCAGAATGGTGATCTTGAGGCTTTAGCTCTTCGAGGCTTCAACAAAGAGAGGCTTCAATCAGTGAAGGCAAAACAAAAGAAAAGCTCAATGTTAAGTTTTTTTTCCTTCCTTTCTTTACATTTGCTCAGCAAGGACAGTAGAGACACCAGACAGGATAGAGGAATACTCTTGCAGACTATGGGAAGGCAAGGAGACTCCCAGTGTCCCCAACAACTACTGCGAGATGTGCATCCAGCTGCAACTTCTAACAATCCGTGTTAATGAGTTGGAGCTGGAAATGGATGTACTCAGGATTCCCTGAAAGTTAATTTGCCCTTTGAGTCAGTGGTGAGGGAGGCAAATGCAATGTTAGCATTCATTTCAAGAGGACTAGAATATAAAAGCAAGGATGTAATGTTGAGGCTTTATAAAGCACTGGTGAGGCCTCACTTGGAGTATTGTGAGCAGTTTTGGACCCCTTATCTTAGAAAGGATGTGCTGACACTGGACAGGGCTCAAAGGAGGTTCACGAGGATTGAATGGCTTGTCATATGAAGAGCACTTGACAGCTCTGGGCCTGTATTCACTAGAATTCAGAAGAATGAGGGGTGACCTCATCGAATGGTGAAAGCCCTTAATAAAGTGGATGTGAAGAGAATGTTTCCTATGGTTGGAGAGCCTAGGATCTGAGGACACAAGCTCAGAACAGAGGGGCATCCTTTTAGAACGGAGATGAGGATGAATTTCTTTAGCCAGAGAGTGGTAAGTCTGTAGAATTCTTTGCCACAGGCAGCTGTAGTGACCAAGTCTTTATGTATATTTTGGGCAGAGGTTGACAGATTCTTGATTAGTCAGGGCATGAGGGGATACAGGGAGAAGGCAGGAGATTGGGGCGGAGAGGAAAACTGGATCAGCCATGATGAAATGGTGGAGCAGACTCGATGGACCGAATAGCCAAATTCTGCTCTTATGGTCTTTTTTTTCTGTATAATTCTTGATTACTGTTTTCGTTGTATAACATTATCGGGCACCACAGTGGCATAGCAGTTAGTACGACACTATTACAGCTCGGGGCGTCGGAGTTCAGAGTCAAATTCTGACGTTGTCTGTGAGAAATATGTCTGCTCTCTCCATGAACGCATGGGTTTCCTCCAGGTGTTCTGTTTTCTACCCACCTTCCAAAGGTGTACCAGTTAGTAGGCTAGTTGGTCACTGTAAATTGTCCTGTGATTAGGCTAGGGTTAAATTGGTGGGTTGCTGGACGGTGTGGCTCATTGGACAGAGGTGCCTGTTCTGTGATGTTTCTCTAAATAAAATAAATTCCTAATACATGTAAATGTACACGGTGAATAAAGTTGTTCCTAGAAATAAAGCAGACTTCAGAAAACAAATTGATATTACAGAGATGAAAACACTTTGGATCAGTTACAGAAGTTTCAGAAAAACATTTACTTTGGCATCAGATAAAGGATTATAAGTTTCATCATTTAATGACAGAGGTGAAAGATTGATACGTACATTGTTAAATCATGGTTGAATTTGAGAGTCTGGGACCAAATTAATACTTTGCAGAAGTGAATCAAAACATTCAAGGTGTTGGGGAAATACATTAGTATTATAACCAAAGGCTTTTGTCAGGAAATGCTGGAATTATATATCAATATGAATGGAAAGCAAAGGTCGCTACTGCATGCAATTTCAGAATTAGCACAAACACAATAAAATCTGCAGATGCTGGAGGAACTCAGCAGGTCAAGCAGCATCTATGGAAAAGAGTAAACAGTTGATGTTTCGGGCTGAGACCCTTCTTCAGGACTGTTGCTCCAGAATCATCAGTTTCAGTTCAGATTTAGAAATTACTTTTTTTTTTGGCTTGTCTCAGAATCAGGTTTACTATCACTGACATGTCATGAAATTTGTTGTCTATGCAGCAACAGTACAGTGCAATGCATAAATAATTTTTATCAGTTACAGTAAGAGATATATAAAATATAAATAATAGTGCAAAAAGAGAGCAAAACAGTGAGGTAGTGCTCATGGACCATTGAGAAATCTGATGGCGGAGGGGAAGAAGCTAATGGTAATAATGAGAAGACAGCATATCCTGGATCTGAGACTCTTTAATGATGGATGCCACCTTCTTGAGGCACTGCCTTTTAAAGATGTTCTCGATGGTGGAAAGGCCAGTGCCATGATGAAGTTGGCTGAGTCTGCAATTCTATGCAGCTTGTTCCGATCCTGTGCATTGGAGCCTTCATACCAGGCTGTGCAACCAGTCAGAATGCTCTCTGTAGAAATGTGCTAGAGTCTTTGGTGGCCTACGTAATCTTTTCAAATCCCTAATAAATTATAGCTGGTGGTGTCTAAATTATTTAAAAGAACCTTAACAAAAACTAAAGCCAAATGCAGAAAGTACCTGCTGTCAGGAAGGACATAGAATCTATTGGACAACCATCTCCACAGACCCAAGACAACATTATTGCTTCATAGGTCAACCAGAGCAGATAGAGTGAGACCCTTCACCTGCCTTGGAGTTCACCAAATTATTTGAAACATTCCATTCAGAAAAGCCTGCTTCAAATGACAGGCCATTTATTCCTCAACCTATAAATCAAAATCATCTGACTGACTTACATGTAGGAACTAGTGTGCAAATGCAACAACTCTGATTGTAGTTCAGTTGCTGTGAAACAATGAGGTGTGCTAGGGAAGAAGCAAAACGGAGTAAAAGAAACAAGGCAACTAGAATGAAAGAAAGATTAAATTATGCACAGATCCCTAAACAAGCAGTGAAAAAATGACTATGCCCTAGAGTTAGAGAGAGAAATGTTGGGGAAGTTCTCTAATTCTTTTTAAAATTAGCTTTCCAGCATTTTAGAAGGGATGTCAGAGGTAAGCTTTTTCACATAGAGTAGCGACCGCTTGGACCGTGCTTTCCAGGGGTGGTGTTAGAGGCAGATATATTAGAGCAGCAGTTCCCAACCTGGGGACCACAAACCCCTTGTGTAATGGTATTGGTCCATGGCATAAAAAAGGTTGGGAGCTCCTGCATTAGGGGCATTTACAGGACTCTTAGGTAGGCCACATGGATGATAGACAAATGGAGGGCTATGCAAGAGTTAAGTGTTAGACTGAACTTGGAGTAGGTTAAAAGGTCGGCAAAATATTGTGGGCTGCAGGGCTTGTACTGTGCTATGTTTTATAAACCTTGAAACAGAAAACAATACCTTAGAAATGTTACAAATTACATACACTTTTATGATCCTAAAAGAGATTTATTGTATCAGCTTTAGAAAGACAGACCTTCCAAAGCAAATGATGAGAAGAGCTTGGAACTCAAGTAATGTTTAGCTTAATTGTAAAAGTGCCTCCACAGCAAAATGAGGCAAACAATATCCTTGAAGTAGAAGTACAGTTTCCACAACTGGAAACCAGAAGAGATATTAAGTTAACCATAAAAGTGCATCTTGGCAGTTTTAATAGAAGGGATGCAGAGCTAACAAAGCAGCAACAAACAGAACATTGGGTCAAACTGTAATTAAATTTATAACCAATTAACATTTTGAAGATCACAGTAAAATTGCTTTACATTGTCCAAATATATTTAATATATTTATTCTACTCATAGTATACTGTGGGAACATGCTAAGGAGGTCCGACAACTAATTACTACAGCTGAATGTCATCTTGTACAAATGGAGAAGTAGTTGCAATGTTCAATTAACTGAGTGTCAAACAACATCTTCAATATTAGACCTTACGACAGAGGAGCAGAATTGGACCATTCAGTCCATCACATTTGCTCTGCCATTCTATCATGGCTAATTTAATTTTCCCTCTCAACGCCTTCTCCCCAGAAACTTTCATACCTTTTCTAATTAAATACCTATCAACGTCTGCTTGAAATTACTCAATGACTTGGCCCCACAGCAGTCTGGGGCAATGAATTCCACAGATACACCACCTTCTGGCTGAAGAAGTTTCTCCTCATCTCTGTTCTAAAGGGACACCACTCTACTCTGATGCTGTGCCCTCAGGTCCTAGGCTCTCCCACTATAGGAAACATCCCTCAAAGTCCACTCAATTTCTGTTAAAGATAGAGCTCTATACTTAATACAGTACCAGAAGTATAGTTTTCTCCACACTTCTGCAAATATTTTGTTACGCCATTATTATAAGATCAAATGTACGAAGGTGACAGATGAGGGAGCAATTTCTGAAGCATCTTGGTTAATGAACAATGTCCTTACTTGGAGCCTATCATTAATCAACAACACTCCACAATTACATCAGAAGTTTCCCATGCCAAACACGGCCATAAAGATATCAATCTGAGCAAATATTCAAACCTACCCAGGTCATAAAAGTAGTGGATAAACTGAAATATTTTACAGTTAATCAAATATTCCAAAATCATTGAGTTAAAGAATGGGCTACTGTGAGAAATGGATTTCAAACAAAAGATAATTTCAAGATGCATAGACACAGGCATATAAACAGGTTCATCATCCCAGCTTGTCCATGTTAATGAAGATGCCCATATAAGCTAATCCCATATGCCTGCATTTGGTCCATATCCCTCTGAATCAGGGGTTCCCAATCTCTTTTATGCCAAGGACCTCTACCATCAACTGAGGGGTCTGTGGACTGCAGGTTGGGACTCTCTGCTCTAAATGTTACCTATCCATGTACAAGTCCAAATGCGTTTTACGGTTTGTAAATGCACCTCCTCCACCACTCCTGGCAGCTCAATCAACACCTTCTGTGTGTAAAAGCTTGTCCCCAAGGTGCTCTTTAAATAATCTATGCTCTCTTTAGGCTTTCCTACTGTGGGAAAAATTACACTGTCTATGCTCCTTATAATTTAATTTGCAAATTATCCCCAGTGCAAGTGAGTGGTTTGAGAATCAGGGTTAGTGTGTTGGGAACTTGAGAAAGAATCCTTACAGGGATACAAATGGATGTAGATTAGCGTAGTTTCTTACACGTACATCAAAACATGCAGTGAAATGTGTCAATGACCAGCACAGTCTGGGGACGCACTGGGGGCAGCCCACATGCTGCTGCTGCCAACATGTCATGCCCACAACTTACTAACCCGAACTGTACATCTTTGGAATGTGAGAGGAAACCCAAGCAGACATGGAGAAAACGTAAAAAATCCTTACAGATAGTGGTGGGAATTGAATCCAGGTCATTAGTGCCGTAAAACGTTACATGCCCACCAGGTCGAAGGGAACTGACATGACAGCTCTGAAAGTTGGCATGGACTCAATGAAATATCAAAGACTTCTAAAATTGTAAGGAAATCTGGAAAATGTTAAAAATGATGAAGAAAATCACCATCTTGCCCTTTGAGTATGGCTTCATTCTGATTAAGGAAAAATATTTCACCATTAAGGAATGGAGGGTTATGGGCTGAGTGCAGGTCGGTGGGACTAGGTAAGAGTAAGTATTCAGCACGGACTAGAAGGGCCGAGATGGCCTGTTTCCATACTGTAATTGTTATATGTTACATGGTTATATTCAGATTTGGAAAATTTTAATTGGATAGACATGCTGCAAAGTACAACTTGAACAAATGAGTGTTCCACTGGCCCTGCGTCCAGCAATCAATGGCTCTGGAGTCACAATGGCTGAGTAAAAAGGTTAATCAAATCTTCCTTGGTCATTAACCAAAATATACTTCAAGATCTTTGGGTCATTACTCCTTTCAACCTAAGATACAAAACTACATCTTGCTTCTGTCCCATCTGGCTGTCATTTGATTCCCCATTACCCTTCACAGTTCACTTGGACCCATAGAGCCCACCTGGAATCAGGGAGTCAAAAGGTGAGAGACCCAGACAGGTGTTGTACACAAGTCTGCTTTTCCACACCCCCTATCCAGATCCAGATTCAGCTGGGTACTGTACTGAGGGCACTGATCCATCGCTGCAAAACACTGGTCCACTGGTCCACCATAATATCTTAAACAGAGCTGGAACAGCCACACTGGCGGTAAGATTCATCCTCCCAGATTTTCTACTTGTTATAGAATGGCACATGTATGTACCTAAACTTCGAGGTAAAACTATTATTAGGAATCAAAATGACTATTGATCTTGGACAGATAGGAAGGATCTGCCCATAAGAGGAAGGCGAAACATGGTAAACATTTCAAATTGTAGAACTGAGAAGGAAAGACTCTCATTGGCTCTGATATCTAATGCCAGATTTAGAACATAGAACAAAGTTCAAAGTAAATTTTACTATCGAAGTTCATATGTCACCATATACAATCCTGAGATTCATTTTCTTGTGGACATATCAAATCTGTAGAACAATAACTATAACAGGATCAATGAAAGACCGCCCTACTAAGGCATTCCACCAGTGTGCAGAAGACAACAAACTGTGTAAGTGCAAAAAGAAGAAACAATAATAATAAATAAAAAAGCAAAAAATATCGAGAACATAAGACGAAGAGTGTTTGGAAGTGAGTCCGTTGGCTGTGGGAACATCTCAATGGATGGGCAAGTGAGTGTAGTTATCCCCTTTTGTTCAAGAGCCTGATGGCTGAGGGATAATAACTGTTCCTGAACCTGGTGGTATGGGTCTTGAGGCTCCTGTACCTTCTTCCTGATGGCAGCAGCAAGAAGAGAACATGTTCTGGGTGGTGGAGTTCCTGATGATGGATGCTGCTGTCCTGTGACAGCACTTCATGTAGATGTGCTCAATGGTGGGGAGGGCTTTACCTGTGATGGACTGGGCCATATCCACTACCTTTTGTATGATTTTCCGTACAAGGGCATTGGTGTTTCCATACCAGGCCATAATGCAAACAGTTAATATAGTCTCCACTACACATGTATAGAAGTCTGTCAAAGTTTTACATGTCATGCCCAATCTCCACAAACTCTTATGGAAGTAGAGGCACTGCCGTGCTTTCTTCATAATTGCACTTTCAAGCTGGGCCCAGGGCAGGTCTTCTGAACTAATAACACCTAGAAATTTAAAGTTGCTAACCCTTTACACTTCTAATCCACTGATAAGAACTGTCTTGTGGACCTTTGGTTTCCTTTTCCTGAAGTCTACAATCAGTTCCTTGGTCATGCTGACATTGAATGAGAGGTGGTTATTATGACACCACTCAGCCAGATTTTCAATCTCCCACTATATGCTGTTTAATCACCACCATTGATTTGGACTATGACAGTAATATCATCAGCAAACTTGAATATGGCATTTGAGGTCTGTTTAGCCTCACAGTTATAAGTGTAAAGCGAGAGCCATGACGTTGTGTCGACCTTTCAACCTACTCCAAAATCTATCAAACCATTCCCTTCCACATAACCCTCCATTCTTCTGTCATCCATGTGCCTATCTAAGAGTCTCTTAAATGTCCCTCATGTACCTGCCCCTACCACCAGCTCTGGCAGAGAGTTGCAAGCACCCACCACTCTCTGTGTAAAATAATCTACCTCTTACAGCCTCCTCTATACTTTCCTCCAAATACCTTAAAAGTATGTCCTTTCATATTAGCTATTTCTATCCTATTTCTACTCTGTCAATGTCTCTTATACACCTCCATCAAGTCACCTCTCATCTTCCTTTGTTCTAAAGGGAAAAGCCCGAGCTCACTCCATCTTTCCTCATCAGACATGCTCTCCAATCCAGGCAGCAACCTGGTAAATCTCTGCATCCTCAATAAACCTTCAATGCTTTTGTTAAAGATCCTTCAACCTTTAAAACAGACTCCTTTACTGATGTTTTCTGTTTGCTAAATATTTCCAGCATTTATATTTTTATTTCAGATTTCTAGAACTGCAGTCTTATGTTCATTAACTTTTGTGTACTCTGCTGAGAGGTTTGGAGTTTTCGCTTCAGAATTTACTGACATGTTAGGGGTTCCACAGGGTATTAGCACCGGTATGGCTTTTCATTGCACCCTGGTAAACATGGTAATGAACTAATCTAAATCTGAAGATTAGCTAAAACCAGTCCCTCCTGAGTGGTCTCTGAAACTGGTCTCTATGAAAATGATATGCGGTATTGACTTAGAAAATAGTACATTTTCATCCTGTTATTTAGTTAGGGAGATTGAAGTTACAATGTATTATGGCTCTTCAGCAGATGCATTTTTTTTCTTTTCAATTTAATCAAAAAATCATGTAATATAGGTTGCTGAATCTTGCAGTAATCTTTTCTTTCACCTTAACAAGCATATTCAATTTTGCCTTAGGACATATTATTGCCTCTTCTCAGCCACATATTCAGCATTAGAAAATTATTCTTAATGTGAGACAGCAATCAACTCTTTCAATTATTAAAAATAAAATTATACTAACCTGGGAGCATCCTCATCAGGCATTGTAAAGCCAGTTCCTGGGTCTGGATTTTCTGCTCTTGAGTTCTAGCAGGTTTTGGCCATTTCGGTAAAGTTCCTCCAGGCCAGATTGCCTCCTGTAAAAGCTTGAGGTATGCAACCCAGTACTGAGTGCTTGTCAGGTTAATAATCTGAACTTCAAGCCACCTGTAATGAAGAAATATACAATCATATACCACAGGCATCACGAATAAAATCTGTCCAATTATACCAATTACAAATAAAAATAAAGAAACAGATTTTGGTAGATATTACTACCTGTAAGTTAAACAATCCAACACCCCAGAATGAAGCAAGTTCTATCAAAGCTCAAAGTAAATTTCTTATCAAAGTATATATACCTCACCCGATGGTACCTTGAGATTCATTTCCTTGCAGGCATTTACAGATAAATAAACAAATACAATAGAATTTATTGGAAACCATAAATAAAGACTGAGAAACAACCAATGTGGAAAAGACATTGTGCAAATAGCAAAAAAGTAAATACCGATAACTCGAGTTGTAGAATCCTTGAAAGTGAGTCTATAGGTTGTGGAATCAGTTCATTGTTGAGGTGAGTGAACTTATCCATGATGGTTGTAGGGTAATAACTGTTCCTGAACTTGGTGGTATGGGACCTCTTTCCCAATGGCATAGCGAGAAGAGAGTATGGCCTGGATGGTGGGGCTACCTGATGACGGATGCTGCTTTCTTGTGGCAGTGCTCCTTATAGATGTGCTAAAATGGTGGGGAAGGCCTTGCCTGTGATGGACTAGGCTGTATTCACCAAGTTTTTGTCACTTTTTCCATTCCTGGGCATTGGTGTTTCTATACCAGGCTGTGATGTGACGTAACCAGTCAGGATAATCTCCAGTGTACATTTATAGAACTTTGTCAAAGTTTGAAGTGTTAAAGGTTTCCTTCCCTATCTAAATTAGGAAAGTAATATATTGAGCTTCACAGAGAATATAGGTTAGGCATCTATGGGCGAGAGCCTGCAATGTAAAAGCAGCCATATAAGAGAATAAAAGAGTAAGGATGTAATACTGAGACTTTATAAGGCATTGGTCAGACCGCACGGAGTATTGTGAACAGTTTTGGGCTGCTGATCTAAGAAAAGATGTACTGGCATTGGAGAGGTCCAGAGGAGGTACATGAACCATAGAACATTACAGCACAGAAACAGGCCTTTTGGCCCTTCTTGGCTGTGCCGAACCATTTTTCTGCCTAGTCCCACTGACCTGCACCTGGCCCATATCCCTCCATACACCTCTCATCCATGTACCTGTCCAATTTTTTTTTGAATGTTAAAAGTGAGCCTGCATTCAGCACTTCATCTGGCAGCTCATTCCACACTCCCACCACTCTCTGTGTGAAGAAGCCCCCCCTAATGTTCCCTTTAAACTTTTCCCCCTTCACCCTTAACCCATGTCCTCTGGTTTTTTTCTCCTCTAGCCTCAGTGGAAAAAGCCTGCTTGCATTCACTCTATCTATACCCATCATAATTTTATATGCCTCTATCAAATCTCCCCTCATTCTTCTACACTCCAGGGAATAAAGTCCTAACCTATTCAACCTTTCTCTGTTACCCAGTTTCTCAAGCCCTGGCAACATCCTTGTAAACCTTCTCTGCACTCTTTCAACCTTATTAATATCCTTCCTGTAATTCGGTGACCAAAACTGCACACAATATTCCAAATTCTGCTCCATTAATGCCTTATACAACCTCACCATAACATTCCTACTCTTATACTCCATACTTTGATTTATAAAGGCAATGTACCAAAAGTTCTCTTTACTACCCTATCTACCTGTGATGCCACTTTTAGGGAATTTTGTATCTGTACTCTCAGATCCCTCTGTTCTACCGCTCTCCTCAGTGCCCTACCATTTACCTTGTATGATCTACCTTGGTTTTTCCTTCCAAGGAGCAATACCTCACACTTGTCTGTATTAAACTCCATCTGCTTTTTTTCAGCCCATTTTTCCAGCTGGTCCAGATCCCTCTGCAAGCTTTGAAAACCTTCCTCACTGTCCACTGCACCTCTAATCTCCAATGAGGATGATTCCAGGAATGAAAGTGTTTGATGACTCTGGGTCTGTACTTTGCTGGAGTTTAGAACAATGAAAAGGGATCTCATTGAAACCTATTGAATATTGAAAGACCTAGATAGAGTGGATGTGGAGAGGATGTTTCCCACAATGGGGAAGTCCAGGACCAGAGGGCACAGCCTCAGAATAAAGGGATGTCCACTTAGAATAGAGGTGAGGAGTTTATTTTTATCACATGGTTGGTAATGCTTCTCAAACCAGCTTCAAAATATTAGGTTTATTTAATGCAAAATTATATCTTGAAGTTCAACAATATCAGAATTGAAACTAGAACTAATTATGAAGAAGTTTTGAAGGTGGCTTACAGGTTCCCACAAAAATTATCTAAATAAACTGATTAAAAATTCAACATAAACACAAGACATTCAGCAGATCATAAACACAAAATATTCTGCAGACGCTGGAAATTCAAGCATACATAGAAAATACTGGAGGAACTCAGCAGGCCAGACAGCATCAATGAAAATGAATTAACAGTTGATATTTCGGACTGAGACCCATTTTCAGGACTGGAGAGGAAGGGGGAAGATGCCAGAATAAAAACACAACATCCTCCAAATGACGGTGTAAAAATATTAAAATTCATTAAAATAGGGCTCTAAGTTTAAATTCTGACAGCAAAATTAATTTATTGCTCACTAATTTTGATTAAAGACTTCCTCTTTAAACTAATAGTCACATAACGCAAAGTAGACTAACTGTACTCACCACTAATGGTTGGCAATAGAATGAAAATGTTTCATCATGTGCTACTTATTTCAGCTGCAGGACGTCATATTGATGTTAGCAATCCATGTAATCTTGGATTCCCGGTGGTACTTACATCACCAATGAAGTTAACTGATGTGCAAGCCACATTAATATAAATATACCAACAACATAGAATATTACAGCACAGAACAGGCCCTTAGACCCACGATATTGTGCCAACCTTAACCTACTTTAAGATCAACCTAACCCTTCCCTCTCACATAGTCCTCCATTTTTATTTCATCATGTGCCTATCTAAGACTCTCTTAAATGTCCCTAATGCATCTGCCTCCACCACCACCCCTGGCAGAACGATCCACACACCTACCACTCCCAGTGTAAAAACCTACCTCTGTCATACACCTTATATTTTCCTCCAATAACCTTAAAATTATGCCTGCTTGAAATAGCCATTTCCACCCTGGGAAAAAGCCTCTGCCTGTCCATTCTATCTATGTTTCTTATCATCTTGTACAACTCTGTCAAGTCACTTCTCATCCTCATTTGCTCCAAAGAGAATAGCGCTAGTATGCTCAACGCAACCTCATAAGGCTCTCCAATCCAGATAGCATTCTGGTAAATTTCCCTTGTACCCTCTCTAAAGCTTCCACATCCTTCCTATATTGAAGCCATCAGAACTAAACACTTGAAGTGTGGGTCTAACCAGGGTTTTATAGAGTTCTAACTTATTTCGGATATGGGCTACACATATTAACAACATTATCTACTAAAACAGCAAACACTGTTCATAGTATCAACTGACTAGCTTTTCAAAATGAGGACTTGGGATGGTTTTATAGATTTAAGATTTTTTAAAAAATCACTGAAAGTTACATAAAATTGTTGAAAGAATCAGTGAAATAAAAATCTAAAGGGGAGAAATGGATACTGATTCAGTACAAGGATACTGTACCCCATTTCTCAAATTTGTTCCATTATGCTGAGGGAACTGAATTTCAGAAACAGAGCTAATATTGCCGGCACAACAGAAATGCACATTTAGCGCACGTAATTCGGGAAGAACAATCACTCTTCTGAAATTACAGACTTCAGTCTGAAAAAAGACAATTTAACAAAAGAAACTCTGATCCATTTTTTAAATTAATAATATAGAAATGTGACCAGTGATTAAAGCCAGCAGAATCTTCGGCCTTTACCTCAGCAACAATGAAGATCAACTCATAAAAGCGAGTGTGAAGAGGGATATTCAGAACTTCCACACTGCTGTTGTTGTCAAGCCCAATGCTTTCCAATACTAGACCACTTAAGTGTTCAGTGCCAGACAGATCATAATTGGTGTTACCATTCTACAAATAAGAATCTCTATTCTTATAATGACTTTATTAAAATGTTTTAAAGTCCATGTTCCCCGTCTAAACATTTGGAGTGTTGTGAAAATTGTATTCAGGTTTGGAATTTAAAGAGGTCATATTCCTTCCCTTTCCTCTCTGCTGTATTGTTTTTGTGGACATGTTATCTATTACCGTAAATTCCGGACTATAAGCCGCTACTTTTTTCCCACGCTTTGAACACTGCGGCCTATACTACGGTGCGGCTAATGCATGTTTTTTTATCATGCCGCCAAAAACATTTTGCCTCGTAACAGTAGACCAATAAAATTGATGAGTAGTTCACAGAGGTCCAATGAAATTGTACGATAAATCAAGTGCACTTTCACAATTAAATTATTGTAAATCAGTCATTTGTACTCACCCTCATCAACATGGAAAACACTCGAAGAAAAGCATATGATGCAGCTTTTAAGTTAAAGGCGATCAATCTGGCGGTTGAAGAAGGAAATCGAGCTGCTGCACATAATCTTGGCATAAATGAACCGATGTTGAGACGGTGGAGACGCCAGCGTGAAGAACTGAGTCAATGCAAAAAGACGACAAAAGCTTTCAGAGGTAATCATAGCAGATGGCCCGAACTTGAAAACTTTCTTGAAGACTGGGTTAACACACAGAGAGCAGGCGGCCGCGGTGTTTCCACCGTGCAGATCAGACTGAAGGCTAAAGCAATCGCCACCAAAATGAAAATCGAAGATTTTAGAGGTGGGCAATCGTGGTGTTTTAGATTTATGAGATGAAAAGGCCTGTCCGTCAGGGTACGCATGACTCTGTGTCAGCAGCTCCCTCCCGACCATGAGGAAAAGCTTGCTAACTTCCGCACATTCACTCAAACAAAGATAGCGGAGAATTCCATCGGGCCAGATGATATCATAAATATGGATGAAGTACCTTTGACGTTTGACCTGCCTCTCACTCGGACTGTTAATAAAAAAGGTGACTCGTCCATCACTCTGAAAACAAGTGGCCATGAGAGAACGCATTTTACTTGTGTTCTGAGCTGCACAGCATCCGGACTAAACTTCCACTGATGGTGATTTTTTAAGCGGCTGACAATGAAAGTTCAGTGAAAGCTGCCATCAAGAGTACAAACTCAATTCCAGCTGTGATTCCTGGGGGCACCACAAAGTATTTGCAGCACTGGACATCAGCGTGAACCGGGCATTTAAAGTGGCGCTGCGCGTTGAGTGGGAGGCTTGGATGACGAGCGGCGAGAAATCCTTTACCAAAACAGGATGCACGCGAAGAGCATCTTTAACTCAAGTCTGCCAGTGGATCCTAAATGCGTGGAGCCGTGTCACAACATCCACCATCACCAGCGGGTTTCGAAAGGCTGGACTGCTGCGTGATGAAGAGGACCACATGCGCTCAAGTGAGAGCAACAACGAAGAGACTGAAGTGAATGACGAGATCCTGAGGTTTTATTCAATTCGGACACTGAAGAAGAGGACTTTGATGGTTTTAGTGCGCAGGAGGAAGATGAAGAAGGCGATCAATAACTTTTCCTGGTAGGTTGCAGTATATATATTTTTTTTACCAGTCGTTAGGAGATATTGGAATGTTGTTCGTGCACTGTTCAGTAAAAAAGTATACGCAACGTAATTTGTGTGTTACCGATACGTATGTATATTTAAAAGTAGCTGTGTTACAGGCACTGTTCGAAAAAAAGCATTTGCAATATATATTTATGTTACCATACGGATTTAATTAAAAGTTAAAAAATCCTCACGTGTAATAACTTTCTGTGTAAATATCTCATATTACAACGTGGGACACCTGTGGCTTAAAATCCGGTGCGGCCTGTACAAGTACAAAATTGATTTTCTTTCTAAAATTAGAGCGTGCGGCTTTTAATCAGGTGCGCTCTGTAGTCCGGAATCTACGGTACTTAAAGAGGACAAATAATGTTCTCTGTAAGAAAGCTTATACGTTCTTCCCATGTACACATGGGCTTCCTCTGGGTACTCTAGCTTTTCCCCTCACAGTTCAAAGACATACTGGTTAGCAGATTAATTAGTCATTGTAAATTATCCCATGATTAGGCTAGTGTTTAGGTGGGTTGCTGGGTGACGCAGGGTGATGGGCTGGAAGGGCCTGTTCTGCACTATACCTCTAAATAAGTAAATAAATAAATTTCTTTAAGTGCATGTGGCAAAGACAGAATTACATCACTGAAAGCTGTATACTGTTAACTGTTATTAATGCCTTATTGCACTCCTGAAATCATGTTAATATATAACCGACCTCAGTTACTTTACTGGATCTTCCCCTGGGTAGTGTGATGTTGTAAAAAAAAATAGCAGTCTTACATAGATATCACATCTACAAGAAATATCACACAGTACTTGACTTTTTCGGAAAGTACAAGCAGCCTTTTGGGCATGGGAAAGAGGCAATGACATTTGACAATGGGCTGGAGGTAGTGGGAGGACTCAAGGATTACAAGGGCATGCAAACTGGAAAGGATAAAGAGTAATTGTCCACAAAATGCTGAAGGAATTCAGCAGGCCAGGCAGCATCTATGGAAAAGTGTGAACAGTTGATGTTTTGGGCCAAGACCCTTCATCAGGACCTTGTGAAATGTCATTATCTCTTTCCCATGCCTGAAAGGCTGTTTATGGTTTCCAAAAAAAAACACCACTTTGTGGTGTTTCTTACAGATATGATATCTATGTAAGTTTTTCATTCTTTGCATGTCTCGGCCTAAAACACCAACTGTGTACTCTTTTCCATAGATGCTGCCTAGCTAGCCTGTTGCGTTCCTCCAGTATTTTGTATGTGTTGCTTTGGATTTCCAACATCTGCAGATTTTCTCATGTTTATAAACAGTAATTGGACTGGGAAATACTCAGGGAAGAGAGATGGGTTTTGATCCTGAAGGTCCTAAAGTGAAGATCGGCAATCAACAATCAAGATGAAGGTGGCTGGGTCATTGATAAAGGTGGTCAGCAGATCCACAGTTCGGATGCTGGCGGGTCAGCCATTAGGGGACCAACAGCACTGCAGCATAATTATGTTCATGTAGTCTCTGCTTTTGGAAATCAGTATAATATTAGCCAGCACATGCTACTGCCTTTCCTTCGCTGGGAATGACTGAATAATAATAAAAACTGGTAAACAAATATCTGTTGAATACTACTGTGTTTGATAATGACATACTGTATCTTGTAAAAACTCCAGGGCCAGCATCTTAAAATTCAAGCATACATGTAAAATAAGAAAACTACAACGTTTTAAAGTATCTTCACCTTTGATCTAATAAAGCTGCAATGGTAGAAATCCACTGTTTTAATTTCAACAGAAAATGTACAAAAACCACTTAAAAACAGACAGGAATGCTGCTAATCTCTACTTGCTAGAAAGGTGCATAGGCCCTAAATCAATTGTTGTTCAATTCTCTTAGCAACCTGCAGACTACATCCTGAAGTCCAGACATTCAACATGACTGGTTATTGAATTAAATATTGCATCACTTAAACACCACATTGTACGCAATTGGGAAACAGACAGCAAGTGTCAGATTTTATATGCTGGTTTATAAACTTGGGGATTATTAAGTTTCAGCATTACACTTCAAACAATGTTTTTGGTGAAATTCCTTATTTGAGAAGTTACACAATGCTGTCTTATAAAGCCCTAATGTGCTTGTCAGTTACACTCTCAAAACATAAACTAGTTGTTCTGAACCTTTGCCACCTTCATTTAACAGATGAGGAGCACAAAAATAATATTTATTAATTGGCACAATCAGAAGAACGTAAGTGATGGTAATATAAGCTAAACAGAAATTATTTCTTTGGCTCAACTAAATGCCAAGATACTACTTCTAGCTGTTCAAAAGCCTACTTCAGAAAATGTTCATTATATCATGAGCACCATTGTTATCTTGAAATGTCATTCAACAAAATCTAATACAGAGTAAAACAAAGCTTCAGCTTTTTTTGAGCCTGTACATACAGTACTGTGCAGAAGTCTTAGGCACACACACACACACACAGACATATATATAGCTAGAGTGCTCAAGACATTTACACAGTTTTGTATTTATCAACGTGGAATGGAGGGCGAGTTCGTAAATATGGTGGGAGCAAAGGATTTTGAGAGTGGCAAAGGTTGTGTGCTGTGGGACAGGTGGCAGAGGAGGAGTGCCGGAGCGGGGAGGGATGTGGGTACAGACACACCCAGCCCTGAAACTCCAGGTAAAGTCATTTGATTCTAAGCAATTGGTTTATTAATCATTATAGAATGTCTCTCTGGTACTTCCCACTCCCTCCCTTCTCCGTTCCCCTTTTCCCAACCATGATTCTCCTCTCCCTGCCTCCTTCCCACTCTCAGTCACAATAGACACCCATATCAGAATCAGATTTATCATCACTCACATATGTCATGAAATTTGTTTTTTGCAGCAGCAGTATAGTGCAATACATAAAATTACTACAATACCCTAACTATATAGGTATATGTGCTACCACACAGTACTGTAAGCAAAAATACACCATTCCCCAGTCAGTGTAAAATAATGCTTTTACACGAGATCTTTTAGATTTTAACCCGTGCAACTGTGTTCTACAATTAAAATGCATTTTTCTTTAAAATCAAAATCACTATGCGCACTTTCCAGTCAGGTACCAGCATCATTTCCAAAGGGTGAATTTACTGATTGTCTTGCATCTCATTTTTCTTAAGACAATAGGAGGCCATTTTGCACATCAAACCATGCTAGCTCTCAGCGTAATTCCACCCCCCCCCCCACACACACATACCCCCATTTTGTTTCTTGTACCTTTTCTTTCACATGTTCACCAATTACTCTTTATATTCTCCTATCCCAAACCTATTCTAGGAGCAGTTTGCATTCCATTCTTTGGATCAATATGTGATACATGACAGAGATGGCTGTCTTAGCACGCAGAATCAACTCCAGCAGACGAGGCAGATGAGATCAACAGTGAGATCTAATGGACAGGGAGACAATTCTACGTAGCTTTGTGAAGAGCGAAGGGCATGACAAGGCCGTGACCGTGTGGGTTTCCTCCGGTTGCCTCCCACAGTACAAGATGTATTGGTCGATTGGTCATTGTAAAATGCCCCTTGATTCAGCTAGCATTAAATTGGGGGTTGCTGGGCAGCACAGCTCAAAGGACCTATTGTGCACTGCATCTCAATCTTCTGGTCAAGATGGCGCCAGCGAATGATGATTCCTCGAGTGTCATCTTCCAGATAGCAAACCTCTCCAACTATTTTGCTTTTTCTACACCTTCTAGTTCTTCTTTTTGTCTTGTTTGTGTTACAGAAACTCTTGGTGCCTGTGATGTACAGTTTGGAACTTAATTGAGAGCTGCTTCATGGAGATCAGAGATCAGAGAGGAGAACCCAAAAAGGACTGGGAACAGGAGCCAACTCATGGAAAAGACCACAGATGAGACGCAGAGTCATGAACAACTCTATCTCGAAGCGGCGAGGAAGACTGAAGCATCAAGGTGAATGCGGAGAGGTCAGCGATGGTTCCCAATGGCAAAGGTCAACAGCCGGATTGGCGCGCTGGGCCCCGGATAGACAGTCTTTGGAGCCGGGTTGGCAGTAACTCTTTGTGGAAGGACTGAGTTTTTGCAGCTGCTCTCCTCGTATGCAGACAAAAAGATACTTCCGATATTCTGAGATGTATGTGATTATTGGACTGTATTCCTTCACTTTTTCGGTGTTTTTTTTTCTTGTGGATGATTGGTGGGAGGGAGTTGGGGGGTTTGGTGCTACCATCGCTGTTTTTTCCTGCGAGTGAGGGGATCGGTGACTGTTATTGTTGCTGTTCTTTGCTCCAGGGGAGGGGGATTTTGGGGTCTGTGAATTTTGTTTCTTTTCTTTTTCGTGCCGGGGAGGGGGGGTGAGTTGGTGGCTTTTCTTTCATCAACACCCATGGTCTTTCTGTATTTCATGACTATTTGGATAAGAGAGAATATCAGAGTTGTATTGTACATGCATACTTTGACAATAAAATGAACCTTTGAACCTTTAGACAGACAGATAAAGAGATAAATAAAAGTCATAGTCATTCACTGCAACTAAGGAAGACTCCAGCTATGCCAACTACTTGTACAACTGGACCCAGACTCCCCAGATCGAGAGTGGAACTGTCCCAGTGCAATGGCCTTTCCACTTTAAAAACTTCTCACTGCTGTCATTGTTGAATACGAAGGACAACCAATATGTGACATGCGGGAGGTGGGGGCGAGGGACAAGCAGAGCACCAGGAGGAAGAAGCCCATGCAGTAGCAAAGAGAACATGAAAACTGCACACAGACAGTATCAGATATCAGGAATGAATCTAAGGCTACATCCACACTAGACCGGATAATTTTGAAAACGCCGGTTTTGCATAAAAACGATAAGCGTCCACACTAGGCGTTTTAAAAAATATCTCTGGCCACATTAAAACGGGTATTTGGGCAAATCTCCTCCTACTGCGCATGCGCAGTGCACATCTACCAAAAACGAGACACATTTAGTGTCGAAACTCGCCCTGAAAAAGTTGGTGTGCGTTTGTTCAGTTACAGACTAGAAAAACTTTAAACGGTGGACAGCTGTTGGCTCTTGCACAGGAGAAGTAAAAAAAAACACAAATACTGGAGTGTACGGAGGCAACCGACAGGGAGTTCACAAACAGTATGACCCGGCTGATGACAAACATTGAAAAACTGACGAACTCTGTTGCATTAATAAAGCCCCTTGTTAAATGTATAAAACAAGTCTGCATCAGTATTATCTTGTATTTCCATACAATGTTACATTAGGCTGTTACACATCTATTGTCAGAGAAGTACTTGCATAAATAGGTAAACCACCTTCATACGAGCAAGGACAGAAAACATGGCAAAGTGAGTATACTTATTTATTCAGTAAGTTATGGGTCAAAGTATTTGGTGAGAGTACATTTCTAACTCTTCTGGCTTCAGTCTCATTGCCGTCTGTTCTGAAATTGTTAGGTTGCGTTCAAGAAAACAATGAAATGGCGCGCTGCCGTCAGAATCTGTCCCAGCATGTCATGACGGTGTTTTTAGATTTCACTGGTTACCCTGTCCACTCTGATTTGCCCAAGAGGCGTTTTCAAAATTACACACTCTGGAGAGCGTTTCTGAAAAGCTCCGTTTTCAGGGGAGGAAAATGCTGTTTTAGTGTGGACGGAGGGTAAAAACGAAGAGAAAAAGCTTTGGTTACAGGTTTATCTGGTGCAGTGTTCACAGCGCCTAAGTCGTTGGAGCTGTGAGGAAGCATTAGCAGGCTACACAGCACTACCAGTTGTACCACACTGCCAACTCGCAGAGAATTCAGCTCTGAAAGTTTAAATGAGGAGCTTAATGCTGAATGGAACACAAAGTTAAAAGCCTGAGCTATTTGACTGAACTCTTGAATCTATATTGAATACAGGAGTTTCATGCAGATGCTGGAAATCCAAAGCAACATGTACAAAATGCTTGAGGAACTCAGCAGGTCAGGCAGCATAAGACCATAAGACAGAATAGCAGAATTAGGACCCATTTGGTCTTTCCAGTCTACTCCACCCTTTCATCATGGTTGATCCATTTCTTTCTCTACCGCACTCTCCTGCCTTCTCCCCATAACTTTTCATGCCCCGACTAATCAAGAAGCTATCAACCTCCGCTCTATATACACCCAAGGATGTAGCCTCCACAGACACCTATAGCAATAAATTCCCACAGATTCACCATGCTTTGACTAATGTAATTCCACCTCATTTTCCTTCTAAATGGATGTCCCTCTATTCTGAGGTTGTGCACTCTGGTCCTAGACTCTGCCACTATGGGAAACATCCTCTCCACATCCACTCTATTTAGGCCTTTCAACATTTGATAGATTTCAAAGAGATGCCCCCTCATTCTTCTAAGTTCCAGTGAGTAAAGGCCCAGAACCATCAAACACTCCCTTCTAGTCCCAGAATCATAGTTTGAACATCCTTCAATGCCAGCACATCCTTTCTTAGATAAGGAGCCCAAAACTGCTCACAATACTCCAAGTGAGGCCTCACCAGTGTCTTATAAAGCCTCAGCATTACACTCTTGTTTTTATATTCCAGTTCTCTCAAAATGAATGCCAACATTGCATTTGCCTTCCTTACCACTGACTCAACCTGCAAATTAACCTTCAAGGAATCCTGCATGAGGACTCCCAAGTTCCTTTGCACCTCAGATTTTGGAATTTTATCCCCTTTTAGAAAATAGTCTACACTTTTATTCCTTTTACCAAGATGCATGACCATACACTTTCTGACACTATTCCATCTGCCATTTCTTTACCCATTCTCCTAATCTGTCCAAGTCCTCCTGTAGCTTTCTTGCTTTCTTCAAACTACCTGCCTCAAAGCCATCAATTTGGTCACTTAAATCATTGATATATAATGTAAATTTGTTGTACAGCATATAACTATAATTAGTATTAAAACTAGTTTATTTTTCTAAATCCTTGATGCACTAATTATTGACTTAATTACTTGAATTTCTGAAAATTATATAATATTCTTGTTTTATTATCACTTTCAAAACATTAATATCATATTCTCAGAACAGTCTCACCAAATACTACTTGCACAATATTTTGCTCAAAATTATACTTTAAGTGCTAAAAGATCTTAAGTCCATCATTGAGCACATCTACAAGGAGCGCTGCCACAGGAAAGCAGCATCAACCCTCAATGACTCCCACCATCAGTCCATGCTCTCTTCTCAGCACTACCATTGGGAAGGAGGTGCAGGAGCCTTAGGTCCCACACCACAAGGCTCAGGAACAATTATTACCCTACAACTGTCTCCTGAATCAGTGTGAATAACTTCACTCTCCAGAACTGATTCCACAAACTATAAACTAACTTTCAAGGACTCTACAATTTGGTATTATATATTTATTTTATTATCTGCGTGACTTGTCTTCTTTTGCACATTGGCAGGGCTCAGGTCCAAGAGCGAGGAATGACCCAAGGGTGTTCCAGGCTAGATTGAAAAGGTTAAAGTGTCAGGGTTGGAGGTAGATCATGAAAGCATATATTCACTTCTTTTATGACTTTTATATTTGTTTTTCATCTTGAATGTTTCTGGAACTGTTGAAGCTTTTGATTTGCAGTTTGGAGATCGTTTGTGTGTTTCAGTGTTCTGTAGTCCCTGAGAGGATTCCGGGAGTCAGAAGCAGTGTATGTGAACCTTGTGGCGAGAAGCTTCCATTGTCCGTCGACTAAAGCAATGAGGGAGATTGAAACATCAAGGCGACTGTGGAAGGTGAGTGTCAGCTACCTGCCTTTTGATCGCTGGTGAGATCGCTCTGCTGCCAGAGAGGGGAGAGGCTGCCGCAGTGCCCGGTGAATGTTACCCAGGTTTTCTGCATTTTGGATATGGGCTTGGACTATGGACTTCCTTAATTCAGTCTTATCGTTTTTTTTATATTCTGTGTTTTTCGCCTGATCTTTCTTGGTTTGTGTGGGGGAGAGGGATTTGGAGGTTGATGTGCCTGTTCTGTTTTTGTTTTTGTGTATGAGGAGGGGGACTTGGGGGGGTTGATAATCATACTGCTGTTCTTTTCTTTCTTGATTTCGTGGCTATCTGGAGAAGACTTTCAGAGTTGTATACTTCAATAATAAATGAACAACCTTTGAACCTTGAACATACTTTGATAATAAATACTTTGGACTTTGATTGTTTATCAGTCTGTTGTAGATTTTCATTGATTTTATTGCATTTCTTTACTTTCCTGTGAACACTCGAAAGAAAATGAATCTCAGGATAGTATATGGCACATTGGTAATAAATTTATATTGAACTTCGAGCTTTGAAGATAAATCACAGGTTTAGAATCAGAATCAGAATCAGGTTTATTATCACCAGCATGTGTCGTGAAATTTGTTAACTTAGCAGCAGCAGTTCAATGGTACATAATATAGAAGAACAAAAGTAAATAAAAAAAAATAATAATAGTAAATAAATAAGTAAATCATTTACAGTATATGTATAATGAATAGATTAAAAATCATGCAGAAACAGAAATAGTATATATTAAAAAAGTGAGGTAGTGTTCATGGAATCAATGTCCATTTAGGAATCGGATGGCAGAGGGGAGAAGCTGTTTCTGTTTTGTGCCCGTAAGTTTGTGCATATGTGTCGGCGCAAACAATCTGAAACACTGATTATGCAAAGCCAGCACCATAATTTACCCATATAGAACATAGAAAACCTACAGCACAATACAGGACCTTCGGCTCACAAAGCTGTGCCGAGCATGTCCTTACCTTAGAAGTTACCTAGGGTTAAATACAGCCCTCTATTTTTCTGAGCTCCATGTACCTGTCCAGACCTTATCATATCCACCTCTACCACCATCGCTGGCAGCCCATTCTACGCACTCACCACTCTGTGTAAAAAACATACCCCTGACATCTCTGTACCGACTTCCAAGCACCTTAAAACTGTGCCCTCTCATGCTAGCCATCTAAGCCCTGGGAAAAAGTCTCTGACTATCCATACGATCAATGCCTCTCATCATCTTATACACTTTTATCAGGTCACCTCTCATCCTTCGTCACTCTATATTTTCTTTATGCCCTTGAGGATTTGAACTCAGACTTATAAGTTTTGAACTGCCTGAAATAAAAGCATAAAATGGCAGAACTATTCAGCAGGTTGGGCAACATCTGTGGATAAGACACCAGAAATAATATTTCAAGCTGAAGAGCATTTAACAAAATTAGTTAAAGATTCAAGATTGCTTATTCTCATTCTACAGTACACGAGTGTAAAAGAGAACGATAAGATTGTTGCTCTGGGAGGTCTCAAGATGGCGCTTATGGAGTGAGACTGTTTTAGGCTTCGCTCCAATCCTTTAATTTTTACTTATAAAATCTTTTTCAACTGTTTGAATCATTTTCAACTCGTTAAAATGTCTAAACCACGAGAACCTAAGGAATCGAAACAGATGAAAGAACCGTTAACTTTGGAAGCAATGGCAAAACTTATCGACGAGAGACTTGAAAAGCTGGAGAATAAATTAACCCCAAAGCTTTTTGCGCTCGATGAAATTTTAAAGACAGTCGATGCAAAACTTCAATCACTTACACTGGATTTACAACAACAAGAAGAATTTTAGTTCTTTAAGATGCCGCTCGCCAGAGAGATCGCAAAATTGAAATTCTGCAACAACAGCAAGCTTCGACTTTCCAACTGCTGGATCATTATAAATCTAAGATCACTGGTCGAGAAAATCGGTCTTGAAGACAAAATCTCCAGATAATTGGGCTTCCGGAAAATTTTGAGAACGGCGATCTGACTGTACTTTTCTCTAAATTTTTAATGGACGTCTTCGGCTCAGAAGTACTGGATACCCCTCCAATAATCGACCGTGCACATCACATTTCTTGTTTTCAACCAGCTTCAGGTACAAAACCACAACCAGTGATCCTCCAGATTCATTATCCTCATACCAAAGAACGTTTGATTCGGGCTGCCCGGAAAAAGGGTATGATTAGCTTTAAAAATTTTACATTTCATATTCTGGAAGACTATAGTCCCATAGTTTTAAGGGCAAGAATGGCTTTTAAATCGGTTATGTCGGAAATTCATCAGAAAGGCTACAAACAAGTGCTGTTACTTCCAGCACAATTGAAAGTTACTCTCCAAGATGGGACTCATCGGCTGTTCAAATCTCCAGCGGATACTCAAAGATTCCTTGAAGAATAGTTCTTTTTTTACTACGAGTTGACTAATGTATTGTAATTTTACTATTTGTATTAAATTTTCTTTTCTTTTCTTCATGCTAATAATTAGCCTATAGATTTGGATCTTTTATAATTTGATGATTTTTGTGTGATGGCTAACAATGTATTTCTTACACACGGTAAAGGACCGTTTTTTTTGGTTTATCCTGGGTTCATTTTTTTTATAGATTATTATTTTGTTAGTTTTGAAAGTAACTCATTAGGTTCTTCCTTTAAGTTCATATACATTTTTTTATATTTTTAATGCTTAAATATTAAGGTTTTTTAAATAAAAAACTTTTCTAAGATGTCATTTCTTTTCCCCAAAAGACCTTAGTGCTTAGATACATCACATCTGTTCGGATGTGTCTGAGTAAGTTTAAGGACTTTCTTTTAAAATATTAATACAATTTTATCCATTTATGGATTTTAAGGTTTTAGTTTTTTTCTTTTAATCCTTTTGTTTTATATATATAACACTAATTTTATAGTTTAATCTTTGTTATATTAACCCTTTCTTAAAATATGGGTGGTTTGTATTCGTTTTTTTTACTTTTTTGTTTGAGTTGCCGTCTTGAGACATGGGGGTAAATTTAGTTTTAGATTGCCTGCTTGCCTCTTTTCAGCTTTTTTCCTGGGGTTTTGAGGGAGGGGGACTTTTCTTTTTGCTTGCTTCACACTTAGTTTTACTTCATGGGCTGACTTAAAACTACAAAAATGGTTGCAGTGTTATGACTTCCGGTTCCTCCTTGAACCTACTTCACTCTTCCGGATTCATGAGGTTATCTTTTGTTTAACCTTATATGTTAATTGTAATAAATGTTGGCCATATGGATAAGATTATTAATTTTGTTTCTTGGAATACTAATGGTTTAAATCATCAAATCAAACGGAAAAAAGTATTCAAAGTATTCCACAGAATGAATGCTAATATTATCTTTGTACAAGAGACTCATGTGAGGAAGGTGGATAGTCAATGTTTTTTTTAGGTTTTGGAAAGACCAACAGTATCACTCGAATTCCAAAGCCAAAGTAAGAGGCGTTTTCATTTTTATATAGATTCTTCAACCTTTTTTATACACTATGAAACAATTTCAGACCCACAAGGTAGATTTTTGCTTATTACTGGTTCACTTTTTAATCAAAAAGTTGTTTTAGTTCATGTTTTTGCTCTGAATATTGACTATCCTGAATTTTTAAAGTGTTTATTTACATCCTTTCCTAATTTGAATCAGTACATGCTGATAATGGGTGGGGATTTTAACTGTTGCTTAAACCCTTCGATGGATAGATCTAAGCCCACCCAAGCTCTTCTGAATAAATCGGCCTCTCTTATTAATTCCTTTATGGTTGATTCTGGAATTTCCGAAATTTGGCATTTTTACATCCCAACGACAAAGAACTTTCATATTTTCCCATGTTTATCATAATTACTCAAGAATTGACTACTTCTTTATTGATCATCATTTACTTACAGATGTTAGTGATTGTAAATATGATTCTATTACCATTTCCGATCATGCACCTTTGAAGCTATCTATTAAGACAATGGATTCATCTTCTAATGCTAAATCTTGGAAATTCAACTCTATTTTATTGCAGGACCCAGACTTTCTTATTTTATTACACAACAAATTGATTTGTTTTTCTCAACAAATTTTACAGACGAGATCTCTAGTGGAACATTATGGGACACTTTTAAAGCATTTATTCATGGACAGATTATTTCATACTCTGCTGGAGTTAGGAAATGAACTGATTCGGAAATATTACCATTGGTTGATAAAATTAAAGCAATTGATAAGATTTATTCAGTGACCCCTAGCAAAGAACTTTATAAAGAAACAGTTGAAATGCAAATGGAGCAGTCTGTTATTATCCTCTTCGATTGAAAATCAGTTAATTAAATCTAGAACCCATTTTTATATACATGGAGATAAATCTGGCAAATTATTGGCTAATCAATTGAAAACTGCTTTGGTTAGATGACAAATTACTAAGATTCATAAACGAGATGATGCTTTGATGATTGATCATAAAAAATAAATAAAGCCTTTCAAGATTTTTATAATTCTTTATATCAATCAGAATTTGTTCAGGATTCTTCTATAATGGATGAATTTTTAAGAAAATTGAATATCCCAAAATTAACTACAGAAGATAGTGTACTTTTAGACGCATCTATTACGGAAACCGAAATAAAAGAACCTATTTTTTTCAATGAATTCAGGCAAAGCCCCTGGTCCGGATGGTTATACTGCGGAATTTTTAAAATCCTTTTCCTCTATACTCTCTCCTTGGCTTTGTAAAATTTTTAAAGATGTGTTAACTGTAGGTAAATTGCCACAATCTTTTTATGATGCCTCTATTTCTCTAATTCTTAAAAAAGATAAAGACCCCACTGAATGTGCATCCTATCCGCCTATATCTTCGCTGAATACGGACTTTAAGATTTTTAGTAAAATTTTGGCCACTAGATTAGAAAATATATGACCTCAAACTATCTCTGAAGATCAGAGTGGATTTTTAAAAAATCGTTATTCATCTTTTAACATCAGAAAATTGATTAATATTATTTAACCAGAATAGGACCAGAACCAGAATTTAACCTTCATCCAAAATACCAGAATGTGTCATTTCTTTAGATGCCGAAAAAGCATTTGATAGAGTTGAATGGCCATATTTATTTAATATGTTGCAGCATTTTAATTTTAGTTCGAAATTTATATCATGGATTAAGTTAATATATTATAAACCTCTGGCTTCGGTTTTCACCAATAATCAAAGATCTCCTTTTTTTCAGTTATTCCGTGGTATGAGGCAAGTCCTTTACTACTTGACATTGCTCTAGAACCTTTAGCTATCACCATTCGTGAATGACCTAATATTTTGGGTATTACCCATGGGGAGGGGACTTATAAGTTATCATTATATGCTGATGATTTGTTACTATACATACCTGACCCTGAGAGATCTATTCCTGCTATTTCGTCCTTGTTAGCTCAGTTTAGTAGCTTTTCTGGTTACAAACTGCATTTTAATAAGAGTGAATTATTTCCATTAAATATGCAAGTTCCAATTTATAAACAATTACCATTTAAAGTTGTCACAGATCATTTTACTTATTTGGGTATTAAAATTACCAAGAAAAATAAGGATTTGTTTAAAGTTAATTTCTTACCTTTAATTGACCAAATTAAGCAACTTGTTACCAGGTGGTCCCCATTATCTTTGTCATTGGTTGGTCGAATTAATGCTATTAAGATGATAGTGTTACCCAAAATTTTATATTTATTCCAAGCACTACCAATTTTTATTCCTAAATCTTTTTTTGATATTATTGATTCTAAAATATCTTCGTATCTGTGGTAGAATAAAAATCCTAGACTAAGCAAAAAATATTTACAGAAGCCTAAGAAAGAGGCTTTGCCAAACCTGAGATTTTACTATTGGGCAGTCAATATTCGATATTTAATATTTTGGACACAAGAATTGATTATAGCATCTTGTCCACAATGGGTAAATTTGGAATATAAATCTGTACAAGACTTTTCACTGTTTTCAATTTTAGGATCTTCACTTCCTTTTTCTTTATCTAAATTGAATAAACAAATAACAAATCCCATAGTTAAACATACATTGCGAATATGGTTTCAATTTCGTAAATTTTTTGGCTTGAATAAGTTTATCTTATCAAGCCCTATTATATCTAACTTTTTTTTCCAACCCTCTTTTATGGATCAAGCCTTTGTATTATGGAAAACAAAAGGTATAACATGTTTTCGTGATCTATTTTTAGATAATAGTTTTATGTTCTTTAAACAGCTATCTAATAAATATAATTTACCTCAAACTCATTTTTTTAGATATTTGCAAGTTAGAAATTTCTTGAATAATATGTTAGTCTTTTCCGAAATGATGTCCAATGGACATTACGGAAATTTTTTTAGCTCCGAATCCTTGCCAGAAGGGTTTAGTAGCCATCATTTATAATATGATCATGAAAATACAGCCAGACGTATCAGAAAAAATTAAGAAGGAACGGGAAAAAGAACTTCATTGTCTTATACCCACTGAGCAGTGGGAGAAAATTTTACAATTAGTCAATTCCTTTTCTATTTGTGCTAAACATGTCCTAATACAATTTAAGGTTGTACACAGGGCTCACATGTCCAAGGATAAACTTGCTCGATTTTACTCTCATGTTAATCCAACCTGTGACAGATGTCATTCTGAAGTAGCTTCATTGACCCACATGTTTTGGTCTTCCCCTTGTTTGCAAAATTATTGGAAAGATATTTTCGGTATTATTTTAACAGTTCTGAATATCAAATTGCAACCGCATCTCATCACTGCAATTTTCGGTTTACCAATGGTGGATAATATTTGTTTATCCCCCTCAGCTCGGCGGATGATTGCATTTGTTACATTAATGGCTAGAAGATCTATCCTATTGAACTGGAAAGAAATTAATCCTCCAACTATATTTCAGTGGTTTATTCAAACTATCTCTTGTTTGAGCTTAGAAAAAATTAGAAGTGTTGTCTTTGATTCTTCAGTTAAATTTGAAGAAACTTGGAGACCATTTATCCAACATTTTCATATCAGTTAAACTGACTTTTCCTAAACCCTGCTTCTATTACCCTTAATTATTTGGATGGAGGTGCAGAGTGATTGACGCTACTGTTTATATTTGACATAATGAAATGGCCCATGTTGTTTAGGTTTTTTTTTCTTTTCTTCTTTTTTGGGGATTTTTTTTTCTTTTTTTACTCCCTTTTTTCATAATTGCTATGAGTTTGGGAGGTTATTATATATGGATTATCATCTATATGAATGTATACTTAACCTATTAATTACGTACTTTCAAACTCTCTGTATTCATGTTTCATTTACGTTTGTTTAAAATTAATAAAAAAATTTAAAAAAGAAAAAGATTGTTACTCTGGATCTGATGCAGCATACAAAAAAAACCATAAAAAGCAAAAAGGACACTATAAATATAACTATAAAAGTATCCTATAAAACAAATTTACAAGTAACTGCTCTCTCCAGACCTTTGTCTATCAAAAACTGGAGAAAATTCATAAATAACCCTTATGTAAATGTATGCAAACATTTTTGGGAATCTTTTCAAGAGAAGAAAATAAGTTGGTGAAAATTGCATTTATCAAATAAGCAGGTCCCTATCAGGATAGTATTTCATTGGCTGTAAAATACTTTATGGCTTGTGGCTATGAAAACCTAATTAATTGCAAATCTTTGTTTCTTTCTGATAACTTCTCCTGCTTTGGTTTCTTTCTTGCAGAGAGTGAGTTTTCCTGGTGGAAAGATATCAGAAGCCTAGTACCATACATCATCACAATGATGTGCTGTGTCATATGACACAGGCAATTATAGTCTATCCATGACCATGCTTGTTCTTGGCAAGTTTTTCCTATAGAAGTGGTTTGCCACTGTCTTCTTCTGGGCAGCATCTTTACACAACAGGTGACTCCAGCCATCATCAATACTCTTCAGAGATTGTCTGCCTGGTATCAGTGGTCACATAACCAGGACTTGTGATACGTACCAGCTGCTCATATGACCATCTACCACCTGCTCCCGTGGCTTCACATGACCCTGATTTTGGGGAGTGGTGTGGGGGGAAGCAGGTGCTACACCTTGCCCAAAAGTAACCTGCAGGCTAGCAGAGGGAAGGAGCGCCTTACACCTCTGGTAGAGACTCATCTCCACCCCGACACCCACACACACACTGGCAAGCTGTGAACTTTCAGACACTGAGATCAATAGACTTTTGAAATCCAAGGGATCTCAGTGGCTCCTTTACAATTGTACAATTGCTTGATAATGCAAATATCTAATCAGCCAATCATGTGGTAGCAGTTCAATGCATGAAAGCATGCAGAGATGGTCAAGAGGTTCAGTTGTTGTTCATTTCAACGATCAGAATGGGGAAGAAATGTGATCTAAGTAACTCTTACAGTGGAATGATTGTTGGTGCCAGATGGGATGGTTTGAGTATTTCAGAAACTGCTGATCTAACAACAGTCTCTAAAGTTTACAGAGAATGGTACAAAAAACAAAAATAATATGTCCAGTGAATGGCAGTCTGTGAGTAAAAAAATACCTTGTTAATGAGAAAGGTCAGAGGAGAAAGGCCTGACTGGAACAAGCTGACAGGAAGGTGACTGTAACTCAAATAGTCACGCATTACAACAATGGTGTGCAGAAGAGCATCTCTGAATGCACAACACATCAAACTTTGAAGCAGATGGGCTACAGCAGCTGAAGACCACAGAGACTTCCTGGTACCTAATAGAGTGACCACTGAGTGTATATAGGTTATAGAAGTGTTGTTCACATAGAAGTTTTAACTTGATGTCATAAAATGCTGGAGCGCACTCAACTCCAAAACGGTTATGCAAGAACCAAGCCTAAATCACCTCGCATATTCTACTTGGATAGCCTAAATATTTCAGTTTCAGGTAACCCTCAGCTCCTATTTTTGTCCAGCCTCTGTCTAAACTCCTCTCTCTCTCCTCCAGACACCCCAGCATCCCCCTCAACCCCTCTCCAGATTCCACCTAACACTCACCAGCATCTCTCTCAGCCCTACCTTTCACCTTTCTACACTGACTACGTTCCGCCTACATGCAGCCAGCCCTGATGGTCATCCCCTGATGCCTCCAAAGATGCTGCTTGAACATTATGTTCCCTCTGGCAGTTTGTTGTTATCCCCGTGCCAGCATCTACAGTCTCTTGTGTCTCCAAAGGCAAAGAATGCTTTCTAAAACATAAATATACTTAGATCAGATACACAGCAGCTCCACAGTGAAATCATCAACTATTATTCTAAAGCTCTCCAATAAAATAATGCAGTTTCATAGCTTATTAAGGCTGAATTTACTCTACAAATACATTTATTGCATGCATGGAAACAAACTTAGATCAGATACACAGCAGCTCCACAATGAAATCATCAACTATTATTCTAAAGCTCTCTAATAAAATAATGTAGTTTTGTAGCTTATTAAGGCTGAATTTACTCTACAAATACATTTATTGCATGCATGGAAACAAACTGACCTGCAGCCAAGCCTTTTATTAAACACGCAAAACACGTTTATTACTTTGAAAGCTTGGCAGCATCACTATACATTGCTTAATCATTTAAAAAGTCTACCACTCTGTCCTGAATAGAGTTTGAAAGGCAAATTAAACAGTTTTAAACTGAGGTAAAGTATTAAACCCAGTACATTCAAAAGCACTGGTTTTTCACTTGGTTAATCAATGTTTTGGAGTTTTGGATTCTGGAGAACTAACTCTTCATATTATTTTAAAGGGATTTACTTTAAAAGTAAACATTTAGCAAAGTGGTAAATTGAAACATACTGGTTTTATGGAACTTCATTGGGGATTTCAAAGTACATTTATTATCTTAGTATGTATACTTTATACAACCTTGAGATACGTTTCCTTACAGGTAGCCACAAAACAAAGAAACCCAATAGAACCCATTAAAGACTGAACACCCAAGGTGCCGAGAAAGTAATTTGGCAATGCTATAAATGAACAGCACATGTAGAACTGAATTCCAGAAATGAGATGACAGTAATTGGCCTGTTACATCAAGGCATCTCTGAGGCATCTACCTTCTCCAAGGATCATCAGCTTGTCATGGTGTAGAGGCTTGTGAGTTCCTAAGATCTTGACATCAATGCAGTCTGGAGTTTTAGCCATCTGACCCTTAGCTCTTGGTAGGGTCATTATGGTGGTAAGGTCAAGAAGGAGATTCCAAACAAAGAATGATTCAACTAAGACCTCAATGGTGGTGCTGGCAAACAATGATGACACATTACAACAGCAGAGAAGGCAGAGGAAGGCTGCAGCAGTGAAGGGTCCCCAGTCATCTTTAATTCCATGCCACTTGAGCCTGACTCCAATCTGTTGAGGACAGTGTGGTGAGTACCCAAATATCAGCCTCCCCACATGAAATAAAGTCACATACAGGCATTCCCCATTGAGGGAATCCATATTCTCCACATCAAGGCAACAGATGACTGAGAGTGACATCAAACAGAAATGTAAATGGATCTGGAAATTGAAAATTTTGTTACACTCAGCAAACAAAAAAATAGCCAGGAGTCTAACCCATACAATTTAAGACACTGGTGATAGTTGGAAGCATCCTTCAAGGAGTCCCACAGGGCTCTGTCCTAGACTCAGCCATCTTCGCTGGACACAGACTGTGGGACTCCTTCAAGGATGCTCCCACAATGTATCCTTCTTTCCTTGTTATGTCAATTTGTAGAGTCAGGCAGTGGTCATTGAAGAAGGTTTAGTTTCCTTGCAACTTCTTGGGTAATGAGGTAACCCTTGCCACATTCAGCTGACGTAGACAATATTAGCATTAGGGTAATTTAGACCATAAGTTGCTGTTTCCAGCAACAGCGTTTCATGTAGATGTGCTCAATGTTTGGGAGGGCTTTACCCATAATGGACTGGGCCATATCCATTACTTTTTGCAGGATTTTCAGTTCAAAAGCATTGCTGTTTCCATACAAGGCTGATTTCTCCCTTATTCTTTGAATATCAGCAACACACACAAAATGCTGGAGGAACTCAGCAGGCCAGGCAGCATCCATGGAAAACAGTGCAGTCGACATTTTGGGCTGAGACCCTTCAGCAGGACTGAACTCTTTTCCATACATGCTGCCTGGCCTGCTGAGTTCCAGCATCTGCAGATTTTCTCATGTTTTGATTCTTCTAATATTAATCTGATTTTGTGTTTTTAAGAAGACTAAATAAAGATTCAGGTAGGTGACATACCAGAAATGTTCAGCATCAATAGGAGAGGGTGGAGATGATATTTACTGGATTGGAGGACTTTAGTTATGGGGAAAGAATGGATTGGCTTAGTTTGTTTTGCCTGATCTGTAAATAATTTGCACGTCACACATACTGGGCAATAACCTCCTTCAACAACAGAGACTTTAACCATCTCCTTCTGAAATCCAGTGTCACAGTGTCATTAACATCCTTGCAGATATTATTAACTAGAAACAACATGGGGAATAAAACAAACAAAATCAGAAACCTCCTAACTTCTCACATCATACCCATTCACCTTTCCCCCCCCCCCCCCACTCATCTACCTTGAGTGACAGGATAATACTCTACAGCGGTAGCTTAACACTGGAGTTCAATTCCCATCACCTCCACCCCCCCCCCCCACCCTGTAAGGAGTTTCTATGTTTTCACCGTGAACTGCATGGATTTCCTCCAGGTGCTCCAGTTTCCTCCCATATTCCAAAGACATACAGGTTAGGGTTAGTAACTTGTGCACGTGCTCCATTGGCACCGGAAGTATGGAACATCCACAGGCTTCCCCAGAACATCTTCAGATTGTGTTGCTCATTGACACAAATGATGCATGTTTTGATATACAAGTGACAAATAAAGTTAATCTTTAAATTACAGCGTGGAACAGGCCCTTTCAGCCATGCCACCCAGCAAACCCCTAATCTAATCCTAGCCTAATTTACAATCCCAATGACCAACTAACCTACCAACTGGTATGTCTTTGGAGTGTGGGAGGAAACCAGAGTGCCCTGAGGAAACCTATGTGGTCACAGGGAGAACGTACCAACTCCTTACAAGCAGCAGTGGGAATTGAACTCAGGTCACTGGTACTGTAAAGTGCTGTGCTAACCACTATGCTACCGTGCCAACCTTCTCCCTCTCACCTGGACTCACCCATTTCCTGCCAGCTTGTGCTCCTCTCCTTACCCTTTTATTCTGGCTTTGAGCCCCTTCCATTTCAGTCCTGATGAAGGGCCTTGGCCTGAAATGTTAATGGTTCATTTCTCATAGTTCATAGACGCTGCCTGACCTGCTGAGTCATTTTGTGTGTGCTGCTAAAAATAGAAAATGCTAGAGACATTCAATGGGCCAGGCAGCATTCTGTGGAAAGAGAAACAGAGTTAAAGTTTCAGGGTCAAGTCCCTTTGTCCAGATTAGGAAAGGGAGAAATCGAGTTCGACATAAACTGCTTTTCACTTGGAAGACACATCAGTCCTCATCGAGGGATCAAAAGTGAAGTTTCAAGTCCACTGATGTCAACATCTCTGAAGATCTATCCTGACCCTAACTTATTGATGCAATTACAAAGAAAGCACCACTGTGGCTATATTTCATTAGGAGTTTGAAGAGGTTTGGTCTGTCACCAAAGACTCTAAACATCTGTAGAGTACATCTGGTACTCTACAGATGTACCATGGAGAGCATTCTAACTGGCTGTATCACTGTTTGGTTTGGAAGGGTCACTCAACAGGATTGGAAAAAGCTGCAGAAAGTTGCAAACTCAGCGATCTCCATCATGGGCACTTGCCTCCCCAGCATCAAGGATATGTTCAAAAGGCATTGCCTCGAAAGGGTGACATCCAACATTAAAGACCCCATCACCCAAAACATATCCTCTTCTCAGTGCTACCATAAAGTTAGAGGTACAGAAGTCTGAAGCCACACACTCAACATTTCAGGAACAGCTTCTTCCCCTCTGCCATCATTTTCCTGTAAATGCCTGCAAGAAAATGAATCTCAAGGCTGTATATGATGACATATACATATTTCGATAATAGATTTACTTAAAATTTACATTTACATTAGGCATTGGGAGTGAAATTGCTGCCACTCTATCTGTGTGAGCATTGACCTCTGGCTGCACACAGCTCAATACAATATTGCTATGGGTTAAGAGAAAGGGCTGCAAATCCTGTTCTTGGAAAAGTTGATATGACAGTAGTAATAACTATTCATAGTAGTGTGTCCTACAATCATCATGGTAGCAGTATAAGGAAGCATTTCTCAGTTCTGAACATTCTGACAATTTCTTTGGAATGGCTCCGATTCAGCAATGATGCACAGGAGTCAAAACACAAGGTCCAATTTTGAAAATACATGATGACTCTACCAGGCGTTTAAAAATTTATTGTAAATTATTGCACCCTACAAAATGCTTCAAAAGCCCTTAGAAGTTCTTCCAAAGTCTGTTACTTGGCATAATGGCTGTGGATATACAAGTTCATAACATAACATAAATATACAGGTATATATATGTATATAATATAAATATACATAAATAAATAAATATTAAAAAAGCAATCTCTTGCAGAGATAAATCAAGCTTTGGTTACTGAAACTGCTTACAGTTGCATATTTTAGCTGGCCCACTATACATAACAGATTATTCTATACTATCGCACTTTTACTTACCAGTAACTAATTCCTGCTTGCATAAATTAGCATTATTTGTCACAGGTACATCAAAATATACCTGGTGGTGTGCGTCAATGATCAACGAAGTCCAAGTATGTGCTGGGACAGACCACAAGTGTCACCACTCTTCTGACGCCAACATAGCATACCTGCAACTTTCTAACATTGAGCAGTACATCTTTAGAATGTGAGAGGAAAATCATGTAGTCATGGAGAGAACATACAAACTGCTTAAAGATAACGGCGGGAGTTTGATCTCTGGTGCTGTAAAAGATAACACTAGCCGTTATGCTACTATGTCGCACGGTACTGTACCGTGCCTGTAGTGTCAATCTGTTCTTAATCTGTGATGATCTCCATATAAAGGGATTAATGATTCCAGTAACTGTACAAAACCAGAATCACATTTAATATCACCAGCATATGTCATGAAACTTGTTGCTTTGCTGCAGCAGTATATTACAATATACAAAAGTATAAATTATATAAATTACACTACTTATAGCATATACTTATACAAGTGTTGATTGTTAGCGAGGAGACATTATTTCTGATCTGCACTGACTGTCATCTCCCGATGAGGAAGTCAAGGGTCCAGTTGCAGAGGGAGGGACAGAGGCCCAGGCTTTGGAGCTTGTTGATTAGAACTCAGGGTATGATTGTGTTGAACATTAAGCTGTAGTCAATAGACAGCAGCCTGATGTAAGTGTTATTATTGTCCATATGATCCAAGGCTGAGTGGAGAACCAGTGAGATTTCATGGCGAAAGACAAATTACAGATGGTCCAGGTCCTTGCTTAGGCAGTTTATTCTGGCCATGACCAACAGTCGTTGAGGCTGCTCACCCTGCTCTTCTTGAGCACTGGTATGATTGTCACCCTTCTGACATAGAGGAACCTCTGACTGCAGCAGTGAGAGATTGAAGATGTCCTTGAAAATCCTGCCAAACTGATGTGTATCATATTCAGCCTCTAAACTCAATTGGAATGTTTCTCTCACTCTTAAAATAGCCTTCTATAGGTCATACCTGGACTTCCTGGATAGTTCTGGATCACTGGTCTTAAATGCTACATATCTAGCCCTCATCAGGCTACCGATCTCCTGGGTCATCCACGGTTTTTGGTTTGGGTACGGACAATGTGTTCTCTACGGCACACACACATCCACACGTTTTGATGAAGTCAGCTACAGCTGTGGTATATTCATTTAGATTGGAAGATGAATCCCCGAATATTGTCAAGTCTATCAACTCAAAGCAATTCTGTAAGTGCTCCTCTGTCTTCATTGACCACACCTTCTTGGTCCTCACTACTGGAACTGCGGATTTCTGGACACACCAAACTGTTCTGGTTCAGTAATATATATTCACCGGTTGACACTGGGAAACATTGCAAGACCCTACAGAGGATAGTAAAAACTACCAAGAGGATCATCGGGATCTCTCTCCCCCCTATTTATGACATTTACCAGGAGCACTGTATTCAGAGGGCTCAAAGTATTGTTAAGGATCCCCACCACCCATCCCACAAACTTGTTGACCCACTACCATCAGGGAAGTATCAGAACTAGGACTGCCAGACTGGGTAACAGCTTTTTTCTCAGGCTGAGTATCTAATGAATACCCCGCCACCACTGAGGTCTTGTCACTAGGACTGCAAGCTATTTACTGTTTACCTGTGCGCTTTCACATGCATTTTGAATTTTAACTTATTAACTTATTGATGCCAATATTTTGTTTTATGTGCTGTGTAAGATATATGTAGTGTGAGTGCACCATGGTCCAAAGGAACATTGTTTCATTTGGTTGTATACGTGTACAATTAGATGACTGCACACGAACTGATGTATGTTAAAAAGTTAGCTTGCATCAAACTTAAATGTAAAGGTTATAATAATAGGCATTGTTAGTCTCGAGAGACCATGGATTTGAGCCTTCGAAAGTTTCCAGGGCGCAGGCCTGGGCAGGGTTGTATGGGAGACGGACAGTTGCCCATGCTGCAAGTCTCTCCTCTCCACGCCACTGATGTTGTCCAAGGGAAGGGCAAAGGCCGATACAGCTTGGCACCGGTGTCATTGCAGAGCAAAGTATGGGTAAGTGCCTTGTTCTGCCTTAGCTGAGGCTCGAACTAGCGACCTTCAAATCACTAGACCAATGCTTTAACCATTTGGCAACGTGTAAAGGCTATACTGATGTACAAATCAATTAACAATAGTGGGTCAATATCATTATTTCCAATTGTGCGAAGCTTCATTCACCCACATACCTAATACCAAGTTTTACTTTGACAAATATTCTAATTTTTTTTAGTGGCATTGCAAGAACCTGCACTACTGGAAAATAGGTAACAATTTGAACCCAAAGTCAATGTCAAAAGTCAGAGTAAATAACAATCAAAATCACCACATACCACCTTCAGATTCATTTTTGCAGGCATTTTACAAAGAAATACAATAGAACCAATGGAAAACTAGATACAAATAAAGACAAGCAAATAGCCAACGTACAAAAGAGGGCAAATTCTGCAAATAAAAAATAAATAATACTATGAATTGTGGAGTCCTTGAAAGTGAGTCTGTAGTTTGTTGAATCAGCTCAAAGTTGTGGTGAGTGAAGTTATCTAAGCCAGTTTAGGACCCTGTTGGTTGAAGGGTAAGAACATTTCCTGAACTTGGTGGGTGTGGGACCTAAGGTTCATGTACCTTCAGGTTGATGGCAGCAGCAAGCAAAGAGCATGCCTTATTTACTAGAATGTTTTGTGACTGTAGAATTTATGCATAAAACTCTAGGAATAGAATTAGATCTCATTCAGATGGATTTAATTTAAAATTGCCTTGCGAACCAAGTAAAACAAAGAGAAACAGAATGAATGTTGTTGATGTCACATGCAGTGATATAGGGGTTCCCTGACCTTTGCCCTAACCACAATAGTAATAAGACTCAAATAAATTTCATCATTCTCAGGACCTTCTTTACTTTCTGGTGTAAAGGTGTAAAGTCTTAATACAATTATCAACCTTCTATTATGAAACAAACTAAAAAAGTCTAGGGTCAAGCAACCATTAAACGATTTGCTTGTCAGATAGAACAAGGAGGTTATCAACCCTACACGTGTAGATGAGTCCCTGTGCAAAGACTCATCCTTCATTGTTCTTGAATGTTCCTTGGTATTGAAGGTTTGATTGCAGTCCTCAACAGTGCCAGGAAAAATATTTCTAAGTGCTTTACTGGCATTGTTGAAAAGCAATTCTCTAACAACAAAACTTCTAATTGGAAAGGTATTCCAGCAGTATCTCTGCAACACATCAAGAAACTTGGGATGTCTAGCAATTTCAATAGATAAGTGATTTAGGAGTTGGCCATGAAGAATTAGTAGGGTCAGTTTTGTACAGCTCCTCTGTTCTGCTTTCCCAAGAAAAATGTGAAGATAAACCATAATTTTCACAGGATCCATGTCATTCTTTTCAGATGAGCATTTACAGTTCCTTGAAGGCCAATATCTTTAATTTATATTATTTACATAATTCACTGTGCTTTTCTATGTTCAGATTATTTTCTTTTGCTGCAAAGGGTTTCAGATTACTGCATTTTATGAACTGAAGCTGTGCGTTCACAAACAGCAGCAATTTATCTCTTTCACTTCTATTTTTCTGGTGGTATCACCCATCAGGAATACCATGTTATACCATGTTACTATATTATCATTTTAGACAATCAACAATAGTGCCATAAGCAAATTTCAAGAGATATGTGACTGATTATAAACCTGATTTTGATATGGGTCTCTTGTGGACTGAGAGTGGAAAGGGGTCAAAGAGGGGGGAATCATGGTTGCGAAAAGGGGAAGGGAGAGGGAAGGGAGCAGGAAGCACCACAGAGACATTCTGTAATGATCAATAAATCAATTTTTTGGAATCAAATGACCTTGCCTGGTGTCTCAGGGCTGGGTGTGTCTGTACTCACGGTACCTCCCGCAACTGGCTCTCCCTTTCTGCCACCTGATCTGCACCCTTCCTGTGGCACTCCACCCTCGCCATTTCCAACATCCTTTGCTGCCACCAGATTTACAAACTCGCTCTCCACTCCACGTTGACAAATACAGTACTGTGCAAAAGTCTTAGGCACCCAAGTTGTTTCCTTCATCTCTGACAAATTTTGCTTCCCATTACACTACTCACTGATTCCTTCTCTGAGGACCGTCACTTTGTTGTGACAGAGAACCTTGAGTTCTTGAGATCCAGAAAGCAACACTGCTTAGAGTTTAGCTCCTGGTAGGGTCACCCATGGCAGTAAGGTCAAGGGGGAATTCCAGGCAAACAGCGATCCAACCACGACCTCAATCTACCCTAACATCTGGTTATGTGGATCACATATCAGACTCTGCAGTCACCTGCGGACCCACCAATAGACAACCCCTTAGGATAAAACCATACTCAACTCTACATCACACTATTATTCACTGATTGTATGATTCCTTCTGATACAATAGGTTCAGATGGATGTGTGAGTCTCTATGTCAGCTCTTGATCATGTTCCCTCAAGCTTGAAAACACACATAAGTTCTCCCCTTTATCCATGAATACTACAGTGCTCAAGTGATGGGTTAACAGTGAAATCTTATATGGAATACTTAGCTAGATTTGAGTGTTGGCAATTGAACTTGTAATCGTAGGAGCATAAAGTAAGCACTCAGACATGGTCTACAAGCGCTCAGGAGTGTGAAGTAAAATTTCAATCTGTTACACTGTCTATTCCATTATCATTTCTTGAATTTGATTTTCACCTCTTCATCTGACTTCTGATTGTCAAAAGGGGTGGAAACCAAAGTGAACATGGGTATAAATGAAATTTTTCTCATTTCTATTCCCTCAGTTATGTAGAGATATTGGCAGTGGAAATGTTAATGATACAATGAAACCATCGTAAGATACACATGGTGCAGAATAACCAAATGGTGAGATAGGAAGCTCATCAATCCAGATTAACAACTAGTCATTTTATTATGTTAATTACAGCTGGACACAGTCTTTTCCATTCCCTCTGTGCTTGTGCTGGTAGTGTGTTTTCCGAAGATTTTCAGAATTCTGAGTTCCCAGTTTTTGTCAGAATGTTCGGATACAGAACAAGTGTGGAGGGAGAGACACACACATTGAAGTGGCCCGTTAGTTCACTGACTTTAAAGAGAACTGTTGCAGAATTTAAAGGAAAAGGAGTATAGGCCAACAGAGCCATTACACAAAACTCCCAAACTGAAAGTAAATTGCCAACACTGTGGCTGAAAGCAATATCTAAAAACTAAACAAATACCACTCTCTTCCAGCATCAGTTGAAATGGAAGTCCTCTTTCCCAGACAACACGAGGGGTAAGCAGGGGTAAGCGTAACATTGCTGTGCTTTGGGTCAAGTCTCGACAAGACTAGAATGAAAAGAAGGGAGTTAAATACTGCCATAATGGAACAGTAATTAGATGGAATGTGCACGCCGATCAGCGTAATTGCCAAACCTGCTGCGCGGTCTATGTGTAGACCCATCAGCAGAGTCTGTGGTTGTGACAGTTCTTCTTGCATTTAGTACCTATAAAATGATATCCATGTGTAATTTTTGATGTTTTATGTGGTCCAGTTTTGGTGTTTGATCTGTTTATTACAACTTCATTTATAACCAAATTTTGGCAACCAAAACCGTTAATCAGTAGGTTTTGATCACTTGCACCCAGTTCTACTAATTTCCTAATACAAAGTTAAATACTCTAAATATTAGCAAAATGGTAGACATTTGAAAGGTAAAGAATAAAACTATTAAAGATAACATATTGATGAGAAGAATTTTGAGCAAGGATCCTACATAACAATCAAGGTCAAATAATTCCATTGAAAAGCATGCAGAGTGATCTATTTGAAACATTTCGAATGATACAAATTGTTGATAGTCAAACAATCTTGATAGGGTTTTTCAGAAGGTGTATGGTGTGTTGGCCTTCATTAGTCGCGGGACTGAATTCAAGAGCCATGAGGTGATATCACAGCTCTCTAAAATCCCGGTTAGACCACACTTGGAGTATTGTGTTCAGTTCTGGTCACCTCATTATAGGAATGATGTAGAAACTTCATGAAGTATGCAGATCAGATCTACCAGGATGCTGCTTGGATTAGAAAGCACATCTTATTAAAATGGGCTGAACGAGCTACAGCTTTTCTCTTTGGAATGAAGGAGAATGAAAGGTGATTTAATACAGCGGTCCCCAACCACTGGGCCGCAAAGCATGTGCTACCGGGCCGCGAGGGAACGATATGATTTGGCAATATGAAACGATATGAGCCAGCTGCACCTTTCCTCATTAACTGTCACGCCCACTGTTGAACTTGAACGCACGTGAGGTCATCAATTGGTCATTAAACTACAACTACTCAATGAGTAAAAAACAAATGTCACTTGAGACTTTCTTTAGAAGAGGTGGTAGGGGACATAAAAGGCCTAACGATGATGATAATGCAGAAGCAGCTGAGGCCAAGACTGCAAAAAAAAAGAAAGCTTCCTTCAACAAAAAATGCGACGAGTTGTACATTAAATATGGTTTTAATGAGACCGGTAACTCGCACGCTCCAAGCCCCCTGTGTGTGATATGTGGAGACAAGCTGTCTAATGAGGCAACGAAGCCCTCAAAACTGCTTCAGCACCTTGAGTCCAAGCACCCTGCACTTAAAGACAAACCCGTTGAGTTTTTTGAGCGGAAAAACATGAGCATGCAGGTGTTATGCCTGCAGCCCCCTCCTTTGTGAGAATCGCAAGATCACTGTTGAGTTGGGTCAGGGGGCCCAGGAGAATGAGAGAGAGATGTGCGGAATGTCTCGTTTCCCCGGCGATGTAAAGCTACGGGACATGGCCATTGTCTCCGGAAGGTGAATTTTGTGGATTGGAGACTGTACTACGTGGACGCCGTCAGGCAAAGTGGGCTGGTTGAGGGAGAGATTGCATCACCCCCAACCTGACTGACATCTACGACCCGGCGAGTCTAAAAAAGAGGGTCTGGGGGAACAGCCCCTCAGACGCGCCAGAAGAAACGCTAGCACTCCCGTGATAACGGGAAGCCATTTGAAGGAGGCCATGTGCGTTCAGTTCCGTTGCCTGGGACTGGTGGCTTGTAACACGGAAAACAGCTTTTAGCTAACAACGGGGAAACCAACTCCCCGACTCAAAGGATTGGCATCATAAAAGACCTGGGCAAGTTAAACTGTCTCTCTCTTAAACCCAAAACGCTGCAGCTTGAATAAACTAACAGTGACTTTTATATTTCCATCGGACAATACATTATCCCCTAGACAACGATAGAGCTATTTCTTATTGGTTATTATTATACCCGCGCTTTAGATTTAGTATTGACGACGTATATTATCTGTATGTTTGCATTAATCTTATTTTTGTGCCTCTTTATCAATAAATACTTTTAAAAATAGTACCATCAGACTTCAATGGACCTCTCTATCTTTGCTGGTAAGTGACCCAGTTACGGGGTTCGTAACACAGGACAGAAGCAAGTGCTGAGAGCCACCACCTCCACAAATGCTGCTGCTCTGAGAGCATCATACTTGTGGCTAGCCGTATTACTAAGGCTTTCACTGTTGGTGAAGAACTGATTCTGCCTGCTGCCAAGGACATGTGCCGTGAACTGTTGTGAGAAGCTGCAGCTAACAAGATGGCATAGATTTCTCTTTCAGCTACCACAGTTTCAAGGAGAATCGATGACATTCGAAGTACAGCTGTTGGAACAGCTTAACGAGTCACCACATGACTAGCAAAACTCGCTTATCTGTGTGACAGCTTCAACCTGCTCAATGAACTCAATTTGTCACTTCAGGGGAGAATGACAACTGTCTTCAAGTTGGCAGATAAAGTATGATCGAAAATTTCCCCTCCCCCCCATTACTTTCAAATCTTTTACCATCATTCCTTTCGGTTAGTCCTGACGAAGGGTCTCGGCCCGAAACGTCGACAGCGCTTCTCCCTATAGATGCTACCTAGCCTGCTGTGTTCTACCAGCATTTTGTGTGTGTTGTTGGCAGATAAAGTGTCTGCTTTCAAAGCCAAACTAGAACTCAGGGGACAGTGAGTGGACAGGGGCATATTTGAAATGTTCCCAACATTAGCTGGGATTTTGGGAGAGACTGAGACTGCACCGTCCTTCTCACAGCTGGTGCGTGATCACCTATCTTAGCTGTCAACAGATTTCGAGCGTTATTTCCCAACCGTAAATAACCCAAGATGTGCAAAGGAATGGGTCCGTGACCCATTTGTGAATGTCCCCGGTGAATCATCCATGTCAGCGCAGGAAGATCAACTCCTCGAGCTTGCAAATGATGGTGGGCTGAAAAGTATGTTTGACATAACATCTCTGCCGGCATTCTGGATCAAAGTCAAAACTGAATATCCTGAGATAGCCACCAAAGCACTGAAAACGTTGCTTCCATTTTCCAACATCACATCTCTGCGAAGCAGTGTTTTCTGCAATGAAAACTAAATTGCGGAATAGACTGGACATAAGGAACCCTCTTCGAGTATCGTTGTCTCCCATCATCCCTCAATGGGACCATCTTGTTGCAGGGCAACAAGCCCAGGGCTCCCACTGATTCACCGATATCGGTGTGTTGCAATGACTTTATATGTTCATATGAGGAAAATATGTGCTGTGCATTTAATATCCAAACGTTACTTAAAATGTTATGATGCTATTGACTTATAAGTGACGTATAATTGACTTAACACTATATTCATGTGAGGAAAATACGCGCAGTGTGTTTAACATTAAATTCGTTAGATAAACCCTTTTAGAAAAGAAATTGAGTGTATTAGCCACTTGTAAGTGACTTATAGTTGACTTATCACCTGTATTCCCCAGCCCCCATCAGCCAGTCCACAAGAATATTGTCAATATTAAACCGGTCCACGGTGCAAAAAATGTTGGGGACTCCTGACTTAATAAAAGTGTACAAGATGTTAAAAGGCATATATCGAGTGAAAGCCGAGACATTTTCCCAAGATGGAAATGGCTAATACAAGGGGGCATAATGTTAAGGTGACTAGAAAGTGTAAGGGGGATGTCAGAAGTAAGTTTAAATACAGAAAGTGATAGGTGTGTAGAACGCACTGCTAGGGGTGGTTGTAAAGGCAGATACATTAAGGATATTTAAGAAACTTTTATGTAGGTACATGGATGATAGAAAAACAAAGGTCTACATGGAAGAGAAGTGTAAAGGGAAATGAAATAATTGTTACTGGAAAAATACACACACAAGATAAAGAACACAATAATAATTTTAAAAAACAATAAATATAAATATATACGATTTCCTCCACCATCAGATTTCTGAGCAACCCATGAACACCACATTGCTCTTCCTCCTTTGCAGTATTTATCTATTTATTTATTTATTATGACTTACAGTAATTTTTATGTCTTGCACTGTATTGCAGCCATGAAACAACAAATTTCACGACATAAGTCAGTGACAGTAAACCTGATTTTGACACAGAAACAAAATACTATTGGCTGCTGAAAATCAGAAATCAAACCAGAAAATTCTAGAAATATTCAATTACTCAGACAATAAACATAAACAGGATAAACAGTTAAAAGCCTGATGCCTTTCCATCAGGTTGGTGTTCTGTTATTTCACTTTCCTATTTTTATTATCTACTGGGACATTTAGTGTCCATTTCTAAATGTTTATGACTTTCCAAGCTACAGCAAGAAGCAGATTACAGTTACCCAGCATGCGGGAAGCCTGAAGTCACAAGATGGCATATTTCCTTCCTTGAGCAACACTGGTGAATCAGATGAGTTTCTAATGACACTCTCATTGTTTCATGGCCTCCGTTATTGGCAGTACCTTTTAATTCAAGATGTCAACAGCCATGACAAAATTCAAATGTGGGTGTTGAACCAACAGTCATCTGGAGTACTAGTCCAATAATTCATGTTACCGTACAGTCTGATTATCAAAGCTGATAATCATTGTATTTTAAACTCATTTCCTCAAAAAGACTTAAAAGGTTTTGAAGGAATATATGAAGCATCAGTGAAACTTCTGTCCATTTTACATTGGAATCAGGCGAGTCACTCATATAACACGTACATATACAAATGCGTTTGTACATGCATTGCAATTTATACACTGAGTAGCCACTTTATTAGGCACACCTGTTCTTTAACGCAAATATCAAATCAACCAATTATATCACAGTAACTCAATGCATAAAACCATGTAGACATGGTTAAGAGGTTCAGTTGAATAGGGAAGAAACTTTGACCGTGGAATGATTGTTGGTGCCAGACAAGGTGGTTTGAGTATCTCAAACTGTTGATCTCCAGGGATTTTCATGCACAGTAATCTCCAGAATTTATAGAAAATGGTGTGAAGAACAAAAAAAAGTGAGCAGTAGTTTTGTGTGCGAAAACACCTTATTAATGAGAGAGGTCAGAGGAGAATGGCCAGATTGGTTCAAGCTGACAGGAAAGTGACAATAATTCAAGAAATCACAACAGCGATATGCAGAATAGCATCGCCCAACACACAACATATCGAACATAGGCTAAGCAAAAGACCATGAATATACACTCAGTGTCCAATTCATTGGGTACAGGAGGCACCTAATAAAGTGGCCACTGAGTGTATATAGAGAAATTCTAAGATTATAATCCGTACTCCTCTTTTTCCATTAGCTACTCAAAGAACTTTAGGTTACTCTGCCTTTTATTAAAAATACAACAGTCTCAATTACGAGCCAAGTCCATTAAATTTACTGTTTGTATAATGTCGCTACCTTGTGGATGAAGAGAGTTGAGGTTTTTAGTGGAAAAGCATAATAACTTGTCATCTTGAGAATTTGGAACAACATTGGAATCGTTAATCTATATGCTCTGCTTCATTGTCTTTTTGTGTTTTATTTATAGTGAGGGGCTGTAGTTTAAAAGACAGCACATTAGAACCTGAATAGGTCGATAGAGGATCTCAGCAATATTCTATTTCACCTTGTTCCCGCCAAGAAGTAAATCATATGAGGCTTACTCCCCTGCAGGGTTTAAGTCAACATTAACGTCAGTTCCCTTGACATCTGACAGGCATTAAATTACGAATAAACTCTTCTCGGGCTTCCAGCTGGGTACAGATATCACTTTTACCCAACATTTCAATGACAAACTCTACCATCTTCGTCAGGGATGATGTCTGGGCATGTCCAGTCCAGTGGTATTCATACCCATCTTCCATCCCTGCTGATTGGTTAGTCCTCATTCAATCAAGTTTCTGCTGTCCCACCTTGTTTACAATCGAATTCCAGTTCTTACTTAGAGCGAGGCCTTCATCTTTATTAAAATTCTTTTCCTCTAGTTTTGTTTCAATGGCTTCCTTCACCAGGCAGTTCCAAAACATTGGTGCAGCACAGTAGCCCACACTGGATGCATGGTGGAAACCAGCATCAAGGAGCACAGGAGATGTATTCATTCAGGTTACCCAGAGAAATCGGCAGTAACAGAACATTGCATTTACAATGACCATAGGATTGACTTCAACAGCAGCAAACCTCACAGAAGCTGTGAGGTGTCCTTCCCCTCCCCCCCCCCACTTTATTCTGGCTTCTCCCATACACCTTTGGGCTGTGGGTGGAAACCACAGCACCCAAAGGAAACTCACACAATCATGGCAAGACTGTACAAACTTGATACCTGTACTTGATACAAAATTGATACCTGTACTCGGCTAGAAGCCCAAGAAGAGTTTGTAGTCATATACGCCGGGAAAGCACTATATACTTTTTCAGACATTAAATTGTTAAACCATAGAACATTACAGCACAGAAACAGACCCTTTTGGCCCTTCTTGGCTGTGCCGAACCATTTTTCTGCCTAGTCCCACTGACCTGCACCTGGCCCATATCCCTCCATACACCTCTCATCCATGTACCTGTCCAAGTCTTTCTTAAATGTTAAAAATGAGCCTGCATTTACCACTTCATCTGGCAGCTCATTTCACACTCCCACCACTCTCTCTGTGAAGAAGTCCCCCCCCCAATGTTCCCTTTAAACTTTTCCCTCTTCACCCTTAACCCATGTCTTCTGGTTTTTTTTCTCCCCTAGCCTCAGTGGAAAAAGCCTGCTTGCATTCACTCTATCTATACCCATCATAATTTTATACGCCTCTATCAAATCTCCCCTCATTCTTCTACACTCCAGGGAATAAAGTCCTAACCTATTCAACCTTTCTCTGTTACTCAGTTTCTCAAGCCCTGGCAACATCCTTGTAAACCTTCTCTGCACTCTTTCAACCTTATTAATATCCTTCCTGTAATTAGGTGACCAAAACTGCACACAATACTCCAAATTCGGCCTCACCAATGCCTTATACAACCTCACCATTACACTCCAACTCTTATACTCAGTACTTTGATTTATAAAGGCCAATGTACCAAAAGCTCTCTTTACTACCCTTATCTGCCTGTGACGCCACTTTTAGGGAATTTTGTATCTGTATTCCCAGATCCCTCTGTTCTACTGCACTCCTCAGTGCCCTACCACTTACCTTGTATGTTCTATCTTGGTTTTTCCTTCCAAAGTGCAACACCTCACACTTGTCTGTATTAAACGTCATCTGCCATTTTTCAGCCCATTTGTCCTGCTGGTCCAAAGCCCTCTGCAAGCTTTGAAAACCTTCCTCACTGTCCACTACACCTCCAATTTTTGTATCATCAGCAAATTTGCTGATCCAATTTACCACATTATCATCCAGATCATTGATATAGATGACAAATAACAATGGACCCAACACTGATCCCTGTCTACCACTCTCTGACTTCTCTCATTGAGCCAATGTCTAATTCAATTTACTACCTCACCATGGATACCTAGCGAATGAATCTTCCTAACTAACCTCCCATGTGGAACCTCATCAAAGGCCTTACTGAAGTCCACATAGACACCATCCACTTGCCTTGTAACCTCCTCGAAAACTCTAATAGATTGTTAAACATGATCTACAACGCACAAAGCCATGTTGACTCTCCCTAATAAGTCCCTGTCTATCTAAATACTTGTAGATCCTTTCTCTTAGTACTCCTTCCAATAATTTACCTACCACCGACGTCAAACTTACTGGCCTATAATTTCCCAGCTTACTTTTAGAGCCTTTTTTAAAGAATGGAACAACATGAGCTATCCTCCAATCCACCGGCACCTCACCCGTAGATACCAACATTTTAAATATATCTGCCAGGGCCCCTGCAATTTCAACACTAGTCTCCTTCAAGGTCCGAGGGAATACCCTGTCAGGTCCTGGGGATTTATCTACTCTGATTTGCCTCAAGATAGCAAGCACCTCCTCTTCTTCAATCTGTAAAGGTTCCATGACCTCACTACTTGTTTGCCTTATTTCCATTGACTCTATGCCAGTTTCCTTAGTAAATACAAAAACCCATTTAAGATCTTCCCCATTTCTTTTGGGTCCATATATAGCCGACCACTCTGATCTTTTTATCAGGACCAATTTTATCCCTTACTATCCTTTTGCTCTTAAAATACCTGGAGAAGCTCTTTGGATTATCCTTCACCTTGACTGCCAAAGCTACCTCATGTCTTCTTTTAGCCCTCCTGATATCTTTCTTAAGTATTTTTTTGCACTTTTTATACTCAAGTACCTTATTTGCTCCCTGTTGCCTATACATCTCTCTCTTCTTCTTATCAGAGTTCCAATATCCCTAGAGAACCAAGGTTCTTTATTCTTATTCACTTTGCCTTTAATCCTGACAGGAATGTACAAACTCTGCACTCTCAAAATTTCTCCTTTGAAGGCCTCCCACTTACCAACTACATCCTTGCCAGAGAACAACCGTCCCAATCCACGCTTTTTAGATCCTTTCTCATTTCTTCAAATTTGGCCTTTTTCCAGTTTAGAACTTCAACCCGAGGCCCAGATCTATCTTTATCCATGATCAAGTTGAAACTCATGGTGTTATGATCACTGGAACCAAAATGTTCTCCTACACCAACTTCCATCACCTGTCCTAACTCGTTTCCTAATAGGAGATCTAATATTGCATCCTCTCTAGTCGGTACCTCTATGTATTGATTTAGAAAACTTTCTAAACACATTTTACAAACTCTAACCCGTCTAGACCTTTAACAGTATGGGAGTCCCAATCAATATGTGGAAAATTAAAATCCCCTGCTATCATAACTTTATGTTTCCTGCAGTTGTCTGCTATCTCTCTGCAGATATGCTCCTCCAATTCTCGCTGCAAGATTGTTTGCCGTGCATTTTCTGATGTTAATTTTTGCCTGGACTGACGGTACTTTGCATTACAACTTGCCAGGAATCTACCATGTTAAAGCTGAGAAAGTAGAGAATAGGTTCAGAATGTGTAACAGCAGTTTACTCTTTTCACACAGCACTATAAAGAGTAAATGGCCATCCATCGCCTGCAGTTTCCTTCAGTTCCGACTAAAGTAACCTGCTAAAAAGTTGCTGTGAAATATTATATAAAGTAGCAATTTAAATGAGGAAGAAAAAATTCCAATGGGAAATAAAATGCTTTAGAATTGATCCTACATTTCACTTCCCTAATTTATTTGTATTTCCAGACAGTCTTTATTACAAAAATATGAAAAATGAAGAACACACACAAAATGCTGGAGGAGTTCAGCAAGTCAAGCAGCATTTATGAAAATGAATAACAGCTGACATTTTGGGACGAGATCCTTCATCAGGAATGGGGAGGAAGAGGGGAACACACTAGAATAAGGTGGTGGGGGGGAGGGGGAAATACAAGCTCAGAGGTGTTAGGTGAGACGAGATGAAGGGGAAGGTGGATGGGTGGGGGAAGTGAGGATGAAGTAAGAAGCCGTGAGGTGTCCTTCCCCTCCCCTCCACCTTATTCTGACTTCTTCCCATACACCTTTGGGCTATGGGTGGAAACCCACACAATCATGGGGAGACTGTACAAACTCCTTACAGGCAGCAGCAGCAATTGAAACACAATTTGTGAATGCTAACCACTACATTACCATGCTCTCTTAAGGCTGGCATATCACCTGTTAAGTCTGAAGAAAGGAAGAATGTGCTGCAGTGCATGAAGGCTGTTCACATGGCAGCTCAGTCCACTTTGACAGCACAGTGTCTGTTTGCGTAATGCGCTGCAGCCTTACACCGAAGCATCAGTATGACCAGGTACTGTACTGCCCAACAGTACCATAGTCTAATGATGTTCAGCGCAGGTATACAAAGCAAAGTAATTCTTCATTCTTCATTCAAGAAAATATTATTTCAAAACTCTTTTAAATAAGAATTTATACATTTTATATATCTTGGTCAATGGAATAAATCAGTGAGAGCCAAGAAGCGTTTATTTCACGATCCTCCAATTTTACTCATGTTTCGAAAGAACTGTCAGGTGCTGAGACATGATTCCGTGTACACTGAAAGTCTTTTCAGTACCCGGCCTGTGTAGTCATTTTTCAGGGATGTACTGTGTGATGAAGAAAAGGAACTAACTCTCTTCCTTTTGTCCAGTGATTTTGAGCTAATCTAGCATAGGCTGTTTAAACAGAGAGTGGTGTAGTGCCAGAGATGGTGGTAGAGACAGATTCATTATGGATATTTAAGAGATTCGTAGATAGTCACATGGGTGATTGAACAGCGGAAGGTTATGTGGGAGGGTAGGATTACATTGATCTTAGAGTAGGTTAAAAGGTCAACACAACAGTGGGCTGAAGGGCCTATACTGTCCTATGCTCTAAAATCTCCCAAAGACAAATTTTCATATTTTCATTGTAATTCTAATGCCCAACAGAATAAACAAAAAATATACTTAGAAGGTAATCCACAACTGTGATGCTCTACTGCCATCTAAAGTATATTATTAGGAACAACAAGCTGTAAGCCAAATGACGGTTTTAATTTTTCAAGAACATTTGAGCAAAATCCAACAACACTCTTTCATACTAATAGCACTCAAATGTTTAAACACTTAGCTAATGATCCATAGTTTTCTAAGTATGAAACTATCATTTTCAATAACTGCCACACTGTGAAATCCTGTTGAACATGAATATGCGTGCTCTTGTGAATTCTAACAGTCGACTCTTTCTCACTGCCATCTGCTTTATTAAAAACTCATCGATCTTGTCTTTGGAACACCTCATGCACTCCAACTTCACTGATTAATGGGAACAGTGCCTCAGGGGCTGTTCTAAATCAGAGGAGCTCAGCCTGTCAATGACTGTGAACTCACTTTCGTGAACTTCAGTTCTGAATATTATTGTTTACTTTTAATGTTTGGACCATTTTTTTCTGCACATTGGGTGTTTGACAGCCTTCTTTTTTTAATGAGTTCCATTGGGTTTCTTTGTTTTGTGGCTGCCTGTAAGGAGACGAATCTCAAGGTTAAATAATGTATACATACTTTGATAGTAAATGTACTTTCAACTTTGATGCTGCTACAAGTATATTTTTCATTACACCTAGTGCATGTGGCAGTAAACATGTATTTGACTCATGGCATTAAGTGAGACATGAAAATGTTTGCAATCTATCATGGGCCAAAGGGCCTTTATCTGTGCTGTCTCTCTTTGTGACTCTACACTCAGTGCCCACATATTAGATACACCTGTACCTAATAAAGTAGCCACTGAGTGTAAGTTCATGGTCTTCTGCTGCTGTAGCTGATCCACTTCAAGGTTCGACGATTTGTGCATTCAGAGATGCTCTTCTGTACGCCACTGTTGTAATGTGTGATTATTTGAGTTACTGCTGCCTTCTTGTTAGCTTGAACCAGTCAGGCCACTCTCATTAACAAGGCATTTTCACCCCCAGAACTGCCACTCACTGGATGTTGTTTTCAGTGAGAGTGAAATACCCTTTCAAATTTCCTGGGATACAAGAGCAAATATCCTCAGCCATGATTTTCCACGTGAAAATTATCACTGTTAATTATCATGTAAGTGACATTTCTAGGAAAAATATCTTCTTTTGCAAATGATTTCATTTCCTTCAGCCAAAATTTCAAACAAAACTTATGGTTTTAATATAAAACACGCAATGAAGTTCTTTTAAGCCAGGATATGACAAGTATCAATTTCATTGTGATTTTAATTGCATGCTCGATAAAAAATAGTTTAAAAGACAACGGAAAGAGCACTGCTAATCAAACGTTGGAACTGACATTAAGATAGGCTAATGTGCTGCAAATTTCCTGCAAATCTTCATCTAGGTATTGTTTCTTCCTACTTACATCACCATTGAGATATATTTGACGACGGCAAGAAAGGCAATCACTGAGATCCCATGGGTTTCTTTTGGGTGCGCCAGTTTCCTCCCATGTCACAAACATGTACAGGTTGGGGGTAGTGAGTTGTGTGCGTGTTAGTTGGCACCAGAAAAGTGGTAACACTTGTAAGCTGTCTCCAGCATATCCTCAGACTGTGTTGGTGGTTGACACAAACAACATATTTCAATGTACATGTGACTAATAAAGTTAATCTTTCATCTGTAATCTTTGCAATTTGTGTACAGGGAAAATAAGTCTAACAGAGGATGCCATCTCCCAGGCACTATGTTTAGTTCTGGATCACTTCAACAACAATACCTATGTCAGGACACTATATTGACTAGGTCAGCCTTCAAAACCACAAAACCAAATAAGGTCATTTGTAAACACCTGGACCTTGGACATGGGGTCTCATCAGTAACTGGCCTCTACACTTCCCTATTGACAGTCAGTCCGAAATGGTCATCCATTCTGACCCTCAACATTGGAGAAGATATGGTATATCCATCATCATGAAGTATTTCGAGAGGCTCGTCATGAGGCATATCAAGATCCTGCTGCCCCCCTCACTGGACCCCCTGCAATTTGCGTACCGTCCCAACTGCTCAACAGATGATGCTATTGCCACCACCCTCCACCTAGCCCTAACCCACCTGGACAAAAAAGACACATGCGTTCAGATGCTGTTCATAGACTTCAGTTCAGCATTCAACACAATCATCCCTCAGAAACTGATTGGAAAGCTGAGCCTACTGGGCCTGAACACCTCCCTCTGCAACTGGATCCTAGACTTCCTGACTGGGAGACCTCAGTCAGTCCGGATCGGGAGCAGCATCTCCAACACCATCACACTGAGCATGGGGGCTCCCCAGGGCTGCGTGCTCAGTCCACTGCTGTCCACTCTGCTGACCCACAACTGTGCTGCAACACACAGCTCGAACCATATCATCAAGTTCACCGATGACATGACTGTGGTGGGTCTCATCAGCAAGAACAACTAGTCAGCTTACAGAGAGGAGGTGCAGCGGCTAACGGACTGGTGCAGAGCCAACAACCTGTCTCTTAATGTGAACAAAACAGAAGAGATGGTTGTTGACTTCAGGGCACAGAGCAACCACTCCCCACTGAACACCGACGGCTCCTCAGTAGAGATCGTTAAGAGCACCAAATTTCTTGGTGTTCACCTGGCGGAGAATCTCACCTGGTCCCTCAACACAAGCTCCATAGCAAAGAAACCCAGCAGCGTCTCTACTTTCTGCGAAGGCTGGGGAAAGTCCATCTCCCACCCCCCATCCTCATCACATTCTACAGAGGTTGTATTGAGAGCATCCTGAGCAGCTGCATCATTGCCTGGTTTGGAAATTGCACCATCTCGGATCGCAAGACCCTGCAGCGGATAGTGAGGTCAGCTGAGATCATCCCGCCATCACGGTCATTTACACTACACGCTGCATCCGCAAAGGAAACAGCATTATGAAGGACCCCATGCACCCCTCATACAACCTCTTCTCCCTCCTGCCGTCTGGGAAAAGGCTCCGAAGCATTCAGGCTCTGACAGCCAGACTATGTGACAGTTTCTTTCCCCAAGCTATCAGACTCCTCAATGCCCGAAGCTTGGACTGACACCTTGCCCTACTGTCCTGTTTATTATTTATTGTAATGCCTGCACTGTTTTTGTGCACTTTATGTAGTCCTGTGTTGGTCTGTAGTCTAGTGTAGCTTTCTCTGTGTTGTTTTTTTACATAGTTCAGTCTAGTTTTTGTACTGTGTCATGTAACACCATGGTCCTGAAAAACGTTGTCTCATTTTTACTATGTATTGTACCAGCAGTTATGGTCGAAATGATAATAAAAGTGAATTGACTTGACTTGACCAAAGATTCTAGCAAATTTCTACAGATGTACCGTGGAGAACATTTTGACTGGTTGCATCACTGTCTGGTATGGGGGCACCAACGCAAAGGATCGGAGAAAGTTGCAGAGGGTTGTAAACTCAGCCAGCTTCATAATGGACACTAGCCTCCCAGGATCGAGGACATCTTTAAAAGGTGATGCCTCAAGGGGCAACATTCATCATGAAGGGCTCTCAGCACCATCTACAACACGCCTTCTTCTTATTACTACCATCAGGGAGGACATATAGAATCTGAAGACACAGGTCAAGTTGCTTTTTATTGTCATTTCAACCATAAACTGCTGGTACAGTACACAATAAAAATGAAACAATGTTCGTCCAGGACCATGGTGCTACATGAAACAACACAAAACTACACTAGACTATGTGAAACAGCACAAGGCTACACTAGACTATGTAAAAGAACATAAAAAACTGCACTAGACTACAGACCTGCACAGGACTACATAAAGTGCACAAACCAGTGCAGGGCAGTACAATAATTAATAAACAAGAAAATAGGCACAGTACAGGACAAATTACAATATAATAATAAATGATGTAAATGTCAGTCTAGACTCTGGGTATTGAGGAGTCTGATGGCTTGGGGGAAGAAACTGTTGCACAGTCTGGTCGTGAGAGCCCGAATGCTTCAGTGCCTTTTCCCAGACGGAAGGAGAGAGAAGAGTTTGTCTGAGGGGTGCATGGGGTCCTTCATAATGCTGTTTGCTTTGTGAATGCAGCGTGTAGTGTAAATGTCTGTAATGGCGGGAAGAGACCCCGATAATCTTCTCAGCTGACCTCACTATCTGCTGCAGGGTCTTGTGATCCGAGATGATGCAATTTCCGAACCAGGCAGTGATGCAGCTGCTCAGGATGCTCTCGATACATCCTCTGTAGAATGTGGTGAGGATAGGGGATGGGAGATAGACTTTTCTCAAGCTTCACGAAAAGTAGAGACTCTGCTGGGCTTTCTTTGCTATGGAGCTGGTGTTGAGGGACCAGGTGAGATTCTCCGCCAGGGGAACACCACGAAATTTGGTGCTCTTAAAGATCTCTACGGAGGAGCTGTCAATATCCAGCAGAGAGTGGTCACTCTGTGCTCTCCTGAAGTCAACAACCACCTCTTTGTTTTGTTCACATTCAGAGACAGGTTATTGGCTCTGCACCAATCCATTAGCCACTGCACCTCCTCTCTGTAAGCTGACTCATCACTCTTGCTGATGAGACCCACCATGGTCGTGTCCTTGGCGAACTTGATGATGTGATTCAAGCTCAATGTTTTAGGAACAGATTCTTCTCCTCTGTCATCAGATTTCTGAATGGTCCATGAACACTACTCTCACTATTCTGCTCTATTAATTTACATTTTATATATTCCTATTGTATTTAATAATAATGTTTAGGCATTGCACTGTACTGCTGTCACCAAACAACAAATTTCGGGACATAGGACAGTGATTTAAAAAAACCTGATTCTGCTTTCTTCTACCTTCTGGGAGAAGATACAGGAGATATAGGAAGAAGATACAGGAGTGGCACTACAGCGTAGTGGTTAGCACAACATTTCGCAGTAGCAACGACCAGGGTTCAATTCTCACCAGTCTCTGTAAGGAGTTTGTACGTTCTCCATATGACTATATGGGGGATGTAATGGCTTGAATTTTAATTGATCACTGTGATCTGGCTAGAATTGAATTGGAGGATTGCTGAGCGGCACAGTTTGAGAAGGTCAGAGGGCCCACTCCACACTGTATCTCAATAAATCAATAAGTAAATAAAACAACTTGAAAGCTCAGACAACTAGAATTAAGAAGAGCGTCCTCCCCACTGCCATCATACTGTTGAACCAATCACTTCTTATATTCCCTTAGTGCTGCCAAATTCTTGTACTCTTAATTCTACCTCTCTCAGTTATTTTGTTATGGTCACATTAGCACTTCTTCTTGCATGACTTCAGATTGCCCTATATTCTTTCCACCATTCTGCTGCTTTGTGCTCATCACTGTACTTATTGCTGTATTTATAATAACTATGACATGGTAGCTTGGCAGCTAATGTAATGCTTTACAGCGACAGAGATAGGGGTTCAATTCCCTCCACCATCTGTAAAGAGTTTGCACATTCTTCCCTTGACCACATGGGTTGGCTCCAGGTGCTCCGGTTTCCTGCCACATTCCAAAGATGCACTGCATATATTAGTAAATAGTGGACATACTACGTTGGTGCCAGAAGCATGGCAGCTCCTGCGATCTGCCCCCAACACACACTCAGACTGTGTTGGTTGTAGATACAAACAATGCATTTCACTGTACGCTTTGACGTACATGCAAAAAGTAAAACTAATCTTGATTAATCTTTAATGTATAACTGCTTACTCTGGGAGCTTCATGGGAACAAGCAATTTCACTGCATGCTGGTGTATATGATGATAAACTAATCTGATTTGATCTAATCTAATCTAAATCATCTGCAGTGCTGAAGTAAACTGTATGTTAGTTTGCTGGAGCTCCAATTGTCTAAATTGTTTCTTTTCCCAGCTGTTTCCAACATTGTGCAAAGAATTGAGCAAAGAGCTGTCATCCACGATAATGGAAGCATGAAAGAAAACACATATTTATATTAATCCATTGAAATCAAATAAGAATGACCTTTAATGGTTGTTTTTACTTGCAACATGAACAGAACTCTATTTCCAAGAACCATTAAATCATTAGTTGTGCAATTTTGAGCATTCAGAAAAAAAAATCTTCAGTTATCCAGCATGAAAATTCCACTTGTTTCTCCAAGTAAGAAATTAACATTATTCTCACATATACAGTACTGTGCAAAAGTCTTAGGCATGTATCAATCTGGTGGGAGCAAAGGGTGTTGGGAATGGTGAGAGTGGAGCGCCGCAGGAGCGGTGTGGGATAGGCGGCAGAGAAGAAGTGCCAGGGGTGGGGGCGGCACAGGTGCAGACACGCCCACCCCAGGCAAGGTCATTTCATTCCAAACAATTGTTTTATTGATCATTACAGAATGTCCCTTTGGTGCTTCCTGCTCCCTTCCCCTTTCACCCTGCCCCTTCCCACTCTCAGTCCACAATGGAAACTCATATCAGATCAGGTTTGTAATCACTCACATTTGCCATAAAATTTGCTTTTTTTTTTGAGGCAGTCCAGTGCAATACATAGAATTACTACAGTACTGTGCAAAAGTATTAGGCAACTTAGCTACATGTATGTGCCTAAGACTTTTGCATGATACTGTACATAAAAGAAATTCTTTCAAGTTTATTTAGGAATAAAAATGATGTCATCTCGATGGACAAGACAAGATGCAGTAAAATCAGCACCTCAGCTCTATCCACAAAAAAGGGGAATTTCCCGGAGACCAATCATTTTAATTCCTATCCCCATTCCCGTTCCAACATATCGGTCTGTGGCTTCCTCTTCTGTCAAAATGAAGCCACTCTCAGGTTGGAGAAGTAACACCTCATACTCTGTCTTGGTAGCTAGCCTACATCCTGATGGCATGAATATTGACACCCCCCCCCCCCACTTCAATTCCCCACTCTGACCTCTTATCTCTTCTCGCCTGCCTATCACCCCCCCCGCCCCCGGATCCCCTCCTCCTTCCCTTTCTCCCATGGACCACTCTCCTCTCCTATCAGATTCCTCCTCTCCAGTCCTTTGCCTTTTCCAGTTTTCAACCTTCAGCTTCCTATTTCATTGACACCTCACCCACCCACCTGGCTTCATCTATCACCATCTAGCTGGACCTCCTTCCCCTCCCCCACTTCTGATTCGAGGATCTTTTCCCTCCCTTTCCAGCGTGATAAAGGGTCTCAGCCTGAAACGTAGATTGTTTATTGATTTCCATAGATGCTGCCTGACCTGCTGTTCATCCAGCACTTAGTGTGCGTTGCTGTGGATTTCCAGCATCTGCAGAATCCCTTGTATTTATAATCCACTACAATGGCTCCTCGAGGTCATAGCCAGGGGAGGTAGTGGCGATAAGCTCCCACTATTTATTAAATACTCTCAATGGCGTGTGTCTCAAATACCCTCTGACAAACAAGTCCAGCTCCTGGTTTCTCTTTAGCCATTATGCCTGGCAGAAAAGTTTTAACTGACAGAAGGGGCAAATGTGGATTACTGGCACCTTAAAATCAGTTGCTTTGGGCAGATAGCGCTCATCAGCCATGGTTGGCAGCTCATCTAGGGAAAAGGAAAACTCTGATCTCAAATCCCCACTGCCTTGTGGTTTACCCTCTCATGGGAAGGCTTTGGGAGTAAACTTCAAGTAAAATTCTGCAGCTGGAGTTCCTAAGGCAGACCTATGTTGAGTTCAACATTGATTGGCAACTCTTGTGACATTGCTGGCACCAAACTGTATCGGTCTCTGCTGTTCCTTTGGATTTATCAACTACGTGGAGAGGGGGAGCCTGCTGCACGGGGAACAGATTGTTCTCCATATTGTACTTCCCTGGATTGTGTACTGGCTTGTGTACCATGTAGACAACTAGGACACAACACCCAAGGTTGACCACCAAGTAAAAGGAGGGCCTCATAATCCACTACACAACTATTTGGAAACCCTAATGGATTTCCATCTTCTCACTAGGAGATGTCTGCAATTTCTCCTCACATGGATGCTGCGACTCTCTTCCACTTACCAAATCCCTGCTTCCCACACTCCCCATGGCCCCAGTTACCTCGCTCTGACCATTCACCATGACCTAGTTTCCTGCACCTCCAATCACTAGCCAGGACTCTGGTATCAGTAATTTCCATCATTGAACTGTTCACACACCTATGGACTCACTTCCAAGAACTCTTCATCTCCCTGTTCTCAATATTTATTGCTTATTTATTATTTTTTACTTCTTTCTGTATTTGCACAGATTGTTAACTTTTGTATATTGGTTGCCAGTCTGTCCTGTTGTGTATGGCTTTTCACCGATTCTATTGTGTTTCAATTCAGTGGTTTCAATAGTTACATATCAGAGAATATATACAATATATATAGTGCTTAATTCTTTTGCACCATACTGCAGTAATTTTATGTATTACACTGTATTGCTGCAGCAAAAGAAAACTAATTTCACAACCTATGTAAGTGACTATAAACCTGATTCTGATATGGGTCTCTATTCTGGACTGGGAGTGGGGAAGGGGGCAGGGAGAGGGGAATCATGGTTGGGAAAAAGGGAAAGGAGAGAGAAGGAAGCCAATTGTTTGGAATCAAATTACCTTGCCTGGTGTTTCAGAGCTGTGTGCACCTACACACATGCTGCACCCCCCACCCATGGCACTCCTCTTCTACCACCTGTCTCACACCCCTCCCATTCCCAATATCACTTGCTCCCACCAGATTTATAAACTTGCTCTCCACTCCATGTTGACAAATACAGTACCGTGCAAACATCTTAAGCACCCTAGCTACGTATATGTGACTGAGACTTTTGTACATTACTGTATTTTAGAGTGCTTTATGCTAATACACTCTAGATTTTAGAACCAGTAATGATTTTCTGTAAAAGTTAAGCTGCACAACAAATCTGGTTATCTCATGAAGAACTGCAGTACATCAAACACAAACAGTTCAGGACATTACAATATGTGCTGCGAGCAAGTCATGAGAGATTTATAAACTATAACGTCCTGACAGACCTATCACATGCCACTATAAAGGGACTGAAGCCAGTTCAGAACACTGTGATCTCAAACTGATATACTCTGGAATTCTAATATTAGAGTTATCTTAATGTCAATCAGAAGTACCAATAACTCTTAAATATACCAAGGTTAGCACCCTTGAAAAGGCTGCAATTAAAGACAAAATTGTATCTGATTTTTCAGGAATGACTGTGTAATTGATTGGGGTTGGACAACAAAAGTTGCATCTGTGTACTGAGGTAATTTTGTGGTATACCTAATTACAGGTAAAAAGTGCAACTTATGGTACTTTGGCATAAATTCTTTGTCTAAAATTAAAACTCCGAAACTGCCAAAAAGATTGTAGGATTTTTAGTTATTTATTGACATAAGCCCTCCCAGCCCTTTAAGACACAGGGCTCAGCAATCCCCTAATTTAATCCTATCCTAATCACTGGACAACTTGTAACGACCAATTAACCTACTAACTGGTACATCTTGGACTGTGGGAGGAAACCAAAGCACCCACACAGTCACGGGGAGAACATACAAGCTCCTTATAGATAGCGGCAAGAATTGAACCTGAATCACCTGTACCATAAAGCATTGTGCTAACCACTACACTACCATGCCACCCCATTTTAATCCTGTCATTGAGATTCAAACTCATTGATGTTCAGTATGGAAGACTCAACAAGGACTGTGAAGCACACTGTTTCAACCACACTGGTTAGGATTACTGGGTAGGTCCTGAGGAAGGGTCTTGTCTTGAAACATCGACTGTTTGTTCATTTCCATAGAGGCTACCTGACCTGCTGAGTTCCCTCAGCATTTTGTGTTGTGTTGCTGTGGGCATGCTACATTGGCATCAGAAGCATGAAGACATTTGCGGGCTGGCCCCAGAACAATCCTCAAAGATTTGATTTGATGTTAGTGCTGAATTTCTCTGTGTGTTTCCATGTACATGTGACAAATAAAACTAATCTTTAAAGACAGCGGCATTGATGCTATCAATCTGACTTACATTTACCCTAAACCAGGGTTTCCCAGCCTTTTTTATGCCACAGAACAATATCATTAAGCAAGGGGTCCACAGACCCCAGGTTGGAAACTCTTACCTTAAACTGTCAGAAACAAGATCTGGTTGGTCAACACAAAGAACAATAAACAGCAATAAATGAAGTCAATGGAAAGAAAAGCTGGAAAAGTATAGAACATGCACACACAATTACATGCTGTTCTGCATTTACCAATATCTACCCAGGAAAATTTTCTAACCACATCAATTTCAAAACCATTTAATTCCCTGGAATTTCCTTCTTGGTCAATAGTGTTGTTCATTTTATGCCTGCACTTTTTTCATAAACTCTACCATGCACGGTCCCGAGCCCAGTTACGAAAGGAGGAAGGTTGAGCATGGGATGACAGAAGCTACAAAAATGCCAGCAGTAGCTCCATAGACCTCATCCCTGGGAGAGGAAGGATCCTTGCCTAGAAGAGTTCAGATGGGCTATACCTGGAGACAACTTGAAAGGTTGGTCCAGCACAGAAGACTCTGGTGAAGTGCTTTCAGTGGCCTATACCCCAGCAGGGGTGATCGGCTTAAGAAGAACTTTAGTCATACCTCACACAAAGAACAACATACATTCACAATCTTAGACAGAGATTGTGACCTAGTACTTAAGCTTTCAAAAACGATTAATTACATAATTTCAAGTGAAAATTCAAGCTTCTGGTTTAAGGCGCTACTGAACGCATGTGACAGCTCACTGGTAATTCAAAAGGCAAGAAATTCAACTAAAAACATTACTAATAACACTTCTCTGATGTAAATTGCAGTAAATTATCACCATAAAAAATGAAGAGGCAAGCGAAGGCAAAGTGAATCCAAGGGATGAACCGTGTTGGTATGTTGCAGAATCGACACAGATGAAGTGAGCCATTCGGAGAGGAAAAGTCGGAGGCAGAGGAGTTCTGATGCCAGTACAACTGGCCCGGGTGTGAGAATGGATCACTCTGGGCACCGAGCTGATTTGGAGAAATCAAGAATGGCTTCAGGCTGGGCAGCAAATTTGGGCCCAGAGCAAGTTGCCAAGCTCCGCATTTGGGTATTAGCCTTTTTTTTAAATTGGGTTTATTTGGGTTCCTTGCTTTGTGGCTGCCTGTAAGGAAATGAATCTCAAGGTTGTACAATTTATACGTTCTTTGATAATAAATGTACTTTGAATATTTTTATTGATTGGCTGGGAAAGGTTGTAAGCAGTGGACCCGGTAAATAATCACAGATTTTTTTGTGAGTAACTTTGGGCTTTCCATGGTCATAGAATTTGTCAGCAGTATCTCAGGGTGACAACATCAAATGCTGGCAGTTTTACTATAGTAAAATCTCAGCCTCCTTATCAATCCATCTGCAGATTCAAGGTAGACCACAGCCAGCTCCCCTGGGTAGGTAAGTATGGATAATTAACTTCAGAGGACTTACATTAAATTAACAAGAAATCTCTGTAATGGGTAGAGGAAAATGCCCAATGCGTCACTGGCACCAGCCTACCCACCATCAAGAACGTATATATAGATAGGTACTGGAAAAAGGCCATTAAAACCATCCTGCTTATGGACTGTTTGTCCCATTCCCATCATGGAGGAGGCTACATAACATCCACACCAAGGCTACCAAACTCAAAAACAAAACTCAAAAACTGATTAACATCTCCACCCATTAACCCCACCCCTCCACACACATCGCCTGGTGCCATTTTATGTATAATAAGTGCTCATCATGTCTGCTCCGCCATTTCATCATGGCTGATCCTTTATTCTGCTCAGCCAGCACCAATCTCTTGCTTTCTCCCCATATCAGACAGACAGACATACTTCATTGATCCCAAGGGAAATTGGGTTTCCTTACAGTCATAATAGTGTAGAGATATAGACAATAGACAATAGGTGCAGAAGTAGACCATTCGGCCCCTCGAGTCTGCACCGCCATTCTGAGATCATGGCTGATCATTCACTATCAATACCCAGTCCCTGCCTTGTCCCCATATCCCTTGATTTCCCTATCCATCAGATATCTATCCAGCTCCTATTTGAAGGCATCCAGAGAATTGGCCTCCACCGTCTTCCGAGGCAGTGCATTCCACACCTCCACAACTCTCTGGGAGAAGAAGCTCTTCCTCAACTCTGTTTTAAATAACTGACCTCTTATTCTCAATCCATGCCCTCTGGTACTGGACTCTCCCAACATCTGGAACATATTTCCTGCCTCAATCCTATCAAATCCTTTAATTATCTTAAACGTTTCAATCAGATCCCCTCTCAATCTCCTCAATTCCAGCGTGTACAAGCCCAATCTCTCTGCGTAAGACAGCCCTGCCATCCCAGGAATCAACCTAGTGAATCTACGCTGCACTTCCTCAATTGCCAGAATGTCCTTCCTTAAACCTGGAGACCAAAACTGTACACAATATTCCAGGTGTGGTCTCACCAGGGCCCTGTACAAATGCAAAAGAACATCCTTGCTCTTGTATTCAATTCCCCTTGTAACAAAGGCCAACATTCCATTTGCCCTCTTCACTGCCTGTTGCACTTGCTCATTCACCTTCATTGACTGGTGAACTAGGACTCCTAGGTCTCTTTGCATTTCTCCCTTACCTAACTCGACACCGTTCAGACAATACTCTGCCCTCTTGTTCCAGCTTCCAAAGTGGATAACTTCACATTGAATGACATCTGCCAAGTATCTGCCCACTCACTCAGCCTATCCAAGTCTCCCTGTATTCTCCTAACATCCTCTTCGCATGTCACACTGCCACCCAGTTTAGTATCGTCAGCAAACTTGCTGATATAGTTTTCAATGCCCTCATCTAAATCATTGACATAAATCGTAAAGAGCTGTGGTCCCAATACAGAGCCCTATGGTACCCCACTAGTCACCTCCAGCCAGTCTGAGAAACACCCATTCACTGCTACCCTTTGCTTTCTATCTGCCAACCAGTTTTCTATCCATGTTGAAACCCTGCCCCCAATGCCATGAGCTCTGATTTTACTCACCAATCTCCTATGTGGCACCTTATCGAATGCCTTCTGAAAATCTAGGTACACAACATCTACTGGCTTACCCTCATCTAACATCCTTGTTACACCCTCAAAAAACTCCAACAGATTAGTCAAGCACACCCTCAAAAAACTCCAACAGATTAGTCAAGCTGTTTTATAGCAATATAAAACCATAAATAATAATAAGTAAATTATGCCAAGTGGAAATAAGTCCAGAACCAGCCTATTGGCTCAGGGTATCTGACACTCCAAGGGAAGAGTTGTAAAGTTTGATGGCCACAGGCAGGAACGACTTCTTATGACGCTCAGTGTTGCATCTCGGTGGAATGAGTCTCTGGCTGAATGAACTCCTGTGCCTCACCAGTACATTATGGAGTGGATGGGAGCCATTGGCCAAGATGGCATGCAACTTGGACAGCATCCTCTTTTCAGACACCACCGTCAGAGAGTCCAGTTCCACCCCCACAACATCACTGGCCTTCGGAATGAGTTTGTAGATTCTGTTGGTGTCTGCTACCCTCAGCCTGCTGCCCCAGCACACAACAGCAAACATGATAGCACTGGCTACCACAGACTCATAGAACATCCTCAGCATCGTCCAGCAGATGTTAAAGGACCTCAGTCAGTAGAGATTTCCTTTATGCCATTATCCCTTTATGCCATGACCAATCAAGAATCTATAAACCTCTGCCTTAAATATACTCAATGACTTAACCACCTATGACAATGAATTCACCACTCTTGTGTTCTTTCTGCTTATTGTGTTATTTTATGCCACGTCAAATCCAGAGTAACAATCATTTCATTCTCCTTTCCACTCCTGTGCTACAAATGACAACTATCTCAAATCTAAAGCCACAACATTTACATTCAGTGACTGAACTTAAAAACTCAGATAAAAGACGATAAATTAAACAAAAGGTTTAAAGCCTATACACAAGCTTGCATTTTATTTATGACAATTAAATTGTTATTGTTGTTCCTCTCTGAGCCTTGTGGTGTATCAGGTGGCAATCTTGCTGTTTCTTTAGCATTTTGATCAGCCCATGATTGAATGCCGGAGCAGATCTGACAGGCCAAATGGCCTACTCCTGCTCCTGTTTCTGGACTTTTTTTGTATGTGGCTGATTTGCTAGCTCGATGCTCAGCCCAGCATGGATGGAAAGAGTACAAAGAGCCTGCCAAACTCGAACCCAGGACCACTCCCCTCAAAGTCTGGTGTGGATGCCACTACACCATTGGCCGGCTTTGACAACTAAATGGAGCTTTATAAAATTAACATCCCCTACCTTGGTAACATTTAATTAACCCTGCAGCTTTTGAATTTTGTTGCATTTGCTTCACTTTATATGGCGAGATATTTTTGAAAGTTTTGAAAAATATAGAACTCAAAACAGAATTCCATGATGAATCTTGACATAGAATTATTTTATGAGTTATGAGTATGTCCTGTCAAACATTCAAAATGCCTTTCATCTTTCTGACTTGTAAATCAGTCCGCGGAGCTCACTGCTGTTGTTCAACTGGAGGTGGGACCCACATCAAACTGCAGGTGAATTAACAGGGCATCAGTTTCAGGTGAACTTCACTTTAAGAGTATCGGGTTGCTATGAACTCTTAATGACCTTATAAAAATAACAAGGCTCTTGTCAAAACCACAATACTGCATAAAGCTACTTAGGAAGCACGTCATCCAAATCTAAATGCTTCTTTTGTGCCAGTCAAAGGGATAGAAGGGAGATATACGTAATCTCATCTGCCTGCAAGTGGAATGGAGCTAAGAGTTTTCTTTAACCACCATTCTTACAGCCAAATGTCAACTAAAAATTATAATACTGAAAGAAATTATTTTCCATTCCTTAAGAGGCTAGAAATGCCTAAACGTTGCGTATTGTCAGAAATAGTTGGGCTGACCTTGCAATGGTCTAAGTTGTCAAAGCACACGTACACAAAAGCACACCCAGCATGTATAGATTCTGCTTTAGAGAGGAGAAAAAGACCCACAATCAAATAAAATTCTTGGCCTTCCACCAAGGAGCCCTTTTTAAGCTGAAAGAAATCAGACATTATATGTAGCTTATCTTTGCCCTGTTGGCTGGGGTCCCTTCAGCATACAATAAATGACAGTTCACATACCTCCTTCACAAAACAATACCATTTTCGGTCAACAGATTACCCGAGCAACACCAGGACTAAAAATACACACAAGATTAATAGAAATAGCCTCATGGCAGAACTGTTTCTGTAGTAACTCTCCCTGGGAAGAAATCAGCAGAGGCCCATGTGTGCTGTTATCTGCTGAAAAAGTATGCCTGATGTTAAGGAGCATGACTGTGCTGTATTAACTGATGACTTCATATCAGCTAAAGCTTGAGGCCACTCAGTTGACTTTGAGCTAATGTTACACACGCCAGATCATGTTGCCAATTGCAGGCTCCAGATTCCAGCAATATCCAATCTCAATTTCATCTTTTCTTATAACTGTAAATCATAAATAGCATTTTATTTTAGTTGAGTAGATTTGACTCATACTGCTATCAATGTGTGTTCTTTTCCTAAGATATTTCTTAAAATATCAGGTACATTAACTATAATTGTCTATGATGCAGCAAGTATAATGCAGGGGTGGTGAACTTTCTGAAGAGTGTGCCCAAATTGGCAATAATCTCCGAAAAAATATTCTCACATGCCGGTAACTTTGATCAGAGATTATCTCTAATTAATAACCTTATATCTACAATGGCACAATCTCTGTTCTAAGGTGTTTTCATAAGCCCTGCTGCTACACAGAAGAGTTCCTCTTGCTTTATCACTTTATCATCTCCTGTCAGAGTCACCTTATCTAGAGACACTCCTGCACCTAGCATCACTTTATAGACATACATTCAATCTATGTTATGTATACTGCCACACTACAAGTTATTTTGTACATTGTGCTTTAGGGGACTGATATTTATATTTATTATAACCTTTTTGTTTTTTTTATTGTCTAGTTTATTCATTATGCTTCCAATTTAAGATGGCGCTACAGAAGATCAGCGAGAGCTTACCGGTAGTTCAAAAGGAAAGAAAATAGACTAAAAACATTATTAACACCTTTTCTGAAGTAAACTGAATTGTGTTACTGTTTGTTTTTTAATGCTGCACGAGACTCAGAGTAACCATTAATTTGTTCTTCTTCATACTTATACAAGATGAAGTCTTGAATCTTAAAGTAGTAATAATAATTATAAACACAAGAGATTCTGCAGATGCTAGATATCAAGAATAACAAACACAAAATTCTTGAGGAACTCAGCAAGTCAGGCCGAGACCCTTCTTCAGGATTCAGGAATAATAATTGTGGTCTTTTTTTAAGGAAAGGAGATGAGTCCTGTTACTTATTGACATGTATTCATGTATTTGATAAAAGTTTAACAGAAACAGATTGAAATAAATTAAGTATTTTGGAAAACCTGTTTAAAAATTACGAATATTTAAAGAATCGATATGTTGCACTGCGTGCCATGTGCCAACAAAAGTTTTGCCTGTGCCATCTTGGGGATAGTCAGCTGGTGGTGTAGTGGATCAGCACCAGACCTTGAGGCCAAAGGCCCCAGGTTCAAATCCAGCTAGCCCCTTGCATGTGCTGGATTGAGCAATGAGCTGGGACCTCGACCTCGTAGAAAACAGCAAAAAAATGCTGCCTAATGTGTGAAAAGGAATGACGTCACCTTGGGTATGTGTGCCATAGGTTCATCACCCCTGTCGTGAAATAATTTCTTTACAACAATGCCAGCCAACCAGAAGCAGGAGATTTATTTCAGGAAGATGACTTGCTTTGCACACACAATATCAGTGAAGTTCATTCCATGTTCTGTGCACTGCATCCCTACACAAGGGATGTTCTGAAATTTGATTCTTGAATTTTAGATATTACATGCTTAATGCAGACAACAGAGGGCAAATTTCTACCTAACGTTGCAAAGATTGTGTATACAGTACTGTGCAAAAGTCTCACGCACACACACACACACACACACACACGCACACACACACATATATATATAGCGAGGGTGCTGAAGACTTTTGAACAGTACTGTATTTATCAATGTGGAAGGGAGAGAGAGCTTGTAAATCTGGTGGGAGCAAAGGATGTTGGGAACGCTATGTGAGGGGTGTGGGACAGGAGTAGGGGATTGGTGCAGGTGCAGACAAACCCAGCCCTGAGACACCAGGCAAGGTAATACGATTCCAAACAATTGATTTGTTGATTATTTCAGAATGTTTCTCTAGTGCTTCTCACTCCCTCTCCTTCTCTCCCTTCCCCCTTTTTCCAACCATGATTCCTCTCTCCCTGCCCCCTTCCCATTCTCAGTCCACAATAGAGACTCATATCAGAATCAGGTTTATCATCACTCACAGTTGTCATGAAGTTTTTTTTTGCAGCAACAGTACAGTGCAATACATAAACTTACTACAGTACAGCACAAAATCCTACGCGCGTGTGTGTGCATGCATGCCTAAGACTTTTGTACAGTACTATGTTTACAGGCTTTCATATTTTAAATCCAACTATTTTAAGTTTTAGAACTAGATAAAACATTTTAATACTACACAGAACATCGAACATTACAGCACCATACATGCCCTTTGGTCCACGATGCTGTGCTGACCTCTTAACCTACTCTAAAATCAATCTAATCCTTCCTTCCTGCATAGCCCTCCATTTCTTTATTATTTATGTGCCTATCCATGAGCTTCTTAAATGTTTATAATGCATCTTTTGGCATGTGTTATGTATTTTTATGTATACATTATGTATTTTTTTTTAAAGGTTATCTGCCTCCACCACTACTCTCGGCAGGGCGTTACATGCACCCACCACTCTGTGTTAAAAAAAACTTAACTCTGACATCCCCCCTATACTTTCCTCCCATCACCTTAAAGTTGTGCCCCCTCGTATTAGCCATCAGTCAACCAGCAGTTGGTAAATAGTAATGCTTGTTGACCGACTTGGATTTCGATACTAAAATCAAAAGGAGGCCATTTATTAAAAAATTTTACAAGAAATAAATTAGAAAAGCAACTTAGATGGACCATGCATTTGAATTCAATTAACATTGCATAAGCTGTTAAAATCTACAGGCCTATCAAATTCACACTAGTTCCACACCATTTGCATTAATTATAAAATTTCAATAAAATTTTATCATCATAAAACAATAATGAGGGTTATCAGTGTTTTCCTGGGTGGTACATTTAATATCACTGGCTGCATCACTGAGAAATTGCTCAATATAATTTCTTCCAGATTTAGAGAGAGATTAAGATCTTCCCTTTCTGCAGTGGTATGACTGCGCTCTCTGCTGGCGGCAAAATGAGAGAAGATCTTTCCTCCATTTGGGGAATTTCATCACTTGGTGCTTAAACACAACTAACCATTGCAATATTAGCATTAGATAAAAAGAGCATAAGCAATATAGCAAAATAGCAACGTAGTGCACACAGAATACAGTTGAATGAATTCACAATTTATGAAGTAAGCTGTGGAATGCTGTTAGTAGTATTTAGTACTATTGGCTGGACAAAGATGCAGACAGGCAAAATCATTGCAGACGTTACCCACCCTGCAAACTGCCTTTTCCAAAAGCTCCCTTCTGGAAAGGGCTATCGGGCTATTAAAACAAAAATTTCATGCCAGTTTAAAAGTTTCTTCCCCATGCAGATAATGTGATCAACCATTCTAGGTAACACCACCTACACCCACATCTATTAATCCCTGTCAATGCACTGTTAAAACTTTTAAAAAGGGATTCACAATTTCTCCAGCAAACAGGGAGGTTACTATCATAATGGGATTTCTGAGAGGGTGTAATAAAATATACAATGTCTGAAATACATCTTATGGAAATGTTTGTTTGATGATGAACTTCAATAAAAAATAAATTACAAAAAAAAAATAAAAAAGGGGTTCACAACCTTATTTATGCCATGGAATAAACCCCTGCTTTAAACTATTTTTTATAATGCTATTTACATTGTAAATACATGCTAGTATTTATCTATTTATGCAAATTTTATTCCATATCTGTACTTCTAATGTTATTTATATATAATTCTTTATAACTGTTGAATGTTGTTTTATGCTGCATGTCGTGCCCTGATCAATACACCACAGTAAATTCCTAATACATGCAAATATATATGGAGAATAAAGTTTATCTTCGATCCTTGATCCTAAAGCTAGATTTTGCACCACTTTATCACGCAGAAGGAAGCAGTTTGGCTGCATAAAAACTGAAGGAAAATGAAGCAAAAAATGCTGCAGAAACAATCTCCCTACCAATGCCAATGAAAAGTTTCCCTCAGTTGCCACTATTTCTCCTTCCCCCACAATTAAATTACACCAATGTGCTCACTGCCAGAGAACAAACAAGTTCAACTTCACAACACCAGGGAACAACCAAAGTCAAAATTCAAAGTTCAAAGTAAAATTTATTATCAGAGTACATACACATCATCATGTACAACCCTGAGATTCTTTTTCTGCAGGCATACTTAGCAAATCTATAGAACAGTACCTGTAAACAGGATCAATGAACAAACTGTGCAAATGCAGATAGAAATTGATAGCAATAAATAATTAGCTTTAAATAACAAGATAAAGGAGTCCTTAATTGAGTATAGTTGTCCTCTTTTGTTCAAGAATCTGATGGTTGAGGGGTAGTAACTGTTCTTCAACCTGTTGGTGTGAGTCCTGAGGCTCTTGTACCTTTTACCTGATGGCAGCAGCAAAAAGAGAGCATGGCCTGGGTGATAATGGATTCCTACGACATGGCTTCATGTAGATGTGTTCAGTGAAGCCATGGTATACTGAGACAGCTGATGAAGCCCACCACTGCAAGTGATGGAAAATACAACTTCAAAGAGCAACACCTCCTCTTCAGGTATCCTTATTTTTAGTTCATACTCACGGCAACTATGAATAGGCAATACAGGACTGTGCAAAAGTCTTAACCACATATATATGTAAATAGCTAGGGAACCTAAGACTTTTGCACAGTATTGTAGTAATTTTATGTATCGCCATGTACTGCTGCCACAAAACAAAATTCATGACATATGTGAGTGATGATAAATCTGATTCTGATATTGGTCTCTATTGTGGACTGAGAGTGGGAAGGGGGCAGGGAGAGGGGAATCATGATTTAGAAAAGGGGAACGGAGAGTAGAGGAAGCAGGAAGCACCAGAGATGGTGTAATCTCTGTAATGAGATTCTGTAATTCATTAATTACAGAATTAATTAATTCTGTAATGATTAATAAAACAATTGTTTGGAATCAAATGTCCTTGTCTGGTGTTTCAGGGCAGGCTGTGTCTGAACCCATGCCACCTCCCCCGCCCCGGCACACCTGCTCTACCACCCCTCCCACAGCACCCCACCCTCGCCATTCCCAACATCCTTTGCTCCCACCAGATTTACAAACTTGCTCTCTGCTCCATTGTATTGACAAATACAGTACTGTGCAAAAGTCTTAGGCATCATAGCTATATACATGTGCCTAAGACATTTGCACAATACTGTAATCACAAATAAGACAAAAATCTGCAGATGCTGGAAATCCAAGCAATACACACAACATGCTGGCAGAAAAGATAGGAAAAAACAATGAGGAGTCAGACTCATTTTTTTTCTCCAGTCCTGATGAACGGTCTCGGCCCAAAGTGTTAACTGTATTCTTTTCCATAGATGCTGCCTGGTTGACTCCAGCAGTTTGTCTGTGTTGTTTGCACAATATGTAAATCCTGTTTCAAGGACTATCCATATTCCTGAACACAAGTAAACAGCCCAGCACTTTCTCTGTAAATGCATTCTGTTTTTGTTTTGCCTTTTACTACCTCAAAGAACAGTTGGAATGAAGTGATCTAAGTTGACGATATGCAATACCAGCTTTTCACTCTACCTCAGTACACATGACAATGATAAACCAATTTTCTATCCCAGGCTGCCACAGGAGGCAAGGGAAGAAACTGCTAGACTCTGTCTGAGACTTGTAAATCTTTGCTGAATACAAGCAAGGTGCCAGATGGCCAAAAGACAGCAAATGTAGTAGTGAGGATACTGGAAAGCTATGAGGACCAGGATTAATGATAGGGTAAGGGGGAAGAGATTTAGAGGGGTTATGAGGGGGGTGCCTTCTTCACCCACAGAGAGGAAAGTACCTGGAATGCAGAGGAAATGGTTGAAGCTGGGCTGCTGACAACATATATGAAGTGTTTCAATAAGCCCATGAAATGCTTAGGCAAGGAGTTCAATGGATGAACAACTGACTCAGGGGATTAATACAGAATTGTGCCCACTGGTCATCATGCACAAGATGAGCCAAATGACGGACTTCCATGCTGTACAATTCAGATTTAGATTTAATTATCGCATGTACATCAAAACCCTCCAAGAGGACCACAACCTTGTCAAGGTTTGGAGGCTTGCGGGCCTCATTAAACGGGACAGCTATGCTGACTGGAGTCAGGGTCTTGTGCTTTGGCTCTTGGTAGGGTCATGCACGGCAAACAGATCAAAGGGCAGAGGCCAGATTAAGAGTGGTCCTCTGGTTCTCCAGATTCAGGGAGTTCAGCTCAGGGCCAACAACCTTGACTGGTCATAAGACAATTGCTACAGAAACAGTAATGAAAAATCCTTCTACACAGATAGAGCTGGAGGATCTTCATTGTTGCTCTAAATGCCAGCGATGTAACAGAAGTCAAGGAAAGTAAGTACATTGAAACATACAGTAAGATGCGTCATTTGCGTTAACAACCAACACACCCAAGAATGTGCCCACAAGTGTCCCCACACATTCTGGCACCAACGTAGCCTGTCCACAGTCCTCAGCAGAATAACGCAAGCAGCAACATCATCAGCACAAAACAAAATAACAACAGCAGGAAATCTAAGGATTAGGTAGCATGGTTTGTACAAGCTCTTGTATAAAAGAAAGCATTTTACTTTAGGGCAAACAGGCTTCTACAAATGCTGCTTTTATCTGTTGGAGATTAAGAAAATGTGTGCAAAGTAATGAATTCATCATGAAAACACATAACGACCCAGTTTCTGAACACTGTGTGCTTTGTAATAAAATATGTGAGTGCTGAATTTACATATTTGATTAACTGCTGTTAATTAAATCAATGAATCACAAACAATAACAAACACATGAAAACATTGAACAGTGGTAAAGAAAATCCAAAACCATGCAGGAAGCATTGAGAGATTTTGGGTCCATTTATAAATAATTTTTGTGACCATAATGTCTAAAGAAATTAAATATTTTCTCTACTAAATATATTGTATCAAGAAGTAACAGGATTAATTTAGACATATTTGACAGCTAAGTTATGAACAAACTTTTGCTTAATCCTCGACTGGCCAACATATTGTTGCCAAGTGTATTTTTAAAGAGGATGGATTAAATGTTCCTGTCAATTCTCAGATCAACTGAATTAAAAACATACCCCCACTCCTGCAGTTAGCTCAAACAAATAAAAGCAACTGAATCTGTCTACTTTCCAAAATTATCTATACGATACTCTTGATGAAATTATTGGGAACATCAGCTATCTCTACAAGGCACTGTTAAAATTCTAAGTGGCATTGGTCTGAGCACAAGGCCCTTATCACAAAGTCAGACTCGGTGCACACTACAGCACAGAAACAGGCTCTTCGGCCTATCTAGTCCATATCAAACTATTCCCTTTGACCTGCACTCAGACTTTAACACCTCTAAACCCCTCCCTATCCTTGTACTTATCCAAATTTCTCTTAAATGTTGAAATTGAACCTCTGTATCCAGCACTTTCCACTGGTAGTTCATTCCACACTCACACCACCCACTGAGTGAAGAAGTTCCCTCTCTGGTTCCCCTTAAACTTTTCACCTTTCATTCTTAACCTATGACCTCCAATTCTAGTCTCACCCAACCTCAGTGGAAAACGCCTGCTTGCATTGACCCTATCTACACCCTCCACATATACCTCCATTAAATCAAGTCTTTGCATTAAATTACCTCTCCAGGACTATTCATGGAATCTTCCTATTTCTTATTCTCCGTCATCTTTCTAATCAGCATCATTCAAAAATACAGGGGTCCCCAACCTTTCTTAATGCCATGGACCCTTACCATTAACTGAGGGGTCCGTGGACCCCAATTTGGGAACCCCTGATCTACAGTGTCAATATCCAGGTCCACTTATTTCCAGCATCTGCAGAATGTCATGTTCATAAAGCACAAACTCGCAGTTTTCTCAGTGCACTGTTAAAGCTAACACTTCTTTAGATCTTCAAACACTTTGCTGCAATCAAAAGTATTTTCTAATGGCCACTTCAGACATAACAACTCTTCTAATAAATGGCATGGGCAAACAAAACACAGCTCCTACCACAACCATTACTCTCGCTCTCAACTTCCTTGTCTCAAGATAACTCCAGTCTGAAACTACTGATGTGTGGTGTATCAGTAGGCTTGCTACATTAGAGGGCTCATTGACACACTCTATTCCACAACACTGGGTTTCAATTGCTCTGTATCCCTTTTGTCAATCACCTTTCCAGCTCTTAGCTTCACCCCACCCCCTCCTGTCTTCTCCTATCATTTCAGATTTTCCCTTCCCCCTCCCACTTTCATATCTCTTACTATCTTTTCTTTCAGTTAGTCCTGACGAAGAGTCTCAGCCTGAAATGTCGACTGTACTTCTTCCTATAGATGCTGCCTGGCCTGCTGCGTTCCACCAGCATTTGAATTGATTGACTGATTGATTGAATGTCCGTTTATTGTCATTTAGAAACCACAAATGCAATGCAGTTAAAAAATGAGACAACATTCCTCCAGAATGATATCACAAAAGCACACGACAAAACAGACTACACCAGAAAATCCACATAACATTGGCAATCCCCAATCCAGAGTCCGGAGAGGCTGCTGTGTATTAATATCGCGCTACCATCTTAGCGCATTTCCCGGAAAGCAGCTCCAAACCCACCAGACAAAACAAGACTACCCAGACACACCAAATCAGGAGACCAACTATACCACCCAACAAACCAAAAACTAAAGCTACAAGACCTACACAAACCACATAGTTACAATAGTACAAACAATACCATAATTGATAAAAAAAAAGACCATGGGCACAGTAAAAATAGTCCAAAGATGTTAAAAGACTATAAGTTCGAAAGAAACCACCACACAGTTTCCACAAGTCCTCAGAGTCCTGAGAGACTTGCCATCCCATGCAGGCGACAGAAGGGAATACCCCCGCTATGGACTTCCACGGCGCCGCCCAATTCAGCCTCGCAGACACATCACACAATGAAAGCACCCTGACCGCAGTGGACTCCGAGTCCGTCGAACCTCCGAGCCTCCGACCACGCACTCCGCCACAGCCTCTCCGAGCACCATCCTCTGTCGAGCGCACTACGATGCTCTCGTCACCGGCCACGCGACCCCGAAGACTGAAGGCCTGTTCTTCCCGGCAGAGACCTGGACCTCACAACAGCAGCAGCAGCAACAAAGGCCTTCCTGGAGATTTCCAGATGTTCCTCCGTGCTCCCACGTCCGTTTTTCATCAGATTAGGATTGTGCACGGCACCCCGCTTCACAAATAACAGATATCAACACCGGAGAGGTCGTTGCAAACTGCGTTGTGCCACCATCTTGAATATGTCATTTTGTGTGTGTTACTGGGACAGTGGGCTGTTTTACTGTACTGCATAGTGTGCATTACATGCATGCTTTATTAGTTTATTTCTGGTATTATTTTGTTTTATGTACAGTGTGTGATATGTTTTTGAGGGTGCACTGTGGTCCGGTGGAACATTGATTCATTTGGTTGTATGAATGTAAAGTCAAATGACAATAAACTTGAAAAATTGGTACTTCACTTGGAATTGGTTTATTATTGGCACATGTACCAAGGTACAGTGAAAAACTTTTCTTGCATACTGTTTATACAGATCAAATCATTTACATAGTAGAAGGTAAAACAATAACAATGCAAAAAGTGTTATAGCTACAGAGAAAGTACACTGCAGGTAAACAATAAGGTGTAAGAACATAATGAGGCAAATTGTGATATCTAGAGTCCAACCTATAGTACTAAAAAACTATTTAATAGTCTTACAACAGTGGAAAGAAGCTGTCCTTGACCTAGTGGTAGATGCTTTCAGAACTTCTGCCTGATGGAAAAAGGGTGGGTGGGGTCTTTGATCATGGTGGCTGTTTTCACTAAGGCAGCGAGGAGTACAGACAGAGTCAATGGAGACAAATCATTTACAATCTGGAGTGGACTGACTGGATATAAATCCCTACAAGTTCAAATTTGTAACATGCTTACCAAGTCCCCTTGTAACTCCCAAGTAACATGACAATTCCAAACCCACGAACTTGAATTTGACAGCTTCACCATGTGTGTAAAACTCATCCACAGTCAAATAATAACATGGCATTTAAGAATATGAAAGTAGGCCAAACTTTACTGGACAACATTATATCAATGCATAAATCTATCTGAATTTTGTGATTTGGAAGTATCTACTGAGTTGTAACTCATCACGTTTCTGACTGATTCACACCATTCTCTCATTTGCTTAATGAAAACATCATTTTGCAATTAGTCCTATTATTTTTTTAAGACACTGTAGCAATTTCATGGTAATTTCCCATTGAATTTAACACCGTAATTTGTCATAATCATCAGAATCCTCAACACGGGGATCATTTATCACACTGACAATCAATCTCTCCCATAACCAATTACAAGGGTGTGGTCTCCAGCTTGAAGACTGTGAATACGTTTGATTAATTTAGAAACACCAAGTTTAAACTCTTTTTACAGTTTTGCCTCCCCTTTTGTTACCCTCACTTCTTAATTCAATCTTACTTTGTCTCTTTGTATGTAGACTGGAGTTTACCAAATCCATTTTCAGAATTCAAGGCAAAGATTCAAAGCAGATTTATGATCAAAGAATGTATAAGTGATACAACCTTGAAATGTATCTGTTTACAGACAGCCACAAAGCAAGAAACCCAAATAACCCAATTTAAAAAAAGAAAGAACAAAATCCACTGCACAGAGAAGTGGATGAACAGCTTTTCCTTAAGCTGTTCATATACATATAAGAATTAGGGCCCAGGGGAGTGTTGTAGAACAGGGAGTCCTTGGAGTACAAGTCCACAGTTCCTTCAAAGTGCAGGCACAGGTAGACAGGGTAGTCAAGAATGCTTCTGGCACACTGGCCTTCACCAATCAGGGCACTGAGTATAAAATTTGGGAGGTCATAGTGTGATTGTACACAATGGTGATGGGGCCACACTTGGAGTACTGTGTTCAGATTTGCTGCAGGAGAAAAATTATTAAACTGGAACATGTACAGAAAAGATCTGCAAGGATGTTGCCAGGACTTGAGGGACTGAGTTATAGAGTCAGGATGGAACTTTTAGAACACAAGAGATTGAGTGGTAATTTGGAGGAATACATTGGGTGAATGTACTCTGTCTTACTCTCCCCAGAGTTGAGGCATCAGAAACCCAAGGGCATAGATTTAAGGTGAGTGGGGACAGATATAAGCAAATCTTGAGGGGTAACTTTTTTTTAAACAAAAAAGGTGGTATCTATGTGGAATTCTCTGTCAGAGGAAGTGGTTGAGGCAAGAACAGGAACAACTTTTAAAAGACAGTTGGACAGGTATATGGATTAGAAAGGTTTAGAAGGTTATGGGCCAAATGTTGGCAAATGCAACCAGCCTGGATGGGCCACCTTGGTCACCGTGGTTTCTGTGCTGTCTGACACGATAACTCTATTGCATGTATGCTCTGTCATTTAATTACCTCGTGGCTAATTTTCCTTCTTCAGGTAGGGAGACCAGGACAAGTATACAAAATTATTGGTGTATATAAATGTTGCAAGGTTTGTTTGTTTTTGCTTTATGTTTGTATTTATTTACTTAGATTAGTGGCTCTCAACCTTTTTCTGCTTTTGGCCCACTTGTGACTTTCATTTATCTGCATGACCCCACCCTCCATAGTTAATTACTAAAGATTGTTTTTGGTCAACTGTTCTAATTATTCTAATAGTCAATATTTATGTTTTAACAGGTTTATATGTAATATTATATGTTAAATATAATGTTACATGTGTATATGAAAAATTATTTCAAAGCTCTGAATAGGATACTTTATAATATAGAATGCTCTTCCAACCAGCAACAAAAAGCACTTAATAATGTTACTTTGGGTATTTACTGAGATCTTTGCAACCGATGCAAACTAGTGAGCTTTTGACTATCTGGTTGCAACGTGGTTAAAGGTAATTGAAAAGCACCTCTTTACAGAACATCAAGACAGTTTTGAGCTTTCGAAAGTAGGTGATGAACTTGACTAAAACCACATTTAACAAGAGGTGGGAAATCCAATTAAAAACAATTTTGCTTTCTCCCAGAGTTGTGGCAACTTATCAAGACCATAAGACATAGGAACAGAATTAGGCCATTTGGCTCATCGAGTCTGCAACACCATTTGATCATAGCAGATTAATTTCCCTCTCAACCCCATTCTCCTGCCTTCTTCCATATCTTTTCATGCCATGACTAATCAAGAACATTAACCTCCACCTTAAATGTGGTCTCCACAGCCACCTGGGGCAAGGAATTCCACAGATTCACCAATGTCTGGCCAAAGAAATTTCTCCTCACCTCTTTTCTAAATGGATATCCCTCTATTCCGATGGTGTGCCCGCTGGTCTCAGACTCCCACTACAAGAAGCATCTTGTCCACATCCACTTTAGGCCTTTCAACATTCAATAGCTTTCAATGAGATCCCCCCTCATCCTTCTAATCTACAAGTACAGGCCCAGAGCCATCAAACGCTCCTCATATGTTAACCCTTTCATTCCTGGAATCATTCTCAGGAACTCATTTTGAACTTTCTCCAATGTCAGCAAATCTTTTCTTAAATAAGGGGCCCAAAACAGCTCACAGTACTCCAAAGTGAGGCCTCTTAATTCCCTTATAAAGCCTCCTTGCTTTTATATTCTAGTCCTCTCAAAATGAATGCTAGCATTGCATTTGTCTTCCTCACCACTGACTCAAACTATAAATTAACCTTTAGGAATCTGGCACAAGGACTCCCAAGTTGCTTTGCACCTCGGTTTTTAAAATTTTCTCCCCGTTTAGAAAATAGTCAACATTTTTATTCCTTCTACCAAAATGCATGACCATACACTTCCCAACACTATATTCCATCTGCCACTTCTTTGCTCATTTTCCTAATCTGGTATAGTTCTTCTGCAGCCTCCCTGCTTCCTCAATGTATCTTCGTATCGTCCACGAACTTGGCCACAAAGACATCAATTCTATCACCCAAATCTTTTGACATAATGTTAAAAGAAGCAGTCCCAGCCACCAAAACCTGGTGAACACCACTATTTGCTGGTGGAACACAGCAGGTCAGGCAGCATCTATAAAGAGAAGCACTGTCGACATTTCGGGCCGACACCCTTCGTCAGGTCTCAGCCTGAAACATCGACAGTGCTTCTCCTTATAGATGCTGCCTGACCTGCTGTATTCCACCAGCATTTTGTGTGTGTTGTTTGAACTTCCAGCATCTGCAGATTTCCTCGTTTGCTCTTTAAGAACACCACTCTTTGTCTCCTGCCAATCAGCCAATCTGCTCTATCCATGCTTAATATTTTTTCTATAATTCCATAGGCTCTTATCTTATTAAGCAGCCTCATGTCAAAGGCCTTGTCAAAGGCCTTCTGAAAATACAAATAATTAACATCCACTGACTCTTCTTTGTCTATCTTATTTATTATTTTCCCGAAGAATTCCAACAGATTTGTCAGGCAAGATTTTTCCTTCAGGAAACCGTGCTGACTTTGGCTTATTTTATCATGTGCCTCCAAGTACTCTGAAACCTCATCCTAACAGTCTTCCCACCACTGAAATCAGGCTAACTATCTTATATTTTCCTTTCTTCTGCCTCCCCTCCCTTCTTAAAGAGTGGAGCGTCACTTGCAATTTTCCAGGCCCCCAGGACCATGCCAGGATCTATTGATTCTTGAAAGATCATTCTAATGCCCCCACAATCTCTTCAGCCACCTCTTTCAGAACCCTAGGTTGTAGTCCATCTGGTCCATATGACTTACCTGCCTTCAGACCTTTTAGCTTCCTAAGCACATTCTCCCTAGTAATAGCAACTGCACTAACTTCTGCTCCCTGACACTCTTGTACTCCATTTACATCGTCTTTGATACTATTGGCTAGCTTACTTTCATATTTCATCTTTTACTTCCTTTTGGTTTTTTTTAGATGCCTTCTGTTTCTAAATTCTTCCCAATCCTCAAACTTCCCACTAAATTTTGCTCCATTATATGCCCTTTCTTTGGCTTTTATGTTGGCTTTGACTTTCCTTGTCAGCCAGTTACATCATCCTGCCTTTAGAATACAACTTCTTCTTTTTGATGTATCTATCCTGTGCCTGCCTTCCGAATTGCTCCGAGAATCTCCAGCCATTGCTGCTTTGCTGTCATCCCTGCTGGAGTCTGCTTCCAAACAAGTTTGGCCAGGTCCTCTCATGTGCCTCCGTAATTCCCTTTACTCCTTTCTAATATTGATACATCTGACTTTAGTTTCTCCCTCTCAAATTGCACAGGTATATTATGATATATATTATGATCATTGCCTCCTAAGGGTTCTTTTACCTTAAGCTCCCTATTCAAATCCAGTTCATTACACAAAACCCAATCCAGAATAGCTGATCCTCTGGTTTCTCAACCAGGGTTCCACGAGAGGTCACTAGGGGTTCAGCAAGAGAATCCTAATTTGAACAAAATAAACAGAGTTTTTGAACTTTGTGCAACATCCAATGCTTGTGCTTGCAGTGGTGGGCAGTTTCTTGGCAGCACAGTTAGCAACCTCATTAGAGGTCTCTCAGCCCAGCATGGCAGTGCACAATAAGAACGGGTTTATTTGGTTTAAGTCCATTCTCAGTTTTTGAAATGAGATAGTGAGTGCTGTATTGCAAGGAGGGGAGGACAGTAAGTTGATGAGGAGTTTTCACAGCATTGAATGGAATCGTCCATCTTGGGCTGTGATGTCAGCCTCTCCCTCCTGAATTATCCTCTTTTATTAACCCGTGTTTTACAGACATGACTGACGGTCCAGTGTGGTGATTTTTGAAGAGGAAGTGTGTGATGGAAGAGGAGGATGCTACACTTAGGCCTACGGACGATTCTGATAAGGCTAATGATAACAAATTACAATCTTCTGAGTCATTTCACTGCACCAATGCAACAACGGTCACAAAAAATTCTGTCTTTACAATGACAGCTACTTATCATTGGTTTTTACATGGACTGGTGATCCAAGTTATCCTATTCCATTGTACCAAGTCTGTAGCAAACACCTTACAAATGCAGCAATGGCTCCAGCAAAATTGAGAAGACACTTAAATACAAATTACAGCCATACGACACATTAAAGTGCTGATTTCTTTAAACTGCTATTGGAATCTCAAAACAAACAGTAAAGTCAGTCAGTAAAAAAGTTCAGGAAGCAAGTTATTTAGTAGCAGAACTTATTGCGGAGAAAAGGAAAAGTCACACAGTTTGTGAGAACCTAATAATGCCAGCATGTAAAATTATAGTGGGTAAAATGCAAAGATAAGTTGCAGTACGAGAAATTGAAAAGGTTTCACTTTCAAACAGTGTACAATAAGTCAACGTATTGATGACATGTCACATGATGCAGAAGAGGTTTTGTGTGATAAACTGAAATATAACAGCTTCTCTATCCAGGTTGATGAGTCAACTGATTTCACCAATAAATGTCATGTTGTAGCATTTGTAAGATTTGTAAGTGGTGGTGAAATTCAAGAAAGTTTTTTCTGTTGCGAAGAGCTGCCCAAAACAAGCAAAGGCCAAGATATATTTAATGGTTTGTCTTGATATCTGTAAACAGAAGGTCTGTCTTGGAGGAACTGTGTTGGCATCTGTACTGATGGCATCCCATCAATGGTTAGCTCCATGAGAGGTTTTGTTTCTCTTGTATAAAATCCTGATGTTGTCACAACACACTGCTTTCTTCAAAGAGAAGTGCTGATGTCAAAAACTCTTGGAGATGAAATAGAAACAAGTTCTGGATGATGCTACAAAAATAGTTAATTTTATTCAACAAAGACCAGATCACTTGAGAATGTTTAAAAAACCGTATGAAAACTTGGACAAAGAGCACACCAATCTCCTGCTACATACAGTAATCCAGTGGCTTAGCATAGAAAGAGTTCTCAACAGGGTGTTTGAGTTGAAAGGTGAATTGCAGGAGTACTTTCAAGAAAATAGTAGGCCAGATTTAGCTGAGTGCTTTTAAAATGAAGAATGGCTGCAGAAACTAGCCTGCTTAACAAACATTTTTTCATCATGTTGTACATAGCATTAATTAAAATCAATCTACAACCTTCATTTAAATTAAATCTACCAAGCCCACCTTTAGAAAAAATAAATCTCATTTTGGCTTAAGCCAGTTATTTAACAGAAATTTATTATGTTTACCTTATGAGTTTTTAAAATTTATGAAAGGGAAATAAAGAGATTAATTTCAAGAAAGGTAAGCTAAACTTAACTAGCTGTTTTTTTCAAGAAAGTTTGGCTAAAAATTCACTTTCTACTCAAAAGAGTATTGACAATTATTTTTGGATTATTATATCTACAACTTATTGATCACGCTAATGTACTGTGAGCTGTAAATATAATAATTTTACGCATGGAGTTCCCTGAGACCTGAAAATTTTTTCAAGTGTTCCTCCAGAGCAAAAAGGTTGAGAAAGGCTTCTCTAGTGGCTCAACCACAAGCTGCTCTAAAAAGTCATCTTGTGGGTACACCCTATCCTTGTTATATGCGTCTTCAGACAATGCAGATTCACAGTTATGGGAGGAACCTATTTCTAACAATGTCTCCTTATATGTGTCCAAAACTCACAGTTATGCAAGAAGCAATGCTTCCCCCACAAGTCACATGCGCACCCCTCACAGTCTCACTCCCGCCAGTCTTGCATTGGTTTTGGCAAGGTGTGGATGTGCGATCTTGCACTCTTAAACTTTTGCTGGTTTTACCTACGGTACAGTGATTTTGTGCTTGAAATATTTAACTATGCCTCCTAAGCGTCCAATGTCATGTCCTGGGCCATCAGCTGAGCGGCAGAGAACCGCTTTAACACTTGAAAAAAAAGTTGGAAATTATAAGCAGCGCGGCATCAGGTGAAGGTAACACAGCTCTGGGACGCTGCTGGCAGGAACAGAATCTTGCTTTTAAAGTTCTTCTGTTGCTTGACAATGCACCAGCCCATCCTAAACATTTGGACAGTATTCATCCTAACATAACAGTGCGTTTCCTGCCGCCTAACACAACATCGCTGATTCAGCTACTTGACCAAGGTGTGATCCACATTCAAGGTATATTTCTTTTTTACAGCGAACTATCTCTCAGATACTGCAAGCAACAGACGATTTTGAAAATCTCTGGAGTTTGCCAACGGTGAGGGAATGTTGGAAGTCGGAACACTTGGCACAAATGGCGATAGACAAGGACCCAAGTTTAGAACAGAGTCAGCATTTCAGTTGTTCCCTGCCTTTAACCCTTCTTCCCTTCAAGCAAATTTATGCTGAAAAACAAAACACTGCCAAGCAAACAACCCTCACCATTTCCTCAAACTGGTGTCATCTCCTGCTTCCGGCAGATCTAAGAGTTCCGTGAGTCTTCCTTCACCCCTTGCTGTGCTTGATATGATCCTGACGACCACAACCATCCACCTTATCCATGTAAAACTGCCTGACACCATAACAACCACTCATCTCCCAGAGCGAACACACCTGCCACTGTTGGTGAGTACTGTACACCCTAGTATGTTAACTTTCTATGATTTATTACATTGAATATTACTTTAAATTGATGAACTATAATACGAATATTGCCTTGTGGTACTGCTTTTGTGTCGTATTGGTATGAAAATGTGAATAATTACTGATAAAACATATTTAGGAAACCCTCTGGAATGTATCCTCATTTTCTCTATTTAAATAATTATTCACATTACACGTTTTCACATTATGCATCGACTGCGAGGAACTTATCCCCCGCATATAATGAGGATAGGGTGTATTCTGCAAACTCCCTGTTTGCTATCCAGCACCAACATAATTTTCCCAACCTTCCTACATATTGAAATCCCCCATGACTATCATAACATTGTCCTTTTGACATTCCTTTTCGATATCCCACATCCTGGCTACTATTCAGAGGCCTGTACATAACTCCCATCAGGGTCTTTTTACCCTTGCAGTTTCTTAACTCTACCCACAATCTTCCAATTCTATGTCATCTCTTTCTGAGGATTTGATTTCATTTTTTTTAACCAACAGAGCCACGCCAACTAAGGGTTAATTTACAGAACCAATTGGATGGTATGGAAGAGCAGCATTTAGCATACTTGCTTAACAGTGTCAGCAATCATCGATCAGGGTTTGATTTCTTCACTGTAAGGAGTTTGTACATTCCCTCAGTGATAGTGTGGGTTTCCTCTGTGTGCTCTGGTTTCCTACCCAATACTAAAGATGTGCAGTTAGGCTCAGGGTTAGTGGGTTGTGGCCATGCTATGCTGAGCGCAGAAAGCATGGTGACACTTGTGGGCTGCCTCCCCCCCCCCCCCCCCGTGCACAATCCATGGACTCTGTTGGTCATTGATGTAAATGACGCATTTCACCGAATCGTTCAATGAGCGGGAAGGTGGGTGGGTAGCCTCCAACATGATGGCATGAACATCAATTTCTCCAACTTCAAATAATTTCTACACCCCCCCCCCCATTTCTCTCTTTTTCCATTCAGGTTCCACTCTCACCTTTTCTCTTCTCCTCACCAGTATCACCTCTTCCTTGTGCCTCTCCTCCTTCTCTTTCTTTTATGGTTCACTGTGCTTTCCTATTAAATTTCTTCATCCGCCCTATACCTCTTCCACCTATCATCTCACAGCTTCTTACTTCATCTCCTCTCCCCCACCCATCCACCTTCTGCCTCACTTAGTCTCACCTATCACCTGCCAGTTTGTACTTCCCCTCCTCCCATTTTCTTATTCTGGTTTCTCACCCCCTCATTTCTAAGCCTGATGTTGACTGCTAATTTCTCTTCATGGATGCTACCTGACCTACTGAATTCCTCCAGTATTTTGTATGTTTTGCTCAGGATTTCCAGTATCTACAGAATCATTTGTGTTTTTTTTATTGGCTGAGCTGTCACACACTTAGCCAATCACAGGCTTTAAAAAAAGAAGCTGCTGGCTCCTTCCTCAGCTGCTGCTAAACTGGAGAAAAACAAGCTCCCAACAAGAACCTCAGTTTGGAGTGGCTTAAGATTCAATGTTGCCAGCAAGGCTCATAAAACTGACGGCCACTTGGGCAAAGCACCAGGAATCAGCAGTAACAAATGAATCCCAGCTGGAAGATAACAGCCGCAGGAGACAGGAAGGAAAACTTTTCACTTTCTCAATCTGTAAGATTCCAAGGGCAGTAAATAAACTCCTGACCCTAAGATTTGGGTACCAACTTATTGCTCTAAAGATAAGCATGCTTCACATACTACAAAAATAAATATTATTATTAATAATACAGAATAAACATCAAGGATAAACAAGCAAGAACAACTTATTTAATAGATATAACCATTCCAAACATACATAATTTGCAGAAGTCAATTAGTGAAAAACACCGGAGATATGCCGAATTAAAAGAGGAAGTTGAAAGGCTTTGGAACATGAACAGGGTTATACACTGTCCCAATAGCAATATCTACAACAATATCTGATGTCATCCCAAAGTCACTACACAATAGTATTAAACAATTAGGGCTACACAGCAATATCTATGTAAATCTTCAGAAAGTCACAATACTAAACATCACTAGAATAATCTGAAGGTTGCTAGCAATTGAGAAATGAGTGGGCTTGGCTGTGCCTGTACCTCAGGTTTTACCAGCTTGAGCTAGAAAAAAAATAATAATAATGACTTTTCACACAGACAATGTAGTTCAAAGTGTGTTCCAATGAGATAAAGTGCAAATATAAAAAAAATAAAAAATAAAAATAAACATGAAAATAAAAGACAAAAAGTTGTTAACTAAGGTTAAATAAATAGGTTTTCAGCTGGTGTTTAAAAATGTCAGCTGAGTCTACATCTCTTATAGCTTTAGGTACTGAATTCCACAGTTCAGGAGTATAGTCCAAAAAAAGCTGACCTACCAATAATCTTTTAAAGATAAAGATGGAATGACATACTTTTAAGACCTACCAGAAGGCCTGCAAAATTACTGCAATACGAACAATCTCACAAGCTGATCAAGTGTTGCAAGGAAATCAAGAGTATTTAAGAATTAACTTTGCCGAGTTGTACTTTGTCAGTTGCCCTTCACAGATATTCCAGAAGCTGGACTGAACAGAGGAAACAGGTGGACCATTTCCTGAACAAAGAACATCTGCAGATGGTGAGCCCTGAGGAGGTCTTTGCTGATGAACTGGTGTTGCATCAACAGGGAGCTGTGTTACACAAGACTGACCTCCGTGGTGCTGCAGAGAACAAGCAGCAGCTGTGAGAGGAGAGACTGAGCAACCAAAAGACCCAACCTCTAACCATATCCACACTGTACCAGAAGATGTGGAATCCGGATCAACCTCTGCAGCCACCCGAAGACCCATCAATAGACTTCAATATTCTTAGGAGAACATCATACTCGACTCGAGTGATCACACTACTAATGCATCATGAGAGGAAGAAAAAAACAATTCTAGCTCAGCTCTCAAAAGCTGAAAAAGTGTGGAGCAGAGACTTAATAAACCCAGTATAAACATCACTGTAAGGAAAAAAAAATGTCTGATTAACTGGCGAGGCAACCTTCAGTGATTTGCCAAAGAAAAGGCTGCCTCTACTACTGCCAAACTGATCAGTCCTCAGATGGTCCTGGTCTACTTATGATTGGTTAAGTTTTGTATGTGAAGTAAAACTTAACATGATTACTATCATGAGTTTAAAGATTTGTGTATGGTGCTCGGGGTAAAAGGAGTGTACCCTCTATCACGAAATTCTTGTTAAATTAAATGGAGACCAACTTATACAATTCTAGTGATTCCTAGAAAAGCAATGACTATTATGTTTAGTCTTCGAATCTATTTTGCCTACTCAATGTCTGAATTCTACGCCCTTCTGACCAGTAGCTGAAAGAAGGGCTTCCAACAAAGTTTATTAAGACCCAATTAAATGTCGTGAACCAAATTAATGAAAACACTGAAATAATATGTCAAATCAAAGATAAGATTCAAATTATTAAGAGCACAAGAGATACTACAGATGCTGAACACACAGCAACACACACAAAATGCTGGAGGAACTCAGCAGGTCAGACAGCATCTATGGAAATAAATCAACAGTCAATATTTCAGGCCAAGACCCTTCACCCTATAGAAAGGAAGGGGGAAGAAGCCAGATTAAGATGGTGGGAGAGGGAGACAGACATGTCAGGCTATAACAGTTCATAAATTATTCGGAATTATCAATAGTCTGACATGACCATCATATGCTGTACCTTACATAGCTTTATCTCATGACTGCAATTCCAAGACTCTATCTACCTATATACACATAGTTGGTCAATCCTATATGCAGTTTCAGGGGTTCAGACTTGCATAAACAAATACTTCAGGGTTTATTTTCCAGGTTACTGTCTCTAATATTCCCAACAAATGATAAGACTGGAAATGCAGTATTTATTTGTTGATATTTTTGCATTTAGTGTGAGTTGAGCATTCTTGCAGATGGCACCTGACTCCAAACTCATTGTTGAATTGAATGGCCTTCACACCATTCTTCAATAACAAATTTATAAAGCACCCTCAATAACTAGCACCAAAGTCAAAATATTATTAGTTTTATTATTATATTATAATATTTCACTTAAATCAAATAACTTATTAAATCGTCCCTAAATACCTAATGTGCAGTAATAGAACATCCTCAAATTACAAAAATGTATTTCAGAATAAACAGAGCAATTAATCGGAATCAGATGGCAGAGGGGAAGAAGCTGTTCCTGAATCACTGAGTGTGTGCCTTCAGGCTTCTGTACCTCCTACCTGATGGTAACAGTGAGAAAAGGGCATGCCCTGGGTGCTGGAGGTCCTTAATAATGGACGCTGTCTTTCTGAGACACCGCTCCCTGAAGATGTCCTGGGTACTTCGTAGGCTAGTACCCAAGATGGAGCTGACTAGATTTACAACCTTCTGCAGCTTCTTTCGGTTCTGTGCAGTGGCCCATCCACATCAGACAGTGATGCAGCCTGTCAGAATGCTCTCCATGGTATATCTATAGAAGTTTTTGAGTGTATTTGCTGACATGCAAAATCTCCTCAGACTCCTAATGAAGTATAGCCGTTGTCTTGCCTTCTTTATGACTACGTTGATATGTTGGGGCCAGGTTAGATCCTCAGAGATCTTGACATCCAGGAACTTGAAGCTGCTCACTCTCTCCACTTCTGATCCCTCTATGGTTGTATATGGTAACAGACATGAACTTTAATAATAAATTTACTTTGAACACTCAACGATTCCCTTTCATCATCGGATTTCTAAATGGCCCATTGACCCGTGGACCTTGTTATTCCTTCTTTCTGCCTTATTTATTTATTTTTGCAATTTATAGTAATTTTTGTCTCTGCTCTGTACTACTGCCACACTACAAATTTACTTCATTTAATTCAGTGATAATAAAACAGATTCATACTCTGATCTAATAAATATAATTTTACGCTATAACATTCAATATATAATGATGCAGTAAGTGTTATGATTCAACTGCAGAAAAATAGCTATTCCCTGCATATATAGAAATAGTAATGGTAAAAAGCATTATGTACAGTCTAAGGCCATAAGCAGGTTTAATATCACCAGATGTCATGAAATTTGGTGTCTTTGTGGCAGCTGGACAATGCAATATATAATAATAGAGGGGGTAAAAACAAAATCATGAATTACAGTAGTGTAATTGTACTGCTACCGCAAAGACAACAAATTTCATGACATACGCCAGTGACATTAAACTTGATTCAGATTGATTCCGATTCTGAATAGGAGCAAGATGGATCTCCTTTCTATATTAACAATGAGATTAAACCCAGAATTAATACAGCTCCTGGTAACCTGTATTTTCATGCAATGTGCAACTCTAGGAACTTTGAAAGAGGGCAAGGTTTAGCACAAGATATTACAAAAATTGTAAGAACACAATAAATAGCAGAAGTAAGCAAGCTGAAGAGACCCTTGAGGCTGCCCTGCCAATCCGACTAGATTATGGTTGATCCTTACATTAAGTCTACATAGGAACTTTCCTGCTCAAACCACATATTCCTTGTCAAACATTACATTGTAAATATCACATGATATTGCTAATTCATTCAATCTGCCCTTCAGCTGGGGCTGAAATATAACTGATTGGTAACATATGCAGTTTAAAGGTCAACATGCTAGTCAACAACAGTCAACACTGGACTTCAATATTTACTCATGAGCTGTGGCTATTATATTAAGGTGCTGTTAATACTTAGCAATACCATGTCTAATACTATTAACACATAAGGAATTGTTTAACTTAATTTTGTCAAAGTAATAAAAAAACAAAAACATATTTAAAGCCTCACAGGTCAATAAGCCACCACAGAATAATTATTTTGCTATAAACCTGAATATTTTGAAATGCTGCTTAGTTAAATTCTCAGAATTCTGCGTGATACCACATTAATATTTTGCTGAGGGAATTAACACAGTTGTGAGCAAAACTAAGTATAACCAAATTAGTTTAATTACTAAATTATTAAAATGAAGACTTGCCCCGTGACTCTTTCTGCCAATTAGAATGAAAGGTTAACCAAGAAATATTGTACCCTTCACAAAACGAATTTCAAATCCATGGATTTTGAAATGCCTGGAAGATGCGTCTTGCAAGAATAATTATTAGGTTCTGACCGGATTTCTTGAAGTAAATTAGTTCCAGGTTAAAAATAATAAAATGCAGACATTATCCAAAAAGAAATAATAAGAGTAACAGTGGCACAGTTGTAACAACAGCACAGATTGAAAGATTGACAATTAATAAAAATTTAATTTCCACCATTATAGTATTAATACATCTAGCGAGAATGTCATCACACAACCCAGCCTGGCAATTAGATTTCCAACAAACCACCTTCATCTCTTCAGAAAGGAGAAATCATGGCTCTTTTCTTTCTGTATTTTTTTTTCTAGATTATTTTGTTGATCAGATTTATGTTAAAGAAACTGGGGTAGAGAATCATAAAATCTTTTTTTCTGAAATAGAGCTCGAGTGACTTTAGGCACAAGAGCAGAATTACGCCATTTGTCCTATTGAGTCTGCTCTGCCATTCCATCATGGCTGATTTATTATCGCTCTCAACCCCATTCTCCTGCCTTCACCCCATAACCTTTGGCCCCCTGACTGGTCAAGAACCAGCTTTGAAAGCATAGTACAAAGCATGGTGACTACTATGAAACTACCAAACAAAAATGTAGATGCTGTAAATCTAAAACAGAAAATACTAGAAAGGTCACATCGACCAGAATCAGCATTCGGACTGAAGAGATGCTTTGTTATAATTGAAAAGGAGACAGAAGAAGCTTATATAGCTGCAGAAGGAGTGGAGGAGGAGGATACCCCTGAAAGAGTAAAACTTCAATATCCATGGCAAAAAAGTTGTAAATACGTTGATTTGGTCAATGAGTGAATAGGAACAGTTAGACCAGGGGTTCCCACCCTGGGGTCTACGGACTTCTTGCTTAACTGCATTGGTCCGTGGTATAAAAAAGGTTGGAAGCCTGTGAGTTAGAGACTGAAAACATAAACAACAGTGTTTATAGGGAACAGCCTCTATCCAGCCGTAAAAAGTCCCCCAATATGATACAATCTACCTTGTTATGTCCTTACACCTTATTCCACCGCACCTTCTCTTTAACGATACCAATATATTCTGCATTCTGTTATTGTTTTTCCCTTGTTCTACCTCAATACATTGCCGTATTGAAATTATCTGTACGGAGAACATGCAAAAAAAAAAATTTGGGACGGCACAATAGTGTAGTGGTTAGCGTAATGCTATTACAGTGCCAGGGACATGGATTCAAGTTTGCTGCTGTCTGTAAGGAGTTTGTACATTCTCCCTATGATCATGTGGGTCACCTCTGGGTGCTCTGGCTTTCTCCACACTTTAAAGACCTATGGCACATTAGGTTAACGGGTCACATAGGTTAACTGGGCAGTGTGGACTTGTTGGGCCAGAATGGCCTGTTATTGTGCTGTATCTCTAAATAAAAAATACTAAACACAACCAGATTGTTATGGGGTGACGTGTTGTCATACTGCTCAAAACAGAGATAGAAGAATGCCACACTTGTGATTATCAAGGAACAAATCATTCCATGTGGAATCATTGCTCACTTGGAAGGCATTATGTGGCTTTGAGTGAGAACTCTATGATCTGAAAGATCATGTACAAAATCAGAAGTTCAATAACCCCAATAAAGTCAGCACAGGCAAATATGATGAAATCAGTGAAGTGAAATTCACAAGGTGTACTAATATTCTGTGGCAAGATGCTTGGGTTACTTTTTTAAAAATCTGTTTTGTCTGTTTTGCGGACCTGCCATTTTTGTCCATCTTTACATGCCCTTCAGGTGGCGGTAGTGAGACATTTTCCAAACCAGTGCAGTCCTGGTGAACATTCCACACACACTGAACCCAAGGTCCAGGAATCACACCCAGACTCTAAGCCTAATCTCCTGCACAACTCCAGCCCCATCCTCATGACAGCTTGGCAGCTTGTGCAATTACCTTATAGATTGGCGTTTGACTCATACTGCTAAACATTGAGTGCATGCCTTTACACTTGTTGAAGGCAGTGCGGTAGCATAGTGGTCAGCGTAACAATTTATGGTGCCGTTGATCGGAAAATAGGGCTTCAATTCCCTCCACCATCTGTAAAGAGTTTGTATATTCTCCCTGCTGATTGCTTGGGTTATCTCCAGTTGCTCCTGATTCCTCCCACATTCCAAAGCCATATGAGTTAGGGTCAGTAAATTGTGCTCCTGCTGTGATTGTGGACTTCAGGAAGGGAAAGTCAAGAGAACACACCACAGTCCTCATCAAGGGGTCAGCAGTGGAAAGGGTGAGCAACTCCAAGTTCATAGGTGTCAACATCTTTGAAAATCTATACTGGGGCCAAATACACTCAGTGGCCACTTTATTAGGTATACCTGTACACCTGCTTGCTAATGCAAATACCTAATCTGCCAATCATGTGGCAGCAACTCAATGCACAAAAGCATGCAAGCAGGGTCGAGGTTCAATTGCCGTTCAGACCAAACATTAGAATGGGGATATTAGATACAAGTAACTTTGACCATGGAATGATTGTTGGTGCTAGACAAGGTGGTTTGAGTATCTCAGAAACTGCAGATTTCCTCAGATTTCCACATTCAACAGTCTCTAGAGTTCACAGAGAGTGGTGCAAAAACAAAAAAAAAATCCAGACAGCAGCAGTTCTGTGGGCAAAAACACCTTGTTAATCAGAAAGGTCAGAGCAGAATACCCAGACTGGCTTAGCATCACAACAAATCAAACCTTGAAGTGGATGGGTTGCAGCAGAAGATGACCACGAACATTCACTTTTCACAGTCACAAGCGGTACCGAATAGATTGGCCAGTGAGTGCATTGATGCAATTACAAAGAAGGCATGCCAGTGGCTATACTTCATTAGGAGTTAGAGGAGATTTGATATGTCACCAAAGACTAGCAAATTTCTACAGATGTAACATGGAGAGCATTCTAACTGGTTGCATCACCATCTGGTATGGAGGGGCCACTGCACAGGATCAGAAAAAGCTGTAGAGGGTTGTAAACTGAGCCAGTTACATCATGGGCAACAGCCACCTTAGCATCCAGGTCGCCTTCAAAAGGCAATGCCACAAAGAGGCGGCATCCAACGTCAAGAACATGCCTGCTTCTCATTATTACCGTAAAGGACGTAGTACAGAAGCCTGAAGACTCACACTCAACAATTTTTAGGAAAAGCTTCCTCTCCTACGCCATCAGATTTCTTAATGGACATTGAATCCATCAACACTACCTCACTACTTTTGCTCTCGTTTGCAATACCTATTTATATTTTTATGTATAGTTTTTCTTGTAATGTATAGTATATTTTATGTATTGCATTGCACTGCTGCCACAAAACAATAAATTTCGCAACATTCTATATACTATATCTTCCCATAAGATATAGGAGAAGAATTAGGCCATCTGGCCTATCGAGTCTCCTCAGCCATTTCAACATGGCTGATCCATTTTCTCTCTCAGCCACAAGCTCCTGCCTTCTCCCCATATCCCTTCATGCCCTGGCCAAATAATAATCTATCAACTTCTCCCTTGAACGTACATAAAGACTTGGCCTCCACAGCTGCCTGTGGCAACAAATTCCACAGATTCACTACTCTCTGGCTAAGTAAATTTCTCATCTGCATTTTAAAAGGATGCCCCTCTATACTGATGCTGTGTCTTCTGGTTTTAGACTCTCCCATTATAGGAAACATCCTCTCCACATCCATTTTTTCCAAGGCCTTTTGTCATTTGAAAGGTTCCAATGAAGTTACCCCACATTCTTCTGAATGCCAGTGAATATAGACCCAGAGCCATCAAACGCTCTTGATATGACAAGCCGTTCAAACCTGGAATCATTTTCATGAACCTCCTTTGAACACTCTCCAATTTCAGCACATCCTTTTGAACATAAGGGAAGATAAGGGGCCCAAACCTGCTCATGGTACTCCAAGTGAGGCCTCAGTAGTGCTTTAGAAAGTCTCAACATTACATCCTTACTTTTATATTCTAGTCCTCTCGAAATTAATGCTAATATTGCATTTGCCTTCCTCACCACAGATCCAACCTGCAAATTAATCTTTAGGGAATCCTGCATGAGGGCTTCCAAGTCCCTTTGCACCTCAGATTTTCGTATTTTCTCTCCATTAAGAAAATAGCCAACCCTTTCATTTCTTCTACCAAAGTGCAAGACCATATTCTTTCTGACAGTGTGATCGTGGGACCGTTGCAGCAGGAGGAAGAGCGAGGGGCTCAGGAGAGTGCTGAATGCTGGGAAGCAGCTGAAGTGATTGTGCTTTAAAAGGAGGGTGGAGGGTAATTGAAGGGTTAAACAGAGTGTTGATTAGTTGATTAGAGGGAGTGAGTACTTGAGATAATTGGCAGGGACAAATAAAAGGAAGGGTATCTCAAGAGGAGTGGCCAGTGTGTGAGTGACTCAGGGTAGGAGTGGAGCATTGAAGCTTTGGCTCAAGAGGCTTTGGCAAGCAGGGCTGAGGATGAGCTTGTTCTCAGTGAGGAAAGACTGGGTAAGTTCCTTTAACTAATTTAATTACCTTAGGAGTAGGTAATGGAGGTAGCAGTTAGGGCAGTCCAGTGCTCTGTAGCAGTATGTGGGAAGTCAGGGACAGCACAATTGTCCCTGATGACTACACCTGTAAAAGGTGCATCCAGCTACAGCTCCTGACTAACCAAGTTAGGGAACTGGAGCTGGATGAACTTTGGCTCATTCGTGAGGCAGAATTAGACAGTACACCCTTAAAAGTCAGGAGGCAGGTAGGTGGGTGACTGTCATGAGAGGGAAGGGAAATAGATAGAAAGAGCACAGCACCCCTGTGGCTGTTCCCATCAACAATAAGTACACTGTTTTGGATACTGTTGGTGGGACAACCTACCAGGGATAAGTTGTAGTGGTCATGTCTCTGGCACCGAGACTGAATCCTCAGCTCAGAAAGGAAGGTGGGAAGAGAGGAGAGCAGCAGTGATAGTGGATTCGATAGTTAGGGGGACAGATAGGAGGTTATGTAGGAGAGATCGAGAATCTTGGATGGTTTGTTGCCTCCCTGGTGCCAGGGTCTGTGATATCTCAGATCAAGTTCTCGGTATTCTCAGGAGAGAGGGTGAGCAGCCAGATGTTGTGGTCCATGTTGGGACCAATGATGTGGATAGGAAGGAGGAGCAGGAGGTCCTGCAAAGGGAGTTTAGGGAGTTAGGTGCAAAGTTGAAGGACAGGACCTCCAGGGTTGCAATCTCAGGATTGCTACCAGTGCCACGTGCTAGTGAGGCTAGAAATATGAAGATAATGCAGCTAAATAAGTGGCTAAGAGATGGTGCAGGACGGAAGGCTTCATGTTTCTGGACAATTGGGCTTTGTTTTTTCCAGGGAAGGTGGGACCTGTTCCGATGGGACAGTTTGCACCTGAACAGCAGGGGGACTAACATCCTTGTGGGTAGGTTTGCTAGTGCTGCTCTGGGGAGGTGGGGGGGTTTAAACTAGATTTGCAGAGGGAGGGGAACCAGAGTGTTAGAGCAGATAGTGAGGTGGGGGAGGATAAAGGTCATGCGAGAACTGCATGTACAGACAGAAATCAAAGGTTTGTACGTGATAGAAATGTTCTCAGGTGCATCTATGTCAATGCAAGGAGTATTGTAGGTAAGGCAGATGAGTTTAGAGTGTGGATTGGCACGTGGGATTACGACATTATTGCTATTAGTGAAACTTGGCTACAGGAGGGGCAGGACTGGCAGCTTCATGTTCCGGGGTTCCGTTGTTTCAGATGTGATAGAGGGGGAGGGATGAAAGGGGGAGGAGTGGCATTACTAGTCAGGGAAAATATCACAGCTGTGCGTAGACAGGACAGCCCGGAGGGCTTGTCTACAGAGGCCATATGGGTGGAGCTGAGGAACGGGAAAAGTGTGATCACACTAATAAGGTTGTGTTATAAATCGCCCAGTAGTCAGAGAATTGGAGGAGCAGATCTGTAGAGAGAGATAGCAGGCCGTTGTAAGAAACCAAGTTGTAATAGTAGGGGATTTTAACTTTCCACATATTGACTGGGACTCCCACACTGTGAAAGGGCTAGATGGCTTAGAGTTTGTCAAATATGTTCAAGAAAGTTTTCTAAATCAATCTATAGAGGTACCAATGAGAGAGGATGCAATACTTGATCTCCCAATAGGGAACCAGACAGGTCAGGTGACAGAAGTATGTGTAGGCGAACATTTTGGGTCTAGTGACCATAATGTCATTAGTTTCAAGTTAATTATGGATAATGATAGGTCTGGTCGAGTTGAGGTTCTAAACTGGAGAAGGGCCAATTCTGTGGAAATGAGAAAGGATCTGGGAAGAGTGGATTGGGATAAGTTGTTTTCTGGCAAGGACGTGTTCAGTAAGTGGAAGGCCTTCAAAGGCAAAATTGAGAGTGCAGTGTTTGCATGTTCCTGCCAGGATTAAAGGCAAAGTCAACAGGCATAGGGAACTTTGGTTTTCAATGGATATTGGTGATCTGGTTAAGAAAGAGAGGTGTATAGCAGGTATAGGCAACAAGGAACAAATGAGGTTGAAGAATATAGAAAATATAAGGAAATCAGGAAGGCAGAAAGGAGACATGAGGTTGCTTTGGCAGATAATGTGAAGGTAAACTGAACGGGTTCCTACAAGTATATTGGGTAAAAGGATAGTAAAGGACAAAATTGGTCCTCTCAAAGATCAGAGTAATTTCTATGTGTGGACCCTCACGAGATGGGGGAGATCTTAAACAGTTTTTTTAGTATCAGTATTTACTCAGGAAACTGACATAGTGTATATGGAAGGAAGGGAAACAAGCAGTAGTGTCATGGAACCTAAAGAGATTAAAGAGGAGGAGATGCTTGCTGCCTTACAGCGAATAAAGGTAGATAAATCCCCTGGGCCTGACATGATATTTCCCTCAGACCTTGAGAGAGACTAGTGTAGAAATTACAGGGGCTCTGGCAGAAATATTTAAAATGTCCTTAGCCATGAGTGCAGTGCCGGAGAATTGGAGGGTAGCTCATGTTGTTCTGTTGTTTAAAAAAAGACTCCAAAAGTAAACCAGGTAAATACAGGCTGGTGAGCCTGACATCAGTAGTAGGTATAATTATTGGAAGGTGTTCTGAGAGATTGGATATACAAGTATTTGGACAGTCAAGGGCTGATTAAGGATAGTTAGCATGGCTTTGTGCATGGTAGATCGTGTTTAACGAATCTTGTAGAGTTTTTTGAGGAGGTTACCAAGAAAGTGGATGAAGGAAAGGCTGTGGATGGTTGTATACATGGACTTTAGCAAGGCCTTTGACAAGGTCCCACATGGGAGGTTAGTTCAGAAGGTTCAGACACTAGGTATCCATGGAGAGGTTGTAAACTGAATTCGAAATTGGCTGTGTGGGAGAAAGAAGACAGAGTGGTAGTGAATGTTTGCTGGAGGAGGCCTGTGACTGGTGGTGTGCCTCAGGGATCTGTGCTGGAACCATCATTGTTTGTTGTCTATATCAATGATCTAGAGGATAATGTGGTAAATTGGATCTGCAAGTTTGCTGATGACACTAAAATTGGAGGCATTGTGGATAGTGAGGAAGGCTTTCAAAGCTTGCAGAGAGATCTGGACCAACTGGAAAATGAGCCAGAAAATGGCAGATGGAATTTAATGCAGACAAGAGTGAGGCGTTGCATTTTGGAAGTACAAAACAAGGTAGGACATAAGCAGTAAATAGTAGGGCACTGAGGAGTGTGGAGGAACAAAGGGATCTGGGAGTTCAGATACATGAAAGTGGCATCACAGGTAGGCAGGGTTGTAAAGAAGGCTTTTGGCATCCTGGCATTCATAAATCAAAGTACTGAGTGTAAGAGTTGGGATGTTATGGGGAGGTTGTATTGGTGAGGCCAAATTTGGAGTATTGTGTCCAGTTCTGGTCACCTAACTACAGGAAGGATATCAGTAAGAATTAGAGTGCAGAGAAGATTTACTAGGATGTTGCTGGGTCTTCAGGAGTTGAGTTACAGGGAAAGATTGAACAGGTTAGGACTTTATTACTTGGAGTGTAGAAGAATGAGGGGAGATTTGATAGGTTTACAAAATTGAGGGGTATAGACATAGTAAATGTGAGTAGGCTCTTTCCACTTGGATTAGGAAAGATAAATACGAGAGGACATAGGTTTAAGGGGAAAGGCTTAGAGGGAACTTCTTCACTCAGAATGGTGGGAGTGTGGAATGAGCAGTCATCTGATGTGGTAAATATGGGCTCATTCTTAAGTTTTAAGAATAAATTGGATAGATACATGGATGGGAGAGGTCTGGAGGGTTATGGACTGGGTGCCGGTCAATAGGACTAGTGGAATAAAGTTTTGGCACAGATGAGAAGGGCCAAATGGCCTGTTTTCTGTGGTGTATGGTTCTATTGTATTTCATCTGCCACTTCTTTGCACATCTCCTAATCTGTCCAAGTCCTTCTGTGACCTCTCTACTTCCTCAAAACTACGGGCTCCTCCACCTATCTTTGTCTCATCTGCAAACTTTGCCACAAAGCCAAGTGTTCTATCATCCAAATCATTAATATACATGTAAAAAGATTCCGTCCTAACACAGACCCCTGTGGAACACCACCAGTCAACCAGAAAGGGCTCCCTTTCTTTTCACTCTTTGCCTCCAGCCATTCAGCCACTGCTTTATCCATGCTAAAATCTTTCCTGTAAGACCACAGGCTTGTAGCTCTTCATGCATTCTCATATGTGGCACGTTGTCAAAGGCCCTCTAAAAATCCAAATACAGATCAACTGATTCTCCTTTGTCTATCCTGCTTGTTATTCCAAAGCTGTGCCGAACATGTCCTTAACTTCTGACCTCCATTTACCTGTCCAGGAGTCTCTTAAAAGACCGTATCATATCTGCCTCCATCACCATCACTGGCAGCCCATTCTATGCACTCACTGCTCTGTTTTTTTTTAAAAAACTTAACCCTGTACCTACTTCCAAGCACCTTAAAACTGTGCCCTCTCATGTTAGCCATTTCAGCCCTGGGAAAAAGCCTCTGACTATCCACATGATCAATGCCTCTCATCATCTTGTACACCTCTATCATGTCACCTCTCATCCTCCATTGCTCCAAGGAAAAAAGGCCAAGTTCACTCAACCTATTCTCATAAGGCATGCTCCCCAATCTAGGCAACATCCTTGTAAATCTCCTCCGCACCCTTTCTATGGTTTTATACTATATTCTGTCATCATATTTGACCTACCAAAATGAACAACCTCACTTATCTTGGTTGAACTCCATCTGCTACTTCTCAGCTCAATTTTGCATCCTATCAATGTCCCGCTGTAACCTCTGACAGTCCTCCCACTATCCACAACACCACCAACCTTTGTGTCATCACTTCCCTCCACTTCCTCATCAGGTCATTAATAAAAATCACAAAGAGTAGGGGTCCCTAAACAGATCCCTGAGGCACCCCACTGGTCACCGATCTCCATGCAGAATATGACCCGTCTACAACTATTCTTTGCTTTCTATGGGCAAGCCAGTTCTGGATCCACAAAGTAATGTCTCCTTGGATCCCATGCTTCCTTAGTTTCTCAATAAGCCTTGCATGGGGTACCTTATCAAATGCCTTGCTGAAATCCATATACACTACATCTGCTCTACCTTCATCAATATGTTCAGTCACATCCTCAAAAAAACTTCAATCAGGCTTGCAAAGCACGACCTGCCTTTCACAAAGCCATGCTGACTATTCCTAATCATATTATGCCTCTCCAAATGTTCATAAATCCTGGCTCTCAGGATCTTCTCCATCAACTTACCAACCACTAAAGTAAAGCTCACTGGTCTATAACCTCCTGGGCTATCTCTACTCCCTTTCTTGAATAAGGGAACATTCACAACCCTCCGATCCTCTGAAACCTCTCCCGTCCCCATTGATGATGCAAAGATCATCGCCAAAGTCTCAGCAATCTCCTCCCTCGCCTCCCACAGTCACCTGGGGTACATCTCATCCAGTCCCGGTGACTTATCCAACTTGATGCTTTCCAAAAGCTCCAGCATATCCTCTTTCTTAATATCAATTTGCTCAAGCTATTCAGTCTGCTGTAAGTCATCCCTACAATCACCAAGATCCTTTTCCATAGTGAATACTGAAGTAAAGTATTCATTAAGTACCTCCGCTATCTCCTCCAGTTCCATACACACTTTTCCACTGTCACACTTGATTGGACCTATTCTCTCACGTCTTATCCCCTTGCTCTTCACATACTTGTAGAATGCCTTGGGGGTTTTCTTTAATCCTGTCCACCAAGACCTTCTCATGGCCCCTTCTGGCTCTCCTAATTTCTTTCTTAAGCTCCTTCCTGCTAGCCTTACAATCTTCTCGATCTCTATCATTACCTAGTTTTTTGAACCTTTCGTAAGCACTTCTTCCTTCTTGACTAGATTTACAACAGCCTTTGCACACCACGGTTCCTGTACCCTACCATCCTTTCCCTGTCTCATTAGAACATACCTATGCATAACTCCATGCAAATATCCCCTGAACATCTGCCACATTTCTTCTGTACATTTCCCTGAGAACATCTGTTTCCAATTTGTGGTTCCAAGTTCCTGCCTGAGCCTCATATTTCTCCTTACTCCAATCAAGTGCTTTTCTAACTTGTCTGTTCCTATCCCTCTCCAATACTCTGGTAAAGGAGATAGTGATCACAATTCTATCTCAAAAATGTGCTCCCACTGACAGATCTGACACCTGACCAGGTTCATTTCCCAATACTAGATCAAGTACAGCCTCTCCTCTTGTAGGCTTATCTACATATTGTGTCAAGAAAACTTTTTGAACACTCCTAACAAACTCCACCCCATCTAAACCCCTCACTCTAGGGACATGCCAATCAATATTTGGGAAATTAAAACCTCCCATCACAACAACCCTGTTATTATCACACCTATCCAGAATCTGCCTCCCTATCTGCTCCTCGATGTCCTTGTTACTATTAGGTGGTCTATTTAATAATAATAAAAAAAAACACCCAGTAAAGTTATTGACCCCTTTCTGTTCCAAACTTCCACCCACAGGGAGTCTGTAGACAACTCCTTCATGCCTTTCTCCTTTTCTTCAGCCATTGACACTATCTCTGATCAACAGTGCCATGCAATATCCATATCCTTTCCCTACCCTTCTGAGCCACAAGGCCAGACTCTGTGTCAGAGGAGTGGCCACTGTTGCTTCCCCCAGGTAGGCTGTCCCCCCCACCAACAGTACTCAAAAAGGAGTACTTATTGTCAAGGGGTACAGCCACAGTGCTGCTCTCTAGTACCTGATTCCTGCCCTTCCCTCTCCTGACTGTTACCCACTTATCTGTCTTCCCAGGCCCCAGTGTGACTACCTGCCTATAGCTCCTATCTATCACCTCCTCACTTGCTTTAACCAGACAAAGGTCATCGAGCTGCATCTCCAGTTCCCTAACACGGTCCCTAAGGAGCTGTAGCTCGATGCACCTGGTGCAGATGTGGCCATCCAGGAGGCTGGGAGTCTCTCGGACTTCCCACATCTGACACTGAGCACAGAACACTGGACTCTCACACTCTTCCTGTCTGTATTCTTCAAAGAATTCCAACAGATTTGAAAGGCAAGATTTCCTCTTGAGGAAACCATGCTGAATTAAGTCTATTTTATCATGTGCCTCTAAGTACCTCAAAAGCACAATAGACTCCAACATCTTCCCAGCCACTGAGGTCAGCTTAACTGGCCTATAATTTCCTTTCTTCTGCCTCTCTCCCTTTTTGAAGAGCAGAGTGAGATGTGAGATTTCACACTGATGTGCTCAATGGGTGGGAGGGCTTTACCTATGATGTAAAAAATCCCAACTGTAGAAAAATCTTTTCAATTGCTGAATGACAAAAATTATTTTGGAATCTGAAAGGCACATTTGTGCTAAAGAATGTGATTTTTGTGACTATTTGAACTGCATCCAACTGAGTTGTATTTAATATCAAAGTAGTATTTCTCAATACCAATTTTGCATTATGCTATTTTATTAGTAATATGTTTGATCGATGAATTTCTTGATGAAAGAAATCATGGCATGTGTGTTAGTGTGAAAGCATACGGAGGCAAAACAATCCCATTAAGTGACAAGGCAGATTCAGGGGTTCAACCAGCCCACATCTGTTTCTATTTATCTTGTTATACAAGTGTATCAGTTAATTCAATGGTTACCACCTGCACTCTTAAAGGCATCTAACAAGCGGCTCTTTAGAGGGTGATACAGTAGCATAACGCTATTACAGCACCAGCTGTAGAATCATTATTTATTTCCCAATACTGTCAGTAAGAAGTTTGCATGTTCTCTCCTTGACCATGTAGGGTTCCAACAGGCCTCCAGTTTCCTCCCACATTCCAAAGATGCACAAGTGAGTTGTGGGCATGCTATGTTGGTGCGAAACATGGCGACAGTACAATTCTCACGGATTTGATTTGAAAAATTTCCCTCCAAGTTTTGATGTTCATGTGACAAACAAAGCTAATCTTATCTTATAAACCACTTGACCCTGATAATTTTGAAAAGTATGAGCATTCAGCTGTGAGATCTAAAATATGCTCAATGCTGAAAAGCAAAGTCAATTTTTTTAATATATATACCACATGCACTGAAATAAAGTAATAAAAACATTTTGTATTTCTATGTTCTTTCCAAGCTGGAAGAGCTTTGGAGTTTGGGAAGTATTTCTGAAGTACAGTCAGAGGTAGAGATGCTCCATTCTGCAGAGTCCAATCCAGACTAAACTCCTGGTCTGGCCACCTATGTGTAAAATTTGGACACTGACTGGAGTGCTTGTGCTTGCTTCCATTGAGGTTTTTGGGTAACAACCTGTGCAGCGACTTTGTTTGATGTTGTGGCAGCATCATGTTCCCTGTCTGCTACCCAGTGGACTTCAGCATTTCTGGGAGGCAAAAAATAGAAGAAAAGGGCTTCCTAATGTGGAGTGCTTAGCTACTGTACACTGAATGTGACAGAATGTTCAAGAATATGGTTATTTCACACTGCAATTCAGAATCAGGTTCATTATCACTGATATGAAATTTGTTGATTTACGGCAGCAGTACAATACAATATAAAATTGAGATATGTTAAAATAGTAATATAAAAATAGTGCATGATGGTGGAGATGGTGAAGTGCCTTTAAAGTACAGGGCTCAGTCCACTACTCTCTGTAGCTTCGTATATTCCTGCATATTGGAATTAATACCAGATAAACAGTGCAAAAAGAGCAAACGGTAAGATTCTGCTCAGTGAAGCAACCAGTCAGAATACTCTCCAAAGCACAGCTGTAGAAATTTGCTAGTTTTCAATGACATACTAAATCTCTTCAAGCTCCTGATGAAATATAGCCACTGGCATGCCTTCTTTGTAATTGCATCAATATGTTGGGCTCAGGATAGATTCTCTGATATGTTGACACCCAGGAACATCTGCTCACCCTTTCCACTGCTGACCCCTCAATGAGGACTGCTGTGTGTTCCCCTGACTTCCCCCTCCTGAAATCCACAATCAGTTCCTCGGTCTTACTGACATAAATTATATCTGAAGCATAGCTTTCATTATTCTAATTTTCTATACTGGGCAAACCCTGACTTACCCTGAGAGGGCAAAAACAAGATGCTGGAAATGCAAGCAACACACACAAAATGGTGGAGGAACTTAGCAGGCCAGGCAGCATCTATGGAAAAGAGTAACAGTTGATATTTTGAACGAAGATCCTTCATTAGGATTCAGCCCGAAACATCAACTGCTTACTCATTTCCATAGATGCTGTCTGACCTGCTGAGCTCCTCCAACATTTTGTGTGTGTTGCTTATCATGAGAGGACACAGGCTACAATTTTTATCAGTACTGCCTGCCTGCGGAAGTGAGGAAGCAAGAGAAGATTAAAATAACTCTTGAAGCAGTCACTAAAGTTTCAGCCTAGATTTTTGTGGTCAAGTCTTTGGAATGAGATTTGAATACAACTTTCTGACCTAGAATCAAGAATCTTGCCTGTCGAGGCACTGCTGACACTGAATGATCAAAAGCACTGCTGTATAGTGCAAGTTGAACCTTATTTCCCTTAAACTAACTTACTCACTACCATTATCTGCAGGAGCCTTCGGTTCCACACCAGCAAGTTCAGGAACAATTATTACCCTACCACCATCACACTCCTGAATTGGCATGGGTAATTTCAGTTCAACAGGTTTCAATTACTGTGTTTGTCACCTACTACAGCTTGGATATTTCTAACCTCTCGTTTTTTTTCAGTGAGCAGTTCATCAATGACGGTAAGTTATTTACTCTGAAGAGCCAAAGAGTGCTTTGAGTTGATTCTCCTTCATCAGTTATTAGATGATGGACCCCCTCTTTTTCCCATTGCTCAGGTTTGACTGAGTGGACTTTCTCATGGAGCAGCAAATTATAAACACGAGATGCAGGAAATCCAGAGCAATACACAAAATGTGGAGAAACTCAGAAGGTCAGACAGCATCTCAAGAGAGAAATAAAGAATCGATGATTCTCAGCCTGAAACGTCGACTGTTTATTCCTCTCCACAGATGCTGCCTGACCAAAGTTCCTCCAGTATTTTGTGTACGTGTTCACAAGTAGTACAGTTACAGTCTCAACCAGCTGCAACAACGGACCTCAAATACAGGACAAATGAGATTAGATTAACAGGTTACTACTGAATTTAAATAGAATATTACCTATCATGAAGTCATCCAACAATGAAGCTAGAGTGTAATTACCTTTGGAAAAATTCATCTCATGTTCTTGTTATTTAATGCTTATACTCTTTTTTTTCATTCTGTATCTGCAGAGTTTGTCATCTTTTGCACATTGGTTGTTTCTCTGTCTTGTCATGTGTGGTCTTTCATTGGTCCTATTTTGTTTCTTCGAATTTACTGTGAATACCCACAAAAAATGAATCTCAGGTTTGTATGTGGTGACATTTATGTACATTGATAACAAATTTACTATGAACTTTGAAACTGATACAACTATTTTAATTATACAATTTCATAACTTTACAATGTGGCAGCTACAGCAACTCCTTTGCCAACAAATTATTTTTTTAAATATTGAAATGCCAATTGATGGAAGAACCTACATAGGGTAAAGAATCAGAAGTAAAAAAATCTAAATCATCCAGTGGGTTTCATTTTCTTGTGAGCATTCAAAGTAGATACAAAGAAATAAAATGCAATCAATGAAAAATGACAATGATAGAAAAACAATCAATGTGCAAAAGACAAACTGTGCAAATACAAAAATAACAAATAATAATTATTATTAAATAAATAAATATTGACACATGAATTAGAGTCCTTGAATCCAAGCTAGAGAGCAAGGCAGCCACAAGCAAGATTAGACACAGTATGGGAAGCAGTCAATTGGACCAAAGGAAAATCTGGGTCTAATACTTTCAGTGGGGGTTATTGAGGGGCTGTGGGTCCCACAGATTAGTGCATCCAGGATTAATGGTGGGATGCTTGTGACCCAGTAAGAAACCTAATGCTCAGGGACAATACAAGGCACATGTAGCATAGATCATTACAATAGCAATAAAACATAACAGTCACAAAAAATAATATAGGGCAATACCAGTCTTAACATACTGGGTTGGGTGCTGCCCTCCAATGTTCGCTTGGGGAAGGACAAGCTGGATTGCGTTCATCTGCAGCTGCGCTAGTGTGTGATGAGGAAATGCTGCTTGCTTGTTCTTATAGAAACGTGGCTCCAGGACAAAATCTCATGCACCATCAATCTACAGGGCATAACACTCAGAGAATTCAGCAATTTTTTTGTGTCACTATATGCTTTACTGCTATCATAATCATGTGCCATATGTACTGCATGTGACTGTTGGTTCTGTGCTTTACACCTTGGCCCCATACGAAAACTGCTTCGTTTGGCTGTATTGATGTGCATGGTTGAAATTAAACTTGAACTTGAAAAACAATTTTGCCTCGATTGACCAAAGACCAGCTTCCCGCAGCGATGTGATCCAAGTCCTCCATCAGTATCACATTAGACTATTCTTCAGTAACAACATCATGCCCTTTCCTCAGTGCTACAATCAAGGAGGTGGTACAAGATCTTGAAACACTTAACGTTTCAGTAACAGCTTCTTCCCCTTCAGCATCTGATTTCTGAATGGACATTGAACCCATGAGCACTTCGTCAGTAATTTTTCCTCTCTTTTTGCACTACTTATATACTTCTTATTGTAATTTATTGGTTTTATTACTATGTATTACAACGATATTAAACCTGCTTCAATAATTTCAACGGTTTCATTTGCTATCAGAGAATGCATACAATATACATTCTTTGCAGACATCCATGAAAACAGAAGAGTGCCCCAAAGAACGTGAGACAGTAAAAACCTTCCACACACAAGCAGCACAAAACAGCGACCCTCCTGTACCCACTTCCCCAAAAAAGCATCAGCACCCTCCACCCACCAAGCAAATAATAGCAAAGCCCCCAAGAGAGAACACTGTCTACAGTCCAACAAAAACTAATCATTCACCCGACCTGATATACCACAGGCTTTCTCTCTCCCCTAATAAAGGGAAAATGGTGTCCCCCTTTCACAATGACAAAACAACTCGTTGATTTATGATAAAGTCTGTTGTGCCACCTTTTTATCCCCTCCCCTACCGAGTTCTCTGACCCAAGAATCAGCAAAAACCTCCCTCCCACCACCTAGAGAGACAGAGAGGGAGTGGGAGAGAACGCGATTCACAGCCTCCAACAGCTGATCAGCTGCTCCCAATGTTCCGTTTTCTCCCGTGACGCTTCAGTCAGCAGTACAGGTGCAGAACTAGCTAATTCATAGGGCTGCGAAATCTCAGAACCCTGAAGGTGCACTCGTCTTCTAGGCCATGCCCATGGGATCTCAAAAAGTGGCCGGTCATGAACTCCCTGGGGAGCAGGTCCCACAACCACAAAGAGCCTAAGTCTGATTCTGATTCTGTTACAGCCCTGATGTGGAAATAGTGTTTGGGGTGGGAGGGTGATTGATGCCAGGAAACACCTGGTCAAATTTCTAAAGCAATGCAAAGTGACTCAGAAATGGCCGTTATAGCATTTGACTTTGAAGGAAAGAGATCATTTTCACTTGGATAATGCCCTGAAATCCACCATTATGCTATTGAATTTCTAGTCAACAATTCCCAGCTCTAAACAATCAGTCACAAGAGAAAAAGAAAATTAAACATGGAAATTAAATCCCAAGGTTTAAACTATAGAATCCAGAACGAATTAACATTTCTATTAAATTAAACAGATTCATACCAGATGTTTGAAAATCATTCTTCAGTAAAGCACTTATTCAATATATGGAACCAATATTAAGAGATTTATTTTACACCTCAATGCAATAATATCCCATTAATATTCACATTAACATTTCTGCACCACAGTGTGGATTACAAAAGCTGGATCCAATCTCTGACCTCAACAGCAGCCAAGGTTCCCTCATTCAATCAGCCGGCATACACAACCACTGGGCTTTACGCAAAATAGTCAGGGGTTCAATACCTTTTCTTCATTTTTCTTGTCTAATCACACTTTGATCAGCCAGCCTTGTACAGTGAACATAGAACAGTACAAGCCCTTCACTCCACAATATTGTACTGGCCTTTTTAAGATCAATCTTACACTTCCCTCCGACATAGTCCTCCATTTTTCTTTCATCCGTGTGCCTATCCAAGAGTCTCTTGTCTCCCCAGTGCATCTGCCTCCACACTACCCTCAGTGGCACATTCCATATGCTTCCCACGCTCAGTGTAAAAATAAACTTCAAACTTACCTCTGACTCTCCCCCCCCCCACAATACTTTCCTCAAAACAGCTTAAAATTATGCTGCAGCTGGAGCAGATCACAGTCTCAGTTCATCACAGAGCCGAGTAAACATCACAGGATCACAGACGCAAAGCCAGGCGTCACTGCAGCTGAAGCAGGCCACAGCCTCAGTTCAGCACAGAGCTGAGCAGCGAGCAGAACCAGCCCTTACCTCACCTCCAGTTCCGGCAGCCTGACCTTTTCAATCCGTACACCTCTATCAAGTCATTTCTCATGTTCCTTCGCTCCGAAGAGAAAAGCCTTAGCTCTCTCAACCTATCCCCCTAAGACATCTCTCTAATCCAAGCAGCAGCCTGGTAAATCTCCTCTGCACTCTCTCTAAAGCTTCCACATCCTTCCTGTAGTGAGGTGACCAGAACTGAACGCAATATTCCAAGTTAATATTCCAGTGCTTACACTTTCACTTCATGTAGAGGACTTTGTGTTGGGATGCAAAATACTTTTAGTAATAAGTCCACCCATACGAATTAAAATCAAATACTCAAATTAAAGAATTGCTTCAGTTTAGGTTCTCAACTACTGTAACTCACTTGTGTTACTGAATAATTGTTTAGTAGTAGCATATATACAAGATAAATTATGACAGATTAGTAGTAGTATTTATACAAGATAAATTATAAATTATTTTTCAATAAGCTTATGCACTTCCCAGGAGACATTTACTGTAAATAAAGCACTTTATCAAATTACCATTTCTAAAGACCAATTGTAAAAGAGACACCTTGGTTAGCTAGGGGGGAAAAAAACTGTGCTTCTTTGTGGTTTTGAATTAAACATCACAAAAATAAATGCATACATTTTAAAAACAAACTTTTTTTCTAATAGTTTAATTGTATTTGAGCTTCATGCTTGGAGAAAAAATGTACTCACCTCTGTCTCAATGCCTTCTCTCTCCAAAGGCACTTTATATTTGCATCTTTATCATAATATAATTGAAAGGCAGCAGCCAGCTTCACTCTATTCTTGATTTTTATTGGTGTTTCAATATTTGCAACATAATTATCTAGACCAAATAACAATCACTGCCAATTTTGGAGCTGCTGTATTTATTCAATTTAAATTATCTTCTGCAAAATTACTAATTCTCATATTTAGTTAATACACTGAGAAAATATCCTAATATGAGGGACATGAGATTCTGCAGATGCTGGAAATCCAGAGCAACACACACACAATAGTGAAGGAACTCAGTAGGTCAGACAGCTTCAATGGAGGGGAATAAACAGACCAGAGACCCTTCATCAGGACTGGGAAGGAAGGGGTAAGATGCAAGAATAAGGAGGAGAGGAGCAGATGATAGGTGAAACCAGATGAGGAGGAAGGTGGACGGGTTGAATTGAGGTGAGAGGTGGAAAAAGCCTGAAGAGGAAGGAATCTGATAGGACAGGAGAGTTGGCCTCAGGAGGAAGGGAAGAAGGTGGGGCACCAGAGGCAGGTGAGAAGAGGAGGAGGAAAAGGGGAGCCAGAATGGAAAAAAGAGAAGGCAGGATGGAAAGTTACTAGAAGTTGGAGAAATCGATATTCAGATAGGAGGGAGATTCACACATTTCATTTGTTTTGTCACTCCATTCACCATCATGTTTGTTCAGGAATTCTTTTGAAAAGTCCCATTAGTTGGTTTGCTTAATCACTAGTCTTTTTGGTGCATAATTGTCAAACCATTTTCCCTGTGAGTTACTGAGACAATAGTCTTGATTTACTTAACATCAGGTCAACAGGAGATGGCATGGAACTTCAGATATAAACAAGTAGTGAGGTCATGGAACCGATACAGATTGAAGGGGAGGAGGTGCTTGCTCTCTTGAGGCAAATCAGAGTAGATAAATCCCCAGGACCTGACAGGGTATTCCCTCGGACCTTGAAGGAGACTAGTGCTGAAACTGCAGGGGCCCTGGCAGATATATTTAAAATGTCGGCATCTACGGGTGAGATGCCAGAGGATTGGAGGATAGCTCATGTTGTTCCATTCTTTAAAAAAGGCTCTAAAAGTAATTCCGGAAACTATAGGCCAGTAAGTTTGATGTCGGTGGTAGGTAAATTATTGGAAGGAGTACTAAGAGAAAGGATCTACAAGTGTTTAGATAGACAGGGACTTATTAGGGAGAGTTAACATGGCTTTGTACGTTGTAGATCATGTTTAACAATCTATTAGAGTTTTCGAGGAGGTTACAAGGCAAGTGGATGGTGTCTATGTGGACTTCAGTAAGGCCTTTGATGAGGTTCCGCATGGGAGGTTAGTTAGGAAGATTCATTCGCTAGGTATCCATGGTGAGGTAGTAAATTGAATTAGATATTGGCTCAATGAGAGAAGTCAGAGAGTGGTAGACAGGGATCAGTGTTGGGTCCATTGTTATTTGTCATCTATATCAATGATCTGGATGATAATGTGGTAAATTGGATCAGCAAATTTGCTGATGATACAAAGATTGGAGGTGTAGTGGACAGTGAGGAAGGTTTTCAAAGCTTGCAGAGGGCTTTGGACCAGCAGGACAAATGGGCTGAAAAATGGCAGATGACGTTTAATACAGACAAGTGTGAGGTGTTGCACTTTGGAAGGAAAAACCAAGATAGAACATACAAGGTAAATGGTAGGGCACTGAGGAGTGCAGTAGAACAGAGGGATCTGGGAATACAGATACAAAATTCCCTAAAAGTGGCGTCACAGGTAGATAAGGGTAGTAAAGAGAGCTTTTGGTATGTTGGCCTTTATAAATCAAAGTACTGAGTATAAGAGTTGGAATGTAATGGTGAGGTTGTATAAGGCATTGGTGAGGCCGAATTTGGAGTATTGTGTGCAGTTTTGGTCACCTAATTACAGGAAGGATATTAATAAGGTTGAAAGAGTGCAGAGAAGGTTTACAAGGACGTTGCCAGGATTTGAGAAACTGAGTTACAGAGAAAGGTTGAATAGGTAAGGACTTTATTCCCTGGAGTGTAGAAGAATGAGGGGAGATTTGATAGAGGTGTATAAAATTATGATGAGTATAGATAGAGTGAATGCAAACAGGCTTTTTCCAGTGAGGCTAGGGGAGAAAAAAACATGGGTTAAGGGTGAAGGGGGAAAAGTTTAAAGGGAACATTGGGGGGGGGGGGCTTCTTCACACAGAGAGTGGTGGGAGTGTGGAATGAGCTGCCAGATGAAGTGGTAAATGCGGGCTCACTTTTAACATTTAAGAAAAACTTGGACAGGTACATGGATGAGAGGGATATGGGCCAGGTGCAGGTCAGTGGGACTCGGCAGAAAAATGGTTCAGCACAGCCAAGAAGGGTCAAAAGGGTGTTTCTGTGCTGTAATGTTCTATGGTCATCTTCTGTATCCAGTGTTCTTGGTGCGGTCACTTCTATGTCAATGAGACCCAACACAGATAGAGGGACTGCTTTGTTGAGCATCTTCACATTGTCTGCAACAGGCAACATTTTCCAGTGAGTAAACGTAGCCTCCCATACTGCCACGATGAGGCCATATTCCAGCTGGAGGAGCAACATCTCATATTCCATCCCGGTAGCCTCCAACCTGACGGCATGAACATCGATTTCTGTAACTTCTGCCAAATTCTCCCCCTCTTCTCTTTTTCCATTCCCCATTCTGGCTCCCCTCCTAACCCCTTCTCTTCTCCTCACCAGCCAAACACCACCCTCCTCGCCTCTCATCCTTCCCCTTCTCCCATGATCTACTGCCCTCTCCTATTAGATTCCTCTTCTTCAGACTTTTGCCTCTTCCACTTATCACCTCCCAGCTTCTTACATCTTTGTAGCAATGAGACCAATGTTGCCTTTGCTCAAGCAGCTCTCAGCTTTACACCCTGACCCTGTGATACAAGAGCTGGTGTCAGACCTGCATGTTGCCATCGCTATTCATAGAGTTCCACTCCCCACCCACTCACCTTCTCCCTCAGCTAGTCTCACCTATCAACTGCCAGGCTGTACTCCTTCCCCTTCCCTCCACCTTCTTATTCTGGAATCTTCCTCCTTGCTTTCCATTCCTGGTGAAGGGTCTCGTCTTAGCCTATCTCCATCGACGCTGCCTGACCTGCTGAACTCCTCTAGCATTTTGTGTGTGTTGCTTTGGTAATTTTTCTGATTCATGAATTATGGAAGAGTTTGGCATAAAGTTAGTCATTAAATATTAAACCCTGCATTCAGCAATACACATATTCCACTGTATAGACAAAGGTTTTAAGCATGATTGAGACTTTGCCTCTCCCCTTAGACACAAATGCTTCACACTTGCATAAAATGTGATTCATTTCGTACATTGTCCTGGTTGATTTACAAAATCTGCAGAATCTCCTGTGTTCGTATTTCAGCTATGAACTGGTTCACTGACCTTTCTATCAGGGTCCCACACAGCAGCCGAATGAGCTTCTGCATGTTCTCAGTACACAGCCAGTTCCAGTGGTTCTTCATCAACAAGCAGACAAGATCAAGTGCAACATCTGCCAAGACTGTTTCAGACCCCTCTGTCATAATGGAAATAGAAACAAGCACCATGTTCAATAAAAAAAAATCCAAAATTCAGATTTTTCACTATAATGTGCGCCTCAGGAAGCATTCATAGCCTATATATAATAATCACATTTAATGACTTTGTAGCAACAAACAAGCTACTGGAGGAACTCGGTGGTTGAACAGCATTGAGAGTTCTTCCTGCAGATTGCTTGTTGTTCCAGACTCTAGCATCATCAGTTTTTTGAATTTCTGCTTTAGTAATTTTGAGGTCTGTTTGTAGGGTGGCATGGTAGCATAGTAGTTAGCGCAATGCTTTACGCCAGCAATTACTGATCGGGGTTCAATTCCCACCCTGTACATTTTCCCTGTGACCACATGGGTTTCCTCCCACATTAGGATTAGTGAGATGCAGGCATGCTAAGTTGGCTCTGGAAGCATGGTGACGTTTGTGGACTGTGTGAAAATGTACTTCATTTGTAGTACGCTGTTCCAAAGAGCACTATGAGGTCATTCTTACCCTCGCCCTTGGGCTCTAAAAGGAGTCAACCTATAGCCTGGGAAGTGATGAACCCCTCTCCTGTTAGACTGTTTGAGGTAACTAATTTTTTATTCTTTCTTACTGCTCTTCTAATATTTGCATATCTGTGCACTCGTAATGCTACTGTGACACTATAATTTCCCTTGGGATCAATAAATTATCTATCTATCTAGTAAAGAATTGCATTTTTGTCAGCAATAAAATGGAATGTGGATCGCACCAGAGTGCTTTGCTAATGGTGTTCGTGCAACATGATGCAGATTGACCTTGAGTATATGACAAACTGTAGAAAGACAAGCAGATGCATTTCCAGAAGAATGCCAAGTATACTGATTAAGCAGGCAAATGGAATACACCCTGACCTTGAACTGATGCACAGTAGCATTCACTTGAGTATAAAGGAGTGACTGCTGTCTGTTTTCCTGAAGCTATCACCAGCTCACGTGGTGCTAGTCTTCCTTTGCAGCAAGTAAAATGAATGCGCATATGATTGATCCACTCAAGAGGTAAATATTGTTCGTTATAAAGACATAGCGAAAAGTTACTCGAAAACTGTCTCTAGCTCAATTCTTGAACTTTGCTGGTCCTTGGCACAGGGCGGTACTGTTCACTGTATGTTTCAATGTACAGTCGACCCTCCTTATCCGCAAGGGATTGGTTCTGGGACCCCTCGCGGATACCAAAAAACGAGGATGCTCAAGTCCCTTATTCAATATGTTGCAATGCGGTGGATCTTAGGACACAGCGGAACCCCAGACCTTATTTAATTTGTCTCAGTGCCGTGGACATTAGGATCCGCAGTGTTTCTGTTCACAAAAATAATCACGATCGAAAATAAAGTGGAAATAATAAAGCAATTGGAAAGAGGTGAAACGCTATCGGTCACTGGAAAAGCGTTAGGCTGCAGTTGGTCAACAGCCGGAACAATTTTTTTTGAATCTTTTTATTAGTTTTAAACAAACATAAATGAAACATGAATACAAAATGTTTGAGAGTACATAATAGTTTAAATAGACATTCAGATATGTAATAATAAAAATATATAACCTCTCAAACCCAGAACAATAATGAACAAAGAAGTAAAAAGAGAAAAAAAAGAAAAACCCCCAAAGAAAAGAGAAAAAAAAACAAAAAAAAACACTAACCAACATGGGCCATTGAATAATATTAAGTACATATACAGTAGTGCCAATAACTCCGAACCTCCATCCAATTGATTAAGGATAATATAAGTAAGGTTTAGGAAAAGACAATTCAACTCATGTGAAAATGTTGAATAAAAGGTCTCCAAATTTCACTAAAGGTTCAAAAACCACACTTCTAATTTTTTCTAAACTCAAACAAGAAATAGTTTGAGAAAACCACTGAAATACAGTTGGAGGATTAATTTCTTTCCAATTCAATAAAATAGATCTTCTAGCCATTAATGTAACAAATGCAATCATTCGTTGAGATGAAGCAGATAAACGATTATTATCCGTTATTGGTAAACCGAAAATTGCAGTAAAAGGATGCGGTTGAAAATTAATATTTAAGACTTTTGAAATAATACTGAAGATATCTTTCCAATAATTTTGTAAACAAGGACAAGACCAGAACATATGAGTCAATGAAGCAACATCAGAATGACATCTATCACAGGTTGAGTTAAGATGAGAATAAAATCGAGCCAGTTTATCCTTAGACATATGAGCTCTATGTACAACCTTAAATTGTATTAGGGCATGTTTAGCACAAATAGAGGACGAATTTACCAATAATAAAATTTTTTCCCATTGCTCAGTAGATATAGGACAATGCAACTCTTCTTGCCATTCCTTCTTAATTTTTTCTGATACATCTAACTGTAAATTCATGATCACCTTATAAATGATGGCTACTAAACCCTTTTGATAAGGATTAAGAGCTAAAATTCTATCTGTAATGTCCAATGGACATTCTTTCGAAAAAGACTGTAACTCATTATACAAAAAATTTCTAACTTGCAAATATCTAAAAAAAATGGATTTTAGGTAAATTATATTTATTAGATAGCTGTTCAAAGGACATAATGTTATCGTCCAGAAACAGATCACGAAAACATGTTATACCTTTTGTTTTCCATAAAAGAAAAGCTTGATCCATAGATGAAGGCCGAAAAAAATAATCAGATGTTATAGGACATGATAAAATAAATTTATTCAAATCAAAAAATTTACGAAATTGAAACCAAATTCGTAATGTATATCTGACTATAGGATTAGTTATCTGTTTATTCAATTTGAATAAAGAAAAAGGAAGTGAAGATCCTAAGATTGAAATCAATGAAAAATCTTGCACAGATTTACATTCCAAATTTACCCATTGTGGGCAAGTAGCTATAGTCCATTCTTGTGTCCAGAATATTAAATACCGTATATTGACTGCCCAATAGTAAAATCTTAAGTTTGGTAAAGCCAAGCCACCCTCCTTCTTAGGCTTCTGTAAATATTTTTTACCCCATCTAGGATTTTTGTTCTGCCACAAGTAAAAAGATATTTTAGAGTCAATAGTATCAAAAAAAGCTTTAGGAATAAAAATTGGTAATGTTTGAAATAAATATAAGAATTTAGGTAGTATCATCATCTTAATAGCATTAACTCTACCAACCAATGACAAAGATAGTGGAGACCACCTAATAGCAAGTTGCTTAATTTGATCAATTAAAGGTAAAAAGTTAACTTTAAATAGATCTTTATGTTTTTTTAGTAATTTTAATACCTAGGTAAGTAAAATGATCTGTAACAATTTTATATGGTAAATGTTTATAAATTGGAACTTACATATTTAATGGAAATAGTTCACTCTTGTTAAAATTCAATTTATAACCAGAAAAATTACTAAATTGAGCAAGCAAAGACGAAATAGCAGGGATAGATTTTTCAGGGTCAGATATATATAATAACAAATCATCAGCGTACAATGATACTTTATACGTCCTCTCCCCACGGGTAATACCCAGAATATTAGGTGATTCACGAATAGCTATAGCCAACGGTTCTAAAGCAATGTCAAATAGTAAAGGACTTAAAGGGCAACCTTGCCTTGTACCACGAAATAGCTGAAAAAAAGGGGATCTTTGATTATTGGTAAAAACCGAAGCTAAAGGTTTATGGTATATTAATTTAATCCATGATATAAATTTTGAACTAAAATTAAATTGTTGCATTGTAGTAAATAAATATGGCCATTCAACTCTGTCAAATGCTTTTTCAGCATCTAAAGAAATAACACATTCTGGTATTTTAGATGAAGAAGTATAAATAATATTAATTAATTTTCTAATGTTAAAAGATGAATAGCGATTTTTAATAAATCCAGTCTGATCTTCAGAAATAATTCGAGGTAATATATTTTCTAATCTAATAGCCAAAATTTTACTGAAAATCTTAAAATCCGTATTTAGTAAGGATATAGGTCGATAGGATGCACATTCAGTAGGGTCTTTATCTTTTTTAAGAATTAAAGAAATAGAAGCTTCATAAAAAGATTGTGGTAGTTTACCTACACTTAATACATCCTCAAAAATTTTACAAAGCCAAGGAGAAAGTATAGAAGAAAAAGATTTAAAAAATTCTACAGGAAAACCATCTGGACCAGAAACTTTACCAGAATTCATTAAAGAAATAGCCTTTTCTATTTCAGATTCCGTAATAGGTGTATCTAAAATTACATTATCCTCAACAGTTACTTTTGGAATATTCAATTTCCTTAAAAATTCATTTATTATAGAAGAGTCCTTAGTGAATTCTGATTGATATAAGGAGTTATAAAAACCTTCAAAGGCTCTATTTATCTCTTTGTGATCGATCGTCAGAGTACCATCTTGTTTACGAATTCTAGTAATCTGTCGTTTATCCGAAACAATTTTCAATTGGTTAGCCAATAATTTACCAGACTTATCTCCATGCATATAGAATTGAGTTTTTGATTTAATTAACTGACTTTCAATCGAAGAGGATAATAATAAACTATGTTCCATTTGAAGTTCCACTCTTTCTTTATAAAGTTCTTTACTAGGAGTCATTGAATAAATTTTATCAATTGCTTTGATTTTATCAACTAATGTTAATATTTTAGAATTAGTTCGTTTCCTAACTCCAGCAGAGTATGAAATAATCTGTCCACGAATATATGCTTTAAAAGTATCCCACAAAATTCCACTAGAGATCTCTACTGTAGAATTTGTTGCAAAAAACAAATCAATTTGTTGTTTAATAAAGTTAACAAAGTCTAAATCCTGCAATAAAATAGGATTAAACCTCCAAAATTTACTATTGATATACGAATCTGTTATTTTAATAGATAACTTCAGAGGTGCATGATCAGATATGGTAATACAGTCATATTTACAATCAGTAACATCTGTGAGTAAATGGTGATCAATGAAAAAGTAATCAATTCTTGAGTAATTATAATAAACATGGGAAAAGTATGAAAACTCTTTATCATTAGGGTGTAGAAAACGCCAAATTTCACAAATAGCTGAATCAATCATAAAAGAGTTAATAAGAGAAGCCGATTTATTCGGAAGAGTTTGGGTAGGCTTGGATCTATCCATCACAGGGTTTAAACAACAGTTAAAATCCCCACCCATTATCAGTCTATATTGATTCAGATTAGGAAAGGACGTAAATAAGCATTTAAAAAATTCAGGACAATCAGTATTTGGAGCATAAACGTTAACTAAAACAACTTTTTGATTGAAAAGTAGACCAGTAATAATCAAAAATCTACCTTGTGGATCTGAAATTGTTTCATGATGTATAAAAGAAGTTGATGAGTCTATAAAAATAGAAACACCTCTTACTTTGGCTTGCGAATTTGCGTGATACTGTTGGCCCTTCCAAAACCTAAAAAAACGTTGACTATCCACCTTCCTTACATGAGTCTCCTGCACAAAAATAACATTAGCATTCATTCTATGGAATACTTTGAATATTTTTTTCCGTTTGATCGGATGATTTAAACCATTAGTATTCCAAGAAACAAAATTAATAATCCTATCCATATTGACAATATTTATTGCAGTTAACACATAAGTTTAAAAAAAAAGTGAACTCATGGACCCGGAAGAAGGAAGTGAGTTCAAGGAGAAACCGGAAGTCACAGCACTGCAACCATTTTTGTAGTTTCATATAGGCCCATGAAATAAAACTATGCAAAAAGCAAGCAAATAGAAAAAAAAGAAAAAGAAAAATCCCCCTCCCTCCACCCTTGAAACCCCAGAAAAAAGCCAAAAAAAGGCAAGCAGGCAATCTAATACTAAAATTACCCCCGTGTCTCAAGACGGCAACTCAGACAAAAAAAATTGAAAAAAATACAAACAACCCATATTATAAGAAAGGATTAATATAACAAAAGTTAAAATATAAAATTAGTATTATATATATAACAAAAGGGTTAAAAAAATTAAATTGATAAAACCCATAAATAAATACTACTAAATTAGTATTTTAAATGAGAGTTTAAAATTTTCAAACTCATCAAAACGGATATGACGTTCCAAGAACTAAAGTCTGTCGGGAAGAAGAAACGCCATTTTATTATTTTTTTTTTAAAAATCTTACTTTTTAAATGTTAAAAATATAAAAAAAACTTATACAAACTTTAAAAAAGGAACCTTAATCAGTTATTTTCAAGGTTAATAGATTAGTATAATATAAAAAAATAATAAAATCAGAATTTTACAATATATAAAAAATACATGTCAGCCATACCTAAAAAAAAACATCATTCTGTAAGAGATCGAAATTTATAGACTAATTATTACATTAGTCACTGCGATAGAGTGTCATTGATCCAAAAAACTTTGAGCATCCGCTGGAGATTTAAACAGCCGAATAGCCCCGTCTTCAGAAGTAACTCTCAAATGTGCTGGAAATAACAGCGCTTGCTTGTAGCCTTCCTGGTGAAATTTAGACATAACCGGTCTAAAAGCCATTCTTGCCCTTAAAACTTCAGGGCTATAATCTTCCAAAATATGAAATTTGAATTCTTGAAAGTTAATCGTACCCTTTTTCCGAGCGGCTTGAATCAGTCGCTCTTTGATATGAGGGTAATGGATCTGGAGAATTACATGCCATGGTTTGTCTGAATCAGAATGATAGCGAGAGACACAGTGCACGATCGATTATTGGAGGAGAGTCCAGAACTTCTGAACCGAAAACATCCATTAGAAGTTTAGAAAAGATAGCGGTAAGATCACCGCTCTCAAACTTTTCCGGAATCCCAATTAGCCGAAGATGTTGTCTTCGAGAGCGATTTTCAAGATCAATAATTTTAGATTTATAACGATCCATCCGTTGAGAAGTCGAAGCTTGCTCTTGTTTCAAAGTTTCGATAATATGTTCTTTCTTCCAAGCGGCTTCTTCAAGTACCAAAATACTTGCTTGTTATTTTTGTAGTTCCAGTGAAAGCGTTTTAAGTTCTCCTTCGAATGATTTTAAACGCTCATCAAACGCAAAAAGCTGTTCGGTAATTTTTCTCTCCAGACCCGCAAATTTATCTTCTATAAGCTTTACAATAGTTTCTAAAGTTATCGGTTCTTTCCTCTGTTTCGATTCTTTTGCTTTAGACATTTCAGCGAGTTGAAAATAGATCGAATAGTTAAAAAGAAAAATTCTATATATTTAAACCCCTTTAGAATAAGTAAAAAAAGATCATTTAAGGGGTGTTTGTAGGTTAAAAAGACGTAAAAGGTTTGGAGCAAAGCCAAAAGCGGTTTACTCCATAAGCGCCATCTTGAGACCTCCAACAGTCGGAATAATTTTAAAGGATAAAGTGAGAAAGGCCCTGCCCCGATGAAAGCTACAATTATTACTAAGCAATGCAGTGGTTTAAGTATTGCGTTTTGGGGTTTTGAGTTTTTGATCCTCCACATCAACCAGACACAGATGGAGAGCGGGCTCGGGAGCGACCTGTCACTGGATCGAACTCAGGAACTTCTGTTGCTAAGCCCGGCGCTGAAACATATGTTCTTAAGTGTTTTATATGCATAGAAAGGTAAGATATATACTATATACTAAGACAAACGTTTGACTAACTGATGCTAAATAACACCGGATGTACCTGTTCCGACTTGTTTAGTAAGAGAACTTCCAATTTTTTTTTGGATCCTGATCCACGATAACTTACGCACATCCTCCCGTATACTTTAAATCATCTCCAGGTTACTTATAATACCTAATACAATGTAAATGCTATGTAAAATAGTTGTTATATTGCATTGTTTAGGGAATAATGACAAGAAAAAAAGTCTCTATATGCTCGAACAACAAGTGCTGGAAGAGCACTTCTGGGTTTTCTCAATTCGTGGTTGGTTGAATTCACGCATATGGAACTCGCAGATAAGGAGGGCTGACTGTACATAGAAACCTAGAAAACCTACAGCACAATACAGGCACTTCGGCCCACAAAGTTGTGCCAAACATGTCCCTATCTTAGAAATTACTAGGCTTACCTATAGCCCTCTATTTTTCTAAGCTCCATGTACCTATCTAAAAGTCTCTTAAGAGACCCTATTGTATCTGCCTCCACCACCGTTGCCGGCAGCCCATTCTACGCACTCACCACTCTCTGAGTAAAAAACTTACCCCTGACATTTCCTCTGTACCTACTCTCCAGCACCTTAAACCTGTGTCCTCTTGTAACAACCATTTCAGCCCTGGGAAAAAGTCTGGACTATCTGCACGATCACTGCCTCTCATGTGACAAATAAAGTTAATCTAATCTAATGAAATACTGAATTTACTTGTGAAGGATGTAATGCAAAGTTATTGTGTAATATAGGCACAAATAACCAATATATTTCAAAGTTGGGACTTGATTTGCCAATGACATCATGAGGAACTCACAGCACAGAAAGAACAGAGGATCAACAAAAGGAATATCTTAGAAACAAAGTTATTGACAGACCTTTCCTAATTTATGACTTTCAGACAAACTCATGCTCTCATAGATGACCAGTTGGTTTAGCATGAATAAACAGAAAAGGATTAAAATAAAAGAGTACAAAACTCTGATTGGCTTTATGCTTCTTGTGAGTTAAAGGATCAGCTGGCTCACCCGAAACCAATGGAAATTGTAAAAATGCAGCAACAGTTATAGAGATGCACTTGGAATGTATTTTATGGTCCTTGTCCAGATTAGGATTTATTAAAGTTATGAAAGTGTAAAGTGTCATGTGTCGAAATCAGAATTTCTTTCATGTCAGGTTACATTTTGTAGAGTAGTCAAGTTAAACTGTTCTTGGTTCTAATTAAGAAATGTGTTAGTCAAATCCCTGTGTGGAACAGGGCACAATGCTCTCTTCTTGCTGCTGTCATCAGGAATTAGAGTCAGAATCACCTTTAATATCACCGGCATTAATCATGAAATGTTTTTTTTTTCCCCCCCGACAGCAGTACATTGCAAAACATAATCATGAAAAAATATAAAAGTATATATAAAAATAAATTAAATAAGTAGCGCAAAAAGAGAGAAAGAAAAAAAATTGTCAAGTAGTGTTCTTGAATTCATTGTCCATTCAGAAATCTGAAGGTGGAGAGGAAGAAGCTGTTCCTGAATCATTAAGTATGTATCTTCAGGCTCTTGTACCTCCTCCTGGATGGTAGCAATGAGAAGAGAACATGTCCTGGGTGATGGGGATCCTTCATGACCGTTGTCACCTTTTTAAGGCATCACCTTTTGAAGGTCTCTTCGATACTGGTACAGGAGCCTCAGGTTCAGGAACAGCTATTACACCAGGCTCCTACACCAGAGCGGATAACCTCACTCAACTTAATACTGAACTGATTCCACAACCTATAAATTCACTTTCAAGGTCATTATAATTTAAGTACGTAATATTTATTACTTATTTTTTATCATCTTGATTTTTTTTCTTATATGTATTTACACACTGTCCATCTTTGTTTTGTGCAATTTTTCATTGTTTCTACAGTGTTTATTTGTATTAAGTGTGAATTGTTTGTTCATTATGTGCCTGTCAAATAACGTAGGCAATCATCATCCTTTCTTGACCATGATTGTTATTGGCAATTTTTTTTTATTATAAAAACAGAAGTGGTTTGCTATTTCCTTCTTCTGGTCAGTGTCTTTACAAGATGGGTGACCACAGCCATTATCAATACTCTTCAGAGATCATCTGCCAGGTAACAGTGGCCACTTAACCAGGACTTGTCATTTGCACCAGCTACTCATACGACTTCATGTCCCACCTGCTTGGCCGCCCGATGGGTCACAACTTACAAAGGTGACCTCAGACTTGTGGAGGAAAGGAGCATCTTACACTTCCTTTGGTAGAAACCTATCTCCACCCTGCCACCAATTAGTGTGAATGCTTGCAAGAAAATGAATTTCAGGGCAGTATATGGTGACATGCAAGTACTTTGAACTTTGAGCACATCCTCTCCACTGATTCTTACTGCAACTTTCAGATGGAATATTAAACAGATATTTAAAAATCACAGACTGATACAGCAGGCTATAAAGTAACTTTTTGTTACCAAATCCTTACTTTCTCTGACTTCGATAAACTTTAAAAGCACCCTCCCCCCCACCCCCGTTTCCGCTCATTCTTTCAGGTTTCTTGTTTTGTGAGAAACAAGAAAAAGAAAAATTAAATTAAGAAAATTACCATTAAGAAAAAGAATCTCAAGGTTGTATAATCTATACATACTTTGACAATAAAATGTACTTTGTACTTTGTCTTTAAAAAGCGGAGGTCACTTCAAATGCAGGTACACTTTGCATCTCATCTCTCATATTTTTTTACATCAGGGAGTGTTGGCATAAACAGTACAAACCATTTTACTTTAACACACAAAAATTCTGGAGGAACTCAGCAAGTCAGACAGCATCTACGGAGGGGAATAAACTACCCACACATTGGGCTGAGAAACATTAACTATTTGATGCTACCTGACCTGCTGAGTTTCTCCAGCATTTTGTGTGTGTTGCCCTGGATTTCCAGCATCTGCAAAATGTCTGGTGTACCTGACTTATTTTATTGGGTCACATACCTTAACCAAAAAAGAGTTAATGTAAGTGATTTGTCTTTCTTTACTTCAGTCTAACATGGTAATTAATTTCTTGTATTTTAAAATTTGAACCTTATAATTTGGTAAGATTTTTTTTTATCTACTCCAGTCTATTTGAACTATTTATAAATGTCTTCATGGGGGGGAATTTTTACATATTTCGAAAATCTTAGCCACAAAAAGGCAATCGGCGATGTGAGATCAGGGTAAAAAGGATCCACCTCCTGAGGTTTCTTCACCACTTACAGCACAGACAGCCTCTTCAGAGGATGCAGTTGACCCTCTCCATGTGGCTCAAGGTAACAATGGTAAATTGGATCCAATACAGTCCAGCCCATTGTAAAACTATTTGGAACCCAAGATCATGATGAAGAACTATAAAATACATGTTTTTTTTATAGAAATTTTCTAAATCTAACTCTAGATACAATAAACATATTGTTCTAATAATACATTTATGACCAATGAATTAAAACAGTAAGTTTAATTATCATTCAACCATGTATACCTAAATGAAACATAATTCCTCCGGGTGCCAAGGTGCAAAACACAGTACCTACAGTCACAAAAAGCACATATAGTTACAATAGCACATACAGTCACAACAGGATATAATCTGATTGCTTTCAGGCAGTAGTGTGGTGATCTTCAAAAATTTCAAATAAATTTATTATCAAAGTACATGCATGTCACCATATCCAACCCTGAGATTCATTTTCTTGGAGGCACATTCACTAAATAACCATAATAGAATCAATGAAAGACCACACCAACAGGGTGGACAAAAAGTGTGCAAAAGACAACAAATTGCACAAATACAAAAATGAAAAAATAATAAATAAATAAACAAATAGACAAGCAACCAATAAATACTGAGAACATGAGATAACGAGTCCTTTAAACTGAGCCCATAGGCTGTGAGGCAAGTGAAGTTATCCTCTCTGGTTCAAGAACCTGATGGTTGAGGGGTAACAACTGTTCCTGAACCTGGTGGTGTGAGTCCTGATGCTCCTTCCTGATGGCAGCAGCAAGAGAAGAGCATGGTGAGGATTCCTGATGATGGATGCTGCTTTCCAACAACAGCATTTCATGTAGATGTGCTCAATACTGGGGAGGGCTTTACCTGTGATAGACCGGACCATATCCACTACATTTTGAAGGATTTTCCATGCAAGCACATTGATGTTTTAAACTGACTAGTAACAAATTAAACAAATTCACTGGGTGTAGTCCGCATTAATTTTTATTACCAGTTTCCTGCTACCTCTCATATTGGTGATAAATTTTAAAGTCACAGCCGTCATCTGTGAACTCCGTACCTCTCTCAGGGGGCTCATAAATTCTACAAATGAATCACCAAAAAATGAAGATGGAGGAAAATTTCAAGTAGATTTTGTCAGCAAAACACTTTACTCTAAATGTTTTTACAAGCAGTAACAACCTAAACTTAGTGGCCACTTTATTAGGTACACTTGCTCATTAATGCAAGTATTTGATCAACCAATCATGTAGCAGCAACTCAATGCATTAAAAACATGCAGCCATGGTCAAGAGGTTCAGTTGCTGTTCAGACCAAACATCAGAATGGGAAAGAAATGTATTCTAAGTGTTTTTGACCGTGGAATGATTGTTGGTGCCAGATGGAGTGGTTTAAGCATCTCAGAAACTGTTGATCTCCTGGGATTCTCACAGACAAGTCTCCAAAGTTACAGAGAATGGTTCAAATAAAATCTAGAGAGTGACAGTTCTGTGAGCAAAATCACCTTCTTAATTAGAGAGGTTAGAGGAGAATGGCCAGACTGGTTCAAGCTGACGGGGAGGCAACAGTAAATCAAGTAGCCACATATTACAACCGTGGTGTGCAGGAGAGCCTCTCTGAACACTCAAAACTTTGAAAAGGATAGGCTACAGCAGCTGACGACCATGAACATACACTCAGTGACCACTTTACTAGGTACAGGAAGTACCTAATAAAAGTGTCCTCCGAGTGTAGTTACCATTGGACAGTGGAAACAAAAAGTGTTAAAACAAGTTTTTTTTTAAATAAAGACCAATTTTAATCTTTCTTTAGCTTTGAAAATACTTATTAAACTCCCTGTATAATAACTAACAATGGAGGAAATTTCATGACTACACTTATTTTAATTAGATCATTCTGTGTCAACACAGAATTTGGTATGGACAGTGCTGTACTTCCACCTAGTGGAGATCTGTATATTATGGGTACTCCCGAAGGCAACCTGAAAAAATAATTCTAGGCTTTAACAGGGTGATTTTTGTTTTTTTTTATTGTGTTTTTCTAGCTCAAATCTAGCAGTGACATCCAATTTTATGAGGCTGCCCCCTACAAATAGCAATATGCTAACATTACATAAATTGATGAAAACTTGCGACATTATTAACAACGAAACACAAGATTCTGTGGATCAAAGTTCAAAATTCAAAGTTAATTTATTATCAAAGTACATATATGTCACTGTATACAACCCTGAGATTCATTTTCTTATAGGAATACTCAATAAATCCAATAACAATAACAGAATCAGTGAATGACTGCACCAACTGGGCAGACAACCAGTGTGCAAAAGACAGCAAACTGTACAAATACATAAAAGAAAGAAAGATAGAAATAAGCAATAAATAGAGATCATGACATGAAGAGTCCTTGAACGTGAGTTTTTAAGGTGGTGGGAACAGTTCAGTGATGGGGAAAGAGAAGGTGAGTGAAGTTATCCCCTTTGGTTCAAGAGCCTGATGGTTGAGGGGTAATAACAGTTCCTGAACCTGGTGATGTGAGTCCTGAAGCTCCTGTACCTTCTTCCTAATTTCAGCAGTGAGAAGAGAGCATGGCTTCTTCCTAGCATGATGCTAGAAATCCATGTACTTATTAATGCAGCACACACAAAACGCTGGAGGAACTCAACGGGTCAGGCAGCATCTATGCAAATAAATAAACAGCTAATGTTTCGAACCAAGACCCTTCATCAGGTCCTGATCAAGGGTTTCTGCCCAAAATGTCGACTGTTTATTCATCTTCACAGCTGATGAGCTCCTCTAACATTTTGTGTGTACTGCATTAATCAAAGAGCTGGGTTACACAAGATACCTCCTTGCTCTTCTTTGAAACAGTTCCCAAAGATCTTCAACATCAATGTTCAACAGAGGTTTAAAATTTCATTTTAAAGTTGACAGCTTAACGAGCACAACATATCCTGTGCAATGCACCATAACGTCAACTAAACCAGCACACCGCTGGCATCACAAAGAAAGAATGACAGCACATCTACTCTCTTGCATAGATTCAGCATGCCAGTAAAACTTTGACAAACCTCTACAGATGCACTCTTCTGTGCATCCTAACTGGTTGCATCCATTGAATGCAGGCAAACGGGATTAATGTAAATGGGCAAAAAAAATGTCAACTTGGAGTTACTGAGCTGAAGGGTCTGTTTCTGCACTATACAGCTTCAAGACAATGAGTCAAAGACCTGTTTTGTAACAGTCAGTTATGGACCATGTGGAGGATATGTAGAAATAAAACCAAAATCCTTCTCAATAATGCAGCTGGAGGAGAAAGAATGTGTTGGCATTTCATGTAGCAAGCAAACGAGATTGTTAAGAATGATCACGAAATAGTAACACACAATGTTTTCCTTATTAATGAGCTGTCACATGTTTAACCTCAAAAACAAGAAACACCCAGATTTCTGGAAGATCCACAATGGGACACTATCCTTTCCCCAATTAATTTTAATGGTTCATGTGTTGATGTGTGCAGAGCTGGATCTCTGAACAGAACATATCAACAGACTCATTGTACAGCATAGAAACTGGCCCTTTGGCCCTCTACGTCAATGACCTTTTGCCCAAGTACACTAATCCTGTCTGTCCACATTAAATCTATACCCTTCTATGCCTTGCCCGTTAGAATACCTTTCTAAGTGTCTCATAGACGTAATCATAGAGCACTACAGCACAGAAACAGGCCCTTCAGCTTATCTGGTCCATGCCAAAACTATTAACTTAGGTTCCTATAAGAGAAAGCATACAGTATACATACTGATCTTCGTACTCTTCACAGACATCCACAAAACAAGGGACCCCCATAGAATGAATGATAGAACATAAATGTCCCAAACACCCCCTCACCCTACAAAGAAGCAGCAGCAAAAGTATCAAACCCCCCACTCGTGCCAGTAAAAGCACTGACCACGCCCCCCACCATACAAGCAATAGCAAAAGCCCCCAGAGACCTTGATCCAAAACCCATCAAAACTACAGTCCCTAATCTGCTTAGTCCCATCGACCTGCAACTGGACCATACTCCTCCCTTCCCCGTACTTAGCCAAATTTCTCTTAAATAATGAAATTGAATCTTCATCCACCACTTCTGCTGGTGTTGTATAAACATCACCAACTTCTTTGGTGGCAAGTTCCTGATAACAATCTCTCTTCAAATACTTTTTGAAACTCCCTCCTCCCACTTTAAACCTGTGCCCTTTTGGTTTTGGGATCCTCACCACAGAAGGAAAAAAATCCTGATGTATCTACTCTACCTAAGCCCCTAATAATTTTCTATACTTCTATCAGGACAGATCTCAGCTTCCTACACTCCAGGGAACACAAACCCATCCTTTCCCCATAATTCACAAAGGACATAGAACAATACAGCACAACACAGTGCAGGTATTTTGGGGCAAATTTTAACCTATTCCAAGATCAAATTAACATCCTTCAATCAAGGCAATATTATGCTGAATCTCCTCTGCACTCTCTCCAGTATAAGCACTTCAGTCTAGAATGTGGCAACCAGACAAAAGTTCAAACTAAATTTATTATCAAGGTACGCATATGTCACCATATACAACCCTGAGATTTATTTTCTTGCAGGCATTTACAATAGGACAAAGAAATACAACAGAATCAATGAAAAGTGATTAATGCGCAAAATAAATAAATAACACTGAGGACAGGATAAAGTTGTAAAGTTGCTAAAATAAATAAATAGTAGATAGATAGGCAGACAGATACTGAGAACATGCGTTGCTGAGTCCTTGGAAAGCAAGTCTGTAGCATGTGGTATCAGTTCAGAGTTGAGGTGAGTGAAGTTACCCACACTGGTTCAGAAGTCTGATGATTGAAGGGTAATAATTGTGTCTGAACATGGTGGTGTGAAGCCTGAAGCTCCTGTACCTCCTTCCTGGCGTTAGCAGCGATTAAAGAGCATGGTCTGGTGGGGTTCTTGATGATGGATGCTGCTTTTTTATTGCAACACTCCTTGTAGATTTGCTCAGTAGTGGGGAGGGTTAAGTGCAGTCTAACCAACCTTTTATAAAGTTGCATCATAGTCTCCCAACTTTTGTACTCTGTGTTCTGACCTATAAAAAGCAAAGCAGCCCTTCTTCACCACTTGGCACTTTCAGTGAAATAGCAGGTTCCAGTCTTGACACCAGTCAAGGGAAACAAAGCAAAATATCGAAATAGCAAACACGAGGAAATCTGCAGATGCTGAAAATTCAAACAACACACATAAAAAGCTGGTAGAACACAGCAGGCTAGGCAGCATCTACAGGGAGAAATGCTGTCGACGTTTCGGGCCGAGACCCTTCGTCAGGACTAACCGAAAGGAAAGATAGTAAGAGATTTGAAAGTAGTGGGGGGAAGGGGGAAATGCGAAATGATAAGAGAAGACTGGAGGGAGTGGGATGAAGTTAAGAGCTGGAAAGGTGATTGGTGAAAGTGATACAGAGCTGGAGAAGGGAAAGGATCATGGGACGGGAGGCCTCAGGAGAAAGAAAGTGGGGAGAAGCACCAGAGGGAGATGGAGAGCAGGCAAACAACTAAATATGTCAGGGATGGGGTAAGAAGGGGAGGAGGGGCATTAACGGAAGTTGGAGAAGTCAATGTTCATGCCATCAGGTTGCAGGCTACCCAGCCGGTATATAAGGTGTTGTTTCTCCAACCTGAGTTTGGATTCATTTTGACAATAGAAGAGGCCTTGGATAGACATATCAGAATGGGAATGGGACGTGGAATTAAAATCTGTGGCCACTGGGAAATCCTGCTTTTTCTGGCGGACCGAGCGTAGGTGTTCCGCGAAACGGTCTCCCAGTCTGCGTCAGGTCTCACCAATATATAAAAGGCCACACCGGGAGCACCGGTCACAGTATACCACACCAGCCGACTCACAGGTGAAGTGTCGCCTCACCTGGAAGGACATCCCACTCTGGTCTTCTACCTGCTCTGGATCTCTTTATTGCTAATTGCCAATGGGACATCAACTATCTCGACTTCACCACACCCTGTTCCAATTCCAACCTCACTCCTTCCGAACGCTCTGCTCTCCGCTCCCTCCACACCAATCCCAACCTCACTATAAAACCTGCTGATAAGGGGGGAGCTGCTATTGTCTGGCGTACTGACCTCTACCTGGCCGAGGCACAGCGTCAACTCTCTGATACCTCATCTTATTCACCCGTTGATCATGACCCCACGAAGGAGCACCAAGCCATTGTCTCTTATACCATTACCAACCTTATTAGCTCTGGGGATCTCCCACCCACTGCCACAAACCTCATAGTTCCCACACCCCGCACTTCCCATTTCTACCTCCTACCCAAGATCCACAAACCTGCTTGTCCAGGTAGACCTATTGTCTCAGTTTGCTCCTGCCCCACTGAACTCATTTCTGCATACCTTGACACTGTCTTATCCACCCTTGTTCAATCTCTTCCCACCTATGTTCATGACACTTCTCATGCTTTGAATTTTTTCAATGATTTTAAGGTCCCTGGCCCCCTCCGTCTTATTTTCACCATGGACGTCCAGTCCCTATACACCTCCATCCCCCACCGAGATGGTCTCGAAGCTCTTCGGTTTTTTTTGGATTCCAGACCTAACCAAATCCCCTCTACCATCACTCTCCTCCGTCTAGCGGAATTAGTTCTTACTCTCAATCATTTCTCCTTTGGCTCCTCCCACTTCCTCCAAACCAAGGGTGTAGCCACAGGCACCTGTTTGGGTCCCAGTTATGCCTGCCTTTTTGTTGGCTTTGTGGAACAGTCCATGTTCCAAGGCTATACTAGAATCCATCTCCCTCTTTTCCTTCGCTACATCAACGACTGCATTGGCGCTGCCTCTTGCACGCATGCTGAGCTCGTCGACTTCATTAACTTTGCCTCCAACTTTCACCCTGCCCTCAAATTTACCTGGTCCATTTCCGACACCTCCTTCCCCTTTCTTGATCTTTCTGTCTCCATCTCTGGAGAAGGCCTATCTACTGATATCTACTATAAGCCTACAGACTCTCACAGCTACCTGGACTATTCCTCTTCCCGCCCTGTCACTTGCAAAAAAGCTATCCCCTTCTCACAATTCCTCAGTCTCCGCCGCATCTGCTCTCAGGATGAGGCTTTTCTTTCCAGGACGAAGGAGATGTCTTCCTTTTTTAAACAAAGGGGCTTCCCTTCGTCCACCATCAACTCTGCTCTCAAACGCATCTCTCCCATTTCCCGCACATCTGCCCTCACCCCATCCACCCGCCACCCCACTCGGGATAGGGTTCCCCTTGTCCTTACCTACCACCCCACCAGCCTCCAGGTCCAACATATAATTCTCTGTAACTTCCACCACCTCCAACGGGATCCCACTACCAAAAACATTTTTCCCTCTCCCCCCCACGCGACTCCCTTGTCCACTCGTTCCCCCCCATCCCTTCCCACCGATCTCCCTCCTGGCACTTATCCTTGTAAACGGAACAAGTGCTACACCTGCCCTTACACTTCCTCCCTCACCACCATTCAGGGCCCCAGACAGTCCTTCCAGGTGAGGCGACACTTCACCTGTGAGTCGGCTGGTGTGGTATACTGTGACCGGTGCTCCCGGTGTGGCCTTTTATATATTGGTGAGACCCGACGCAGACTGGGAGACCGTTTCGCGGAACACCTACGCTCGGTCCGCCAGAAAAAGCAGGATTTCCCAGTGGCCACAGATTTTAATTCCACGTCCCATTCCCATTCTGATATGTCTATCCAAGGCCTCTTCTATTGTCAAAATGAATCCAAACTCAGGTTGGAGAAACAACACCTTATATACCGGCTGGGTAGCCTGCAACCTGATGGCATGAACATTGACTTCTCCAACTTCCGTTAATGCCCCTCCTCCCCTTCTTACCCCATCCCTGACATATTTAGTTGTTTGCCTGCTCTCCATCTCCCTCTGGTGCTTCTCCCCACTTTCTTTCTCCTGAGGCCTCCCGTCCCATGATCCTTTCCCTTCTCCAGCTCTGTATCACTTTCACCAATCACCTTTCCAGCTCTTAGCTTCATCCCACTCCCTCCAGTCTTCTCTTACCATTTCGCATTTCCCCCTTCCCCCCACTACTTTCAAATCTCTTACTATCTTTCCTTTCGGTTAGTCCTGACAAAGGGTCTCAGCCCGAAACGTCGACAGCATTTCTCCCTATAGATGTTGCCTAGCCTGCTGTGTTCTACCAGCACGTTGAGTGTTGTTTAAAGTATCGAAATGTTGGCTTGGCAATTTCAGTGTACTAAATAATCTGCATCAGTGCAAAGCCAAAAACATTATAACAATAATGTAATTGCAAAACTTAAGTATTGAAAATTGCAGTAGTGGTGCATCTGCTTGAGACAAGTATGACATTAATGTGGAAAGGCAGATGCACAGGTAGCCACTACACAGTCTGTGACATATCAGGGTCAGGGTCTAATGACATGGAATGCAAGATGACTGGGGACCCCACACTGCTGCAGCCTTCCTCACTATGATTTTGATGTGTCATCATCTTTTGCCAGCTCCACCACTGAGGTCTTGGTTGGATCACTCTTTGTCTGATTCAAAATAACTCTACAGAAGGGTTCTAAAAAGTCAGCTACTATGTGTGTTTCTCATTTGGAATACACCCTTCATCAAGACTGGTAAAGTGGGAAACAAATTTTGTTCAGTCATAAAAGGGAGGAGGGGAGGTGGTTGAGGAAACTAAGAAAATGGTTGTGATAGGGTGGAGACCAAGACTGCCCAAATGACACAGGACCTTAAGAGATTCTGCAGATGCTGGAAGTCTAGAGCAACACACAGAAAATGTTAAGAGGAATTCAGCAGGTTAGGGAGCATCTTTTGAGAGGAATAAAGAGCCGACATTTGGGGCCAAGACTTGATCTCGGCCCAAAATGTCAACTCTTTAATCCTCTCCATAGATGCTGTCTAACCTATTGAGTTCCTCCCAGCATTTTGTGCATGTTGAACAGTACCTTTGATCTTTCAAGTTAATTGAGCAGTTAAAGAAAAAAAATATTTCCGAACTAGTTGCAGAACAGAGCAATTGCTGGAGAAACTTTGGACCAAAGAGAATTTTGAAAAAACCATAGAAACATAGAAAATAGGTGCAGGAGTAGGCCATTCGACCCTTCGAGTCTGCATCGCCATTCAGTATGATCATGGCTGATCATCCAACTCAGAACCCTGTACCTGCTTTCTCTCCATACCCCCTGATCCCTTTAGCCACAAGGGCCATATATAACTTTTTGTTAGGGATTGGGTATCATTGAAGAAGTGAAAAATACCGAGTTAATGTTTCGGGCAATCCTTTTATTTTATTTTGAGATGCAGCACAGAACAGGCCCTTCCGATTTAACCCTAGCCTAATCATGTGACAATTTACAATCACCAATAACCTAACCAGTATGTCTTTGGACTGTGGGAGGAAACCAGAACATCTGGTGGAAACCCACATTGTCACCCACCAGAAGGAAAGTACAAACTTGTTTATAGAATTGAACTCTGAACTCCGATACCCCGAGCTATAATAACATTATGCTAACCATAGTGCCCTAATCCTAAGGTCAGCACTGATATAAACAGCAAAGGATGTTTTTTGAGCTGTTCCACATTGCACCCCAAAGCTACAACATTCATAAACAGAAGATGAAAAATCCATCTGCTGATGAAGGGCTTTGGGCACAAATGTCAACTGTTTATTCATTTCCATAGATGCTGCCTGACATGATGAGTTCCTCCAGCGTTTTGTGTATGTTGCTCTGGATTTCCAGCGTTCACAGAATCTCATGCTTAAGATGAATAATATTCCTTCTATTTATAGTGGATTTTGTTAACAGTGCAGGAACCAGACAGAGAGGCTATAAATGATGGAATTCTCTCCATAAAGCTCTCCACTGCTTTAACTTCCTTACTACATTCAGGATGCTTCCTAAAGCCCATCTCTTGGTCTAGCTTTTGATCATCCAGACTAACATTTATTTATGTATAATCCAGAGTAATACACACAAAATGTTGGAGGAACACAGCAGGCCAGGCAGCATCGATGGAAAGGAATAAAGATTCAATGTTTTGAGCATGATGAAGGGTCTCGTACTGAAACGTCAACTATTTATTCTTTTCCATAAGTGCTGCCTGGTTTACTGTGTTCCTCCAGCACTTTGTGTGTGTTGCTCTGCATTTCCGGAATCCCTTGCATTTGTTTTTGTATCTCCGTTTCACATGCTTGTTGGAATTGTCTTTGGATGGTTTGCTATTTTAAAGGTGCGGTATAACAATTGTTGTCAAGTAAATACAAAGCAACACCAAGTGAGTAGTCAGGGTCAAATGCTTACCAGAACTTAGGTACTGGTTGGAAGATGGCTCACTGCTTTGCAGCCTCTTGTCCAAGGAACCATATTCTTTAGCTGCTTCACCTTTTGTCGCTCTTCCCTTCAAGTTCTGTTGTGTTCTTCCCAGCAGCTTTTCTTGTTCAGAAATAAAGTCCTCCATGCTTGCTATGGAAAGGCCTTCTGATAACTGCATAAAAACAAACGATCACTTAGTAACAAGATCAAGTAGTCTTTTGGATACGTCTTTATATTAGCTTTGCATAACGAGATGGAGCAAGATTTGGTTTGGTCAGTTGAAAATCTACCATAGTGCTGGACCTTACAGGGAGAGGGAGTATTTATTCCTATGAATTAATTGAAAGCAGGTGATCCTCCAATTTTCTACATCAACAAATTAGGTGAGTTAGTAAGGCAATACAGTATGATGCATTTGAGGAAAGTTAGCGTAGTAATTATAAAGAAGATGAATACCTTTTCAACCTCAATTTTGTTTTTTTATTTTTAGTAAATTGTTAACAGGTTTTGAAATTTTTCTTGAATTTTTCTTTTGATTTGACATGATGCACACAATATTGTAGATTAGCTCAAAAAGTCCTATTTCAATATATTTTTAATTTAGAAAATGAGACGGCAAAATACAAAAACAGTTGTGAGGGCTGAATACTTTTTCAAGGCACTGTATTGTTCCTGCGCTGAGGGCAGGAACGGGGTACTGATTGTGTATGATCAGCCATGATCACAGTGAATGGCGGTGCTGGCTAGAAGGGCCAAATGGCCTACTCCTGCATCTACTGTCTATTGTATATGTTTTACATAGAACTTAAGAGATCTACAGCACATTACAGGCTCTTCGGCCCACAATGTTGTGCTGACCATGTAACCTACTCTAGAAACTGCCTAGAATTTCCCCACTGCATAGCCCTGTTTTTCTACGCTCCGTGTACCTATCTAAGGGTCTCTTAAAAGACCCTATTGTATATACCTTTACCACCGCTGCTAAAAGCGCATCCACGCACCCACCACTCTCTGTGTGAAAAACTTACCTCTGATATCACCCCTGTACCTACTTCTAAGCACCTTAAAACTATGCTTCCTCATGTTAGCCATTTCAGCCTTGGGGAAAAAGCCTCTGGCTATCCACATAATCAATGCCTCTCATCATCATATACACCTCTAACAGTCCACCTCTCATCCTCTACCGCTCCAGGGAGAAAAGGCCAAGTTCACTCAACCTATTCTCATAAGGCATGCTCTCCAATCCAGGCAACAGCCTTGTAAATCTCCTCTGCACACTCTCTATAGTATCATTGCAAAATATAAGATATAACAGTTCTACATAATTTTGCTGAATATTTCCCCTCCCAAATTAATTTCCTTCTTCTGAAAAATTTGTAATGCCACCTGTGTTAAAATACAGAAATTAATTTTTAAAAAATACTAATGAGCTGCTTTATTATATTTCCACAAACTCACCATACAAAAAGAAAACAACATTATAACTAGTCCATTAAGACATGATATTATGGGCTACATATTCACAAGATAGCAGTTAAAAACTAGAACTCTCCTATGGGTGAATTAAGTTGATCTTTGATTTCACATACTCTCTTTAAACTCACTGGGCACATATTTCCCACATTCCCTTTAAAAACATCATGGTGCCATATATTGCACTCCTTTTAAACTCAGAGCCCTATTTTAAACACTACACTGAAACAAGAGTGCCATTGTAGCAAACTGTTTACTAAAATGCTATTACAGTTTAGGGAGTCAGGGTTCAGAGTTCAATTTTTGGTGCTGCCTTAACAAGATAAGAGTTTGTGGTATTACAGGAACAATACAAGCATGGATAGAGTATTGACTGACTGTCAGGAGGCAACAGTGGGAAGAAAGGGAGTCTTTTCTGATTGGCTGCCAGTGACTAGTGGTGTCCTGCAGGGGTCAGTGTTCAGACTGCTTCCTTAAATATTACAGTCGGCCCTCCTTATCCGCAAATTCAACCAACCGTGAATTGCGAAAACCCATAAGTGCTCTTCCAGCACTTGTTGTTCGAACATGTAGAGACTTTTTTCTTGTCATTATTCCCTAAACAATGCAGTATAACAACTATTTTACACAGCATTTACTTTGTATTAGGTATTATAAGTAATCTACAGATGATTTAAAGTATACAGGAGGATGTGTGTGGGTTATTGGAAGTTCTTTTACTAAGTCGGAACAGGTACATCCAGTATTATTTAGCGTCAATTAGTCAAACATTTGCATTCATATATAGTATATATTTTACCTTTCTATGCATTAAGACACTTAAGAACGCATGTTTCAGTGCTGGGCTCGGGAAGTTCCTGAGTTCGATCTAGTGACAGATTGCTATCGAGGGTGCTCTCCACCGTGCCAGGTTGACATGGAGGATCAATATCCCAAACCCACCAAACCCAATAATTAAACCACTGTGTTGCTTAGTAATAATTGTAGCTTTCTCACTTTATCCCTTAAAATTGTTCCAATCGTTGACCGACGAAGCCTAACGCTTTTCCAATGACTGATGGTGTTTCACCTCTTTCCGATCGCTTTATTATTTCCACTTTATTTTCAATCGTTATTGTGATTATTTTCATGAACAGAAACACTGTGGATTCAGATCTCTGCTGTTGGGTCCACTGCACTGAGACAGGTTAAATAAGGTCTTGGGTTCCACTGGGTCCTAAGATCCACTGCATTGAGCCAGGCTGAATAAGGGACTTAAGCATCCGTGAATTTTGTTATCTGCAAGGGGTCCCAGAACCAATCCCTCGCAGATAAGGAGGGCCGACTGTATATGCCAATGATTTGGATAATGGAATTGATGGTTTTGTGGCCAAGTTTGTAGATGATACAAAGACAGGTGAAAGGGCAGGTAGTGCTGAGGAAACAGGGAGGCTACAGGAGGACTTAGATTAGGAGAATGGGCAAATAAGTGGCAGAGAACAATAAGAGGGAGCATATGGTCATGCACTTTGGTAGAAGTAACAAAAATGTAGACTATTTTCTAAATGGGCAGAATATTCAAAAGTCCAAGGTGCAAAGGGACTTTGAACTCCTCATGCAGGATTCCCTAAAGGTTACTTTAAAGTTTGAGTCAGTAGTGAGGAAGGTTAGCATTCATTTCAAGAGAACCAGAATATAAAAGCAAGAATGTAATTCTGAGGCTTTATAAGGCACTGGTGAGGCCTCACTTATGAATATTGTGAGCAGCTTTTGGAGCGGGTTCAGAAGGAATTTACGAGAATGATTCCGGAATTAAAAGGGTTATGGTATGAAGAGCATTTGATATCTCTAGGCCTTTACTCACTGGAATTCAGAAGAATGAGAAGGGATTTCATTGAAACCTATCAAATGTTCAGAGGCCTGGATAAAGTGGATGTGGAGAGGATGTTTCCTGCAGTAGGTGAGTCAAGGACAGAGGGCACAGCCTCAGAATGGACATCCATTTAGAAAGAAGACTCTTTAGCCAGAAGGTGTTGAACTGTGGAGACCATGTCACTGGGGGCATTTAAGGTGGAGTTTGATAGGATCTTGATTAGACAGGGCATGATAGGTTATGGGGAGAAGGCAGGAGAATGGGGGTTGACAGGGAAAATGTATCAGCTGTAATAAAATGGAGGAGCAGACTTGATGGGCCAAATGGCCTAATTCTGTTCCTCTATTTTATAGTCTTCTTTTCGATACATCATATGTTTGAAGTACACTCAGAATCCCAAAGAGAACATTATTGGGAGATAAAATCAGTGTCAGAAAGGTCTTGCTAATTAGTTCTTTCATGGACCACACATGGCGATAATGAACGACTTTCAATGTTTGGCTTTTATTGCAGGAATAAAGCAAGATAATTGCAGACTTACAGCATTTTCATTGTAGCAGTATGTGATTTTTGCTTGAATGTCTCCAACGTTTAGTGCTGGAGCAATCTTACTGGAAGCAAACCTTAGGCGAGATCTGGAAAAAATAAAGTCAGTGGGAAGCAAAGCATCAATATGTGTGGCCTGTACACTCCTTTTCCAATATCTGTCGACAGCAGCCTTCAGTTCTAAGGACTGCCCGGCGTTCAACCTGATATTCAGTTGGACTTTAAGAGAAAGCTCACATTTAACCAGGATGTAAAAACCACTGTTCATAACCAGAGGCACAAAAGAGGACAGACAGTGGAATACAAAGTGCTGAAGGAACTCAGAATGGCATGCAGCTCCATGTCAACGTTTCAGGTTGATACCCCATCCAGATGAAGAATCTTGACCCAAAGAGTCATTAATCTATTTCCCTCGGTAGACAATTCAAAACTAATAATAATTTAACAGAGCACTAAGATTGGAACATGCGCACAAAATCAATACAGAAATTACTAACACAAAATGGTAGCGTAGCAGTTAGTGCAATCGCATTTAAGTGATCATCAACCGGGTTCGATCCCCATCGCTGACTGGAAAGAGTTTGTATGTTCTCCCCGTGACCGCTAACTCCAGCCACCTCCATCATGAGCACTTGCCTCCCTAATAACGAGGACCTCTTCACAAGTCAATGCCTCAAAAAGACATGCACCATTAAGGACTCCAATTACCCAGGACACACCCTCTTCTCATTGCTACCATCAAGAAGGAGGTGTGGGAGCTTGAAGACCCACGCTTAGCACTTTAGGAACAGCTTCTTCCCTCATCATCCGATCTCTGAATGGACAATAAACCAACCCACAAACACTACCTCACTATTTTTGCACTACTTATTTATTTAATTATATGTATTTCTTACTGTAATTTATAGATACTGTATTGCACTGTACTGCTACCACAATACAGCAAACTTCTCAACAGGCGTCAGTGATATTAAACCTGATTCTGGTTTCCCCTGGGTGCTCCAGGTTCCTCCCACATTCCAAAGACGTACATTTAGGATTAGTGAGTTGTGGACATGCTATGTTGGTGCCACAAACATGGTGACACTTGCAGGCTGTCCCCAGCACTATCCTTGGATGCAAAATGATGCATTTCACTGTATGTTTTGATGTACATGTGACAAATAAAGCTAATCTTTATGCCCATCTTTAGAAATTGAGATGTCAAAAAGAGATTTTATACTTTCAAATATATATGAAAAAATTATAAGATACAATTTCTTAAACACAAAGGATTCTGCAGATACTAGAAATCCAAATTAACACACACAAAATGCTGGAAGAACTCAGCAGGTCAGGCAGCATCTGTGGAGAGGAATAAAGAGTTGATGTTTCAGTTTGAGACCCTTCCCAGATCTGGAAAGAAAGGGGGTAGAAGCCAGAATACAGTGGGGTTAAGGGAAGGAGTACAAACTGGAAGATGAAGCCAAGAGCAGGGGAAGGTAGGTGGGTGGGAGAGGAGGGGATGAATTGAAAAGCTGGCAGTCATAAACACAAGAGATTCTACAGATGCTGGAAATCCAGAGTAACACACACAAAAAAGCTAGAGGAACTCAGCAGGTGAGGCAGCATCTATGAAAAATAAGGAGTCAATGTTTCGGGCTGTGACCCTTCTTCAAGACTGAAAAGAGAAGGAAAAGCTCCAGGATAAAAAGGTGGGGGAGGGGGAAGTAGGACTAGCGAGATGATAGGTGAAGTCAGGTGGGTATAGGGCTGGAAAAGAAGGAATCTGATAGGAGAGAAGAGTGGACCATAGGAGAAAGGGAAGGAGAGGCACCAGGGGGAAGTGAAAGACAGGTGAGGAGAGGCTAGAGTAGGGAATAGAAGAAGAGGGAAGGAGAAAGGATATTTTTTAAACTGGAAGAAAAAATCAATGTTCATGCCATAAGGTTGGAGGACCCCCAAACAGAATATGAACTGTTGCTGCATTGACCTAAGAGTGGACTCACCATGGCAATAGAGGAGGCCATAGACCAACATGTTGAATTGGGAATGGAATTAGAATGGCTGGCCACCGGGAAACCCTCATGTTACAGATAGAGATGAGATGTTTGATAAAGCAGTCCTACAATCTACTTCGGGTCTCATAATTCAGGGGAGGCCACACCAGGAACGCCAGGTAGAATAGATGATCCCTAAAGATTCACCGGTGAAGTATTACCTCACTTGGAAAGATTGTTTGTGGCCCTGAACAGTGCTGTGGGTAAGGTGAATGGGCAGGTATACTACTTGTGCTTATTGCAGGGAGTGGGGACAAACGGACAAGGGAATCACAGAGAAAGTGATTGATCCTTGGAGTTGTGAAGTGTCAAATGGAAATTCACTTGTACCTCATGTATTAAAGTCGCACGTACAAACAAGCTGGATGAACTCAGCAGGTCGGGCAGCATCCATTGACTGCTCATTTCAATGGAGGCTGCCCGACCTGCTGAGTTCATCCAGCTTGTTTGTATGTGTTGATTTGACCACAGCATCTGCAGTGTACTTTGTGGTTATGTATTAAATAGAACGGTCTCTTGAGCGGTCATCAACAGAGTGGTCTGACTCAGAGTGGTACAGCTTTGGCTCATTTGGGCTTCGGCAAGGTAAGTGGATTCCATTTTTTTTCTTGAATTTTTTGAGGAATAGAGAGCAAGTCTGTAGGGTTAGTACTCTGCTCTGGGTATCGGATGTGGAAATCCCGGGAATCTTCCAGTCTCCAAAATGGCCACATCTGCACCAGGTGCAACGAGATGCAGCTCCTCAGAGACCGTGTCAGGGATCTGGAGCTGCAGCTTGATAGCCTACAGCTTATTAGGGAGAATGAACAGGAGATAGAGAGGGGCTACAGGGAGTTAGTCACCCGTAGACTGCAGGAGTTAAACAAGTGGGTGACTGTCAGGGAAGGGAAGAGCTCAGATAGTAGAGTAGAGAGCACCCTGTGGCCATCCCCCTCAGTAATCATTACCTCGTTTTGGATGCAGTTGGGGGGGGGGGGGTGACCCGACAGAGGATGACCATGGCAATCGGGTCTCTGGGACTGAGCCTAGTTCCGTGGAGCAGAAAGGACAGAAGATGAGGAATGCGGTAGTCATAGGGGATTCCATAGTGAGGGGAACAGACAGGAGGTTCTGTCAGCCTGATAGAGATACCCGCATGGTGTGTTGCCTCCCAGGTGCCAGGGTAAGAGATGTCTTGGATCAGATGCAGAGTATTCTGAAGGGAGAGGGTGAACAGCCGTAAGTCTTGGTACACGTTGGTACCAATGACATAGGTAAAAGGGAGGAGGTCTTGAAGAGAGTATTCAGGGACTTGGGTTGGAAGCTGAAAAGCAGGACCTCCAGGGTAGTAATCTCAGGATTGCTGCCTGTGCCACATGCTAGCAAATGCAAGAATGGCATGATCAGGCATGTGTGGCTGAGACACTGGTGTAGGGGGCAGGGCTACGTGTTCCTGGATCATTGGGGCCTCTTCTGGGGCAGGAACAACCTGTACAAAAAGGACGGGTTACAACTGAACCCAAAGGGGTCCAATATCCAAGCAGGCAGATTTAATAGAGCTGTTAGGGAGGGTTTAAACTAATTTGGCAGGGGGATGGGAACTGGAGTGATAGGGCTGAGGAAGGGGAAAACAGAAATAAATCAAAGATAGCGTGCAACAGAGATGATAGAAAGGACAAGCAGGGGATAGGGAATAATCACAGCCAGTGGAATGATTTACAGGGCAATAGAGGCATTGCGCAATTAAAACAGAAAGCAACAAATAGTGTTATATTTGAATGCATGCAGCACAAAGTGAATGATCTTGAAATTCAGCAACAGATTGGCTTGTATGACCTTGTGTCATCTCTGAATCTTGGCTAAAGCATGGTTGACATTGGGAGCTGAACATCCAAGGATATGTGGTGTATCGGAAAGATAGGTTAGTAGGCAGAGGGGGTGGTGTGGCCCTGTATATAAGAAATAATATTAAATCATTAGAAAGGGATGACAGGATGGGAAGGTGTAGAATCTCTATGATGGGTTGAGTTAAGAAATGGCAAGGTGAAAAGGATCCTAATGGTAGTTGTGTACAGGCCACCAAACAGCAGACGGGACGTGGATTACAAATTACAGCAGAAGACAGAAAAGGCATGTCAGAAGGACAATGTCATGATAATCGTTGGGGATTTTAACATGAAACTGGATTGGGAAAACCAGGCCAGTGCTGGACCTCAAGATAGAGAATTTGTAGGGATGGCTTTTTGGAACAGCTTGTTGTTGAGCCCACTAAGGGATCCACTGTGTTGGATTGGGTATTGTGCAATGATCCGTAGGTGATAAGAGAGCTTAAGGTTAAGGAACCCTTAGGGAACAGTAATCACAATATGACTGAATTCACTTTGAAATTTGAGAAGGAGAAGCAAAATTCCAATGTGTCTGTATTTCAGTGGAATAAAGGAAATTACAATGGCTTGAGGGGGGAACTGACCAAAGTTGACAGGAAAGGGACACGAGCAGGAAGGACAGCAGAGCAGCAATGGCTGAAGTTTCTGCGAAAAATGAGAGAAGTGTAAAATATTCCAAGTAAGAAGAAATTTTCAAATGGAAGAAAGACACTACCGTGGCTGACAAGTGAAGTCACAGCCAAAGTAAAAGCAAAAGAGAGGGCATACAAGGAAGCCGAAGCTAGTGGGAAGATAGAGGATTGGGAAGCTTTTAAAAACTTGCAGAAAGAAACTAACAAGGTTATTAGGAAGGAAAAGATGAATTATGAAAGGAAGCTGGCAACCAATATCAAAGAAGATACTAAAAGCTTTTTTAAATATTTAAGGGGTAAAAGAGAGTTGAGGGTAGATACAGGACCGATAGAAAATGACGCTGAAGATATTGTAATGAGAGATGCAGAGATGGCAGAGGAACTGAATGTGTATTTTGCATCAGTCTTCACAGTGGAAGACATCTGCAGTATACCCGACATTCAAGAGTGTCAGGGAAGTGAAGTATGTGCAGTAAAAATTACAACTAAGAAGATGCTCAGGAAGCTTAATGGTCTGAGGGTGGATAAATCTCCTGGACCTGAAGGAATGCGCCCTCGGGTTCTGAAAGAAGTAGCTGGAGAGACTGCGGAGGCATTAACGATGATCTTTCAAGAATCAATAGATATAGCACTGTACCGGATGACTAGTAAATTGCAAATGTTGCTGTGCTATTTAAGAAGGGTGGGAGGTAGGAGAAAGGAAACTATAGACCTGTTAGCCTGACATCAGTGGTTGGGAAGTTGTTGGAATCGATTGTTAGGGATGAAATTACGAAGTACCTGGAGGCACATGACAAGATAGGCCAAAGCCAGCATGGCTTCCTGAAAGGAAAATCCTGCCTGACAAACCTACTGCAATTCTTTGACAAAATTACAAGCAGGGTAGACAAAGGAGATGCAGTAGATGTGGTGTACTTGGGATCTGTGGGATTTTCAGAAGGATTTAACAAGGTGCCGCACATGAGGCTGCTTAGCAAGATAAGAGCCCATGGAATTACAGGGAAGTTACAAGCATGGATGCAGCATTAGCTAATTGGCAGAAAACAGAGTGGAAATAAAGGGATCCTATTCTGCCAGTTACCAGTGGTGTTCCACAGGGATCAGTGTTGGGACTGCTGCTTTTTACAATGTATGTCAATGATTTGGACCATGGCATTAATGGATTTGTGGTTAAATTTGCCGATGATACAAAGATAAGTGGATGAGCAGGTAGTGTTGAGGAAACAGAGAGCTTGCAGAGAGACTTCGATAGTTTAGGGGAATGGGCAAAGAAGTGGCAAATGAAATACAATGTTGGAAAGTGCATGGTCATGCACTTTGCTGGAAGAAATAAACAGGCAGACTATTATTTAGATGGGGAGAGAATTCAAAATGCACAGATGCAAAGGGACTTGGGAGTCCTGGTGCAGGATACCCTGAAGGTTTTAACCTCCGGGTTGAGTTGGTGGTGAAGAAGGCAAATGCAATGTAGGCATTCATTTCTAGAAGTACAGAATATAAAAGCAGCAATGTGATGTTGAGGCTCTAAAGGCATTCATGACACCACACTTGTGTGCAGTTTTGGGTTCCTTATTTTAGAAAGGATATACTGAAATTGGAGAGGGTTCAGACAAGATTCACGGGAATCATTCCAGGAATGAAAGGGTTACTATATGAACAACATCTGACAGCTCTTGGGCTGTATTCCCTGGAGTTCAGGAGAATGAGGGAGGGATCTCATAGAAATGTTCCAAACGTTACAAGGCCTGAACAGATCAGATATGGCAAAGTTATTTCCCATGGTAGGAGGGAGTCTCGGACGAGAAGGCACGATTTCAGTATTGAAGGACGTCCATTTATAACAGAGATGCGGAGAAATTACTTTAGTCAGAGGGCGGTAAATCTGTGGAATTTGTAGCCACGAATGGCTGTGGAGGCCAAGACATTGGATGCATTTAAGGCAGTGATAGATAGGTTCTTGATTAGCCAGGGCATCAAAGAGTATAGGGTGGAGACAGGGGAGTAGGGATGACTGGAAGAATTGAAATATAAATATATATATATATATATATATATACATAAAAACAAACAAGAAAAAAAAGTGAGGTAGTGTTCATAGGATCATTGTTCATTCAGAATCATCGAGTGTGTGTCATCAGGCTCCTGTACCTCTTCCTTCTCCTCCTTGATGGGAGTAATGAGAAGAGGGCCCTTCATCTTTATGTAATAAAAGATTTCAAAGACTAAAAAGCCTTTATTGTGTTGTACAGGTACCTACTTGGTAGCTTTCTTTCCATCTCCTTGAGACTTCCCATCTACATCACATTCTCCCAGTTCTTCCGTCGGACTTTGGGGTTCTATTCGAGGGAATGCGGTCTTCAATGTATCTACAATTGCACCAACAACAATCTGTAGGAAAGGCAGCTCACGTTACCACAATCTCCTTACAACTGGTGGAATAGCATCGATAAAATGAATCCCTCAAAGTTCAAAAAAAGATATTATTAAAGTACATTTATGTCACCATATACAACTGAGATTAATTTTCTTGCTGCATTCACAGTAAATACAAAAGAAATGAAATAATAATAATATACTACGAAAGGAGCTTTTGATAGGTCTGGGCCTGTACTTACTGGAGTTTAGTAAAATGAGGGGGTATCCCATTGAAACCTATTGAATATTGAAAGGACTACATGAAGTGGATGTGGAGAGGATGTTTCCTATACTGGGGAACTCCAGGATGAGAAGGCACAGCCTTAAAATAGATGAATGTCCCTTTAGAACAGAGATGAGGAAAAATTACTTAAGCCAGTGGGTACATTGAATGATCTTTATTGTCATTATACATGGGTACAATGAAACTCTGTTTGGCTTCCTCTCAGGCAATCAAACAAAGTGGTAGATAAAAACAAGACAGTAATAGAAAAACGGTATTAAATAGATCAGTAGCAGAAAATAAGTTGCAGCAGCACCAGAATATCACAGTAATGCACAAAGTGCCATTAGCTCAAGTATTTGAGTGTTTGCGTGTGCTCACAGTTTCAGTCATTGTTCTGTGAGAGTGGTGTGATGGAGGCCACAGCTCTGGGGTAGAAGCTGTTCCTCAGTCTCTTTGTTCTGGCTTTTAGTGTCCTGAACCTTTTGCTGGACAGCAGTGGGTCAAACAGGGAGTGGCCGGGGTGTGTGGTCTCTGGTTATGCTAATTGCTTTCCTCCTGAGTCTGCTGGAATAGATGGTGTCCAGTCCTGGGAGCTCCATCCTGACAATTCGCTGGGCCACCTTCACCAATGCAGGTCTTGTCGCTCAGTGGCTGTGCAGCTAGCATACCACACTGTGGCACTGTTGGTCAGGATGGTTTCAACTGTGCTTCTGTAGAAGTTAAGCAACAGCTTTTGTGAGAGTCTGGCCTGTTTCAGCTTTCTGAGGAAGAAGAGTCTTTCTTGAGCCTTTTTTACAAGCAGCAAGGTATTGACGGTCCATGTCAGCTGTTTTGACAACGTAACTCCTAGGAACTTTAGGTTTTCTACACTTTCCACTACATGTATATGGAAGGGGGTGTGTACTCTTTTCTTTGATCTCCTGAAGTCAATGACCATCTCTCTTGTTTTTAAGTGTTAAGGACCAGGTCGTTGTCCTTTCACCACTCCGTCAGATGATCCACCTCGAGCCTGTAGGCTGTTTCATCCTCGTCTGAGATCAGGCCAACCACTGTGGTATCATCCGCAAATTTAATTATGGAGTTGGAGGTGTAGCTGGGGTTGCAGTCATGTATGAAGAGTGTGTAGAGCATAGGGCTCAGCACACAGCCCTGAGGGATGCCTATTTTTAAGATGAGGGTGGTGGAGGTGTGCTTACCAACTCTGACTTGCTGTGGTCGGTCTGTGAGAAAGTCCATGACCCATGAGGATAGGGAGGAACCAAGGCCAAAAGTGTTCAGCTTGCTGACCAGTTTATGGGGGATGACTGTATTAAATGGAGAACTGAAGTCCACAAATAACATCCTCACATAAGTGTTCGGCTCCTCTAAGTGTGTCAGAGCAACATGGAGGGCTGTTGTGATTGCATCCTCTGTGGAGCTATTTGTTCAGTAGGCAAATTGGTGTTTGTCCAGATCAGGTGGGATTATGATGGAAAAGCATGGTCTGGATGGTGGGGGTCCTCAATGATAGAAGGCTGTGGTCTGGATGGAGGGAGTCCTCGATGATGGAAGAGCATAGCCTGAATGGTGGGGACCCTCGATGATGGAAGAGCATAGCCTGAATGGTGGGGACCCTCAATGATGGAAGAGTATGGTCTGGATGGTGGGAGTCCTCGATGATGGAAGAGTATGGTCTGGATGGTGGGAGTCCTCGATGATCGAAGAGCATAGCATTGATGATGGGGGTCCTTGCTGATGGAAGAGCATGACCTGGATTGAGATTAGCCCACCCACCCCAGTGCCTGTTTCTTTGTGTTTCCATTGCCACGTTTACTTTGTAGTCTTGCGGGACTGATCAAGTGGGATGCTTGGCTGAAGGAGACTACTCGCGAGATGCAGTCATACCCAACCCACAACTACTCCTCAGCCTGCAGATCCTGATGTTCCATCTATGGAAATCCCTGATGGCCCTTTGACAGACTGTCAATGGTCTTTGTACAGTTCTTATCTGAGAATAAGTGTTCAATGCCTTGTAACAGCATGAAAAGACAGCTGACGGGAGGGAATAGACGCCAATGGGACAGTCATGGGCTAGCTACACATGGTGACCATCCTCAATGCTGTTTCATCATGTTGGAGGCACCCTTTAACAGCTATGAAAAGGCGGCAAAGGAAGATACAGTACCCCTAGAGCTTACAAGACCGTGGGCACAAATTGGATGAACGACTGATAACATGGCTACAGACCTAGTAACAGAATCTACCATGAAGAAAGAGAGCACTGCACACAAGAGACCACCAAAACACCAGCAGCAGTAGTCAGGTGTGCATCTGTGGGTAGGAGAAAGTTACATCAGAAAAAGGGTTGAAGATCCATCAAGCGAGGAAAGGGTGCTTGAGGGAGCAGGGCCAGAGGCCTCGCGTTGACCAGTACTTCTTGTGAAGTCAATCAACTATGTTGAGTGAAGTGCAACGATCGGTCACAAATCAAAGTTCGCAGAGCATCAGCATCCTTGTCACTGAGTAGGTTAGCACAGAAATCCGAGCTAAGGGACCCACCCAAACACCAAGGAGAGAAGGATCAAAGGGCACAGACCAGTCGCTAAGTTGCCCAAAACTGCAGTTAAAAAAAGTGGGAAACCATCAACAATGACGATGAAAATTTTGCAGCAATTAAAAGGAACAACAGAAAAGAAGTTGGATGCGATGGTAGATATCATCTACTGCTACGGGAAAGAGCAGTTTGGAGTCAGCACAAGAAAGACATCACCACCAATAAAGTCCAGGAGGCAGCAGGACATTGAGCAACTGGTTCGAGAAATGAGACAGCTCAGGAAACAGTGGAAGAAAGCCCAGGATAGTAAGAGGGAAGGCCTCAGCCAACTTCAAGTGGACATCTAGAGCTGGCTGACAAAGTTGTGAAGAGCTGAGAATCTAAGGAAGCTGTGCAGAAAGAAAGAAAGAACAAACAAGAACACAGGTCTACAAACACAAACAAGAGACAACCTGCAGATGCTGGAAATCCAAGTGCCACACACAAAATGCTGGAGGAACTCAGCAGGCCAGGCAGCATCTATGGAGAAGAGTACAGTCAATGACTTGGGCCTAACCCCTTCAGCAGGACCTACATCAGCATGCCTGCAACTTAGCAATTCTTATTAACCCATACATTTTTGGAACGCGGGAGGAGACCAAAGCGCCCAGAGGAAACTTATGCAGTCACAGGGAGAACATATGAACTCCTTACAGACCCAAGCTGGAATCGAACTTCAACTGTTGGTGCTACAAAGTGTTACGCTAACTACTGCACTACCTAAACTAAAACATAAATAAAGTAAGGAAAACTATGTAAACCAATCGAGGTCTGTGATGACATTCACATGAGGCTGTTATACATGTCTGCCATCCTCAGTGTAAATCTGCAGCTCAGTGCTCCACCCCTGATACACAAGGAGATCCACAGGCAGGGCAGCATTTGACTTCCAACACACTTGTTATTTCCATATGATATAGAAGGCCATTTGGTTCATCAAATCTATGCTAACTCACACTGCAATCCTATTCCCCTCACTTATTTCCCTGTAAGCTATTTTCTCACATCCAACTCTCCATTCATAAGACATAGGGGCAGAATTAAGCCATTCAGTCTATAGAGTCTCATCTACCTCTCCATCATGGCTGATTTATTAACCCTCTCAACCCCATTCTCCTGCTTTCTTCCCATAAACTCTGATACCCCTACTAATCAACAACCTATCAACCTCTGCTTTAAATATATCCAATGACTTGGCCTACTATAAACCAGCATAACTCTGGGATGTGGGGAAAAAATGGGGCACGGGGTGAAACCACACATCCATAGGGAGAAAATACAAAAATCACTAGAGAACACCAGATGAAACCTGGATCACTGAAGCTGTACTACAGCGCTACTCTTGATCTTGCTTCTATTCCTTCTGTGTGCTGGTAGCAAAGTTCTAACCTCAACAGTGAACGCAGCAGAAAAAAATAAGTGCATTTCAACCCTTAACTCCCATTTTTTAGCTAAAGGAATATGTATAGCTCTCTCTAGGTAGTATCAGCTTTGAATATGAGCAGCAAGACGGCGCACTTGGACACAGTGGCTTCCACAGAGCCAACCAAAAGGGCTACTGTCTATTTCAAATGTATTTTTTTTATGATTACAAGACTCTGCTGGACATTACAAACTTAAAGGTCAGAGTCAAAGGTGGTGAGCAGTTTCACGGCTATTGATTGTCTTAGTCACTTTTCTTGTGATCGCAGGACCCTGTTGGACACTGGTAAGGTGGAATGCTGCAAGTCCAGTTGGCATACAGCAGGGGAACTGAGTGGCCTCAGTCACGAGGACTAAGCCTCAAGCTGTGGTGTTGCCTGTTCGCTCTCATCCAGGACAGAGGTGGAGTCGGTGACATGGTGCTGCAGCATTCATGGACCCAAGGAGTATATTTTCTTCTGACTGTATTTTACTGTTACCTTATACGTGCCTTGTGATGTGTATGACTTGGTACTACATTTTGCACCTTGGCCCAGGTGTAACACTGTATTCATGGGTTTTCATATATGTTTGAATGACTATTAAATCTGAGCTTAACCTTAAATTTAAGGGAGGCTGATTAATCAAAACTTTCCCGGAAAGTATAACCAACGCTACCTTATCAATCCTGGAAACAAAGGACTTCTTCACAAAAGCAATTCTGGCATCAGTGTTTAAGGCCAGAAACTCCTGCATCTCCTCAGAGTACGCACTTTCAGGAATGGCGCACAGTTGCTGCATTAGAATATGAGAACGTTGTTAGTCCACAAAGAAAACAAAATAATGATGTCAAATTAATGTTCAGAATTAGAAAGTTAGCCTTTAAGTTTCAATTCCAAAACTGAAAGCATATAGAAGTAAACTGCGATAAGCCATTTGATTATACCTGGAAACAGTACTTACCCGATACAAAATTAGAAGCAGGAACCCCAGCAAGAATAATCAGCTTTATTTGTCACATATATATCATTTGTGTCAACAACTTCGGTCCAAGGGTGTGTTGGGTGCAACCCACAAGTGTTGCCATGCTTCTGGTACTGGCCCACAACTTACCAATTCTTATTAACCCATATATTTTTGGAATGTCAGAAGAAAACAGAGCACCCATGCAGTCATGAAGAAAATGTCAAAATTCTTTAAAGCAGCGGTGGGAATTGAACCTGCATTGCAAGGACTGCAAACTATTAGCAGCTACACTACAGTGCTGCCCCTGCCATTCAATATAATAGTTTAATAAGCTCGATAAATCTACTTTTCAATCCTCTCCCATATCCTTTGTTACACTGAGAGAAAAACACATGTACTACAAAAACTCAGCCATTCATGGAAAGATAAACCAGTTTCTATTTCAGGTCAAACACCCTGCATAAGATCTGAAATACTAATTGGAAGAAGTGATCTCCCTGTTAATGGGGTCAATGTAAAAGTTTCAAATTATCTCCTATTATTGCTCAAAATCAGTATCAGGTTTATCATCACTGACCGGAAATTTGTTGTTTTGCAACAGATGGGCTGAAGGGCCTGTTTCTGTGCAGTACTTATTTATGACTATGACCATTTATAATAAATTTAATGGCTTTGTCATAGAGTCATATAAAGGACACAGAAACAGGCCCTTCAGCCCATCTAGTCTGCGCTGAACCATTTACACTGTCTACTCTCATCGACCTGCACCTGGACCACAACCCTCCATACCCCTACCTTCCATGCACCTATCCAACCTTTTTTCAAACGTTGCAATCGAGCTCGTATGCACTACTTGTGTTGGCAGCTCATTCTACACTCTCACCACCCTCTGAGTAAAGAAGTTTCCCCTCATGTTCCCCTTAAGCTTTTCATCCTGCACCCTTAACCCCTGACCTCTAGTTGTAGTCCAACCCAACCTCAGTGGAAAACTCCTGCTTGCATTCACCTTATCTGTACCCCTCATAATTTTGTATACCTCTATCAAACCTTCTCTCAATCTTCTACATTCTAAGGAATAAAGTCCGAACCTATTCAGTGTTCCCTTATAACTAAAGTCCTCGAGACTCAATTACAAAATAGTTTAAAACAAGGGAATAATGAGCTCATAAGTTTGTGGACTGTTCAGAGATCTGATGATGGAGGGGAAGATGATGTTCCTGAATCATTGAGGTTTGGGCTCCTGTACCTCCCTGATGGTCATATTGAAAAGAGGGCACATCCTGGATGGTGAGGGTCCCTAACATTGAATGCTGTCCTCTTAAAACACTGCCTCTTGAAGATGTCCTTGATAATGGGTGGCATTCTGCTTGTGATGGAGCTGGATGAGTCTACAACACTTTGCAGCCTCTTGCAATCTTGTGAATTGGAGGGTGTGATGCAACCAGTCAGAACACTGGACATCCAGAGGTATTTGTAAAAGTCCTTGGTGGCAAATAGATCTCCTCAAACACCGAGGGAGCAGAGTCATTGGTATGCCTTCTTCATGATTGTGTCCACGGGTTGCACCCAGGTCAGATCCTCGAAGATGTTGATCCCCAGAAACTTGAAGCTGCTCTCCCTTTCCACCGCTGACTCCTCCCTCGACTTCCCCTTCCTGAAGGCCCAAATCAATTCTTTGGTCTCAGCGACTCTAAGTGTGAGGTTGTGGTGATGACATCAGCTTTCTGCAGTTTTCAGCTTTCTGCAGTTTTTTTCCTGATTCTGTGCAGCAGAATCCCTACACCCCAGATGGTGATGCAACCAGTTTAATGCTCTCCACGGTACATCTGTAGAATTTTACTCAGCTTCATTGCGAGTCAGCTGGTTGGAATGGACATTTTCAAGTGCTCCTGAATCCCAACTTAGAGCCTCAGTGCAAGTTCTCGTGAAGAGGAGGAGAAGGCAAATCCTACACATACATCATTACTGTTGTACTCAGATCCCAAGGAACATGAGGAATTGTTTTGAGAGACTGGGTATAGGGCTTCAATAGAGACTGATAGTCAAATCAGAAACAACTCTTGGACAGAGACAAAACACGACTGTGCAGTAACTTGTTCCTACCTTCAGAAATGTCTCAAGGAGGCTTTTACGAGCCTCAACTTTGTCACTGTCCATATTTCCAAACGGCAGATCAGGAAAGAGCTTCTTTGGTCCTTTTACATCTGAAAAACAGCAAAAATCTGTTATTGGGACAAACTGAATCAAGCTCCAATAAAAGTAATGTCAATAATTTTGCAAGTTGTAGTTCAGGCTGAATCTACCATCAGCAAAAAACAAGTTGCCGGAGAAACTCAGCAGGTCAGGCAGTATTTGTGGAGGCAGACAGTACTGAAATTAGTTTATTATTGTCACATGTAACACGATAGAGTGAAAAGCTTGTCTTGCATACCATTCATGCAAGTCAAATCATTACACAGGGTATCGAGTTAGAATGGGGTAAAATAGTAACAATAGAGAATAAAGTGTGAAAGCTAATGAAGAAGTACAAAATCATAATGAGTAATTTAACCTGTTGCATCACCGTCTGATATGGGATTGCCACTGCACAGGATCAGGAAAAGCTGCAGAGGGTTGCAAACTCAGCCGGCTCCATCATGGGCACTAGCTTCCCCACCACCCAGGACATCTTCAAAAGGTCATGCCTCAAAAGGCAGCATCCATCATTAAGGAACCCCACCATCCAGGACATGCCCCCTTCCCATTACTACCATCTGGGAGGATGTACAGGAGCTCAAAAACGCACACTCAACATTTTAGGAACAGCTTCCTCCCCTCTGGGAATTTATAGCATATTTTGTGTATTGCGCTGTACTGTTGCTGCAAGACAAGAAATCTTACAACATACATGTGAGGTTCAACCTGATTCTGAGGCGGATTGTGAGGCCAGGAGTCCACTTTATTGTACAGGAGTCTGATGACAGTGGGATAGGAGCTGTCTTTGAGCCTGGAGGGACGTGCTTTCAGACTTTCGTATCTTCTGCCTGATGGGAGAGGGGAGAAGAGAGAATGTCCTGGGGTCTTTGATTGTTCTGGCTGCTTTACTGAGGCAACAAGAAGAATTGACAGAGACCATAAGGGGAGGCTGGTTCCTGTGATGCCCACAACTCCCTTCAGGGCTGTCGACATTTCAGCTCAAGTCCCTACATCAACATTGATGCTGCCTGACCCGCTGAGTTCTTCCAGCCAATTGTTTGTTGCTCCATATTCCATCATCAACAGGCTCTAGTGTGCCACTCAGTAACATTAAAAAGCATTAACATCTCATTGCTTAAATCCAGAGAGATCCACACAAATTACAGAAATGAAAACCAGATTTGTACACCTATAGCACCGATCAAGTTCCATTTTAAATTTACTAAAGTGTTTCCTCTACAAATCCTTTGCTTATAAAATAGAAGATAAGAACACAGAACAGTACAGCACAGGAACAGGCCATTCATAAAGGCCAAATCAATTAAATTAGTCATCAAATGGTCAACTGAACTAATCCCTTCTGCCTACACAATGTCCATATCCATCCATTTTCCTCACATTCATGTGCCTATCTAAACATCTCTTGAAAGTCCCCAATACATTTGCCTTTACTACCACCCCAGGCAGCACATTCCAGGAACCCACCACTCTCTGTGTAAAATAAAACCTCTGCTTCTATTCCATACTCTGTTCTCTTACCTCATCTCCTCACTTGCCTCTCTCCTCCCTCTGGATCCCCTCCCTCTTCTGTCTCTCCTGTGGTCCACTCTCCTCTCCTCTCAGATTCCTTCCTCACCAGCCCTTTATTTTTCCTCCCTACCTTCACCTATCACCTTCCAGCCATCCTCCTTCCCCTCCCATCCCCCACCTTTTTATTCTGGCATCTTCCCCCTTCCTTCCCAGTTCTGAAAAAGCCTCTCCACCTGAAACATTGACTGTTTATTCCATTCCATAGATGTTATAGATGCTACCTGACCTGTTGAGTTCCTCCAGCGTTTTATGTGTATTGCTGAGTATGTACAACGTTATTTATGCAATTTGACTTTTGCACATTGTTGTTCTTTGCCATGTATAGTTATTTTTCATATATTCTGTTGTATTTCTTTATTTTCCTGCAAATGCCATAAGATAGTATATAGTGAAGATGGACATACTTGAATCTTTGAACTTTGAAAATGTCCCCTTCCATGTTGAGGAAATGTGAAAAATGGAAGGTTTTCTTTTCCCTTCCCCCCACCAAGCCAGTCAGACACGCCGTTGCATTGTTGTGCTCCTTACTTTTCATGAGCTTACGAAGCTCTGCCTTTTCCTCCAGCCTGGTTTGCAAATTCAGGAATTCACTGTACCGCCGATTAACGGTGTGATAGGCCACTTGCTGTAGCGTTCCGGGATTGTCGGTGTCCAGTGCTGTTTCGTACTGTGAACAAATAAGCATTAAATATTAAATATCTGTCAGTGCAAAGCAAGCGATTCACTATGCTAACACCAAAACTTTTCAATATTTACTTTCTGCAAAGCTGCCGGAAATTTCCTGCGTCTTTACACTGACTGCATTTAAAGATTAGCTCCAGTTGTCAAATCAAATCAAATCAGCAAGGATTGTGCTGGGTAGCCTGCAAATGTTGCCACCTTTCTGGCACCTACGTAGCATGCCCACAAGTCACTGATTCCAACTAATGTTTTCAGAAGAAGCAAGAAAAATCACGTGGTCAAGGGAAGAGTTTACAAACTCTTGAAAGACAACAGCGGTAAATGAACCCCAATCTTAAAGTCGGTGTGTTAAAAGTGTTGGGCTGTACACACAGCTGGGTAGATAATAGCAATGTTTAAAAAAACATAATTAAAACTTAATGATGCAAGATTAAAGATGAGCCTTATTTATCAAATGTCAATCAAAATGTACAGTGAAATGCATCGTTTGCATTGAGAAAGTTCTATGGGCAGCTCAAATGCCGTCAGACTTCCAAAGTAACACACACGCCCATAATTCACTGTCCCTGACTCCTGACCAGACAGACTTTTCCTCCAGCTTTGTACTTCTCCACTCCAACATTCTTTTGTCCAGTTAGATTTGTGCTTTCCAACTCTGATAATATGATGTGAGAGTTAATGAAAGTCTCATAAAATAAAGAGACAAGAGATTCTGCAGACGCTGGAAATCTTGAGCAACACATACAAAATGCTGGGAGAACCAGCAGGTCAGGCAGCATTTATGAAGGGAAATAGGCAGTCGATGTTTCAGGCCAAGACCCTTCGTCGGGACTGCCTTCTAGAATAAGGTCTTTATCTAGCTTGGTCTATTTATTTAATTCTGTCACTGTTATATCAGGATATTGTTGACATTAGTGGGACTTGGTTGCAAGAGGGTCAGGACTGTCAGCTCAATGTTCCCTGGTCCCATTGTTTTAGACATGATAGAGGGGGAGGTATAGTATGACCAGTCAGAGAAAATATCATGCCAGTACTCAGACAGGACAGGCTGGAGCGCTCATCTACTGATTCAGAATTAGAATTAATATCACACGTGTATGTCATGAAATTTGTTGTTCTTGCATCAGTAGGGCAAAACAATACATCACAATAGAAAAAAGTCTGTGAATTGAAATATACAACAGTTAAGTTAAATAGGTAGTGCAAAATAGAAATTAAAAAAAGTGAGGTAGTGTTCATGGGATGAAAATCCATTCAGAAATTGGACAGCAGAGGGAAGAAGCTGTTCCTGAATCCTTCAGTCTCCTGTTCCTCCTTCCTGATGGTAACAACGAGAAAAGGGCATGTCCTGGGTGATGGGGGTCATTAATGATGGGTAGAACCGAGGAATAAGAAAGGGATGACCACATTAATGTAATTATATTATACACCACCAGGCAATCCACAGGATTCAAAGGAGCAAATTTGTAAAGGGGGAGCAAACTTTTGTGAGAAACACAAAGTTGTGATAGTAGGTGATTTTAACTTTCCACATATTAACTAGGACTTTCATACTATAAAAGGACTGGATGGCATAGAGTTTATCAAATGTACTCAGGAAAGTTTTCTTAGTCAGTATGTAGGGGATCCAACTAGAGAGAGCACAATACTGGATCTCCTCTTTCGGAATGAGACAGGGCAGGTAACAGAAGTGTGCGTTGGGCAATATTTTGGATCTAATGATTATAATTCCATTCATTTCAGGACAATGATGGAGGACAGGCTGATCCTCTGGTTGAGATTCTAAGTTGGAGAAAGGCCAATTTTGATGGTATCAGAAAAGATCTGGCAAGTGTGTATTGGTTGTTTTCCGAAAAGGGATGTTTGGTAAGTGGGAGGCCAATATACCCAATGACTTGGCCTCCACAGCCACCTGTGACAACAAATTCCACAGACTCACCACTCCCTGGTTAAAGAACTCACTAATCTCCATTCTAAATGATGCCCCTCTATTCTGAGGCTGAGCTCTCTGATGTTATACACCCCCATCATAGGAAACATCCTCTCCACATCCACTATATAGAGACATTCCAGCATTCAATAGGTTTCAATGAGGTCACCCTCATGCTTCTAATTCCAGCGAGTAGAGGCCCACTCACTGATCCGGATCACAGCTTGCACAGTGTGATCTGGACCAACTGAAAAAATAGGCCAAAAATGACAGATGGGATTTAATACAGACAAGTGTCACTTTGCCAGGCCTTAATTGGTGAATGGTAGAGCACTCATGTACATGGACGAGAAAAGCGATTGGTGAATATCTCTTTATTTTTGTGTTCGGTTCCTGTAGTGATAAACCATCATATTCTATAAGCTTTCTTTATTATCTGCTGTCACTGCAGTCTGGCAGTTAGTGACTAGGCATGCTCAGCACATCATTGGGATTCAACTACCAACCCTGGAGACAATCTACAATTCTCAATAGCTACGATGCGCTCATAACATCATTAAGGGCCCATCCCATCCCGGACACTGTCTGTTCAATCTCCTGCCATCTGGTAGGAGATACAGTAACATCTTACCCAAGGCAAGGCAGTAAGACTGATAAACAGCTTCTTCCTGAGGGCTGTTATGCAGCTAAATAACGCGACACCCCAGCTTTCCAATGGCCTTGGAGTGTTATGGACTACTGAAGTCACTTGTTGCATGTAAATATGGGATCATTTTTAAAATAAAGCATTGCAAATATCTGTTTTACATGGACCAGAGAAGCACCTGAACAATAACAATAAAGTTCTATTTTACTCTGCACCAACCCTTCTGCATCCCACTGCATCGCAATCTCTCAAGACGAGATAACGTGCTGGTTTTTCATTCCTTCTCCTTTGACCCCACTGTTCAGTATTGAACAGTCCCCTTGTACAGTAACACGGACTCTTGGCTTCACAATCTATCTTCTTATGCATTTTAATTTCTGCCTACATTGCACTTTCTCTGTAACTGTAACACTTTATTCTGCATTCTGTCTTTGATTTTCATCTTTACTAGTTCAACATAAAAAGCAAGAGCTGAAAATACAAAAGCCAGAAAGCACAGACCACCAGGCTCATAGACAGCCTCTATCCCACTGTGACTAAAGCATGGAACATTCCCCGAGAACACGAAGGAGGTTCGAGCTTACAGTCTTCCTTGTCTTGGCCATAATCTCACTGTCTACCTGTGCTCACCTTCTCTGTAAGTCTAACACCTTATTCTGCATTCTGTTATTGTTTTCCATTGTACTCCCTCAATGCATTGTTGAAGTGAAATGATCTGTATGGATTGTATGGAAATTAAAGATTTTTACTGTACCTTGCTAATGTGACAATAATAAGCCAATTCCAATCATTTTCCATTTGCCAGATCGTTTCATCCACCTTTTTGTCACCTTGATGGTGGCTGTTCACCACCATCCATTTCATGGAAATTAGGCATTGATCATAGACCCTATCCTTGTTATATGCGTCTTCAGACTATGCAGATTCACAGGAACCTATTTCTACCAATGTCTCCTTATATTCGTCTAAGACTCACAGTTAAGTGAGGAGCACCGCTTTCCTGCTAATACAAGTCAGGTGTGCACACCTCACAGACTCACTCCCGCGTCTCGTGTTGGTTTTGGCAAGATGTGGATGTACGATCTTGCGCTCTTAAACTTTTGTTGGTTTTACCTACAGTGCAGTGATTTTGTGCTTGAAATATTTAACTATGCCTCCTAAGCGTCCAATGTCATGTCCTGGGCCATCAGCCGAGCGACAGAGAACCGCTTTAACACTTGAAAAAAAAGTTGGAAATTATAAACAGCGCGGCATCAGGTGAAGGTAACACAGTTCTGGGACGCTGCTGGCAGGAACAGAATCTTGCCTTTAAAGTTCTTCTGTTGCTTGACAATGCACCAGCCCATTCTAAACATTTGGACAGCATTCATTGTAATATAACAGTGCATTTCCTGCCACCTAACACAACATCGCTGATTCAACCACTCAACTAAGGTGTGATCCACATTCAAGGTGTATTTCTTTTTTACGGCAAACTATCTCTCAGATGCTGCAAGCAACAGATGATTTTGAAAATCCGGGGAGTTTGCCAACAGTGAGGGAATGTTGGAAGTCGGAACACTTGGCACAAATGGCGATGGACAAGGACCCAAGTTTAAAACGGAGTCAGTATTTCAGTTGTTCCCTGCCATCAACCCTTCTTCCCGACAAGCAAATTTATGCTGAAAAACAAAATACTGCCAAGCAAACAACCCTCACCACTTTCTTCAAACTGGTGCTGGCAGTTCTAAGAGTTCTGAGTCTTCCTTCACCCCTTGCTGTGCTTCATATGATCCTGACGACCCACAACCATCCACCTTATCTGTGTAAAGCTGCCCGACACCACAACCACTCATCTCCCAGAGCGAACACGCCTGCCACTGTTGGTGAGTACTGTACACCCTAGTATGTTAACTTTCTATGATTTATTACATTGAATATTACCTTAAATTGATTAAATATAATACAAATGCACCTTGTGGTACTGCTTTTGTGTCGTATTGGTATGAAAATGTGAATAAATTACTGATAAAATGTATTTAGGAAGCCCTCTGGAATGTATCCCTATTTTCTCCATTTAAACAATTATTCACATTATGTGCCGACTGCGAGGAACGTATCCCCCGCATATAGTGAGGATAGGGTGTACCAGTCGTTAGGTTAATTGGTCAATGTAATTTGTTCTGTGATTAGGCTAGGGTTAAGTCAGGGGTGCTGGGTGGTGTGACACATTGGGCTAGAAGGGTCTATTCCACACTGTGCAGATATAGATAGATATTTATTTTATTGCAATATGGGGTGAAATACGCCTTTCTGTCACTATGAGCCACACCGCCCACCAATCCACATTTAATCACAGTCTAATCACTGGATAATTTCCAATAACCTACCAACTGGTACGCCCTTGGACCGTGGGAGAAAACCAGAGGACCCAGAGGAACCCCACGTGATCATAGGGAGAACATACCAACTCCTCACAAACAGCAGCAGAAATTGAACCCAGGTTACTGGTACTATAAAGCATTGTGCTAACCACTACGCCACCGTTCCTCCCTCTGACCTGGATGGATAGATGGATAAATTAATGAATGAATGAATACTGGCTTAACTGGAGCCATAAGCAACACATAAAGGAGTAAAAGGAAATTACTTGCCCAGTCACACAACTACTTTGTGACCATATTGAATTAAGCTCAGACACTTTATCAGAGGAGTCACAAACTCTCAAAACCCAGCAACTTGGTATTTACCAGTAATTTAAAACCATAAGACACAGGAGCACAATTAGGCCATTTAGCTCATCAAGTCTGTTCCGCCATTCCATCATGGCTGATTTATTATCTCTCCCAACCTCCTTCTCCCTGTAACCCTTGATGCCCTGATATTGATTCATCGTTTTCCAGTGACTTGCCTTAATAGTGTACAAGGTGTAAGGATGAAATCCACCTGCTCTGTGTTCTTTTGCTGTGATTGTTCCACTGATTCTCAGATTGTGAATTACCACTGGGGTATCCGGACTGCAAATTGGTTCGAAACTGTAGGTGGGCACACTGACTGACGTCGGGGACGATGCAAGCGCGGGTCCTGCAGGTACAACCTCTAAAGAGTTACAGGTTGAACCATCTGCTGGAATCGATTCTTTCTCCTGAAATGACTGCCGCCTGGAGAGAATTCGGATAGTCTCATGAGCCAGAGCTGATGTGGAGTTGACTAACTTAGCTGGAGTGTCATCTTTCTCATTGGTATCTTCAAGAACATGCTCAGGCCCCAGAGAAACTGGATTTTGGTCAAACGATGGCAAGGTAACATCTGCCTTCGGAAGTGCCGATTCGCCAATAATTAGTTCATCATCGCTTGCACCTTCTGCCCCATAGGAAGCATTAGTTAATTCTGCTGGAGATAACCTGTCCACAGCCAGTTCATCAGCCATTGAAAACATTAAAGACTCAGTGGACTCTCTTCCCACAGCAGAATGCGGAGATTCAGGTTCAAATTCCTCACACGAATAGAAAAGGTTTAATTTATCTGGCCTCTCGTGATCAAAGCGATTGGTTATAGTTTCTGAGGATTGATCAATTCTATCATTTGGTTTAATCACTTCTACTGATGCATCAGCCTCCTCCATATTCAGCTCCAAACCATCAACATCATTACTAAGAGAATCAGCAGTTCTGGGAGTTGGTAACTTATCATTTGTCTCCGTTTGGGGGTTCAAGTGTAAAGAAGTTGGTACTTCCAGACGCAAAGGCTGCTCCACCACATTAACAGTCTTCTTGCTTGCCTTCATGACTATGTCTATTATGATACCATTTATCCAGTCTGGGTCTGACATTTTTCTTATCAGGGGTAGAAGCACATTGCACATGATAAGTTCCCTCACAACAAACCTCCCTGTCCTAGTTTCCAAGTTGGGAAAGGGCACCAATACGTACAGCAGCAAATCAACAATGCCCCGTGCATAATTTGTTTCAGTGGCAGGGCTCTGCAGGGCAATGTGGGGCTTGCTCAGTTTGCAATATGTTTTCCACACAGAATCCAACCCTCGCTGATGGGCGATCTTCTCACACTTTGTCCTCTTTACCTTCATGTAAACCTCCAGGTGGGAGCCACATAAGAGGAGCACCTTCCGCGCCAGTGCCTTCCTGTCCACCCCCTCCATCCTTCTCTGGAGCTCCATCGCCATGGCCTGCATGGCTTTCTGAACCTCGTCCACAAACTCTGGCTCCTGGCTCACGGTTTTGTACCAGCAGCTGACGAAGTCCCTGATGATTTTGCTGATAGTGTCTTCAACCTCTCGGGCCAGCAGCACCTTGGAGTCTGCCTGGCTGGGCCAGGGCTCCAGGCTGATGAACCTCTCCAGGTGCACCAGGCTGGTGGGGCTGAGCACCAACTGCGAACCCAGCCAGCCCCCTAACAACAGTAGCAGCACCCAGGCACATAGCAACCAGATGTTGAGAAGCAGCTGGAGGAAGAGGCAGACCAGCAGCAGGAGCCCGAGACCCAGCCACCTCCTAGGCCCCACCAGCAGCTCACTCTGCTGCTGGTCCTGGCCCGGCATCGCGCCTCTGTTACCGGAACCCCGTAGTCTGCTGCCTGGGTCTGGGCACCCGGCGGGCGGAAGAACCGCAGACCCTCACGTCAAATATGGGCCGAGGACTAACGCGCCGTTGCGTAACCCCTCTCTTCTAGCCTCCCTAGATGATCTCGACAGCAGCGCCACCAATAGCCCTGGAGTACCTCGTACACAGTCCTGCTGGGCTCCTAACGCAGCGACACTCGCAGTCCTGGAGGACCTGTTCGGCAGCCCAATCAGCTGTCTCGAAGTACGAGTTCACAGTGCCACCTAATGTCCTGGAGGACCCCGTCCGTAGCGACACTCGACAACCTGGAGGACCCTCTCCGTAGCGACATCTGCTGTCTTGGAGGACCCTCTCCGTAGCGACATCTGCTGTCTTGGAGGACCTCGGTGGCAGCGAACCCGCAGCCTTGGAAGATTTCTTTCACAGTGGTGCCTTCCATTGCTTCACCTGACATCTTAGAGGACCTCTTTCACAGCGATATTCGCAGTCCTGAAGAACCTTGTCCTCCTCCCCATCGGCTGCACTGGAGGACCTTATCCTCCTCCCCATCGGCTATCCTGGAGGACCTCGCCCGCAGCGCCACCTGCAATCTCGGAAGACCTTATCCTCTGTCCCATCGGCCGCGTCGACATCTACAGCACACACGAACTGTTGGAGGAACTCAGCAGAATAGGCAGCATTTATGGATTTTGGAGTGAATCGCCGACTTTTTTTTCCCATACATGCTGCCTGGCCTGCTGAGTTCCTCCAGCATTTTGTGTGTGTTGCTTGGATTTCCAGCATTTGCAGAACTCCCTCCTGTTTCTGATTCAACACCAGCAGCACTGGAGGACCTCCTCGTCTCTGAACAGCTCCAGGTTACACAGTAGTTGGTGAGGCCTCCACCACCATCCCTGGCAAGGCATTCCAGGCACCTACAACCCTCTGTGTAAAAAACCTACCCCTGATCTCTCCCCTAAACTTCCCTCCCTTAACTTTGTACATCCGCCCTCTGGTATTTGCTATTGGTGCCCTGGGAAACAGGTACTGACTATCCACCCTATCTATGCCTCTCATAATCTTGTAGACCTCTATCAAGTCCCCTCTCATTCTTCTACGCTCCAAAGAGAAAAGTCCCAGCTCTGCTAACCTTGTCTCATAAGACCTGTTTTCCAATCCAGGCAACATCCTGATAAATCTCCTCTGCATGCTCTCCATAGCTTCCACATCCTTCCTATAGTGAGGTGACCAGAAATGAACACAATACTCAAAGTGTGGTCTCACCAGAGGTTTGTCGAGTTGCAACATGACCTCTCTACTCTTGAACTCAATCCTATTAATGAAGCCTAGCATAAGCTTAGGAGGCTTTCCTAACTATCCTATCAACCTGTGCAGTAACCTTGAGGGATGTATGGATTTGAACCCCAAGGTCCTCCTGCTCATCCACTGTCTTAAGTAACTGACCATTAACCCTGTACTCAGCCTTCTGATTTGTCCTTCCAAAATGCATCACCTCACAGATGGAGATTGAACTCCATCTGCCATTTTTCTGCCCAACTCTGCATCCTGTCTATATCCTCTTGTAACCTTCAACAACCTACAGCTCCATCCACAATTCCTCCAATCTTCGGGTCATTCGCAAACTTACCCATCCATCCTTCCGCCTCTTCGTCCAGGTCATTTATAAAAATCACAAAGAGCAGGGGATCCTTGCAGCACTCCACTAGTCACCGACCTCGAGGCAGAATACTTTCCTTCCACAACTACCCTCTGTTTTCTTCCTGTAAGCCAATTTTTTTATCCAAACAGCCAAGGTTCCACTGATCCCATGCCTCATGACTTTCTGGATGAGTCTCTCGTGGAGGACCTTGTCAAATGCCTAGCTAAAATCCTTGTAGACCACATCTACTGTCCTACCCTCACCCATTTCTTTTGTTACCTCTTCAAAAAACTCAATTAGGCTCGTGAGGCATGACCTTCCCTGCACAAAGCCATGTTGACTATCCATGAGTAGACTATACTTCTCCAAATGCTAATAGATCCTATACTTAAGAATCCTTTCCAATAGTTTGCAGACCACCAACGTAAGACTCACCGGTCTATAGTTCCCAGGATTCTCCCTATTACCTTTTTTAAACAAGGGAACTACATTTGCCATTCTCCAATCCTCTGGCACCTCCCCTGCAGCTAAAGAGGATTCAAAGATCATAGCTGCTGCTCCAGCGATCTCTTCTCTCACTTCCCACAGCAACCTGGGGTATATCATGTCTGGCCCTGAAGACTTATCAATCTTGATGATTTTAAGAAGATTCAACACTTCTTCCTTAATCTCCACATTGTCCAGCACACAGGCCTGTTCTGTTTCGATCTCACCCTGATCAAGGTCCTTTTCACTTGTGAATACTGAAGCATAGTATTCATTTAGGACCTCCCCAACCTCGTCCGCCTCCAGGCACATGTTGCCTTCTTTATCCTTTAGCGGCCCCACCTTCATTCTTGTCATCCTTCTGTTCTTCGCGTATGCATGGAACGTCTTGGGGTTCTCCTTAATCCTACATGCCAAGGCCTTCTCATGCCCCCTTCGAGCTCTCCTAAGTCCTTTCTTAACCTCCTTCCTGGCTACCCTATATTTCTCATAAGCCCCACCTGCTACCTGCTTCTTATTTCGAACATATGCTTCCTTCTTCCTCTTGACGAGTTGCTTCACGTGTTTCATCAGCCACTGTTCCCTTTTCCTACCATTTTTCCTTGCCTCAGTGGGACATACCTATCCTGACCCAGCACAAGTGGTCCCCAAACTTCCTCCACATTACTTTTGTGCTTTCACCCTTGAACATCTGTTTCCAATTTACTCTCGCTAGTTCCTGCCTCATCCCTTCACAGTTAGCCCTTCCCCAGTTAAGCACTTTCCCATTTTATCTGTTTTTATCCTTTTCCATAGCTATGCTGAAGCTAAGGGAGTTGTGGTCACTTTCACCAAAATGCTTCCCCACCGATAGGTCTGTCACCTGACCAGGTTCATTACCCAGAACTAGATCCAGTATGGCCTCTCCTCTCGTTGGCCGGTCCACATACTGTGTCAGGAATCCTTCTTGAACACACCTGACAAATTCAGCCCCATCTATCCCCCTTGCACTCAGGAGGTGCCAGTCAATATGAGGGAAGTTGAAATCACCCATAATTACAACCCTGTATTTCCTGCATCATTCTAAAATCTGCCTGCTTATCTGGTCCTCGGTGTCCCAAGAGCTTTTTGGGGGCCTATAGACTACTCCCAGCACAGTGATTGATCCCTTCCTATTTCTGACTTCCACCCACACCGACTCAGTGGACACTCCCTCTGCCCCTCTCAATGTCCTCCCTTCCTATAGCCGTGATACTATCCCTGAGCAGCAATGCCACTCCCCCCACCTTTTCTACCTCACTTCCTATTGCTTTTAAAACACCTGAACCCTGGTACCTGCATCAGCCAATTCTGCCCTTCCTCCAACCAAGTTTCAGTAATGGCCACAACATCGTAGTCCCACATACTGATCCGTGCTCTAAGTTCATCCCCTTTATTCCTAATACTCCTAACATTGGAATAGACACATCTCAACCCCTCTAAATGGCTACATTTATGTTTTGTCCCCTGGCTGTCATTCCTCACCAACTCAAAACACATAGCATCATGCCCTTGTCCTTCTACCCTAATCTCTGCTCTCATATTCTGATTCCCACCCTCTTGCCAAACTAGTTTAAACCCTCACCAACAGCTCTATCAAATCTGCCCCCCAGGATAGTAACATAGAAACATAGAAAATAGGTGCAGGAGTAGGCCATTTGGCCCTTCGAGCCTGCACCGCCATTCAGTATGATCATGGCTGATCACCCAACTCAGAACCCTGTACCTGCTTTCTCTCCATACCCCCGATACCTTTAGCCACAAGGGCCATATCTAACTTACTCTTAGATATAGCCAATGAACCAGCCTCAACTGTTTCCTGTGGCAGAGAATTCCACAGATTCACCACTTTCTGTGTGAAGAAGATTTTCCTCATCTCGGTCCTAAAAGGCTTCCCCTTATCCTTAAATTGTGACCCCTCATTCTGGACTTCCACAACATCGAAACAATCTTCCTGCATCTAGCCTGTCCAATCCCTTTAGAATTTTATACATTTCAATACGATCCCTCCTCAATCTTCTAAATTCCAGCGAATATAAGCCTAGTCGATCCAGTCTTTCTTCATATGAAAGTCCTGCCATTCCAGGAATCAATCTGGTGGACCTTCTTTGTACTCCCGCTATGGCAAGAATGTCTTTCCTCAGATTAGGGGACCAAAACTGCACACAATACTCTAGGTGCGGTCTCACCAAGGCCTTGTACAACTGCAGTAGAACCTCCCTGCTCCTGTACTCAAATCCTTTTACTATGAATGCCAACATACCATTTGCCTTTTTCACCACCTGCAGTACCTGCATGCCCACCTTCAATGACTGGTGTACAATGACCCCCAGGTCTTGTTGCACCTCCCCTTTTCCTAGTTCAGATAATAATCAGTCCCTTTCGAGTTCAAGTGCAGCCCATCCTTTTTGTACAGGTCAGACCTTCCCCAGAAGAGATCCCAATGATCCAGAAATCTGAACCCCTGTCCCCTTCACCAACTCTTCAGCCACACATTCATCTGCCATAACATAGAAAACCTGCAGCACAGTACAGGCCCTTTGGCCCTTAAAGATGTGCCGAACACGTCCCTACCTTAGACATTACTAGGCTTACCCATAGCCCTCTATTTTACTAAGCTCCATGTACCTGTCCAAAAGTCTCTTAAAGGACCCAATCGTATCCACCTCCACCACTGTTGCTGGCAGCCCATTCCACAAACTCAACACTCTCTGAGTAAAATACTTACCCCTATACCTACTCCCCAACACCTTAAACCTGTGTCCTCTTGTGGCAACCATTTCATCCCTGGGAAAAAGCCTCTGACTACCCACATGATCAATGCTTCTCATCATCTTATACTTATCATCTCTGTCAGGTCACCTCTCATCCTCCTTTGCTCCAAGGAGAAAAGGCCGGGTTCACTCAATCTATTCTCATAAGGCATGCTCCCCAATCCAGGCAACATCCTTGTAAATTTCCTCTGCACCCTTTCTATGGCTTCCACATCCTTCCTGTAGTGACGTAACCAGAACTGAGCATAGTATTCCAAGTGGGGTCTGACCAGGGTCCTATATAGCTGCAGCATTACCTCTCAGCTCCTAAATTTGATTCCACGATCGATGAAGGCCAATACATCGTACACCTTCTTAACCACAGAGTCAACCTGCGCAGCTGCTTTGAGCATCCTATGGACTCAGACCCCAAGATCCCTCTGATCCTCGACACTGCCAAGAGTCTTACCTTTAATACTATAGTCTGCCATCATACTTGACCTACCAAAATGAACCACTTCACTGTTACCTGGGTTGAACTCCATCTGCCACTTCTTAGCCCAGTTTTGCATCCTATCAATGTCCCGCTGTAACCTCTGACAGGCCTCCACACTATCCACAACACCTCCAACCTTTGTGTCATCAGCAAACTTACTAACCCATCCCTCCACTTCCTCAACCAGGTCATTTATAACAATCACGAAGAGTAAGGGTCCCAGGACAGATCCCTGAGGCACACCACTGGTGATCGACCTCCATGCAGAATATGACCCGTCTACAACCACTCTTTGCCTTCTGTGGGCAAGCCAGTTCTGGATCCACAAAGCAATGTCCCCTTGGATCCCATGCCTCTTTACTTTCTCAATAAGCCTTGCATGGATTACCTAATCAAATGCCTTGCTGAAATCCATATAAACTACATCTCCTGCTCTTCCTTCATCAATGTGTTTAGTCACATCCTCAAAAAATTCAATCAGGCTCATAAGGCACGACCTGCCTTTTACAAAGCCATGCTGACTTCTCCTAATCATATTATACCACTCCAAATGTTCATAAATCCTGCCTCTCAGGATCTTCTCCATCAACTTACCAACCACTGAGGTAAGACTCACTGGTCTATAATTTCCTGGGCTATCTCTACTCCCTTTCTTGAAGAAAGGAACAACATCCGCAACCCTCCAATCCTCAGGAACCTCTCCCGTCCTCATTGATGATGCAAAGATCATCGCCAGAGGCTCAGCAATCTCCTCCCTCACCTCCCACAGTAGCCTGGGGTACATGTCATCCGGTCCCAGTGACTTATCCAACTTGATGCTTTCCAAAAGCTCCAGCACATCCTTTTTCTTAATATCTACATGCTCAAGCTTATCAGTCTGCTGCAAGTCATCATTACAATCACTAAGATCTTTTTCCATAGTGAATACTGAAGTAAAGTATTCATTAAGTACCTCTGCTTTTTCCTCTGGTTCCATACACACTTTTACACATAACCTCCTGTTCCTATCCTCTCTGTCTTGTGGCACAGACAGCAATCCCGAGATTACCTTGGTCCTGATTTTTAACTTTTTTCCTACCTTCCTATATTTCTTCTTCAGGACCTCATCCCTACTTCTTTCTATGTCATTGGTCCCAACATGGACCATGACATCTGGCTGCTCACCCTCTCTCCTGAGAATACTGAGAACTCGATCTGAGATATCGCAGACCCTGGCACCAGGGAGGCAACAGACCATCCAGGATTCTCGATCTCTCTCACAGAATTTCTTACTTGTCCCCCAAACTATTGAATCCCCTGTCACTACTGCTCTCCTCTTTTCCCTCCTTCCTTCCTGAGCTGAGGGTCCAGTCTCAGTGCCAGAGATGTGACCACTACAACTTATCCCTGGTAGGTCGTCACCACGAACAGTATCCAAAACAGTATACTTATTGTTGATGGGAACGGCCAGAGGGGTGCTCTGCTCTTTCTATCTATTCCCCTTCCCTCTCCTGACGGTCACCCAGTTACCTATCTCCTGACTTTTAGGGGTGACTGTCTCCCTGAAACTCCATTCTATTACTGCCTCTGCCTCCCGAATGATCCGAAATTCATCCAGTTCCCTAACTCGGTTTGTCAGGAGCTGCAGCTGGATGCACCTTTTACAGGTGTAGTCACCAGGGACAGTTGTGCTGTCCCTGACTTCCCACATCCTACAATCAGAGCACTGGATGGCCCTATCTACTGCCTCCATTACCAACTCCTAAGTTATTAAATTAATTAAAGAGACTTAACTGGCCTTACCTCACTGGGAGCAAGCTTGTCCTCCACCTCTTCTCAAAGCCACTGGAGCCAAATCCTGAAAGCTCCACTCCTTCACAGGCCCACTCACTCACTGGCCACTCTCCCATACCTCTATTCTATATTCTATACCTCTAGAAATGAATGCCAACATTGCATTCACCTTCTTCACAAATGACTCACCTGGAGGATAACCTTTAGGGTATCTTGCACAAGGACTCCCAAGTTCCTTTGCATTTCTGCATTTTGAATTCTCTCCCCATCTAAATAATAGTCTGCCTGTTTATTTCTTCCACAAAGAGCATGGCCATACACTTTCCAACATTGTATTTCATTTGCTTTCTTTGACTATTCCCCTAAACTATCTAAGTCTATCTGCAGGCTCTTTGCTTTCTCAACACTACCTACTCCTCCACCTATCTTTGTACCATCAGCAAATTTAGCCAGAAATCCATTAATCCCATAGTCCAAATCATTGATATACATTGTAAAAAGCAGCAGTCCCAACACCAACTCCTGTGGAACTCCAATGGTAACCAGCAGCCAGCCAGAATAGGATCCCTTTATTCCCACTCTCTGTTTTCTGCCGACCAGCCAATGTTCCACCCATGCTAGTAACTTCCCTGTAATTCCACGGGCTCTTATCTTGCTAAGCATCCTCATGTGTTGCACCTTGTCAAAGGCCTTCTGAAAATCCAAGTACACCACATCTACTGCATCTCCTTTGTCCACCCTGCTTGTAATTCCCTCAAAGAATTGCAGTAGGTTTGTCAGGCAAGATTTTCCTTTCAGGAAACCATGCTGGTTTTGGCTTATCTTGTCATGGGCCACTAGGTACTTCGTAATTTCATCCCTAACAATCGATTCCAACAACTTCCCAACAACTAATGTCAGGCAAGCAGGTCTATAGTTTCCATTCTGCTACCTCCCACCCTTCTTATTTAGCAGAGTAACACTTGCAATTTTCCAGTCATCCGGTACAATGCCAGAATCTATTGATTCTTGACAGATCATTGTTCCGCAATCTCTCCAGCTACTTCCTTCAGAATCCAAGGGTGCATTTGATTAGGTCCAGGAGATTTTTCCACTCTCAGACCATTAAGCTTCCTGAGCACCTTCTCAGTCGTAATTTTCACTGCACAAACTTCACTTCCCGGACACTCTTGAATGTCCAGTATACTGCAATGTCTCCCACTTTAAAGACTGATGCTAATACGCATTCAGTTCCTCTGCCATCTCTGCATCTCTCATTACAATGTCATCATTTTGTATTGGTCCTATATCTACCCTCGACTTTCTTTTACCCTTCATATTCCTGTACTTAGAAAAGCTTTTAGTATCTTCTTTAATATTAGTCACTAGCTTCCTTGCATAATTTATCTTTTCCTTCCTAATAACCTTGTTAGTTTCTGTCTGCAAGTATTTAAAAGCTTCCCAATCCTTTATCTTCTCACTAGCTTTGGCTTCCTTGTATGCCCTCTCTTTTGCTTTTACTTTGGCTCTGACTTCACTTGTCAGCTACGGTAGTGTCCTTCTTCCATTCAAAAATTTCTTCTTATTTAGTATATATCTGTCTTGTGCTTCCCTCGTTTTTTACAGAAACTCCAGACATTGCTGCTCTGCTGTCCTTCCTGCTAGTGTCTCTTTCCAGTCAACCTTGGCCAGTTCCTCTCTCGTGTCATTGTAATTTGCTTTATTCCATTGGAATATCGACACATTGGAACTTAGCTTTGCCTCCTCAAATTTCAAAGTGAACTCAAACATATTGTGATCACTGTTCCCCAAGGGTTCGTTTAACCTGAAGCTCTCTCATCACCTTGGGATCATTGCACAACACCCAATCCAGCACAGCCGATCCCCTAGTAGGCTCAACAAGCTGTTTTAAAAAGCCGTCACTGAGACATTTCACAAATTTTACTTTTGAGGTCAAGTGTATCTTATCATGTTATAATGATAATCACTTATTTATAGAGCATTTTCAATACAACATAGTTCAAAGTAGTTTACAATGGGATAAAGAGAAATTATGAAAATCAAAATCTATTAAACATAAAAATAATCATGAAAATAAAAGACAAAAAGATTAAGCGAGATTAAAGAAATACGTTTTGAGCTGGTGTTTAAAAGTTTCAACTGAGTCAGTTTCCCTCACAGGTTTAGATATTGAATCCCACAGTTTATGAGTGTAGTTCAAATAAAGGTGACCTGCCAATTGTCTTCAGTGAGGGATTGATCAAACTGCAGAGTCTGATGGAAGAAGCCATGAGAGCAAAAGCAGTATTATAAAACAAAAACAATTCAGTGATGTACTGTTTCCAGAACAATATGGGATTTAAAACCAAGAATGAGAACTTTAAAATCAATTCAAAGAGAAACAGGAAGATTTGCAGAGTGCCAAGCACAGGAGTAACACGTTTCCTTCATTCTGGTTTAAGTTAAAAGTCTAGCTGCGGCATTCTCAATGAGTTGAAGTTTGTCGATAGGTTGGTTTGGAAGGCCAGAGAAAAGTGTGGGACCTATAGTAAGGTGGAGCATATTAATGGACACTGGATACCCCCCTAATTTTCTTACATGATGGTCATATTATTTTATTGCTTTGGTTTGTTATTTTGTTTATTCACAATTTGATTAACATTCAGTTGCACTAGCAACAGTAATATTTTAGTAGGTTAATTGATGGTTACGAGGAGCAAAGCTTATACAGGCACTTGGGGACAGTTGAGGGGTCCTGTGGGATGGCAGTGCGCATGTGATGGAGTATTTGAGAACGGTCCCGCAGCATGTATGGTAAGCTGATGCGCTGGTGTTCTGGTATTTCCAGAAAGGTAAATCAAGACGTTATTTTAAACCTCTGCACACCTGGAAGTCCCTTTTGTGTCCAAGTGTGTAACAAATATTGGAGGCACCACTGAGATTATTAACGTTGTGCTCAGTGGGGCAACAATGAGAACATGGATTGCCATTGATTGATCGCGGGACCACGCAGCTTCGGAGCGCGGCTATAACACACATAATGGATTCGGAGGAGTTGGCAGAGGCCTTGTCCCAGAGACTATGGCTTTTGCAACTTGATCAGCTCAAAGAGGTGTGTGTGGAAGCTAAGATCCCATGTGAAAATGTTACCACAAGACGAACATTAATTAGACTAATTAGTGAATCTATGGACAATGTAATTAATGATGAAGGGGAGGAGGTTGTGAAGTACTATCTAAGGACAATGTTGGAATCAGTTGATCAAATGAGAGGAAATACCGGATACACTGGTAATGGAAAAAAAGCAGACAACACAGCACAAACCAGCCAGAGAGAACAGCTGAAGAAATGAGCTTGGCAGAAAAATACTTACAGCTCCAGCTAAACAGTCAAGCTCTGCAGGATGAGGTTAGGAGGCTGAATGAAAGAGTGAACAGTGCATGTGTTGCCTACAGCTGCAAACCGGCTCCCGGAAGTGACAATAAGGAGGGAATTCAAGATCTGGGGTCAGATCGGGGAAAAGGGACAGAAGGACAAACTCTGATACACAAACGTAATGCATCAGATTGACAGAGGCCTGAATAGGGGACACAGTGAGGCGGAGGTCATGGAAGCGGTGATCAAGTCGATTAGTCCAGGTTTGAGTATTCATGATATGCTAGAGATAAAAAGTGACCTTATCCTTCCTCTACTGAAGACAATATTAAAGGGACATTTCAACAAGGACAGCTCTATAGATTTATATCACAGACTGGTAAGCATAACAAAAGACAGTCATGAGTCTCCCCAAAATTTCCTCTTTAGAGCAATTGAGTTAAAAGAGAGGCTGTTACTTGCTTCAAAAGAAGTAGGATCAGACGAGCTGTACAGTCCCGAGCTCATTCAGTAGAGGTTCTTGAGGTCAGTTAGTACTGGGCTGTCAAGTGACCATATCAAGTTTCAGCTTAAGCCTTATCTCGAGAATTAGAGAGTGACAGATGAAATACTCATCGACAGGATGAATGAAGCAGCCAGTGTTGAATCAGAAAGACAGTCCCAAAGAAAGAACACAAGCAGTAGAGTCCCAAAAATAAATGAGTTACAGACAGAAATGCAGAGCAGTCAGCAGAGTCAGGGTGCAACCGAAGCCAGAGTGGGGGTTCTAGAGCAGTCAGAATAAGTTGTAAAGCCTAAGAGCAGTAAAGCACCTGTTGTAACTAGTTCAAGAGACACAGAGCTTTATAAAACAGTCAGGCTGCTGAGAGAAGAAATGGCTGAAATAAGGAAAAGTATAGCTAACTCTGAAGGACCCACCGGCCAAGTAAGAATGTGTGTTAGGAGAGGATGTAAAGCATGTCAGGAGCAGGGAACAGGTGACCAGTGTGATCACTGCTTTCAGGTGCACCTCTCAAGAGGTTGTAGAGGACAAAGAAGGCTGGCAGGGAAATCTGATGGCAATGTGACAATTCGGCCTGTCACAATCCCAGAATCATCACTCCAAGCCCAGCTGGACCAAATGCGAGAGAATCAGGCAGCTGGAGGTGGAGTTCGAGAAAATTGGGAAGGCTGAACAACAGATGGTGGATGCTACCTACGCCAGTCATCTTTCTTTATGTCACCAAGCCAAGCTGACAGCTCTCATTGGGAAGAAGTGCATGGTGGATTGTTTCTTTGAGGGAGTAGCAACACAAGCAGTATGGGATACCGGCTCACAGGTCACTATTATTAATGAAAAGTGAACAGAGTCCTGTTTTCCACACATCGGGGTACGGAACACAGATGAGCTCCTGTGTGAGAATGAGAAACTTGTGGGCAAAGCAGCAAACCAGACACCCATACCCTTTGCAGGATGGGTTGAGCTGAAGCTCAAGTTGGGATCAAATAGGGGCCCCCCCACCAGAGCTGCTTATGCCAGTGCTTGTCTCTAATGAGCCAGGAGTAGCAGAGCCACTGATCATCGGCTACAATGTAATTGAGCGGCTGGTGATGAATGGAATGGAGCAACATCCAGAAGTTACACCTGCTGTGTTAAGAGACGCTTTTTCCATTGACTGCAAAAAAGCAAATGAGTTGATCCACATAGTGCAGAGCAGTGACCGTCTCCGGCTGGTGGTAGGCCGTTACCTGAGTTTGAAGATGTTGGGAAATTCCAGCGATTGAGAATCATCCGGAGAGTTGGACCATAATTAATCAAGAAGCAACTGAAGAAGCAGAAGCAGGAAACATAAATGATGATGAATTGAACTTGAGTTCACCCTCCAGCAGCCAGCATACTTTTGCCCCTCCCAAAACTGTATCTGCAATTGAAGGAAGCATTGTTGAAACAAATAGTGATGATGCCAGTGGCAAATCCAGCCCTAATCTGAGGATACGATGTATTCAAGAGAGAACTCTATCTACCGAATCAGAAGAAAAACCAAGGGATGATGTTACAAATGGTGAACAGCAGCAGCGGCAGCAACACTGGTTCAATACCACTCTGAATAAATGCATTTTACTTGCACTGGTTGTTGCTTTCAGCATGGGATTTGGGCACTTTTATGGAACAACTCAAATACAAGAACAGCAGAAGATGGTAAAAAAATTCATTAAGATGAATTGAATGATGTAAAGGATGACCTCCTTCAGTGTCAAAAGGATCAAGAGGCAAATGTAGACAATAAGACTGGAACTGAGGAGTTTTTGGAAGACGAAAGGGAAGATCCTGACATGCTACTTGCACTGACAGAATAAATAGATAATATGAGAAAAGAGAATCAACAACTGAGAGAAAAACAAGCAGAGCTTCAGTCACAAGGACAAAACTCGTTTGAAGCAACTGTGGATGAGAAACTTTCTGTTGAGTCACAGCAGCAAATGCTTGCCAAGGAAAACCAGCGTATGCAGGAGTCTCTGGAACATGAAGAGAAAGCATTGTCTTTGTTGTAGAATGAGCTTCAGAAGCTGAGGGAACACATCCGGACATTAGAAGGAAAAGGAACAGATGCTGAAATAATCATCACAGAAAACCAGAAACTAAAGGATCATCTTGAGGAGGAAAAGCAACAGGTATACAGTTTTCTTCAACAGAAGGGGACCCTCGTGACTGAGGCTTGACTGTTGAGGAAGGAATTGGACAAAGAAAGACAAATAACGGACGTGTTGCGTAAGGAACTGGATTTTTTGAGCCACTTTCAAACCTCAGCTAATACTGACCAAGATGGTAAAAATACAGAAGGTATACCAACGAGACTTGCAGAGCTCCAGAAGAAGCTGAATTTTCAGCAGCAGTCAGCTCCCATAAGAAAGTATCCTTTCCGAAAAAGAAACCCACCTAAGATACTCGCATATAACACATTAGGCCAACCATCAGTCGAACACAGGCCACTGATACATAGAAGGAGACTAGAACAGATGTGAGGCTTACAGTAGCACGTGTGGGTCTGTGTAATGGGTTATGGCATAGACATAGGGTTAAAACCTTCAGTCCGAGATACATAGCCCACACAAGTAGCGGAGTAGCACTTGAGGTATCATCTGGCCAGTGAGGCCAGTTGCTGACACTTGACATAAAGAGGGAGATGCATGTCATGTCAAAGACTGTTGCTGTACAGAGCGTATCTCAAAAGACTGACTCCTTTATAACCAACCACTATAACTCACCAGTTGAAGACATGAGTATCCTGGGAAATCTATAATGTCGGAACGACATTCATTTTGAAGGGGAGAGTGTGGGACTTATAGTAATGTGGAGCATATTAATGGACACTGGATACCCCCTAATTTTCTTATATGATGGTCATATAATTTTATTGGTTTGGTTTGTTATTTTGTTTATTCACAATTTGACTAATGTTCAGTTGCACTAGTAACGGTAATATTTTAGTAGGTTAATTGATGGTTACGAGGAGCAAAGCGTATACAGGTATTTGGGGGCAGCTGAGGGGTCCTGGGAGAGGGCAGTGCATGTGTGATGGAGTATTCGAGAATGGCCCCACAGCATGTTTGGTAAGCCGATGCACTTGTGTTCTGGTATTTCCAGAAAGGTAAATAAAGATGTTATTTTAAACTTCTGCATGCCTGGAAGTCCCTTTTGGGTCCAAGTGTGCAACGAAAGTGCATTCTTGTAATCTGATCTGTTCAATGTAAAGGTGTGAATGTGAGAATGTAAAAGTGAGAAGCAGATAGATGGTGAGGTCTAGTGCATCTTGCTGTGTTATAACAGTAGGGTAGAGACTGTCATTGAGCCTGATATGATGTGATTTTAGGGTTTTGGATTCCGACCCTTGGGGGGGGGGGGGAGAAGAGAGAATGATGTGCTTCGTCCTGTGCAGAGTAGGGTGGAGGGGAGCAAAGGGCAGGGTCAGACAGGGACAGGGGTTTGGGACTCAGGTGAGCTCACAAAGGGACATCTACATCACAGACAGAGCTATAGGCAATGAGGTAATGTGTGGTACAGACACTGGCTGAGTGGGTGAGTACCTCACACTCTCTCTTCAGCAATCGAACCTGCAAATCACACGTTGTTCAGCATTCAAACTCGACTTGCATCAGTGTGACCTGCCTTCGAGGTAATTGAAGTAAGGTGAGGGAGATGGCGAGAAGAGGGGGTGGTGAATTACTGGGGGTGGGCGGGGTTGGAGTGTCGGAGTGTTGTGAGGGCCACTGACAAGCATTGTACAACAGGGGGGCATGGATGTTGAAGTGAAGGCGGCCACACAAGATGATAAGGAGGTGAAGTAGGTGTTTATCATGCTGGTCTTCATCAGTCAGGGCACTGAGTTTAGAAGCAGCGACGTGAAATTGCGTTTTTTTTTCAGTTATTGGCGAGCCTGCACGGAGTTTACAGCTTTGGTCACCCTGTTTTTGGAGAAACATTGTCAAGCTGGAGACAGTGCAGAAGAGTTTTACAAGGATGCTGTCTGAGTTATATTGGGTGACGCTGGTCATGCTGGACCTTTATTCCCTGGAGCGCTGGAGAATGAGGGGTGACTTCATGAAAATTTATAAAATATGAGGAGGATGGATACGGTGGACAGTCACATTTATGAACATGCATTTGCAAAGTATATTCAATAAAATTGTATCTATTATCATCCTATCAACGGAAAAGATAGGGAATTAGAAGTCAATAACTCAGTAAATATGGTTTCTTTCTTACCTTCTGTGTTTCGGTAGTAAACTAAACTTTGTTATTTCTTAATCCTCCGAATTTACTGGCTTCACAAACGTAATTCCACGCAACGTCATTATATGATTCAGCACAATTCAGAGTGACTGTGATCTCTCCAGGTTAGTCAGCCCCTTGTTCCGAGACCCCACCCACTTAAGTTTCTTCCGAAATGATTTGGCCAGTGAAAGAGGAAGCTCTGGTTCAGTGCGACTTGCCTCCTATCAGAGACTCATCTTTGGTCACAGATCAAAGCATCGTTTCTTTTTCAGCAGAATCATTTTTACTCCAGCAGTTCTGCTAAACACTGGGTTTAATGACTGTAACTATGTGCCTAACCAGCACCAAACCCATCTGTCCAATCCCATCCTGTCTGAAAGAGCTGGGTTTAATTTGAGTCTGCCTGCTGAATCTCTGTTGACTCTGAAGTTTGGATCAATAACCTAGCCCATCCATGTATTGTTAAATTGATCTGAATGCTAATATAGTGTAAAGTGGCTTTTAAATGTCCTGAACAACCAAAATATATAAAATCAGTAGAAATTTTAGCTACTGACCCTCCATAGGTGGGGAAATATTTTAGTGATTTGACATCAATCATTTTCATTTTATTTTCATTTTGTTTCTGTGACCATGTTTTTGACATTAGTACCCTCTCAGCCTGTATCAATCCTGTCAGTCACTGGGGAAAGACTGAGGCAAGTGGCCCCACAATGCAAAACACCAGAAAGATTAAAAATGCCTCAAACTTTTCATCTTTGATTTACTCCATAATCCAAAAATATAAGGCCTCTTTTGTCATTCCACCTTCCTGTCTTTACCCTGGGTGACAATATATTTCACTCTCTGTTATCTCCATTTCAAGTGAAGTAACTATTTTTTTTTGTTTGAAACACAGAAAACATCTTCGTGCATGTTAGGACCTCACAACAGCAAAAAAGTGACACGTCTGTTTTTGGCAACCATCGGAAAGGAATGATTCAACCCAAAGATCCAAGATTTCTGTAATTCGACAAACCCCTCGCATTCTTTTTCCTAGTTCAACAAGCACACCATCCAACAAACTCCCTCTGCCCATGAATGGGCATCCTAGCCATGCCCAGGGTTTGGTCTCCAACCTGATGTATTCACCTGGATGCCACCTCCTGTGTCGACACACGTATCCAAGCAGCACTCTATCTCCTCACTATACCAGACATGCATTGCCTAAATATTCCCCTGGATCCAATGGCCTTCATCCGCTCAGCAGCCCAGCTACTTTGAACAACACGAACAACCTCAGGCTGTTTGGTAAGATGCCTCCAGTTTGCGGTGGCTTCATAGTGGAAAGCTGCCTCTCCGATACCACGATGAGTCGGATGTTGTTGCCTCCAGAAGAAAGGCACGTTTCAGAGCAGCCAAAAGGCATTCCTATCCCTGCTCCCACCAGAGCCTACTTGCCCATGGCTCCGGGGGTGGGCCTGAAGGAGATGCCCCTCACCCAGCCGTCAACTTCCGGTGCCTCAATAAGCTCAACAAATGTGTGTTCGAAGCCCTTCGGTCATCCATCTAACCTAAAAGTACGTATTTTGTTTACAATCTTTCTACTTGTAGTACTTGCACAGGCTTGTACTCCCAGCTTGGCGACTCTTTGCATTGGAACCCCATGTGCTTCCTCATTGTTGACATGGGTGGGACATGCAGGAGCACATAACCACTTGTGTGAAGGGCATTGTTCCCACCTTCCCTCTTCCAAGAAAGGGATTATTTGTGGCAGATGCACTTAAATACCCTCAGAAACTGGGGATTTCCGACCGATATTTAAAACAGGTAGACAGCTTCTTTGGTGAAGTCGACTGTTCCTTTGAGGTTTGACAGGATAGAGAGGGATTAATGATTTGGAACAAGCGGTCACTTTCAAAATAAGGGGCTGTTAGTCTGGTAAAATGAATTTGTTTATGTTCTCCCATAAACTGTTGTGACCAGGTTGCTGGCAGCTCATAATATAAAAGAGAAAATACTGTTATACTGTTATGTTTTGTGAATTCAAAACATTGAAGTGAATTGAAAGGAAGAGAAGGGAGCTGGGAGATGACTCATGTATGTTTGTTTTTACTTTAAGCAAGGATCACAAGTGATGCGGTGGCGTGATGCCAATCATGCCCTTTTACATATAACCCAGAATTAATTATTCTAACAACAAAAGATGCTTAATCGAACAATATATTTACAGTAGTACACAAGCATTACTGAAATATTAAACACACAACTGTAACCTGAGGAGAAAGTTTTGGAAATACTGGGTAGGTCAAGGAAAGGAGAGAGAAGCAAAGTTCAGAGTTCAGCTCACTGATGTATCAGAAGAGGCAATGGTTACAGACACAGAAGAAGAGGAAGACTATGATCTAACACGAAATCTGCAAAAGTGGCCATACACTTTTGTGTTATCTCAAGTCATAGATCACTGCAGAACAGGAAGAAGCTCTTCGGCCCATCGACTGTGTGTGAGACGTACAGGAAATTTTAAATGAATGACTCATCTCCCATTGAAGAGAGTTAATATCTGGTGTAGCTATAACTAATGTATTATTAATGGAACATAGGACCCAACCTCCAGCAGACTATGATCTAACTCCATTCCTTTCCTTGCAGATGCATTTAAGGGTCCACAGTGGAGAGAGACCTTTCTCCTGCCACACTTTTTTTTTGATTAGATTATGAGGACACTCAGTCCTTGTTTATTGTCATTTAGAAATGCATGCATGCATTAAGAAATGATACAATGTTCCTCCAGAGTGATATCACAAAAAAAAACAAGCCGAAGACTCACACTGACAAAACCACATAATTATAACATATAGTTACAGCAATGCAAAGCAAAACCGTAATTCAATAAAAGCAGACCATGGGCACAGTTAAAAAAAAGTCTCAAGTCCTGATCAACTCCAATCGTTCTGATATCAGGCAGCAAAAAGGGAGAAACTCTCCCTGCCATAAACTTCCAGGCACTGACAACTAATGCCTCGGAAGCACCCGACGACAGCGTCCGAAAACTTCGAGCCTCTGACCAGCCCCTCCGATACCCCCTCCCGAGCGCTATCCTCTCGGAGGACTCGGAGGCCTTCTCCTACGGAGATTCCGGACCACACAGTAGCAGGGGCAGCGAAGCGGGCATTTCAGAAGTTTCTCCAGATGTTCCCCCATGTTCAAGTCTGTCTCCATCAAATCAGGATTATGCATGGATCCCAACTTAACAAGTAACAAAGAGGCCGCGTGCACTGTGTCGCGCCGCCATCTTCTCCTCCCCCTATTTGCAGTAAGACATTTACACAACGGACCTATCTGCAGAAACATTACCTTGTACATACTGGGGAAACGCCTCACTAGTGTCAGGTAAGAGAGTGCATGCAAGGCAACTTGGGAAATAAACTGAGGTGATTAAAAGAGAGCCAGCCATGGTTCCTGACCTTAATTGCACATACAATATTGATGCACCCCGCAATTGAATACCATCACTCCTCTCACGGATGGGGTGACTTTGACAGACTTCTGTGGTGATGCAGTGGAAAATGCATTGACTGGCTGTATCTCATTCTGGCATGGAAACACCAATGTCCTTGAACCGAAAATCCCAAAAAAAGAAGTGGATGCAGCCCAGTCCATCACAGGTAAAGGCCTTCCAACTATTGAGCACATCTACATGAAACACTGCTGTAGGAAAGCAGCACCCATTTTCAGGGACACTCCAACTGATGGGAGAGTGGAAATTTGTCCTTCTGCTTCTGATTGGCTGCCTTGGAGTGATCCAGGCAAAATTAGTAGCAGCCTAACTGGCCAAACTCATTGAGTCCAGTCTGGCACCATTGCAGACAGTACCTCAGAACTTTTCCAATGAATTGATCCTGAGATTTTACAAACAGGCTCTGAGGGGCCAAGGCCAGTGTCATTGGTTTCATCAATTGGAACCTGGGTGCACAAGTAGAGAGCTCACTTGGCCTTCACACCTAGAATATTTCACACATTACTGACAAATCTGCATCAAACCCAGAGTTCACTGGTGTACTATGAGATTGTTCACATGATGTGCTTTTTGTATGCAGAATTGTCTTGGTTGCCACTTCTCACTATGGAGACGCTCAAAGGGCTGGTTTAGTTGAATGAGGCTTTAGATCATAGATGGCATCTGAAGAGCCCGTGGCTCATTCAGGAAAGCAGAATGGATGGGGGTGGTAGTGGATGTGAGGAAAGGAAAGAATGTTAATGAAATTCAGGTATTTGTATATGAATATATGAAATACATATAACATTTAGAGAAAAAGTAGAATAGGATTATGTAACATGGACATTGGCTTCCATTTTAACCCACATACCCCATGGGTCAGGAATGAAACTCATTTTAATGTGGCACAGTTTTGCTTTTCTTCTAGTGCTTGACTAATCTTTCCTTCTTTTGCTCGGGCAGGCATGTGACAAGCGTTTCACTCACGCTGGTAACCTGAAGACCCTGCACACCGGAGAGCGGCCATATCACTGCAAGCAATGCTCAGCCAAATTCACCCAACTCACTCACCTCAAGTTGCATGGGCGCGTACACAAGACAGAGCGGCCACACAAGTGTCACCTCTGCTCCAGGAGCTACAACCACCTACGCAGCCTGAAGAGGCACCAGAAAGGCCACTGCTGCATGGTGCCAGACACCAAACGGTCCAAGGAGGATGACTCCAAGGTCAATGATGAAATCGACATGAGTGAACGGCAGAAAGATTGGACAAGGCTGCCCCAGTAACAGACAAGGAGGTGGTAACCGAGCAACTTCCAATGCCTGGCCTTGACTAAGACCACAAAGAAAATCAACTCAGAGCAGAATACCACAAGAACAATGGAGGCAACCATTCACCCTCTGACCTCCATGACAGGGCCAAGACTTCCAACCATGGTCCAGCAACCCTGGGACCCATCAGGGTCAAGCAAGAAGCTAGTCTATAACTGTACAATGATCATTATCATGTGTGGGACTCATCACCATCAACCGTGCATAAGAAGAGGAATGTATTTGGATAAACTCGCAGGATAGTTCATCATGTTCAACAAAAGTGACTGCAGGGGGAAAGAAATAGACTCAGACTATTTCCAAACTCTTTTGTCTCGTTTTCCCAGAGGGAGTAGTCTCTCTCAATGCCATCTGACAAATTGCGAATGTGTCCCTTCATTATTTAATGAGGTTTTCATTCAATCAGACCAAAAAGGATATATATGGCCATTCTTGGGTAATGATAATGTACAGACCGAGTTGTGCTTTCTGTGCTTTTTCTCAGGGTGTGTTACATATATTTATGCAATAGATAATGGTATGTATCTTTTATCAGTTAAAAGATAATCGGATATCAATTTGTTCTTCTGAGATCCATCTATTAGTTATTAAGAAACAGAATATTCTCTTTTTAAATAAAGTTCACAATGACAAAATCTTGATTGATATCTCCAGTACCTGATGAGAAAATAATTTAATTATTTAAAATTTCTTCTTGTCAATGAACATGATAAAGACTGATAGTTGTTAATGCTTGGCATCCTTGTCAGTGATGTTGTACTTTTCAGATTCTGCATGTTGTTTGTGGAAAATTATGTAATGTAGTGTTAGTGAGCTGGTGAGATCAAATGTTATATCAATTGAATCCAACCAGAAACTTGTACTCATAAATTCCCAGAAGTTGTTCTCCTGAAGTCTGGATCGGAAGGAGACCTTTGGCAATTGGGAATAAGGAGGATAACGATGAATTTCTGGGTCAGGGGTTTTGGGATTTATGATACAGTACTGTGCTAATATTTTAGGCACATACATATAGCAGGGGGATAAAAGGCGATTTGCACAGATTTTCCCAACCATGATTCCACTCTCCCTGCCACCTTTCCACTCTCGGTCCACAATAGAGACCCGTTTCAGAATCATGTTTATCATCACTCACACACGTCTCGAGATTTGCTCAATTTCAGCAGTATCAGTACAGTGCAATACATAAAATTACTACAGTACTGAGCAAAGTCAGGCACCCTAGATATATCTTTGTGCCCAAAACTTTTGCACAGTACAATATCTGTTCAGAATGTGGAATGGAGGACAGGTCTTTGTTCAGGAAGAGTTAAGACAGCATTTCTTCACTCTATAGTTCTGGAGAAGAGGCCCTTTCACTTTGTATTTACCCGCGACACCCTCCATCACTTTTCTTCCCTTTTGACTGGGTGTAATTCAGGGATAAAGTGTAAAATAAAGATGAACCTTCCTCAACTTTGAAGCTTTTTGCGCCATTGATGGTTGAATATGCTGCCCCTCCACAACATTCATAATCAAACTCCTTCAGTTGGCTGGAATTGAAGTGAACTTTCCTTTCAGCATCCAACTTCCAATCAGAGCTGCTAAACTAATCTGACCTTGTGTCATGGATGTTTAACACTGTTAAAATAGTTTGATTCAGGACCGGACTGCACACTACGGAAGGTGCACTAGAGAGGCAATGGCCATTTTGCTGCTGGCATTTATGGCAAAACTGAATGTCCTCCATCTCTTGTGGCGTTCTGGGTTTCCTTCATCATGTCAGTAGCTTTCTCTTGGTTTTCCCAGCTGTTGTCCTCTTGGAGGTCTTTGCACTGGAACAAGTAATCTATTGTGAGGGCCAACAGTCTATTTTGTGTTCAAACAGAAAGTGTGTATTGGAGTGAGTTATCGTTTACTGAATTGAATCAAATTGAATTCATTTTATTTCTTACATCCTTGACGTACATGAGGAGTAAACATCCTTAAGTTGTGTCTCCATCTGAATGTGCAATGTGATTATTGTGATGAGAACTAGCAACAAGCTGCTCAGGGGAAAATTCTTTCTGGAAATAATAAAAAAAAGATTTTAAAAATTTGTATGAGTAAATGGGGAAAAACAGTGACATGTGGAAGAGGTGGACTATTCTTAGGAATCTCCCCTTGTGCATGGGCCCTGCGCATTGATTCACTGATGAATTGGCTCTGCCATCTTGGCTGGCAAAATGGTGGTAGGCTGCTCCTCTTGTTCTGCTTCATCAAACTGACAAGACAAAGCATCGGTTTCTGGTTCTTTGACCCTGGTCAACAGGTCAGGATGAAGCTAAAGTGGTTGAAGAACAAAGACCACCTGGCCTGCCTGGAATTCAGCCTCTTGGCCTTGAACCAGGTTCTTTTTGTCTGTCCAAACTATAAAAGGGGACTTGGCCCCCTTTGGCCAGTGATGATTGTCATGGATGAGAACTGGATCCAAGATGTCTCTTTCAGGCATCAGCACCTCTCCTTGTGTCCGAATCATTCCTAGTCCACGAGGAATTGCCAAACACCACGAACAGTACCTGAGTCCCAAAGTCTGCACACCATGAAGACCTGTTCACCCTCGATAAACCTGGGTAGCAACAGGGCTGATGGTGGTGGGCCTTCACCGGTTTAAAGTTCCTACACCAGGTGAACTTACCCTTCAGCATGAAACCAGAATCATTAGGATTGGGAATAGTGGCCCCTACCACCACCGTCCTCCCATCACTGGACAATCTTAGCAGTTCCCCCGACGGTTGCAGTCTGCGACGTTCGGCCTGCAGGAGATCTGCTTTCTCACAGTCACGCAGAGGCCTTGACTCTGATGGAGGGATCTCTCATTGGCGGAGAGTCTCGTACAGCTGACCTGCATGGGATGGACAGGATCTTGAGCAGGAGACTGGCTGGTCATGGTCCGAGGTTGGGGAGCGGAACTGTGATGTGTAGGGACCGTCTCCCTTCGACCTCCTGAAGTGGTCACACATTTGCTCTGCCAGATAATTATTGAGATGGATGGACTGGTCAGTCAGAATCGTTAAAATCTCCGCTGGCTCTCCCAAGGTGAGAGCATCCTTCAGTTCATCTCGGAGTCTGTGGCAGTATAGAGTGGCCAAGGCCTTCCCATTCCAAACAATCCAACCTTTCCTTAAATGTTGAAATCCGAGCTCGCATGCACCACTTGTGCTGGAACTCATTCTACATTCACACAACCCTGAGTGAAAAAGTTTTCCCTCATGTTTCCCTAAAGCTTTTCACTTTGCACTCTGAACCCCTGACCTCTAGTTGTAGTCCAACCCAACCTCAGTGGAAAAAGCCTGCTTGCATTCACTTATCTGTACCCCTCATAATTTTGTATACCTCTATCAAACCTTCTCTCAGTCTTCCATCAGAGCTCCCTCATCAGGGTGTGATGTAAGCAGTCAGAACACTCTCCGCTGGACATCCAGAGGAATTTGTAAAAGTCCTTGGTAGCAAATAAATCTCCTCAAACACTGAGGGAGCAGAGCCATTGGCATGCCTTCTTCATACCATTCATGCAGGTCAAATCATTACACAGGGTATCGAGTTAGAATGGGGTAAAATAGTAACAATAGAGAATAAAGTGTGAAAGCTAATGAAGTACAAAATCATAATGAGTAATTTAACTTGTTGCATCACCGTCTGGCATGGGATTGCCACTGCACAGGATCAGGAAAAGCTGCAGAGGGTTGCAAACTCAGCCGGCTCCATCATGGGCACTAGCTTCCCCACCACCCAGGACATCTTCAAAAGGTCATGCCTCAAAAGGCAGCATCCATCATTAAGGAACCCCACCATCCAGGACATGCCCCCTTCCCATTACTACCATCTGGGAGGATGTACAGGAGCTCAAAAACGCACACTCAACATTTTAGGAACAGCTTCCTCCCCTCTGGGAATTTATAGCATATTTTGTGTATTGCGCTGTACTGTTGCTGCAAGACAAGAAATCTTACAACATACATGTGAGGTTCAACCTGATTCTGAGGCGGATTGTGAGGCCAGGAGTCCACTTTATTGTACAGGAGTCTGATGACAGTGGGATAGGAGCTGTCTTTGAGCCTGGAGGGACGTGCTTTCAGACTTTCGTATCTTCTGCCTGATGGGAGAGGGGAGAAGAGAGAATGTCCTGGGGTCTTTGATTGTTCTGGCTGCTTTACTGAGGCAACAAGAAGAATTGACAGAGACCATAAGGGGAGGCTGGTTCCTGTGATGCCCACAACTCCCTTCAGGGCTGTCGACATTTCAGCTCAAGTCCCTACATCAACATTGATGCTGCCTGACCCGCTGAGTTCTTCCAGCCAATTGTTTGTTGCTCCATATTCCATCATCAACAGGCTCTAGTGTGCCACTCAGTAACATTAAAAAGCATTAACATCTCATTGCTTAAATCCAGAGAGATCCACACAAATTACAGAAATGAAAACCAGATTTGTACACCTATAGCACCGATCAAGTTCCATTTTAAATTTACTAAAGTGTTTCCTCTACAAATCCTTTGCTTATAAAATAGAAGATGAGAACACAGAACAGTACAGCACAGGAACAGGCCATTCATAAAGGCCAAATCAATTAAATTAGTCATCAAATGGTCAACTGAACTAATCCCTTCTGCCTACACAATGTCCATATCCATCCATTTTCCTCACATTCATGTGCCTATCTAAACATCTCTTGAAAGTCCCCAATACATTTGCCTTTACTACCACCCCAGGCAGCACATTCCAGGAACCCACCACTCTCTGTGTAAAATAAAACCTCTGCTTCTATTCCATACTCTGTTCTCTTACCTCATCTCCTCACTTGCCTCTCTCCTCCCTCTGGATCCCCTCCCTCTTCTGTCTCTCCTGTGGTCCACTCTCCTCTCCTCTCAGATTCCTTCCTCACCAGCCCTTTATTTTTCCTCCCTACCTTCACCTATCACCTTCCAGCCATCCTCCTTCCCCTCCCATCCCCCACCTTTTTATTCTGGCATCTTCCCCCTTCCTTCCCAGTTCTGAAAAAACCTCTCGACCTGAAACATCGATTCCATAGATGTTATTGATGCTACCTGACCTGTTGAGTTCTCCAGCATTTTGTGAGTGTTCCTGAAACACAGAAAACGTAGAGCACAATACAGGCCCTTCGACTCACAAAGCTGTGCAGAACATGCCCTTATCTTGGAAGTTACCAAGGGTTACCCATAGCCCTCTATTTTTCTGAGCTCCATGTACCTGTCCACGAGTATCTTCAAGGACCCTATCATATCTGCCTCCAACACCATTGCTGGGAGCCCATTCCACGCACTCACTACTCTCTGCATAAAATACTTACCCCCTGACATCTCCTCTGTACCTACTTCCAAGCACCTTAAAACTCTCCCCTCTCATGCTAGCCATTTCAGCCTTGGGAAAAACCCTCTGACTATCTACCTCAGATTCACCCCCTATACTTCCCTCCAAAGATCTTAAGATAATGCCCACCCCCCCCCCCCGATGTATGTTGGCTGCAGACTCTGCCAGCTCATCATGGGCACTTTCCTCCCCAGCAGTGTGTCGTAGAGTGCTTGGCAGTGCTTGACGGTGAGAGTATACGTTGTGGAATCAGTTTCGTGTTGAGTGAGTGAAATTGTTCACTCTGGTTATCCAGTGAACCTCAGCTCTTGTTCGCCACCCAGTGGCAGCTGCCATTTGCTGCATTGCATTAACTGAGTGAGGGACCAGACTGGGCCCACACGGAGTGTGGCTGTAGTACTGTGATACAGTACCGTTAACAGCACAGTTCCAAAGCCCAGCAGTAGTTTTATATTAGAGGGAGAGTCTGAAACATAGCCATTCTACCTTGGTACATGATGCACACCACCATCCGACTGTGGGGTTGAATCTCCAACCTCACTCTCGGGCTTGGCCGCAAATTTTATCACAAGGATTTTTGTTGTGGGAAAATAGAGAAGTTTATCACCACAGAGTGAACAACATTGCTGTGGGTTTGGAGTCTCATCGAGACCGCAGCAGATCAGTGACAGCATTTTAATCACAACCGAACAGTCAGGCAGATCATACGTATCCAACACAAGAGATTGTGCAGATGCTGGAAATCTTGGGAAACACACACAAAAGGCTGGAGGGTCCGGCAGGTCAGGAAGCCTTTCTGGAATAGGAAGAGTTTTGACCCGAAACATCAACTGTTTGTTCCCCTCCAAAGATGCACAACTTCATTAATTTAATGTTTTAAACATACTGTATTTCTTACTGTAATTTAACTATTTTATTATTACATATTGCAGGGTACTGCTGCTGCAAAACAGCAAATTCCACGACCTATGCTGGTGATATTTAGCTCTCGTTCACCATGGAGTGGCAACAATCATCAATCAGGATTCAATTCCCTCCGCTGTCTATAAGGTGGGTGGTGAAGTGGAGATCAGTCTCTACCAAAGGAGCTGTAAGGTGCTCCTCCCCTCCACGAGCCAGCAAGTCACCCTTTGGCGAAGTCTAACCCCCCCAACCCCCCCCCCCCCCGATCAGGGTCACGTGAATCCATGGGAGCAGGTGGTGGATGGTCGGATCGGCAGCTGGGACATATCACAAGTCCTGGTTATATGACCACCAACACCAGGCAGAGAACTTCTGAAGAGCGTTGAGAATGGCTGGGGTCACCCGTCCTGTAAAGACGCGACCCAGAAGAAGGCAATGGCAAACCACTTCTGTGCAAAAATTTGCCAAGGACCACCATGGTCATGAGGCGCCCAGTTCAGCATGTAATGACGGTGATGATATCTACATTTCTTAGTCAGCTCCATCATGGGTACCTGCCTCCATCATATCCAAGACATCTTCAAGGAGCGGTGCCTCAGAAAAGCAGTTTCCATCATCAAGCACCCTCACCACCCAGGGCATGCAGATGCTGGAAATCACCAGCTCAGTGATTCAGCAACAGCTTCTTCCCCTCTGCCATCCAATTTCTAAGTGGACATTGAACCCATGAACACTACCTCACTACTTTTTTAAATTTGTTTTTCCCTCACTACTTACTACTTTAATATATATTTATCATCTATTGCAAATACTGCTGCTGTAAAGCTAAGAAGGTTCACGACATATGCCAGTGATATTAAACCTGATTCCGATTCTGCCGTTGAAGCGGTTGAAGGCCCTCCATCTCCGAATAGTCTCGGCGGGGTTCAGGGCTTCCTTCATCATGTCAGTAGCTTCCGCTTGGTTTTCACTTTGGCCACTCACTTTGGCAGAAGGAATAAAGACATGAACTATTTTCCAAATGGGGAGAAAGTTCATAAATCGGAGGACTTGGGAGTCATTGTGCAAGATTTCCAGAAGGTTAAATTTCAGTTTGAGTCAGTGGTGAGGAAAGCAAATGCAATGTTAGCATTCATTTTGAGAAGACGAGAATTTAAAAGCAAGGATGTAATGTTGAGGCTTTGTAATGCACTGAGTTGCCACACTTCGAGTATTGTGAGCATATTGCGAAATTTGCCTATTCCCACAAAACGTCAATTGCAGATGCAATCTCAATGGCTCTTCACCTGGCCTTAGACCAGCTTGACAATACAAACACACGATTATAGCTCAGCATTTCATACCATCATTCCCTCAAACCTGATTAAAAAGCTACTGAACTTGAGCCTCTCTACCTCCCTCTGCAATTGGATACTCAACCTCCGAACGGGAAGACAACAATCCGTGCAGAGATACGCCAACTAGTGGAGTGGTGTCGCAGCAACAACCTGGTACTCAATGTCAGTAAAATGAAAGAGCTGATTGTGGAACTTCAGGAAGGGTAGGACAAAGGAACACATACCAATCCTCTTGAAGAGACCAGAAGGGGAGAGAGTGATCAGTTTCAGGTTCCTGGGTGTCCAAATCTCTCAGGAACTAACCTTCAATGCAGCTATACAGAAGGCAAGACAGTGACTATACTTCTCTAGAATTTTGAAGAGATTTGGTATGACAACAAAAATACACAAAAATATCGTTCAATCTACCGTGGAGAGCATTCAGACAGGCTGCATTCTGACTGCCTGGTATGGTGAGGTGGGGTTACAGAAACGGCAGAGCATTGTAAATTTAGTCTGCTCCATCTTGGATACGAGCCAACAAAGTACCCCAGACATCTCCAAGAAGCAGCAGCAAGAAGTAAGTCAGTGTCCATTATGAAAGACCTCCAGCACTCAGGTAGGGGTCCCATCCTAATAAATGGACATGGGAATAATGCATGGTGATCCCCGTGTGACTGTGATGGATGGATACAGAGATGGGAACTGTACATGGTGATCCCAGTGTTGGTGTGATGGATGGATACAGAGATGTGAACTGTACATGGTGCTTTCAGTGTTGGTCTGACAGATGGATACAGAGACGGGAACGGGACATGGTGCTCCCAGTGTTGGTGTGACTGAGGGATACAGAGATGTGAACTGTACTGTGTGCTACCAATCCTGGTGTGACAGATGGATACAGAGATGGGAACTAAATGGTGTTCCCAGTGTTGGTGTGAAGGATGGATACAGGGATGTGAACTGTACATGCTGCTCCCAGGGTTGGTGTGACGGATGGATACTGAGATGGGAGCTGTACATGGTGATCCCAGTGTTGGTGTGATGGATGGATACAGGGATGGGAACTGTACGTGGTAATAACAGTGTTCGTGTGACTGATGGATAGAGAGATGGGAACTGTACATGGTGCTCCCAGTGTTCGTGTGACCGATGGATAAAGGGATTGGAACATTAAATGGTGCTCCCAGTGATGGTGTGATGGATGGATACAGAGATGGGAACTGTATATGGTGATCCCAGTTTTGGTAGACTGAGGGATACAGAGATGGGAACTGATCATCCTGCTTTCAGTGTTGGTGTGACGGATGGATACAGAGATGGGAAGTGTACATGGTAATCCCAGTGTTGGTCTGACGGATCGATACAGAGATGGGAACTGTATATGGTGATCCCAGTTTTGGTAGACTGAGGGATACAGAGATGGGAACTGATCATCCTGCTTTCAGTGTTGGTGTGACGGATGGATACAGAGATGGGAAGTGTACATGGTGCTCCCAGCGTTGGTGTGACTGTGACAGATGGATACAGAGATGGGAACTGTACATGGAGATCCCAGTGTTGGTGTGACTGATGGATACAGAAATGGGAACTGATCATGTTGCTCCCAGTGTTGCTGTGAAAGACTGATACAGAGCTGGGAACTGTACACTGTGAGCCCATTGTCGGTGCGACAGATGGATACAGAGATGGGAATTGTACATGGTGAGCCAGTGTTGGTGTGACAGATGGATACAAAAATGCGAACTGTACATGGTGCTCCCAGTGTTGGTGTGACTGATCGATACAGAGATGGGAACAGTACATGTTGCTCCCAGTGTTGATGTGACGGATGAATACAGGGATGTCAAATGTACGTGCTGCAGCCCAGTATTGGTGTGACTGATGGATACAGAGATGGGAACTGTACATGGTGCTCCCAGTGTTGGTGTGACGGAGGGATACAGAGATGTGAACTGTACTGTGTGCTACAAATGCTGGTGTGACAGATGGATACAGAGATAGGAACTAAATGGTGTTCCCAGTGTTGGTGTGAAGGATGGATACAGGGATGTGAACTGTACATGCTGCTCCCAGTGTGGGTGTGATGGATGGATACAGAGATGTGACATATACATGGTGCTCCCAGTGTTGGTGTGACGGAGTGATACAGAGATGTGAACTGTACTGTGTGCTACCAATGCTGGTGTGACAGATGGATATAGAGATGGGAATTGTACATGGTGATCCCAGTGTTGGTAGACTGAGGGATACAGAAATGGGAACTGATGATTCAGATGCCGGTTTTGGTGTTACTGATAGATACAGAGATGGGAAATGTACAAGGTAATCGCAGTGTTCGTGTGACCGATGGACTCAGAGTGGCACTGTACCTGGTGCTCCCAGTGCTGGTGTGACTGATCGATACAGAGATGGGAACAGTAAATGGACATCCCAGTGTTGGTGTGATGGATAGATACAGGGATGGGAACTTTAAATGGTGCTCCCAGTGTTGGTGTGACTGATGCATATGGAGATGGGAAATGTATATGGTAATCCCAGTGTTGGGAGACTGAGGAACACAGCGATGGGAACTGATCATGCTGATGCCAGTGTTAGTGTTACTGATGGATACAGAGTGGAACTGTACATTGTGATCCCAGTGTCAGTGTGATGGATGGATACAGAGATCGGAACAGTATGCTGCCAATGTGTCTGTGATGCATGGAAACAGAGATGGGAACTGTATATGGTAATCCCAGTGTTGGGAGACTGAGGAATACAGTGATGGGAACACATTGTGGTGAAGCCAGTGTTAGTGTTATTGACGGATACAGAGATAGGAACAGTACATGGTGATCTCATTGTTGGTGTGACTGATGGGTAGAGAGATGGGAACTGTACATGGTGCTCCCAGGGTTGATGTGACGGATGGGTAGAGAGTTGGGAACTGTACATGGTGCTCCCAGTGTTGGTGTGACTGATGGATATGGAGATGGGAACTGTACATTGTGCTTTCAGTGTTGGTGTGACGGATGGATAAAGAGATGGGAACTGTATATGGTGATCCCAGTGTTGGTGTGACTGAGGGATACAGAGATGTCAACTGTACTCTGTGCTACCAATGCTGGTGTGACAGATTGATACAGAGATGGGAATTGTACATGGTGCTTCCAGTTTTGGTAGACTGATGTATACAGAAATGCGAACTGATCAAATTGCTCCCAGTGTTGCTGTGAATGACTGATACAGAGCTGGGAGCTGTACACTGTGAGCCCATTGTCGGAGCGACAGATGGATACAGAGATGGGAATTGTACATGGTAAGCCAGTGTTTGTGTGACCAATGGATACAGAGATGTGAACTGGACATGGTGCGACCAGTGCTGGTGTGAGAGATCGATATAGAGATGGGAACAGTACATGTTGATCCCAGTGTTGGTGTGAGAGAGAGATACAGAGATCGGAAATGATCAAGTTGATAGAAGTGTTGGTGTGACAGATGGATAGAGGGATGGGAACTGTACATGGTGCTACCAGTGCTGGAGTGACAGATGGATACAAAAATGCAAACTGAACATGGTGCTCCCAGTGTTGGTGTGACTGATCGATACAGAGATGGGAACAGTACATGCTGATCCCAGTGTTGGTGTGACTGATGGATACGGAGATGGGAACTGTACATGCTGCAGCCCAGTGCTGTTGTGCCTGATGGAAACAGAGATGAGAACTGTATATGGTGCTCCCAGTGTTGGTGTAACAGTGACAGATGGATACAGAGATGGGAACGGTACATGGTGCTCACAGTGTTGGTGTGACTGAGGGAGACAGAGATGTGAACTGTACTGTGTGCTACCAATGCTGGTGTGACAGATGGATATAGAGATGGGAATTGTACATGGTGCTTCCAGCGTTGGTGTGACGGATGGAGACAGAGATGGGAACTGTACATGGTTATCCAAGTGTAGGTCTGACAGATGGATACAGGGATGGGAACTGTACATGGTGCTCCCAGTGTTGGTGTGATGGATGGATACAGAGATGTGAACTGGACATGGTGCAACCAGTGCTGGAGTGACAGATGGATACAAAAATGCAAACTGAACATGGTGCTCCCAGTGTTGGTGTGACTGATCGATACAGAGATGGGAACAGTACATGTTGATCCCAGTGTTGGTGTGAGAGAGAGATACAGAGATCGGAAATGATCAAGTTGATAGAAGTGTTGGTGTGACAGATGGATATAGGGATGGGAACTGTACATGGTGCTACCAGTGCTGGAGTGACAGATGGATACAAAAATGCAAACTGAACATGGTGCCCCAGTGTTGGTGTGACTGATCGATACAGAGATGGGAACAGTACATGCTGATCCCAGTGTTGGTGTGACTGATGGATACGGAGATGGGAACTGTACATGCTGCAGCCCAGTGCTGTTGTGCCTGATGGAAACAGAGATGAGAACTGTATATGGTGCTCCCAGTGTTGGTGTAACAGTGACAGATGGATACAGAGATGGGAACGGTACATGGTGCTCACAGTGTTGGTGTGACTGAGGGAGACAGAGATGTGAACTGTACTGTGTGCTACCAATGCTGGTGTGACAGATGGATATAGAGATGGGAATTGTACATGGTGCTTCCAGCGTTGGTGTGACGGATGGAGACAGAGATGGGAACTGTACATGGTGCTCCCAGTGTTGGTCTGACGGATCGATACAGAGATGGGAACTGTATATGGTGATCCCAGTTTTGGTAGACTGAGGGATACAGAGATGGGAACTGATCATTCTGATGCTGGTTTTGGTGTTACTGATGGATACAGAGATGGGAACTGTACATGGTAATCCCAGTGTTCGTGTGACCGATGGATACAGAGTGGAACTGTACATGGAGATCCCAGTGTTGGTGTGACCGATCGATACAGAGATAGGAACTGTACATGGTGATCACAGTGTTGGTGTGATGAATGGGTACAGATATGGGAACTGTACATGGAGTTCCCAGTGTTGGTGTGCCAATGAATACAGAGATGGGAACTGTACATGGTGCTCCCAGTGTTGGTGTGACTATGACGGATGGATACAGAGATGGGAACTGTATATGGTGATCCCAGTGTTGGGAGACTGATGAATACAATGATGGGAACTGATCGTGGTGATGCCTGTGTTAGAGTTACTGCTGGATACAGAGATGGGAACGGTACATGGTGCTCCCAGAGTTGGTGTGACTGATGGATACAGAGATGGGAACTGTACATGGTGATCTCACTGTTGGTGTGATGGATGGATACAGAAATGGAAACTATATGATAATCCCAGTGTTGGGAGACTGAGGAATACAGCAATGGGAACTGATCGTGGTGATGCCAGTGTTAGTGTTACTAATGGATATGGAGATGGGAATGGTACATGGTGATCTCAGTGTTGGTGTGACAGATGGATACAGCAATGGGAACTGTACATGGTGATCTCAGTGTTGGTGTGACTGATGGATACAGAAACAGGAACTGATCATGTTGCTCCCAGTTTTGCTGTGAATGACTGATAAAGAGCTGGGAACTGTACAATGTGAGCCCATTGTCGGTACGACAGATGGATACAGAGATGAGAATTGTACATGGTGCTCCCAGTGTTGGTGTGACTGATCGATACAGAGATGGGAACTGTACATGGTGAACCCAGTATTGGTGTGACTGATGGATACAGAAATGGGAACTGATCATGTTGCTCCCAGTGTTGCTGTGAATGACTGATACAGAGCTGGGAACTGTACACTGTGAGCCAATTGTCGGTGCGACAGATGGGTACAGAGATGGGAATTGTACATAGTGAGCCAGTGTTGGTGTGACAGATGGATACAGAGATGGGAACTGTACATGGTGATCCCAGTTCTGGTGTGACTGAGGGAGACAGAGATGTGAACTGTACATGGTGATCTCAGTTCTGGTGTGACTGAGGGAGACAGAGATGTGAACTGTACATGGTGTTCCCAGTGTTGGTGTGACTCTGACAGATGGATACAGAGATGGGAACTGTACATGGTGATCACAGTATTGGTGTGACTGATGGATACAGAGATGGGAACTGTACATGGTGCTCCCAGTGTTGGTGTGACAGATCGATACAGAGATGGGAACAGTAAATTGAGATCCCAGTGTTGGTGTGCTGGATAGATACCGCAATGGGAAGTTTAAATGGTGCTCCCAGTGTTGGTGTGAGTGATGGATACGGAAATGGGAACTGTATATGGTAATTCCAGTGTTGGGAGACTGAGGAATACAGCGATGGGAACTGATCATGGTGATTCCAGTGTTAGTGTCACTGATGGATTTAGAGTGGAACTGTACATTGTGATCCCAGTGTTGGTGTGACGGATGGATACAGAGAAGGGAACTGTACATGGTGCTTCCAGAGTTGGTCTGATGGATCGATACAGCGATGGGTACTGTACATTGTGGTTTCAGTGTTGGTGTGACGGATGGATACAGAGATGGGAACTGTACATGGTGATGACAGTATTGGTGTGACTGATGGATACAGAGATGGTAACTGTACATGATGCTCCCAGTGTTGGTGTGACTCTGACAGATGGATACAGAGATGGGAACTGATCATTCAGATGCCAGTTTTGCTGTTACTGATGGATACAGAGATGGGAACTGTAAATGGTTATCCAAGTGCAGGACTGACAGATGTATACAGAGATGGGAACTGTACATGATGCTTCCAGTGTTGGTGTGGTAAATGGATACAGAGATGTGCAAAGTACATGGTGCTCCCAGAGTTGGTGTGACGGATCGATACAGAGAAGGGAACTGTACGTGGTGCTTCCAGAGTTGGTCTGATGGAAAGATACAGAGATGGGAACTGTACATGGTGATCCCAGTGTTGGTGTGACTGATGGATACAAAAATGCGAACTGTACATGGTGCTGTCAGTGTTGGTGTGACTGATCGATACAGAGATGGGAACAGTGGATGCTGATCTCAGTGGTGGTGTGACGGATAGATACAGGGATTGGAACATTAAATGGTGCTCCCGGTGTTGTTGTCCCTGATGGATACAGAGATGGGAACTGTACATTGTGATTTCAGTGTTGGTGTGACAGATGAATACAGGGATGTGAACTGTACGTGCTGCAGCCCAGTGTTGTTGTGCCTGATGGATACAGAGATGGGAACTGTACATGGTGCTCCCAGTGTTGGTGTGACAGATCGATACAGAGATGGGAACAGTAAATTGAGATCCCAGTGTTGGTGTGCTGGATAGATACCGCAATGGGAAGTTTAAATGGTGCTCCCAGTGTTGGTGTGAGTGATGGATACGGAAATGGGAACTGTATATGGTAATTCCAGTGTTGGGAGACTGAGGAATACAGCGATGGGAACTGATCATGGTGATTCCAGTGTTAGTGTCACTGATGGATTTAGAGTGGAACTGTACATTGTGATCCCAGTGTTGGTGTGACGGATGGATACAGAGAAGGGAACTGTACATGGTGCTTCCAGAGTTGGTCTGATGGATCGATACAGCGATGGGTACTGTACATTGTGGTTTCAGTGTTGGTGTGACGGATGGATACAGAGATGGGAACTGTACATGGTGATCACAGTATTGGTGTGACTGATGGATACAGAGATGCGAACTGTACATGGTGCTCCCAGTGTTGGTGTGACTGAGGGAGACAGAGATGTGAACTGTACATGGTGTTCCCAGTGTTGGTGTGATGGATGGATACAGAGATGGGAACTGTACATGGTGCTCCCAGTGTTGGTGTGACTGAGGGAGGCAGAGATGTGAACTGTACTGTGTGCTACCAATGCTGGTGTGACAGATGGATACAGAGATGAGAATTGTACATGGTGCTTCCAGTGTTCTGACAGATCGATACAGAAATGGGAATTCTATATGGAAACACAGTGTTGGTAGACTGCGGGATACAGAGATGGGTACTGATCATTCAGATGCCAGTTTTGGTGTTACTGATGGATACAGAGATGGGAACTGTACATGGTTATCCAAGTGCAGGTCTGACAGATGTGTACAGGGATGGGAACTGTACATGATGCTTCCAGTGTTGGTGTGGTAAATGGATATTGAGATGTGCAAAGTACATGGTGCTCCCAGTGTTAGTGTGACGGATCGATACAGAGAAGGGAACTGTACATGGTGCTTCCAGAGTTGGTCTGATGGATCAATACAGAGATGGGAACTGATCATTCAGATGCCAGTTTTGGTGTTACTGATGGATACAGAGATGGGAACTGTACATGGTGATCCCAGTGTTGGTGTGACAGATGGATACAGAGAAGGGAACTGTACATGATGCTCCCAGTGTTGGTGTGACTCTGACAGATGGATACAGAGATGGGAACTGTACATGGTGCTCCCAGTGTTGGTGTGACTGAGGGAGGCAGAGATGTGAACTGTACTGTGTGCTACCAATGCTGGTGTGACAGATGGATACAGAGATGAGAATTGTACATGGTGCTTCCAGTGTTGTTCTGACAGATCGATACAGAAATGGGAATTCTATAAGGAGAACACAGTGTTGGTAGACTGCGGGATACAGAGATGGGTACTGATCATTCAGATGCCAGTTTTGGTTTCACTGATGGATACAGAGATGGGAACTGTACATGGTTATCCAACTGCAGGTCTGACAGATGTGTACAGGGATGGGAACTGTACATGATGCTTCCAGTGTTGGTGTGACTCTGACAGATGGATACAGAGATGGGAACTGATCATTCAGATGCCAGTTTTGGTGTTACTGATGGATACAGAGATGGGAACTGTACATGATGATCCCAGTGTTGGTGTGACTCTGACAGATGGATACAGAGATGGGAACTGATCATTCAGATGCCAGTTTTGGTGTTACTGATGGATACAGAGATGGGAACTGTACATGGTGATCCCAGTGTTGGTGTGACTGATGGATACAGAGATGGGAACTGTACATGATGCTCCCAGTGTTGGTGTGACTCTGACAGATGGATACAGAGATGGGAACTGATCATTCAGATGCCAGTTTTGGTGTTACTGATGGATACAGAGATGGGAACTGTACATGGTTATCCAAGTGCAGGACTGACAGATGTGTACAGGGATGGGAACTGTACATGATGCTTCCAGAGTTGGTCTGATGGATCGATACAGAGATGGGAACTGTACATGGTGATCCCAGTGTTGGTGTGACTGATGGATACAAAAATGCTAACTGTACATGGTGCTGTCAGTGTTGGTGTGACTGATCGATACAGAGATGGGAACAGTGGATGCTGATGTCAGTGGTGGTGTGACGGATAGATACAGGGATTGGAACATTAAATGGTGCTCCCGGTGTTGTTGTCCCTGATGGATACAGAGATGGGAACTGTACATTGTGATTTCAGTGTTGGTGTGACAGATGAATACAGGGATGTGAACTGTACGCGCTGCAGCCCAGTGTTGTTGTGCCTGATGGATACAGAGATGGGAACTGTACATGGTGCTCCCAGTGTTGGTGTGACTGAGGGAGACAGAGATGTGAACTGTACATTGTCCTCCCAGTGTTGGTGTGATGGATGGATACAGAGATGGGAACTGTACATGGTGCTCCCAGTGTTGGTGTGACAGATCGATATAGAGATGGGAACAGTAAATTGAGATCCCAGTGTTGGTGTGCTGGATAGATACCGCAATGGGAAGTTTAAATGGTGCTCCCAGTGTTGGTGTGAGTGATGGATACGGAAATGGGAACTGTATATGGTAATTCCAGTGTTGGGAGACTGAGGAATACAGCGATGGGAACTGATCATGGTGATTCCAGTGTTAGTGTCACTGATGGATTTAGAGTGGAACTGTACATTGTGATCCCAGTGTTGGTGTGACGGATGGATACAGAGAAGGGAACTGTACATGGTGCTTCCAGAGTTGGTCTGATGGATCGATACAGCGATGGGTACTGTACATTGTGGTTTCAGTGTTGGTGTGACGGATGGATACAGAGATGGGAACTGTACATGGTGATCACAGTATTGGTGTGACTGATGGATACAGAGATGCGAACTGTACATGGTGCTCCCAGTGTTGGTGTGACTGAGGGAGACAGAGATGTGAACTGTACATGGTGTTCCCAGTGTTGGTGTGATGGATGGATACAGAGATGGGAACTGTACATGGTGCTCCCAGTGTTGGTGTGACTGAGGGAGGCAGAGATGTGAACTGTACTGTGTGCTACCAATGCTGGTGTGACAGATGGATACAGAGATGAGAATTGTACATGGTGCTTCCAGTGTTCTGACAGATCGATACAGAAATGGGAATTCTATATGGAAACACAGTGTTGGTAGACTGCGGGATACAGAGATGGGTACTGATCATTCAGATGCCAGTTTTGGTGTTACTGATGGATACAGAGATGGGAACTGTACATGGTTATCCAAGTGCAGGTCTGACAGATGTGTACAGGGATGGGAACTGTACATGATGCTTCCAGTGTTGGTGTGGTAAATGGATATTGAGATGTGCAAAGTACATGGTGCTCCCAGTGTTAGTGTGACGGATCGATACAGAGAAGGGAACTGTACATGGTGCTTCCAGAGTTGGTCTGATGGATCAATACAGAGATGGGAACTGATCATTCAGATGCCAGTTTTGGTGTTACTGATGGATACAGAGATGGGAACTGTACATGGTGATCCCAGTGTTGGTGTGACAGATGGATACAGAGAAGGGAACTGTACATGATGCTCCCAGTGTTGGTGTGACTCTGACAGATGGATACAGAGATGGGAACTGTACATGGTGCTCCCAGTGTTGGTGTGACAGATCGATACAGAGATGGGAACAGTAAATTGAGATCCCAGTGTTGGTGTGCTGGATAGATACCACAATGGGAAGTTTAAATGGTGCTCCCAGTGTTGGTGTGAGTGATGGATACGGAAATGGGAACTGTATATGGTAATTCCAGTGTTGGGAGACTGAGGAATACAGCGATGGGAACTGATCATGGTGATTCCAGTGTTAGTGGCACTGATGGATTTAGAGTGGAACTGTACATTGTGATCCCAGTGTTGGTGTGACGGATGGATACAGAGAAGGGAACTGTACATGGTGCTTCCAGAGTTGGTCTGATGGATCGATACAGTGATGGGTACTGTACATTGTGGTTTCAGTGTTGGTGTGACAGATGGATACAGAGATGGGAACTGTACATGGTGATCACCGTATTGGTGTGACTGATGGATACAGAGATGCGAACTGTACATGGTGCTCCCAGTGTTGGTGTGACTGAGGGAGACAGAGATGTGAACTGTACATGGTGTTCCCAGTGTTGGTGTGATGGATGGATACAGAGATGGGAACTGTACATGGTACTCCCAGTGTTGGTGTGACTGAGGGAGGCAGAGATGTGAACTGTACTGTGTGCTACCAATGCTGGTGTGACAGATGGATACAGAGATGAGAATTGTACATGGTGCTTCCAGTGTTGTTCTGACAGATCGATACAGAAATGGGAATTCTATAAGGAGAACACAGTGTTGGTAGACTGCGGGATACAGAGATGGGTACTGATCATTCAGATGCCAGTTTTGGTTTCACTGATGGATACAGAGATGGGAACTGTACATGGTTATCCAACTTCAGGTCTGACAGATGTGTACAGGGATGGGAACTGTACATGATGCTTCCAGTGTTGGTGTGACTCTGACAGATGGATACAGAGATGGGAACTGATCATTCAGATGCCAGTTTTGGTGTTACTGATGGATACAGAGATGGGAACTGTACATGGTTATCCAAGTGCAGGACTGACAGATGTGTACAGGGATGGGAACTGTACATGATGCTTCCAGTGTTGGTGTGGTAAATGGATACAGAGATGTGCAAAGTACATGGTGCTCCCAGTGTTAGTGTGACGGATCGATACAGAGAAGGGAACTGTACATGGTGCTTCCAGAGTTGGTCTGATGGATCGATACAGAGATGGGAACTGTACATGGTGATCCCAGTGTTGGTGTGACTGATGGATACAAAAATGCTAACTGTACATGGTGCTGTCAGTGTTGGTGTGACTGATCGATACAGAGATGGGAACAGTGGATGCTGATGTCAGTGGTGGTGTGACGGATAGATACAGGGATTGGAACATTAAATGGTGCTCCCGGTGTTGTTGTCCCTGATGGATACAGAGATGGGAACTGTACATTGTGATTTCAGTGTTGGTGTGACAGATGAATACAGGGATGTGAACTGTACGCGCTGCAGCCCAGTGTTGTTGTGCCTGATGGATACAGAGATGGGAACTGTACATGGTGCTCCCAGTGTTGGTGTGACTGAGGGAGACAGAGATGTGAACTGTACATTGTCCTCCCAGTGTTGGTGTGATGGATGGATACAGAGATAGGAACTGTACATGGTGCTCCCAGTGTTGGTGTGACTGAGGGAGACAGAGATGTGAACTGTACATGGTGATCACAGTATTGGTGTGACTGATGGATACAGAGATGTGAACTGTACATGGTGTTCCCAGTGTTGGTGTGATGGATGGATACAGAGATGAGAACTGTACATGGTGCTCCCAGTGTTGGTGTGACTGAGGGAGGCAGAGATGTGAACTGTACTGTGTGCTACCAATGCTGGTGTGACAGATGGATACAGAGATGAGAATTGTACATGGTGCTTCCAGTGTTCTGACAGATCGATACAGAAATGGGAATTCTATATGGAGAACACAGTGTTGGTAGACTGCGGGATACAGAGATGGGTACTGATCATTCAGATGCCAGTTTTGGTGTTACTGATGGATACAGAGATGGGAACTGTACATGATGCTCCCAGTGTTGGTGTGACTCTGACAGATGGATACAGAGATGGGAACTGATCATTCAGATGCCAGTTTTGGTGTTACTGATGGATACAGAGATGGGAACTGTACATGGTTATCCAAGTGCAGGACTGACAGATGTGTACAGGGATGGGAACTGTACATGATGCTTCCAGTGTTGGTGTGGTAAATGGATACAGAGATGTGCAAAGTACATGGTGCTCCCAGTGTTGGTGTGACGGATCGATACAGAGAAGGGAACTGTACATGGTGCTTCCAGAGTTGGTCTGATGGATCGATACAGAGATGGGAACTGTACATGGTGATCCCAGTGTTGGTGTGACTGATGGATACAAAAATGCGAATTGTACATGGTGCTGTCAGTGTTGGTGTGACTGATCGATACAGAGATGGGAACTGTACATTGTGATTTCAGTGTTGGTGTGACAGATGAATACAGGGATGTGAACTGTACGTGCTGCAGCCCAGTGTTGTTGTGCCTGATGGATACAGAATGGGAACTGTACATGGTGCTCCCAGTGTTGGCGTGACTGAGGGAGACAGAGATGTGAACTGTACATGGTGTTCCCAGTGTTGGTGTGATGGATGGATACAGAGATGAGAACTGTACATGGAGCTCCCAGTGTTGGTGTGATTGAGGGAGGCAGAGATGTGAACTGTACTGTGTGCTCCCAATGCTGGTGTGACAGATGGATACAGAGATGAGAATTGTACATGGTGCTTCCAGTGTTGTTCTGACAGATCAATACAGAAATGGGAATTCTATATGGAGAACACAGTGTTGGTAGACTGCGGGATACAGAGATGGGTACTGATCATTCAGATGCCAGTTTTGGTGTTACTGATGGATATAGAGATGGGAACTGTTCATGGTTATCCAAGTGCATGTCTGACAGATGTGTACAGGGATGGGAACTGTACATGGTGCTCCCAGTGTTGGTGTGACGGATCGATACAGAGAAGGGAACTGTACATGGTGCTTCCAGAGTTGGCCTGATGGATCAATACAGAGATGGGAACTGTACATGGTGATCCCAGTGTTGGTGTGACAGATGGATACAGAGATGGGAACTGTACATGATGCTCTTAGTGTTGGTGTGACTCTGACAGATGGATACAGAGATGGGAACTGTACATGGTGATCACAGTATTGGTGTGACTGATGGATACAGAGATGGGAACTGTACATGGTGCTCCCAGTGTTGGTGTGACAGATCGATACAGAGATGGGAACAGTAAATTGAGATCCCAGTGTTGGTGTGCTGGATAGATACCGCAATGGGAAGTTTAAATGGTGCTCCCAGTGTTGGTGTGAGTGATGGATACGGAAATGGGAACTGTATATGGTAATTCCAGTGTTGGGAGACTGAGGAATACAGCGATGGGAACTGATCATGGTGATTCCAGTGTTAGTGTCACTGATGGATTTAGAGTGGAACTGTACATTGTGATCCCAGTGTTGGTGTGACGGATGGATACAGAGAAGGGAACTGTACATGGTGCTTCCAGAGTTGGTCTGATGGATCGATACAGCGATGGGTACTGTACATTGTGGTTTCAGTGTTGGTGTGACGGATGGATACAGAGATGGGAACTGTACATGGTGATCACCGTATTGGTGTGACTGATGGACACAGAGATGCGAACTGTACATGGTGCTCCCAGTGTTGGTGTGACTGAGGGAGACAGAGATGTGAACTGTACATGGTGTTCCCAGTGTTGGTGTGATGGATGGATACAGAGATGGGAACTGTACATGGTGCTCCCAGTGTTGGTGTGACGGATCGATACAGAGAAGGGAACTGTACATGGTGCTTCCAGAGTTGGTCTGATGGATCGATACAGAGATGGGAACTGTACATGGTGATCCCAGTGTTGGTGTGACTGATGGATACAGAGATGGTAACTGTACATGATGCTCCCAGTGTTGGTGTGACTCTGACAGATGGATACAGAGATGGGAACTGATCATTCAGATGCCAGTTTTGGTGTTACTGATGGGTACAGAGATGGGAACTGTACATGGTTATCCAAGTGCAGGACTGACAGATGTGTACAGGGATGGGAACTGTACATGATAATCCCAGTGTTGGGAGGCTGATGAATACAGCGATGGGAACTGATCGTGGTGATGCCAGTGTTAGTGTTACTGATGGATACAGAGATGGGAATGGTACATGGTGATCCCAGTGTTGGTGTGACTGATGGATACAGAAATCGGAACTGATCATTTTGCTCCCAGTGTTGCTGTTAATGACTGATACAGAGCTGGAAGCTGTACACTGTGTCGGAGCGACAGAGGGATACAGAGATGGGAATTGTACATGGTGAGCCAGTGTTGGTGTGACTGATGGATACAGAGATGTGAACTGTACATGGAGATCCCAGTGCTGGTGTGACAGATGGATACAGAGATGGGAACTGTACATGGTGATCCCAGTGCTGGTGTGACTGATGGATACAGAGATGTGAACTGTACATGGGGCTACCAGTGCTGGTGTGACAGATGGATACAAAAATGCGAACTGAACATGGTGCTCCCAGTGTTCGTGTGACTGATGGATACAGAGATGGGAACTGTACATGGTGCTTCCAGTGTTGGTCTGACAGATCGATTTAGAGATGGGAATTCTATATGGTGATCCCAGTGTTGGTGTGACGGATGGATACAGAGATGGGAAATGTACATTGTGGTTTCAGTGTTGGTGTGACGGATGGATACAGAGATGCGAACTGTGCATGGTGCTTCCAGTGTTGGTCTGACAGATCGATTTAGAGATGGGAATTCTATATGGTGATCCCAGTGTTGGTAGACTGAGGGATACAGAGATGGGAACTGATCACTCAGATGCCAGTTTTGGTGTTATTGATGGATAGAGAGATGGGAACTGTACATGATGCTTCCAGTGTTGGTGTGGTAAATGGATACAGAGATGTGCGATGTACATGGTGCTCCCAGTACTGATGTGACGTGTGGATACAGCGAAGGGAACTGTACATGGTGCTTCCAGAGTTGGTCTGATGGATCGATACAGCGATGGGAACTGTACATTGTGCTTTCAGTGTTGGTGTGACGGATGGATACAGAGATGGGAACTGTACATGGTGCTCCCAGTGTTGGTGTGACTGTGACAGATGGATACAGAGATGGGAACTGTACATGGTGATCACAGTATTGGTGTGACTGATGGATACAGAGATGGGAACTGTATATGGAGAACTCAGTGTTGGTGTGACTGAGGGATACAGAGATGTGAACTGTACATGGTGCTCCCAGCGTTGGTGTGATGAATGGACACAGAGATGGGAACTGATCATTCAGATGCCGGTTTTGCTGTTACTGATGGATACAGAGAAGGGAACTGTACATGGTATTCGCAGTGTTCGTGTGACTGATGGATACAGAGATGTGAACTGTACATGGTGCTACCAGTGCTGGTGTGACAGATGGATACAAAAATGCGAACTGAACATGGTGCTCCCAGTGTTCGTGTGACTGATGGATACAGAGATGGGAACTGTACATGGTGCTTCCAGTGTTGGTCTGACAGATCGATATAGAGATGGGAACTGTATATGGTGATCCCAGTGTTGTTAGACTGAGGGATACAGAGATGAGAACTGATCATTCAGATGCCAGTTTTGGTGTTACTGATGGATACAGAGATGGGAACTGTATATGGTGATCCCAGTGTTGGTGTGACTGAGGGATACAGAGATGTGAACTGTACTGTGTGCAACCAATGCTGCTGTGACAGATGGATACAGAGATGGGAATTGTACATGGTGCTTCCAGTGTTGGTGTCACGGATGGATGCAGAGATGGAAACTGTTAATGGTGCTCCCAGCGTTGGTGTGATGAATGGATACAGAGATGGGAAATGTACATGGTACTCCCAGTGATGGTGTGATGGATGGATACAGAGATGAGAACTTAACATCGTGCTCCTAGTGTTGATATGACATGTGAATACAGAGATGGGAAATGTACATGGTACTCCCAGTGATGGTGTGATGGATGGATACAGAGAAGGGAACTGTACATGGTGCACACAGTGTTGGTCTGACAGATCATTACTGAGATGGGAACTGTACATGGTGATCCCAGTGTTGGTGTGACCCACTGATAACGGGATTGGAACATTAAATGGTGCTCCCAGTGTTGGTGTGACTGATGGATACGGAGATGGGAACTGTACATTGTGCTTTCAGTGTTGGTGTGACTGTGATGGATGGATACAGAGTTGGGAACTGTACATGGTGATCCCAATATCAGTGTAACTGAGGGATACAGAGATGTGAACTGTACTGTGTGCTACCAATGCTGGTGTGACAGATGGATACAGAGATGGGAACGATAAATGGTGTTCCCATTGTTGATATGATGGATGGATACAGGGATGTGAACTGTACATGGTGCTCCCAGTGTGCTGTCACGGATTGATACAGAGATGTCAACTATACATGGTGCTTCCAGTGCTGGTCTGAAGGATCGATACAGAAATGGGATCCGTATATGGTGATCCCAGTTTTGGTGGACTGAGGGATACAGAGATGGGAACTGATCATTCTGATGCTGGTTTTGGTGTTACTGATGGATACAGAGATGGAAAATGTACATGGTAATCCCAGTGTTCGTGTGACCAATGGATACAGAGTGGAACTGTACATGGAGATCCCAGTGTTGGTGTGACAGTTGGATACAGAGATCGGAACTGTACATGGTGCTCCCAGTGTTGGTGTCACGGATGGATACAGAGATGGAAACCATACATGGTGATCCCAGTGCTGGTGTGACAGATGGATACAGAGATGGGAACTGTACATGGTGCTCCCAATGTTGGTGTGATTGGGAGATACAGCGATGGGAACTGTCCATGGTGATCTCAGTTCTGGTGTGACAGATGGATAAAGAGATGGGAACTGTCCATGGTGATCCCAGTGTTCGTGTGACCAATGGATATAGAGTGGCACTGTACATGGTGCTCCCAGTGTTGGTGTGACTGATCGATACAGAGACGGGAACTGTATATGGTGATCCCAGTGCTGGTGTGACAGATCGATATAGAGATGGGAACTGTACATGGTAATCCCAGTGTTGGTGTGACAGATGGATACAGATATGGGAACTGTACATGGTGATCCCACAGTTGGTGTCATGGATGGATACAGAAATGGGAACTGTACATGGTAATCCAGTGTTGGGAGGCTGATGAATACAGCGATGGGAACTGATCGTGGTGATGCCAGTGTTAGTGTTACTGATGGATACAGAGATGGGAACGGTACATGGTGATCCCAGTGTTGGTGTGACTGATGGATACAGAAATGGTAACTGATCATGTTGCTCCCAGTGTTGCTGTGAATGACTGATACAGAGCTGGGAGCTGTACACTGTGAGCCCAATGTCGGAGCGACAGAGGGATACAGAGATGGGAATTGTACATGGTGAGCCAGTGTTGGTGTGACTGATGGATACAGAGATGTGAACTGTACATGGGGCTACCAGTGCTGGTGTGACAGATGGATACAAAAATGCGAACTGAACATGGTGCTCCCAGTGTTCGTGTGACTGATGGATACAGAGATGGGAACTGTACGTGGTGCTTCCAGTGTTGGTCTGACAGATCGATATAGAGATGAGAACTGTATATGGTGATCCCAGTGTTGTTAGACTGAGGGATACAGAGATGAGAACTGATCATTCAGATGCCAGTTTTGGTGTTACTGATGGATACAGAGATGGGAACTCTACATGATGCTTCCTGCGTTGGTGTGGTAAATTGATTCAGAGGCATGCAATGTATATGGTGCTCCCAGCACTGACGTGACAAATGGATACAGCGATGGGAACTGTACATGGTGATCCCAGTGTTGGTGTGATGGATAGATACAGCAATGGGAACTTTAAATGGTGCTCCCAGTGTTGGTGTGAGTGTTGGATACGGAGATGGGAACTGTATATGTTAATTCCAGTGTTGGTCTGACGGATCAATACAGAGATGGGAGCTGTATATGGTGATCCCAGTGCTGGTGTGATGGATGGATACACAGATGGGAACTGTACATGGTGCTCCCAGTGCTGGTGTGACAGATCGATATAGAGATGGGAACTGTACATGGTGATCTCAGTTCTGGTGTGACAGATGGATACAGAGATGGGAGCTGTATATGGTGATCCCAGTGTTGGTGTGACTGATGGATACAGAGATGGGAAATGTACATGGTAATCCCAGTGTTGGTGTGACAGATGGATACAGATATGGGAACTGTACATGGTGATCCCACAGTTGGTGTCATGGATGGATACAGAAATGGGAACTGTACATGGTAATCCAGTGTTTGGAGGCTGATGAATACAGCGATGGGAACTGATCGTGGTGATGCCAGTGTTAGTGTTACTGATGGATACAGAGATGGGAACGGTACATGGTGATCCCAGTGTTGGTGTGACTGATGGATACAGAAATGGGAACTGATCATGTTGCTCCCAGTGTTGCTGTGAATGACTGATACAGAGATGGGAACTGTACATGGTGCTCTCAGTGTTGGTGTCACGGATGGATGCAGAGATGGAAACTGTTAATGGTGCTCCCAGCGTTGGTGTGATGAATGGATACAGGGATGGGAACTGATCATTCAGATGCCGGTTTTGGTGTTACTGATGGAAACAGAGATGGGAACTGTACCTGGTGCTCCCAGTGTTGGTGTGACCGATGGATACAGAGTGGCATTGTACATGGTGCTCCCAGTGTAGGTGTCACAGATGGATACAGAGATGGAAACTGTACATGGTGCTCCCAGCGTTGGTGTGATGAATGCATACAGAGATGGGAAATGATCATTCAGATGCCGGTTTTGGTGTACATACCAGTTTTGGCACTGTACATGGCACTCCCAGTGCTGGTGTGACGCATCGATACAGAGATGGGAACAGTAAATGGAGATCCCAGTGTTGGTGTGATGGATAGATACAGCAATGGGAACTTTAAATGGTGCTCCCAGTGTTGGTGTGAGTGATGGATACGGAGATGGGAACTGTATATAGTAATTCCAGTGTTGGGAGACTGAGGAATACAGCGATGGGAACTGATCATGGTAATGCCTGTGTTAGTGTCACTGATGGATTCAGAGTGGAACTGTACATTCTGATCCCAGTGTTGGTGTGACGGATGGATACAGAGATGGGTACTGTATATGTTGCTCCCAGTGTTTGTGTGAGAGAGAGATACAGAGATGGGAACTGATCAGAGTGTTAGAAGTGTTGGTGTGATAGATGGATACAGAGATGGAAACTGTACATGGTTATCCAAGTGTAGGTCTGACAGATGGATACAGGGATGGGAACTGTACATGACGCTTCCAGTGTTGGTGTGGTAAGTGGATATTGAGATGCGCAATGTACATGGTGCTCCCAGTACTGATGTGACGTGTGGATACAGAGAAGGGAACTGTACATGGTGCTTCCAGAGTTGGTCTGATGGATCGATACAGAGATGAGAACTTAACATCGTGCTCCTAGTGTTGATATGACATGTGAATACAGAGATGGGAAATGTACATGGTACTCCCAGTGTTGGTGTCACGGATCGATACAGAGATGGAAACCGTACATCGTGCTCCCAGCGATGGTGTGATGAATGGATACAGAGATGCGAACTGTACATGGTGCTCCCAGTGTTGGTGTGATTGGGAGATACAGCGATGGGAACTGTCCATGGTGATCCCAGTGTTCGAGTGACCGATGTTTAATGGGATTGGAACATTAAATGGTGCTCCCAGTGTTGGTGTGACTGATGGATACGGAGATGGGAATTGTACTATGTGCTACCAATGCTGGTGTGACAGATGGATACAGAGATGGGACCTGTAAATGGTGCTCCCAGTGTTGGTGTGACAGTGACTAATGGATACAGAGATGGGAACTGTACATGGTGATCCCAGTGTTGGTGTGACTGAGGGATACAGAGATGTGAACTGTACTGTGTGCTACCAATGCTGGTGTGATGGATGGATACAGAGAAGGGAACAGTACATGGTGCACCCAGTATTGGTCTGACGGATCAATACAGAGATGGGAGCTGTATATGGTGATCCCAGTGTTGGGAGACTGAGGGATACAGCAATGAGAACTGATCATGTTGATGCCAGTGTTATTGTTACTGATGGATACAGAGATGGAAACTGCACATGCTAATCCCAGTGTTCGTGTAACTGATGGATACAGTGTGGAACTATACATGGTGATCCCAATGTCGGTGTGATGCATGGGTACAGAGATGGGAACTGTACATGGTGATCCCAGTGTTGGTGTCACAGATGGATACAGAGATATGAACTGTCCATGGTGATCCGAGTTTTCGTGTGACCGATGGTTAAAGGGATTGGTACATTAAACGGTGCACCCAGTGTTGGTGTGACTGATGGATACGGAGATGGGAACTGTACATTGTGCTTTTAGTGTTGGTGTGACGGATGGATACAGGGATGTGAACTGTACATGGTGCTCCCAGTGTTGATGTGACTGAGACTGATGGATACCAAGATGGGAACTGTAAATGGTGCTCACATTATTGATGTGATGGATGGATACAGAGACGTGAAGTGTACATGCAGCTTCCAGTGTTGGTGTAAGAGAGAGATACAGAGATGGGAACTGATCAGGGTAGTAGAAGTGTTGGTGTGACAGATGGGTACAGAGATGGGAACTGTACATGGTTATCCAAGTGTTGGTGTGACAGATGGATACAGAGATGGGAACTGTACATGATGCTTCCAGTGTTGGTGTGGTAAATGTATACAGAGATGTGCACTGTACACGGAGCTCACAGTGTTGATGTGACATGTGAATACAGAGATGGGACCATACATGGTACTCCTAGTGTTGGTGTGATGGATGGATACAGAGAAGGGAAGTGTACGTGGTGATCCCAGTGTTGGACTGACGTATCAATACAGAGATGGGAGCTGTATATGGTGATCCCAGTGTTGGGAGACTGAGGGATACAGTAATGGGAACTGATCATGATGATGCCAGTGTTCGTGTTACTGATGGATACAGAGATGGGAACTGCACAAGCTAATCCCAGTGATCGTGTTACTGATGGATACAGAGTGGAACTGTACATGGTGATCCCGGTGTTGGTGTGATGGATGGATACAGAGAAGGGAACTGTATATGGTGCTTCCAGAATTGGTCTGACGGATCGATACAGAGATGGGAACTTTACACGGTGCTCCCAGTGTTGATGTGACGTGTGAATACAGAGATGGGACTGTACATGGTACTCCTAGTGTTGGTGTGATGGATGGATACAGAGAAGGGAACTGTATATGGTGCTCCCAGTGTTGGTCTGACGGATCAATACAGAGATGGGAGCTGTATATGGTGATCCCAGTGTTGGGAGACTAAGGGATACAGCAATGGGAACTGATCATGGTGATGCCAGTGTTAGTGTTACTGATGGATACAGAGATGGGAACTGCACATGCTAATCCCAGTGTTCGTGTTAATGATGGATATAGAGTGGTGATCCCAGTATTGGTGTGACTGATGGATACAGAGATCGGAAATGTACATCGTACTCCCAGTGTTGGTGTGACTGAGGGATACAGAGATGTGAACTGTACATGGTGCTTCCAGTGTTGGTCTAACGGACCGATACACAGATGGGAACGGTAAATGGTGTAAATGGTAGACTGAGGGATACAGAGATGGGAACTGATCATTCTGATGCTGGTTTTGGTGTTACTGATGGATGCAGAGATGGGAACTGTACATGGTAATCCCAGTGTTCATGTGACCGATGGATACAGAGTGGAACTGTACCTGGAGATCCCAGTGTTGGTGTGACAGATGGATACAGAGATGGGAACTGTAGATGGTGCTCCCAGAGTTGGTGTGACGGATGGATACAGAGTTGGGAACTGTACATGGTGCTCCCAGTGTTGATGTCACGGATGGATACAGAGATAGGAATTGTACATGATGCTCCCAGTGTTGGTCTGACGGATCAATACAGAGATGGGAGCTGTATATGGTGATCCCAGTGTTGGGAGACTGAGCGATACAGTAATGGGAACTGATCATGTTGATACCAGTGTTCGTGTTACTGATGGATACAGAGATGGGAACTGTACAAGGTAATCCCAGTGTTGGTGTGACTGATTGATACAGAGATGCGAACTGTGCAAGGTAATCCCAGTGTTGGTGTGACTGATGGATACAGAGATGCGAACTGTACATGGTGCTCGCAGTGTTGGTTTGATTGAGGGATACAGAGATGGGAACTGTCCATGGTGATCCCAGTGTTCGTGTGACCGATGGTTAAAGGGATTGGAACATTAAATGGTGCTCCCAGTGTTGGTGTGACTGATGGATACCGAGATGGGAACTGTACATTGCGCTTTTAATGTTGGTGTGACGGATGGATATAGGGATGTGAACTGTACATGGTGCTCCCAGTGTTGGTGGGACTGTGACTCATGGATACAGAGATGGGAACTGTAAATGGTGTTCCCATTGTTGATGTGATGGATGGATACAGAGAAGTCAAGTGTACATGGTGCTTCCAGTGTTGGTGTAAGAGAGAGAGAGATATAGAGATGGGAACTGATCAGGGTGATAGAAGTGTTGGTGCGACAGATGGATACAGAGATGTGAACTGTACCTGCTGCGTTCAGTGTTGGTCTGAAGGATCGATACAGAGATGGGATCTGTATATGAAGATCCCAGTGTTGGTAGACTGAGGGATACAGAGATGGGAACTGTACAAGGTAATCCGAGTGTTGGTGTGACTTATGGATACAGAGATGCGAACTGAACATGGTGCTCCCAGTGTTGGTGTGACTGTGACGGATGGATACAGAGATGGGAACTGTATATGGTATTCCCAGTGTTGGGAAACAGAGGAATACAGCGATGGGAACTGATCGTGGTGATGCCAGTGTTAGTGTTGCTGATGGATACAGAGATGGGAATGTTACATGGTACTCCAAGTGTTGGTGTGACCGATGGATACAGAGTGGCATTGTACATGGTGCTCCCAGTGTTGGTGTCACGGATGGATACAGAGATGGAAACTGTACATGGTGCTCCCAGCGTTGGTGTGATGAATGCATACAGAGATGGGAAATGATCATTCAGATGCCGGTTTTGGTGTACAAACCAGTTTTGGCGCTGTACATGGCACTCCCAGTGCTGGTGTGATGCATCGATAGAGATGGGAACAGTAAATGGAGATCCCAGTGTTGGTGTGATGGATAGATACAGCAATGGGAACTTTAAATGGTGCTCCCAGTGTTGGTGTGAGTGATGGATACGGAGATGGGAACTGTATATGGTAATTCCAGTGTTGGGAGACTGAGGAATACAGCGATGGGAACTGATCATGGTAATGCCTGTGTTAGTGTCACTGATGGATTCAGAGTGGAACTGTACATTCTGATCCCAGTGTTGGTGTGACGGATGGATACAGAGATGGGTACTGTATATGTTGCTCCCAGTGTTGGTGTGAGAGAGAGATACAGAGATGGGAACTGATCAGGGTAGTAGAAGTGTTGGTGTGACAGATGGATACAGAGATGGAAACTGTACATGGTTATCCAAGTGTAGGTCTGACAGATGGATACAGAGATGGGAACTGTACATGATGCTTCCAGTGTTGGTGTGGTAAATGTATACAGAGATGTGCACTGTACACGGAGCTCACAGTATTGGTGTGACTCATGGATACAGAGATGGGAACTGTATATGGTATTCCCAGTGTTGGGAAACAGAGGAATACAGCAATGGGAACTGATCGTGGTGATGCCAGTGTTAGTGTTGCTGATGGATACAGAGATGGGAATGTTACATGGTACTCCAAGTGTCGGTGTGATGGATGGATACAGAGAAGGGAACTGTACATGGTGCTACCAGAGCTGGTGCGACAGATAGATACAAAAATGTGAACTGTACATGGTGCTTCCAGTGTTGGTCTAACGGACCGATACACAGATGGGAACTGTATATGGTGATCGCAGTGTTGGTAGACTGATGGATACAGAGATGGGAAATAATCATTCTGATGCTGCTTTTGGTGTTACTGAAGGATACAGAGATGGGAACTGTACATGGTAATCCCAGTGTTCGTGTGACCGATGGATACAGAGTGGAACTGCACATGGAGATCCCAGAGTTGGTGTGACGGATGGATACAGAGTTGGGAACTGTACATGGTGCTCCCAGTGTTGATGTTACGGATGGATACAGAGATAGGAATTGTACATGGTGCTCCCAATGTTGGTCTGACGGATCAATACAGAGATGGAAGCTGTATATTGTGATCCCAGTGTTGGGAGACTGAGCGATACAGTAATGGGAACTGATCATGTTGATGCCAGTGTTAGAGTTACTGATGGATACAGAGATGGGAACTGTCCAAGGTAATCCCAGTGTTGGTGTGACTGATGGATACAGAGATGCGAACTGTACAAGGTAATCCCAGTGTTGGTGTGACTGATGGATACAGAGATGCGAACTGTACATGGTGCTCGCAGTGTTGGTGTGATTGAGGGCTACAGGGGTGGGAACTGTCCATGGTGATCCCAGTGTTCGTGTGACCGATGGTTAAAGGGATTGGAACATTGAATGGTGCTCGCAGTGTTGGTGTGACTGATGGATACGGAGATGGGAACTGTACATTGCGCTTTTAATGTTGGTGTGACGGATGGATACAGGGATGTGAACTGTACATGGTGCTCCCAGTGTTGGTGAGACTGTGACGGATGGATACAGAGATGGGAACTGTAAATGGTGATCACAGTATTGGTGTGACTCATGGATACAGAGATGGGAACTGTATATGGTATTCCCAGTGTTGGGAAACAGAGGAATACAGCGATGGGAACTGATCATGGTGATGCCAGTGTTAGTGTTACTGATGGATACAGAGATGGGAACGTTACATGGTACTCCAAGTGTTGGTGTGATGGATGGATACAGAGAAGGGAACTGTACATGGTGCTACCAGAGCTGGTGCAACAGATAGATATAAAAATGTGAACTGTACATGGTGCTTCCAGTGTTGGTCTAACGGACCGATACACAGATGGGAACTGTATATGGTGATCCCAGTGTTCGTGTGACCGATGGTTAAAGGGATTGGAACATTGAATGGTGCTCCCAGTGCTGGTGCGACAGATGGATACAGAGATGTGAACTGTACATGCTGCGTCCAGTGTTGGTCTGAAGGATCGATACAGAGATGGGATCTGTATATGAAGATCCCAGTGTTGGTAGACTGAGGGATACAGAGATGGGAACTGATCATTCTATGCCGGTTTTGGAGTTACTGATGGATACACAGATGGGAACTGTACATGGTAATCCCAATGATCGTGAGACAGATGGATACAGAGTGGAACTGTACATGTTGCTCCCAGTGTTGGTGTCACAGATGGATACAGAGATACGAATTGTACATGGTGCTCCCACTGTAGGTGTCACGGATGGATACAGAGATAAGAACTGTACGTGGTGCTCCCAGTGTTGGTCTGACAGATCAATACAGAGATGGGAGCTGTATATGGTGATCGCAGTGTTTGGAGACTGATGGATACAGAGATGGGAAATAATCATTCTGATGCTGCTTTTGGTGTTACTGAAGGATACAGAGATGGGAACTGTACATGGTAATCCCAGTGTTCGTGTGACCGATGGATACAGAGTGGAACTGTACATGGAGATCCCAGAGTTGGTGTGATGAATGGATACAGAGTTGGGAACTGTACATGGTGCTCCCAGTGTTGATGTTACGGATGGATACCGAGATAGGAATTGTACATGGTGCTCCCAATGTTGGTCTGACGGATCAATACAGAGATGGAAGCTGTATATTGTGATCCCAGTGTTGGGAGACTGAGCGATACAGTAATGGGAACTGATCATGTTGATGCCAGTGTTAGAGTTACTGATGGATACAGAGATGGGAACTGTCCAAGGTAATCCCAGTGTTGGTGTGACTGATGGATACAGAGATGCGAACTGTACAAGGTAATCCCAGTGTTGGTGTGACTGATGGATACAGAGATGCGAACTGTACATAGTGCTCGCAGTGTTGGTGTGATTGAGGGCTACAGAGATGGGAACTGTCCATGGTGATCCCAGTGTTCGTGTGACCAATGGTTAAAGGGATTGGAACATTGAATGGTGCTCCCAGTGCTGGTGTGACAGATGGATACAGAGATGTGAACTGTACATGCTGCGTCCAGTGTTGGTCTGAAGGATCGATACAGAGATGGGATCTGTATATGAAGATCCCAGTGTTGGTAGACTGAGGGATACAGAGATGGGAACTGATCATTCTATGCCAGTTTTGGAGATACTGATGGATACACAGATGGGAATTGTACATGGTAATCCCAATGTTCGTGAGACCGATGGATACAGAGTGGAACTGTACATGGTGCTCCCACTGTAGGTGTCACGGATGGATACAGAGATAAGAACTGTACGTGGTGCTCCCAGTGTTGGTCTGACGGATCAATGCAGTGATGGGAGCTGTATATAGTGATCCCAGTGTTGGGAGACTGAGCGATACAGTCATGGGAACTGTTCATGTTGATCCCAGTGTTAGTGTTACTGATGGATACAGAGATGCGAACTGTACAAGGTGCTCCCACTGTTGGTGTGACTGTGACGGATGGATACAGAGATGGGAACGTTACATGGTACTCCCAGTGTTGGTGTGATGGATGGATACAGAGAAGGGAACTGTACATGGTGCTACCAGAGCTGGTGCGACAGATAGATACAAAAATGTGAACTGTACATAGTGCAGCCCAGTGTTGTTGTGCCTGATGGATACACAGTTGGGAACTTTACATGGTGCTCCTAGTGTTGGTGTGATGGATGGATACAGAGAAGGGAACTGTACATGGTGCTCCCAGTGCTGGGAGACTGAGGGATACAGCAATGGGAACTGATCATGGTGATGCCAGTATTAGTGTTACTGATGGATACAGAGATGGGAACTGCACATGCTAATCCCAGTGTTCGTGTTACTGATGGATACAGAGTGGAACTGTACATGGTGATCCCAGTATTAGCGTGATGGATGGATACAGAGATCGGAACTGTACAGGCTGCTCCCAGTGTCGGTGTGATGCATAGATACAGAGATGGGAACTGTACATGGTGATCCCACTGTTGGTGTGATGGATGGATACAAAAATGGGAACTGTATATGGTGCTCCCAGTGTTGGTGTCACTGAAGGATTCAGAGATGAGAACTGTACATGGTAATTGCAGTGTTGATGTGACTGATCAACACAGCGATGGGAACTGTATATGGTGATCCCATTGTCAGTGTGACGGATGGATAAAGGGATTGGAACTTTACATGCTGCTCCCAGAGTTGGTGTGACGGATGGATACAGAGATTGGAACTGTAAATGGTGCTTTCAGTGTTTGTGTAACGGATGGATACAGAGATGGGTACTGTATATGTTGCTCCCAGTGTTGGTGTGAGAGAGAGATAGGGAGATGGGAACTGTACATCGTGCTCCCAGTGTTGGTGTGACTGAGGGATACAGAGATGTGAACTGTACTGTGTGCTACCAATGCTGGTGTGACAGATGGATACAGACATGGGAATTGTACATGGTGCTTCCAGTGTTGGTCTGACGGATTGATACAGAGATGGGATCTGTATATGGTGATCCCGGTATTGGTAGAATGAGGGATACAGAGATGGGAACTGATCTGGCGATGCCAGTTCTGGTGTTACTGATGGATGCAGAGATGGGAACTGTACGTGGTAATCCCAGTGTTGGTCTGACGGATCAATACAGAAATGGGAGCTGTATATGGTGATCCCAGTGTTGGGAGACTGAGGGATACAGCAATGGGAACTGGTCATGGTGATGCCGGTGTTAGTGTTACTGATGGATACAGAGATGGGAACTGCACATGCTAATCCCAGTGTTCGTGTTACTGATGGATACAGAGTGGACCTGTACATGGTGATCCCAGTGTTGGCGTGACGGATGGATACAGAGATCAGAACTGTACACGCTGCTCCCAGTGTTGGGGTGATGCATGGATACAGAGATGGGAAGTGTATATGGTGCTCCCAGTGTTGGTGTGACTGAGGGTTACAGAGATGGGAAGTAATCAGGGTGAACCCAGTGTTGGTGTCACTGATGGATTCAGAGATGGGAATTGTACATGGTAATTGCAGTGTTGGTGTGACTGATCGACACAGAGATGGGAACTGTATGTGGTGATCCCATTGTCAGTGTGACAGATGGATAAAGGGATTGGAACTTTACATGCTGCTCCCAGAGTTGGTGTGACAGATGGATACAGAGTTGGGAACTGTATATGTTGCTCACAGTGTTGGTGTGACAGATGGATACAGAGTTGGGAACTGTATATGTTTCTCCCAGTGTTGGTGTGATTGAGGGATACAGAGATGGGAACTGATCAGGGTGATAGCAGTGCTGGTCTGACAGATGGAGACAGAGATGGGAACTGTACATGGTGCTTTCAGTGTTGGTCTGATAGATGGATACAGAGATGTGAACTGTACATGGTGCTCCCAGTGTTGGTGTGATGGATGGATACAGAGTTGCAAACTGTACATGGTGCTCACATTGTTGGTGTGATGGATGGATGCAGAGATCGCAAGTGTACATGGTGATCCCAGTGTTGTTGTGACTGATGGATACAGAGGTGGGAACTGTACATGGTGCTCCCACTGTTGGTGTGACAGATGGATACAGAGATTGGAACTGTTCTTGGTGCTACCAGTGTTGGTGTGATGGATGGTTGCAGGGATGGGTGTTATAGAGTGCCCAAGGCATTCCCATTCCAACTAATCTCTTGAGCCAATGTGTGAAATTCAATTGTGTAGTCAGCCACTGACCGTCCCACCTATTGAATCTTCATCAGGTGGTCCGAGGCCCGGCAAGCTCCAGCAGGGTGATGAAACACCTTCCTCATGTTGGCTGTGAATTCCTCTAAATCCAGGCAGAACTTTGACCTACGTTCCCAATGCACAATGACCCAGGCCAGGGTTCTTCCAGTCAGGAGAAAGATAAAGGAGAACACTTTTCCAAGCTCTGAAGGGAACCGGGGCGGCTGGAGTTCAAACACTAATGAGCATTGTGTGAGGAACCTGAGGCAAGAACCTGGGTCATCATCGAATCTCTCCGGAGTTGAAAGATGTGCCGGCTCCACAGAGCAAATGACTGGCTCCCCGGAGCAAATCTAGCTTCCTCCATGTGAAAGTTGATAAACAGCTGCCCGGAAGTTGTAACTCATGTAACAGCCTCCTTCAGTCTCACTCTTTGCCTCCTGGCAGTCAGCCAATCTTCTATCCATGCTAGTACCTTTCCTGTAATGCCATGGTCTCCTATTTTGTTTTGCTGCCTCATTTGTTGTATTTTGTCAAAGTCCTTCTGAAAATCCAAATCCAAATAAACATGATCCACTGACTCTCTGTTGTCTAACTTGTCTGTTATTTCCTCAAAGAATTCCAGCAGATTTTTCAGGCAAGATTTGCCCTTTAGAAAACCATGCTGATGTTGGCCTATTTTATTATGTGCCTCCAAATACCCTGAAACCTCAACCTTAATAATAGGCTCTAACATTTTGCCAATCACTGTTTTCAGGGTAACTGGCCAATAATTTTCTTTCATCTGCCTCTCCCCTTTTAATGAATGGAGTGACATTTACAATGTTCCAGTCCAGAATCTGGTGCATCTTGAATGATCATCACTGATGGTTCCGCAATCTCTTTACCCACCTCTTTCAGAAATCTGGGATGTGGTCTATCTGATCCAAGTGGTTCATCTACCTCAGGCTTTTCAACTTTGCAAGCACCTTCTCCTTAGTGATAGCAACAACACTTGCCTCTGTCCACTGGCACTCTCACAGTTGTTGCATTCTGCTAGTCTCTTCCAGAGTGAAGACTGACGCAAAGTAGTTATTAGGTTCATCAACCATCCCCATTACTACCTCTCCAGCATCATTCTCCAGCAGTCTGATATCCACTCGTCTCTCTCCTACTCTTTCTATATCTGCAAAAACTTTTTGTATCCTCTTTGATATTATTCACTGGCTTCCCTTCATATTTCATCTTTTCTCTCTTCATGGCTTTTATAGTTGTCTTCTGTTAGTTTTCAAAAGCTTCCAAATCCTCTACTTTCCTACTAATTTCTGCTATATTATATGCCCTCTCTTTTGCTTTTATGCTGGCTTTGAATTCCCTTGTCAGCCATGGTTGTCTCATGTTCTCTTTAGAATACTTCCAGGTAACATTCTCTGGATTGCTGCCTGTGCCATGTGCCAGTGAGGACATGACTAGGCTAATTTGGCAGATGAATGCATGGCTGAGGAACTGGTGCAGGGGATAAGGTTTGTGATATACGATCATTAGGATCTTTTTTGGAAGGTATGAACTGTACAAAACAGATGAACTATACCTGACCACCAGGGGTACCAATATCCTTGTGGGCAGGTTTGCTGGAACCATTGGGGAGGATTTAAACAAATTTCACTGGGGGATGGGAGCTGGAGTGATAGGGCTGAGGATAGTGTGTGAGACTGTCAGGAAAGACAAGCAGATGACGGTAAAATTACAGTCAGTGGGACGGGTTGCAGTGTAACAAGAGGGCAAAATTGCAAATACAGGACTGAAGATGTTATGTTTTAATGCATGCAGTATACGAAGTAAGGTAGATGATCTTGCCGCTCAGTTAGAGACTGACAGCTGTGATGTTGTGGGTACCATGGAAGCATGGCTGAAATATGAATGCAGTTGGGAGCTTAATATCCCAGGATCAAATCTTTAGAAAGAATTGACCTAGGATCAGAAAATGTAGACTCCTTGTGGGTAGAGTTCTGAAACAGCAAGGGTAAAAAGTCCCTGACGGGAGTTATACGCAGGACTCCAAACAGTAGCCAGGATGTGGTCTACAAATTACAGAGGGAGATACATAGAAAAAAGCATGTCAAAAAGGCAATGTTATGTTCATCCTGCAGATGGATAGGGAAAATCAACTTGATAGAAACACAGAAAACCTACAGCACAATACGGGCCCTTCAGCCCACAATACTCTGCCAAACATGTCCTTACCTTAGAAATTACCTCAGGTTACCCATAGCCCTGTAGTTTTCTCAATTCCATGTGCCTATCCAGGAGTCTCTTAAAAGACCCAATTGTATCCACCTCCATCGCCGGCAGCCGATTCCACACACTCACTACTCGGTGTAAAAAACTGACCCCTGGCATCTCCTCTGTACCTATTTCCAAGCACCTTAAAACTGTGCCCTCTCATGCAAGCCATTTCAGCCCTGGGGAAAAGCCTCTGACTATCCACACGATCAATGCCTCATGATCGACTGATGCTGGATACCGAGAAAGAGAACATGTGGAATGCCTTTCCAAGTGGATTTTTGGAGCTGCCTGTGGTTGAGCCCACTAGGGGATCAGCAATTCTGGATCGGGGGTTGTGTAATGAACCAGATATGATTAGGAAGATCAAGGTAACGGGACTTTAGGAAACAGGGATCATAATATGATAGAACTCACCCTGCCGTTTGAGAAGAAGAAGCTAAAGTCATGGAGTAATGGGAATTACAGAGGCATAAGAGAGGAAAATCTCAGAGCTGTATGTGGTGACGTGTATGTACTTTGATAGTAAATTTTTCTGTGAACTTTGATGAAGAGAGGGAAGTAGAAGAAGGGAAATTATAGTTCAGTTAGCCTGACCTCAGTGGTTGGGAAGATATTGGAGTCGATTTTTAAGGATGTGGTTTTGGAGTACTTGAAGGCACATGATAAAATAGGCCAGAGTCAGCATGCTTTCCTTGAGGGGAAAACCATTGGAATTATTTGAAGAAATACAAACAGGATTGGTGGGTGTTGTGTACTTGGATTTTCACACATAAGGCTACTGAAAAGAGTATTACAGAAAAGATTCTATCATGGATAGAAATGATTGAGAGGAGGCAAAGAGAGGGAATAAAGGGATACCTTTTGGATTGGCCGCCAGTGACGAGTGGTATTCCACAGGAGTCTTTTTAAAGTCTATGTCAACGACTTGGATGATGGAATTGATGACTTTGTGGCCAAGTTTGCAGATGATACGAAGATAAGTGGAGGGGCAGGTAGTGTTGAGGAAGCAGAGTGGCTGCAAGAAGGACTTAGACAGATTAAGAGAATGGGCAAAATGGTGAAAGGTCATTTAAATCGTACTGTTCCTGACTTCAGGCTTCTCAGTTTAACACTAAGAAGAGAAATGGCGAGAACACAAAGAACTTTTCAAGTGCCCGTCACCATGGTAATGCAGTGGTCAGAATGTCCCTGCCTTCCCCCCGCCCCCCCGCACTTGTGAACGAGTGCAAGAGGAAATTTTACATGAATATGTTATGTGAGATGAGAAAACCATGGGGAGATGGGGTCCAAAGTTGACCCCCCCCTCCCCCGTGAGCTATGCTGTTAATGAGAGAGTGATAGAGGGGGAGAGGTGCCACGCTGCACATGCTGATAATGAGAGAGACACAAGGATTTAAAATTATGGCTTCTTCACTGATTGTTGACTTTTCTTCCAAGGACTTTTGCCACTTTGCTTGCTTGTGTGAATCCTTGCTGACACAGCAGAGTGATGCCAGGTGCTTGCTGAGACAGCAGGGAGTGGCCCAGTTTGATGGACATGGACATGGTCAGTTGATGGATGGCTGGTACCCCGGCAGGGGAGATAAAAGACGAGTCTGCTGAGACACAGGCAGACACGCCACTGGACACTGAAAGAGTGTTGTGCACCCACAGTAAGGTGGGGGCTTGGAGGATCGATTCGGGGGAAATCGGTTAGAGGCTCAGTGTGTGAAGGCAGGCCGGTGGGGGCTTGTGTGTGTGTGTGTGTCCACCCTCGCCTGGGTGACAAGTTCATCACTGAAGAACAGTCTGGCTTGGAACGGAAGGGTCATAATCGGTGACCACAACAGTACAACGGACCAAGAAGACAACAGAAGGTTTGCCTGCTGCAGCTGCTCATCTCTCGCTCGCTCTCTCTTGGTTTTGATTCTTATTCCTACACTTCTGTATTTATCATTGCTAACCTGTTTTATATGTATATTTGCATTTTTGATACTGTATTACTTAGTTTACTAATAAACACCCTTAGTTACAGTATCACCAGACTCCAACGTATCATTCCACTTCTGCTGATTTGGTAACCCGGTCACGGGGTACGTGACAAATACAAGATAAGCAGCACTGTCATGTAGTAGTTAGCGCATCACTTTACAGTGCCACTGACCAGGGTTCCGTTCCTGACGCTGTCTGTAAGGAGTTTGGATGTTCTTGCCACTACCACATGCATTTCCTTCAGGTGCTCTGGTTTCCTCCCATTTTCCAAGGACGTAGGGGTTGGTCAGGTAATTGGTCTCACAGATCTAATGGGGCAGCACGGGCTCGGTGGGCCAGAAGGCTGTATCTCCAAGTAAATAAATTTAAAGAATAAATAAGATGGGTTTGAAAACACATCTGACAGTGCAGGCAGTAGTCGTTCATCTCTGTACTGGAGAGTTCAGCCAATCTTTGTGTAGAATATCAAACTAAAGTGCTGCTGATAATCTCTAAAAGAATGCAGAATATAGATCAGTAAAGAGAGCAGTGTGTGAAGGAAGGTCTTTGACCTGAGGCATCCCATCCCCATTAATGCTGATTGGCTGGCTCAGCATTTTCAACCTACTTGCTATATTTGGCGTTACGTTTTGTAATTTCTAAACATTAAACTAATTCAAAGGAAGACACAGGAATCCGAAATGTGAGTCTAACATTGTGTTCACTTTAAGCGAGGCATGCACGTGTCATGTGTTAGCTTGATGACGTATGTAATTCACGTATATATATATATATATATATATACACACACATACACATATCCACACATATAACCCGTAATGAAATACTTAAACAAGAATGCTTAATCAACCTATATATTTACAAGATTACTCAAATATTACTGAAATATTAAATACTCAATGTGAGATACGGTAGATAAACTGATGGGAGGTGAAAGGAGAGGAGGCGGCTTTGGGTTTTACAATTAACGACAGTCTAGTCCTGTCCTGACATGAATTCTACCCCCACTATCAAATGTCAGGCCTGCACAGGCAGGCGCCTCCCAATCTCCACCCAGCTAACAGGACTGAACAGCCACTGATCTCCAACTCATCACCTGCAGCCTATTTCAACCCAGCTCTCACCCTCAGCGCTTGTTCATTCATTGAACCAAGCAGCCTTAAGCAGTTGTTTCCAGCTTCAGTTATCTTGCTGCTTGTGGTGTTTAGTACCTGTTATCTCTTGTTTACTGTCTTGTTATTTTGCAGTTTATTAGTACAGCTATTGCTCACCGCTCAATCGTTTCCACTACTCTGCTTTTGGGGTCAAGCCTCCTGACACACACCAGACTTTCATCCCAAACACCCAACTTGCTTGGTATTGATAAGAGTTTCTTAATGTCAAACTTATCAAGATACAGAGCAACTTTTTGTGTGCGTGCATTTCATCCAGACAGACTATTCTGACATAAGTACATTGAGGCTATAAAAGGAAAACAAACTGTAGTATATGTGAAAGCGCAGTGTGGGCAGACAAATCAAGAGGAGGGGCCACACCAATGTAGATAGGCAGGTCAAGAGTCGATAGACCCTTTTGCATATTAGGGGTCTATTCAATAGTCTGATAATAGTGTTCAAAGCTGCCTGAACTTGGTGACACTTGCTCCCAGACTTTCATATCTTCTGCCTAATAGGAGAAGGAAAAAGGGAGAAAGTATTGGCCCTTGATTAGGTTGATGCTTTCCCAAGGTAATGGGAAATGGAAGTGGAGTCAATGAAGGGAAGGCTTATTTGCATGATAGACTGGGCTGCGTTCACAGTTCTTGGCAATTTCCTGTGCTCCTGGGCAGAGCAGTTGCCAGACCAAGCTGCAGTATATTTACATAGGATTCCTTCTGTAGTGGATTGATAAAAAATGCTAGTAACAGTCAGAGTGGACATGGTGAATTTCCTTAGATTTCTGTGGATGTAGAGGCATTGGTATGCTTTCTAGCATCCACATGCTTGGACCACATTAAACTGCTGGTGATAGTTACAGCTGGGGACTTGGAGTTCCCAACCATGTCCACTCAGCACCAGGACATGTCCTCCCCCTCACTTTCTGAAGTCACTTTCATTTTGCTGAAAATGAAGGACAAGTTCTTGCTGTAACACTATGCCACTGGGCTCCCTTTTCCTTCCTGTACTCTGTCTTGTCATGGTTTGAGATCCAGCCCACTGTGGAGGTGTCATCTCCCACAAAGCTGTTACTCTTCTGTTTCCCCTACTCTCACTCCATTGCCCACTCCACCCCCAACCACCCTCCGCCATTCTGGGAAGATCTTTCTGAATCATGGTCTTTCTTTCTTCCCTAAATAAAAATTGAGAATTGAAACAAGGATTACCTGAGGTGCTTCCTCAACTATCACCGTTCACACATCATCTGCACGATTATTTATTGATCCACAAAACAAACAACTCACTGTCTGACAGAGAACAAGAAGAGGAAGCAGGTCGAATGGAGATGAGGCTGAGTACAGGGCTACGGTGGGAAACTCTGTCACATGGTGTGAACAGAATCATCTACAGCTTAATGTGAAAAAGACTAAGGAGCTGGTGGTAGACCTGAGGAGGGCTAAGGCACCGGTGACCCCTGTTTCCATCCAAAGGGGTCAGAGTGGACATGGTGGAGGATTACAAATACCTGAGGATACGAATTGACAATAAACTGGACTGGTCAAAGAACACTGAGGCAGTCTACAAGAAGGGGCAGAGCCGTCTCTATTTCCTGAGGAGAGTGAGGTCCTTTAACATCTGCTGGACGATGCTAAGGATGTTCTACGAGTCTGTAGTGGCCAGTGCTATCATGCTTGCTGTTGTGTGCTGGGGCAGCAGACACTCATTCGTAAGGCCAGTGATGTTGTTGGGGTGGAACTGGACTCTCTGACGGTGGTGTCTGAAAAGAGGATGCTGTCCAATTTGCATGCCATCTTGGACAACGACTCCCATCCACTCCATAATGTACTGGTTAGGCACAGCAGTACATTCAGCCAGAGACTCATTCCACCAAAATGTAACACTGAGCATCATAGGAAGTCATTCCTGCCTGTGGCCATCTAACTTTACAACTCCTCCCTCCGAGTGTAAAGCCAATAGGCTGGTCCTGGACTTATTGCCACTTGGCATGATTAACTTATTATTATTTAATTATTTAAGGTTTTATATTGCTATATTTCTACACTATCCTTGGTTGGTGCGGCTATAACGAAACCCAATTTCCCTTGGGATAAATAAAGTATGTCTGTCCGTCTGAATCTTGACGCCACTCTACTGGTGGAGATACCCTGTCATACCCATGGAACACCTAAATCTAACCAGCAGCCACAGGCCAGTAATACAGCAAATCATATCAGTGTCAGCTACGGTAACTGGACGTTCACTTTAAAGACATTAATCTTTGAAAGGATCCCACAGGGTAATTCCAAGCGTTCTTTATGATGGAATGACTCATGCTTTGCAGGCTGGTTTCTCTATATTTCTACTTCCACTGTTGTTGTTTCTAACCTTGAATATCTGGGTTCTGATCAGGAGTGAAAGGAAGGAATACTTACTAACTGACACGAGTTTGGTCAAGGTACAATGCAAAATGCGCCATCCTCAACAGACAGTTCTTCACAATACCAGCTAGCTTTAGGGGAGATTTTGAACAATTTATTTTCTTCGGTATTCACTAAGGAGAAGGATATTGAATTGTCTGAGGTAAGGGAAACAAGTAGGGAATTTATGGAAACTATGACAGTTAAAGAGGAGGAAGTACTGGCACTTTTAAGGAATATAAAAGTGGATAAATCTCCGGATCCTGACAGGATATTCCCTAGGACCTTGAGGGAGGTTAGTGTAGAATTAGCAGGGGCTCTGACAGAAATATTTCAGATGTCATTAGAAACGGGGATGGTGCCGGAGGATTGGCGTATTGCTCATGTGGTTCCATTGTTTAAAAAGGGTTCTAAGAGTAAACCTAGCAATTATAGGCCTGTCAGTTTGACGTCAGTGGTGGGTAAATTAATGGAAAGTATTCTTAGAGATGGTATATATAACTATCTGGATAGACAGGGTCAGATTAGGAACAGTCAACATGGATTTGTGCGTGGAAGGTCATGTCTGACAAATCTTATTGAATTTTTTTGAAGAGGTTACGAGGAAAGTTGCCAAGGGTAAAGCAATGGATGTTGTCTATATGGACTTCAGTAAGGCCTTTGACAAGGTTCCACACAGAAGGTTAGTTAGGAAGGTTCAATCATTAGGTATTAATATTGAAGTAGTAAAATGGATTCAACAGTGGCTGGATGGGAGATGCCAGAGAGTAGTGGTGGATAACTGTTTGTCAGGTTGGAGGCCAGTGACTAGTGGTGTGCCTCAGGAATCTATACTGGGTCCAATGTTGTTTGTCATATACATTAATGATCTGGATGATGGGGTGGTAAATTGAATTAGTAAGTATGCAGATGATACTACGGTAGGTGGCATTGTGGATAATGAAGTATGATTTCAAAGCTTGCAGAGAGATTTAGGCCAGTTAGAAGAGTGGGCTGAACGATGGCAGATGGAATTTAATGCTGATAAGTGTGAGGTGCTACATTTTGGTAGGAATAATCCAAATAGGACATACATGGTAAATGGTAGGGCATTGAAGAATGCAGTAGAACAGAGTGATCTAGGAACAATGGTGCATAGTTTCCTGAAGGTGGAATCTCATGTGGATAGGGTGGTGAAGAAAGCTTTTGGTATGTTGGCCTTTATAAATCAGAGCATTGAGTACAGGAGTTGGGATATAATGTTAAAATTGTACAAGGCATTGGTAAGGCTGAATTTGGAGTATTGTGTACAGTTCTGGTCACTGAATTATAGGAAATATGTCAACAAACTAGAGAGAGTGCAGAGAAGATTTACTAAAATGTTACCTGGGTTTCAGTACCTAAGTTATAGGGAAAGATTGAACAAGTTATGTCTTTATTCTTTGGAGCGTAGAAGGTTGAGGGGGGACTTGATAGAGGTATTTAAAATTATGGGGATAGATAGAGTTGACGTGGATAGGCTTTTTCCATTGAGTGTAGGGGAGATTCAAACAAGAGGACACGAGTTGAGACTTAGGGGGCAAAAGTTTAAGGGTAACATGAGAGGGAATTTCTTTACTCAGAGTGGTAGCTGTGTGGAATGAGCTTCCAGTAGAAGCGGTAGAGGCAGGTTCGGTATTGTCATTTAAAGCAAACTTGGATAGGTATATGGACAGGAAAGGAATGGAGGGTTATGGGCTGAGTGCGGGTCAGTGGGACTAGCTGACAGTAAGCGTTCAGCATGGACTAGAAGGGCTGAGATGGCCTGTTTCCGTGCTGTAATTGTTATATGGTTATATGGTAATATGATGATGTTCTTTCCATGGAGTAAAATGCCCTGAATCATTTTATAGGCAATGTATTAAACCATACTTACCACTGAGTCACAGACATAGTTCTGGGTTAGAAAAGGAAGTTGACCAAAGGGGTAAAGTTAAAGTAATGTGTTAGTGAAAAATTGAGAGGTGGGCTGAAGGGATTCAAGATTCGGATGGCCGGGCCAGTTTGAAAATATCAGGGTGTTGGGGCCAGAGGGGAGGTTCAGGCTGGTTAAACTTGTTGCTTTGTGACGTTTGCTAATCTCTGCACTGAACTGAGGCTGTGGCCAGCTCCTGACTGGATGGGCTGTATGGCCCATTCTGCTCCCATCTCTTATGGTCTTATACAGATAAATACAATAGAATCAATGAAAAACAACACACAGACACGGCCAAATAACCAACGTGCAAAAGACAAACTGTGCAAATACATAAACACATACGGAAGCACTGAGGACATGAGTTGTAGAGCCCTTGAAAGTTAGACCACAGGTGGTGGAACCTGAATTCAGTGAAGTTATCCACACCGGTTCAGGAGCCTGATGATTGTAGGGTGATAACTGAAACTTATGGTTTCAGATCTACGGCTCTTGTACCTTCCTCCTGATGAGAAGAGAGCGTGGTCTGGGTGGTGGGTGTCCCTGATGATGGACGCTGCTTTCTTGTGGCTGCACTCATTGTAGACGTGCTCAATGGTGGGGAGGACTTTTCCTGACATTGTTTTGTAAGCGTTTTGAACGAGACTAGTTAGGAGATGCTTCTCTAACCACACCAACTTCCCCCCACAGCCACCCCGAGACAGAGTGGTCAGCTATTGGCTGGGGTTGGGAACGTAACATCAAGATCCCACCCTAGTCTATTTCTTCCATACAACGGTGAGTTAGGCAAGAATTAACCTCTTCTAAAAGTACTTTCACAGAATTAACTGTATCTCCTAAAGATAAGTCAATGTGACACTTACTAAATTCTTTTCAGTGGGTTCAGAACACTTTGTAGTGGCAAAATGGATCAGCCCTCATCGTAGAAATAGATCCGCAGAGGGTCACAGGAAGTCACCAAGATGTAGAGCCTGAGGTCAGACTTGAAACCATCCAAAATGAAGGGCTGCACAAGTAGAGGGAGATTTAACATGCGGTGAGGTTCAAAGATTTCACTTAATATCAAAGTATGTATGCAGTATACAACTCTGAGATTCATCTTCTCCAGATAGCCACAAAACAAAGAAAAAACATGGAGGTTGTTGAAAGAGAAAGATCAAACCCATGTACCCACCCCCCTGCAGAAAAAAGAACAGCAACACAATCATCAACCCCTCCCAAATCCCTGACCCCTGCACAAAACTCAAGAACATCAACTCCCAAATTCCCTCACCACCCTCTGCCTGCTCAAATACTAAACAGGAAAGAATGGGCAAAAACCCAGAATATAAAATCCATCAGACTGACAAAGTCCAGAGTCCACAAACCCAACAGTCAAGACCACGAACCCGATAGTCCAATCCATGAACCCAACAGACCAGTCCATGAACCCAATCGTCCAGTCCACAAACCCAACGATCCAGTTCATGAATGCAACAGTTCACATGAACTACCGGTACACCTCTTCCACCCTACTCTCCTCTTCCACCTCTTCCCACACTACTCTCACTCCACTCCCCACTCCACCCCCAACCACCCTCCGCCATTCTGGGAAGATCTTTCTGAATCATGGTCTTTCCTTCTTCCCTAAAAAGAATTTGAGAATTGAAACAAGGATTACCTGAGGTGCTTCCTCAACTCTCACCGTTCACACATCATCTGCACGATTATTTATTGATCCACAAAACAAACAACTCACTGTCTGACAGAGAACAAGACGAGGAAGCAGGTCGAATCTTGACACCACTCTACTGGTGGAGATACCCTGTCATACCCATGGAACACCTAAATCTAACCAGCAGCCACAGGCCAGTAATACAGCAAATCATATCAGTGTCAGCTACTGTAACTGGACGTTCACTTTAAAGACATTAATCTTTGAAAGGATCCCACAGGGTAATTCCAAGCGTTCTTTATGATGGAATGACTCATGCTTTGCAGGCTGGTTTCTCTATATTTCTACTTCCACTGTTGTTGTTTCTAACCTTGAATATCTGGGTTCTGATCAGGAGTGAAAGGAAGGAATACTTACTAACTGACACGAGTTTGGTCAAGGTACAATGCAAAGTGCGCCATCCTCAACAGACAGTTCTTCACAATACCAGCTAGCTTTGATGATTTTCTTTCCATGGTGTAAAATGCCCTGAATCATTTTACAGGCAATGTATTAAACCATACTTACCACTGAGTCACAGACATAGTTCTGGGTTAGAAAAGGAAGTTGGCCAAAGGGGTAAAGTTTAAGTAATGTGTTAGTGAAAAATTGAGAGGTGGGCTGAAGGGATTCAAGATTCGGATGGCCGGGCCAGTTTGAAAATATCAGGGTGTTGGGGCCAGAGGGGAGGTTCAGGCTGGTTCAACTTGTTGCTTTGTGACGTTTGCTAATCTCTGCACTGAACTGAGGCTGTGGCCAGCTCCTGACTGGATGGGCTGTATGGCCCATTCTGCTCCCATCTCTTAAGGTCTTATACAGATAAATACAATAGAATCAATGAAAAACAACACACAGACACGGCCAAATAACCAACGTGCAAAAGACAAACTGTGCAAATACATAAACACATACGGAAGCAGTGAGGACATGAGTTGTAGAGCCCTTGAAAGTTAGTCCATAGGTGGTGGAACCTGAATTCAGTGAAGTTATCCACACCGGTTCAGGAGCCTGATGATTGTAGGGTGATAACTGAAACTTATGGTGTCAGATCTACGGCTCTTGTACCTTCCTCCTGATGAGAAGAGAGTGTGGTCTGGGTGGTGGGTGTCCCTGATGATGGACGCTGCTTTCTTGTGGCTGCACTCATTGTAGACGTGCTCAATGGTGGGGAGGACTTTTCCTGACATTGTTTTGTAAGCTTTTTGAACGAGACTAGTTAGGAGATGCTTCTCTAACCACACCAACTTCCCCCCACAGCCACCCCGAGACAGAGTGGTCAGCTATTGGCTGGGGTTGGGAACGTAACATCAAGATCCCACCCTAGTCTATTACTTCCATACAACGGTGAGTTAGGTAAGAACTAACCTCTTATAAAAGTAGAATCATTCTTTCACAGAATTAACTGTATCTCCTAAAGATAAGTCAATGTGACACTTACTAAATTCTTTTCAGTGGGTTCAGAACACTTTGTAGTGGCAAAGCGGATCAGCCCTCATTGTAGAAATGGATCCACAGTCACCAAGACGTAGAGCCTGAGGTCAGACTTGAAACCATCCAAAATGAAGGGCTGCACAAGTAGAGGGAGATTTAACATGCGGTGAGGTTCAAAGATTTCACTTAATATCAAAGTATGTATGCAGTATACAACTCTGAGATTCATCTTCTCCAGATAGCCACAAAACAAAGAAAAAACATGGAGGTTGTCGAAAGAGAAAGATCAAACCCATGTACCCACCCCCCTGCAGAAAAAAGAACAGCAACACAATCATCAACCCCTCCCAAATCCCCGACCCCTGCACAAAACACAAGAACATCAACTCCCAAATCCCCCCACCACCCTCTGCCCGCTCAATACTAAACAGGAAAGAATGGGCAAAAACCCAGAATATAAAATCCAGAAAAAGTCCAGTCCACGAACCCAACAGTTCACATGAACTACTGGTACACCTCTTCCCACCCTGACACTTGTAAAAACGCCATCCCCATGAACACTGATTTTGCAAACATCTGTTAATTCCCCATCCCCCACCAAACTTCCCCTTCACCATTCCCCATTCCCATTTCCCTCTCTCACCTTATCTCCTTACCTACCCATCAGCTTCCTCTGGTGCTCCTCCCTCTTCCCTTTCTTCCATGGCCTTTTGTCCTTTCCTATCAGATTCCCCCTTCCCAGGCCCTTTATCTCTCACCAATCAACTTCCCATCTCGTTACTCCACACCCACCCCTTCTATCATCTACCACCTGGTACTCCTTCCTCTCTTCCCCCCACCCTCTTAACTCTGACTTCTCATCTCTCGTTTGCAGTCCAGATGAAGGGCCTCGGCCCGAAACTTCGACTGTTTTTGTTGTTCCTCTCCGCGCCTCGTGGAGCATCGGACGACAACCTTACCGTTTCTTTAGCATCTGCCTCTGTTTTACGAGGCCGAGTTGCTAGCTCGACGCACAACCCGGCAAGTATGGATGGAAGGCGTGCGAGGAACCGGCCAGACTGGAACTCGGGACCACTCGTCTCGAAGACCAGTGCGGATGCCACCACACCACCAGCCAGCATAGATGCTGCCTGACGTGCTGAGTTCCTCTAGGATTCAGTGAATGCCGCAGAGATTACTGTGGCCAGTCTTTGTACTCCACACTCTGAATTGGCATTTTCAGATGTTTATAGCAAAATCTGTCCTTAGTTTTGATCCGGGGTCTTGGCATTCATCTCCAAGCGTAGGCTCAGGAGAGGAGGCCAGAACATTGGCTACTGAGGATGATGCAACCTTCCAACTGATGTTCTGGGGCAAATTCTGTGAAATTCTTGTCCCCGTTTCCTTCTCCAGCCGGGAAAGATCTATTCCAGCTTGTCCTCCTCCCCCCCCCCCCCCCCCACCTCCCCTTCCTCTTTATTCTGGCCTCTTCTCCCTTCCTTTCCAGTCCTGACGTAGGGTCTTGGCCGGAAACGACAACTCTTTATTTCCCTCCATAGCTGCTCCTATCGTTCCCCCGGATGAAGCACCTAATTGAGCATGGGGACAGATTTATTTGTTCAGCCTTGGAAAATTGTTTCCCCAACAGCTGTGAGCCACAAAATGCACACCGAACTCACTATTCACACGAACAAGAAATCTCCCGTTCTAACTGGTGCTGCGGTCCCTCACTATCTTTAACACAAGAGATCCTGCTGACGCTGGAAATCCAGAGCAGCACACACAAAATCCTGGAGGAGCTCAGCAGGTCAGGCAGCATCTGTGGAGAGGATTGAACAGTCGACATCTTGGCCTGAGACCCTTCATCAGGGCTGGAAAGGAAAGGGGGAATAAGGTGATGTGGAGTGGAAAGAGTACAAGCTGGAATGTGATAGGTGAAGCCAGGTGTGTGTGTGTGTGTGGGGGGGGGGGCGGGGGGGTGGAACGGAGGATGAAATAAAGAGCTGGGAGGTGATAGGTGGAAAAGATAAAGGCCTGAAGAAGAAGGAATCTGATAGGAGCGGGGAGAGGTTCCATGGGGGAAAAGGGAGGAAGAGGGGAACCAGGGGCAGGTGATAGGCAGGTGAGGTGGAGAAAGGATGCCAGAATGAAGAACTGAAGAAGAGGGAAGGGGAAGGGGAAAAATTACTGGAATTTAGAGAAAACTAACTTCAGAGGCAGAGGGGAGATCTGATGGAGATGTATAAGATTATGAGAGGCACTGAGAGTGTAGACAGACAATATCTTTTTCCCAGGGTTGAAACATCTAATGACAAAGGGCATGCACTTAAATTAAGAGGGGGTAGCTTCAAAGGGGATGTGAGGGGCAAGTTTTTTTTTCCCACACAGAGAGTGGTGGGTGCCTGGAATGCACTGCCTAGAGTGGTGGTATAGGCAGAAACATCAGGGACTTTTTGAAACATGTTTAGATAGGCCTGTGAATGGGAGGAAAATAGAGGGATATGGACATTCTGTAGGCAGAGGAGACTGGCTTAATTGACCATTATATTGGATCAGCACAATGTTCTAGGCCAAAAGGGCATTTTAACAGTCTAAAATTAGCCTAAGAATTAGGCCTAAAAGCAACACTTACTCCCCAAATTCAACCTAATAACTAGGCCTAAAAATATGGATTGGCTCCATAAAGATAGAACATTGAGAATAGGATTACTCCCTGTTAATTTACCCGGACTGAGGACCCCTGCACACCCTGATACGAAAGAGATCACGGAAAACTACACAAAGTAGGGATGGCCTACTTTGAACTCAAATACTGTTCTATATTCTAAGTTCCAGGTTGATGCTGGAGGCTTCCCAGATGGAATACAAGGTACTTGCTCATCCTCCATCCTGAAGGTGGCCTCACCGAGGCTGTAGATTATCAACGGACGAACGGATGAAGAGACCTGAAATGGGCTACAGGTTACACGTGGAGTCAAAGGGAACTGCACATACTCACCACTGGATTGCTTGCAGTTGGAAAGATTAATCCATATTCATCTGAAATAGGAAAGATGCAGAGAGATAGACACATCCACAAGAACACAGCCTCAAAGCAAAAAGGCAACTGTAGTTACTTAAACCTCATATCTTTCTTCTTAAAATACCCCACGTCTTTCCCATCTACAACGGCCGATGTCCTCCACAATATCAGACATCTTTTTTTAAAGTTAGCGCGGAGAGCAAATAACTTCAGCAACTGACTTCAGCTGCCAATCTTCAGATCTGAGTATGGACTGTAGAGTAAACTGAAAATGCAGCTCCAAACAATGGGTCCCTAAGAAGCATGAGGCACACTAATTGGAAAAGAAGACACAGCTGATGTACATTCATCATGTGGCTGCAAAGAGGAAAGGGGTGAAGGTTGTGTGTAGTTCAAGAGAAGCATTATAAGGGCATTGGGACTAAATAAATAGTTCTGTTACCTTTCACCTTTTAACATGGGTGCTGTAATGTGAGATCAGAGAATCTCTCTCTTTCTCTCTCCCCATTTCCCTCTCCTCTCTTTCTCCCGTCCCCCTCCTTCCCTATCTCCCCCTCTCCCCTCATTCCACTCTCTCTCCGTTTCCCCTCCCTCTCTCTCTTTCCTTGCCTCTCCCACACCCTCTGCCGTCTCCCTCTCTCACCGTCTCTATTTCCATCTCCTCTCTCTCACCTTTCTCCCTTTCTCCTTCTCTCCCTCATTCCCTCCCTCCCCCACCTCTCTCTCTGCCTTTCTCCCTCTCCCTCATTCCCTGTCTTTCTTCCTCTCCCCCTCTCTTCCCCCCACCCACTGGTTCATATTGCAATATTCTAACACAGACAGGTAATTGTCCTGACTTCAAATGGTGGAGTAGTGGTCCTCCCATCACGGTACAGCATCGGTCAGCACAGCGCATTACAGTGCCGGTGACAACGGGTTTATATTCCCTTCGCTCCCCCGTAAGGAGTTTGTACCTTCTCCTCCTCCGGTTTCCTCTCACACTCCCAATGTCCTATCGCTTGGTCGGTTGGCGGGTTGTTGTGGGTGACTCTGTGTTTGGGCCAGGATTAAATCGGGAGGATTGCAAGGCATTGCGGCTCGAAAGGGCCTATTGCGCGCTGTCGCCTAAACGCAGTGACACCCGCGCGCCGGGGATCACTGGCTGGCGTCGCGCGGCCGGCCGGCGGGAAATGCCGTTGGTACCGGCCTGGAGCGTGGACACTGCACGAGCGCGCGCACCCTGCCGCGCTCTCCGGACTGCAACTGCCGCGGCCCCGGCACGGAGACCTCCGGCCCTAACCTTGTTCTCTCACGAAGAAAATATGCGCTGTGTTAGATCCAAACGTTGCTTAAAGTGTTATGATGCTATTGACTTATGTGAGTTATAATTGACATCACTATATTCATGCGAGGAAAATATTCGCTGTGTGTTAGATCCAAACGTTACTTCAAGCTTTATGATGCTATTGACTTATGTCAGTTATAATTGACTTATCACTATATTCCTGCGAGGAAAATATGCGCTGTGTGTTTCATTCGTTAGATAAACCCTTTCAGAAACGAAATCGAGTGTATTAGCTACTTATGTGACTTATCGTTGATTTATCACCTATATTCCGGTCGTAATCAATCCCGCCCTCCCCTGTCGGCCAATCCGCAAGAATATTGTCAATATTAAAATATTCGCTGTGTGTTAGATCCATAGCCTTTCATGCTGCTGAAAGATCAGAGAGAGGTCTCCTGGTCAAACCACAAACCTCCCCAATCCCCTCCTCCACACAAAAACTGACAGATCGTCCACACGGAAATGTCAGATTAAACTTCAAACCACAAACCTCCCCAATCTCCACCCCCACACAAAAACTGATAGATCGTCCACACGGAAACTTCAGACTAAACAACAAACCTCAAACAGCCCCCAGTTCCCTTCCTCACACAAAAACTAACAAATCATGCACAGGGAAATGTCAGATTCAACATCAAACAACCCCCAATCTCCACCCCAACACAAAAACTGACAGATCGTCCACACAGAAATGTCAGATTAAACTTCAAACCACAAACCTCCCCAATCCCCTCCTCCACACAAAGACTAATAGATCGTCCTCATGGGAACTTCAGACTAAACAACAAACCTCAAACAGCCCCCAGTTCCCTCCCTCACACAAAAACTAACACGTCATCCACACGGAAATGTCAGATTCAACATCAAACAACCCCCAATCTCCACCCCAACACAAAAACTGACAGATCGTCCACATAGAAATGTCAGATTAAACTTCAAACCACAACCTCCCCAATCCCCTCACTTACACAATAACTAACATATCGTCCACACGGAAACATCAGATTAAACATCGAATCCAAACCCCACACACCCCCTCCCTCACACAATGACTAATAGATCGTCCACATGGAAACGTCAGATATAGTGCTTATTTTTGCACTATATCAATGTCCTTCATTTTGAAAAAAAAAACAAAAACAAATCGTCAACACAGAAACGTCAGATTAACGATCTAACTCCAAACTCGCGACAATCCCCTCCGTTATATCGAACTCCAAACACCATCCAAACTCCTCCCTCAGACAAAAACTAACAGATCATCGACACGGAAACGTCACATTAAACATCGAATCCAAACCCCACACATCCCCTCCCTCACACAATGAGGGAGATTGGCCACACGGAAACGTCAGGTTAAACATCAAACTCCAAACTTCCTCTAATCATCTCCATTATACAAAAACTGACTGATCATCCACACGGAAACGTCATATTAAATAACAAACCCCTCACCCCCCAATCTCCTCCCTCACACAAAAACTAACAAATCCTCCACAGGGAGATGTCAGATTGAACATCAAATCCCAAACCCCCCAATATCTTCCCTGACACCAAAACTAACATGTCGTCCACAGGGAAACGTCGGATTGAACAGCAAACAACCCCCAATCTCCACCCCCACACAAAAACTGACAGATCGTCCACACAGAAATGTCAGATTAAACTTCAAACCACAAACCTCCCCAATCCCCTCCCTCACACAAAGACTAATAGATCGTCCACACGGAAACGTCAGATATAGTGCTTATTTTTGCACTATATCAATGTCCTTCATTTTGAAAAAAAAACAAAAACAAATCGTCAACACAGAAACGTCAGATTAACGATCTAACTCCAAACTCGCGACAATCCCCTCCGTTATATCGAACTCCAAACACCATCCAATCTCCTCCCTCAGACAAAAACTAACAGATCATTGACACGGAAACGTCACATTAAACATCAAATCCAAACCCCACACATTCCCTCCCTCACACAATGACTAACAGATTGGCCACACGGAAACGTCAGGTTAAACATCAAACTCCAAACTTCCTCTAATCATCTCCATTATACAAAAACTGACCGATCATCCACACGGAAACGTCATATTGAATAACAAACCCCTCACCCCCCAATCTCCTCCCTCACACAAAAACTAACAAATCCTCCACAGGGAGATGTCAGATTGAACATCAAATCCCAAACCCCCCAATATCTTCCCTGACACCAAAACTAACATGTCGTCCACACGGAAACGTCGGATTGAACAGCAAACCTCCCTAATCACCTCCCTAACACAAGAAAGAACAGATCGTCGACATGGAAACATCAGATTAATGATCAAACTCCAAACGCCCTACAATCCCTCCGTTATACAAAAACTGTCCAATCATCCACACGGAAACATTAGATTGAACATCAAACCCCCAACACCCCAGTACCCTCCATCACACACAAACTAACATGTCGTCCACAGGGAAACATCAGATTGAACATGAAAACCACTCCCTCAAACAAAAACTAACAGATCGTCCCCACAGAAATGTCAGATTGAACATCAAAACCACTCTCTCAAACAAAATCTAACAGATCGTTCACACAGACATGTCAGATTGAACATTGAACCCCAAACCCCCGAATGTCCTCCCTCATAAAAACTAACAGATCGTCCACACGGAAATGTCAGATTGAACATCAAACACCAAAACCCCCTCCTCAATCCCCTCCTTCACACAAAACTAACAAATTGTCCACAGAGAAACACCAGATTGAACATTAAACCTCCCCAATCCCCTCCCTCAGACAAACACTAACAGATCGTCCACACGGAAACGTCAGATTGAACATCAAACCCCAAACCACTCCAATCCCCTCCCTCACAGAAAAACTAACAGATCGTCCACAGTGAAACGTCAGATTGAACATCAAACCCCAAACCCCCCAGTCCCCTTCACTCACACAAGAACTAACAGATCGTCCACACAGAAATGTCAGATTAAATATCAAACCCCAAACCACTCCAATTCCCTCCCCCACACAAATGCTAACAGATCATTCACACGGAAATTTCAGATTAAACCTTAAACCCCAATACCACCCCCCCACTCCCCTCCCTCCCACAAAACCTAACATTGTCCACATGGAAACGTCAGGTTAAACATCAAACCCTAAACCGCCCCAATCCTCTCCCTCAGACAAACACTAACGGATCGGCCATAGGAAACATCAGGTTAAACACCAAACCCCAATCCCCCCCACACAGAAAAACTAAAACATTGTCCACTCGGAATCATCAAATTAAACATGAAACACCCCGGTCCCCTTCCTCATGAAAAACTAATAGATTGTCTTTATCTCTGCTCCCAAGGGTCGACCTTCTATTCTGAGGATAAATGTAAGAACTCGACTTGGATTCGGTAGAGACTGGCCTACAAACACCGCCTGTCCACCATCTGCCCACAACACTGCTGCCAGTGGCCGCACAACACCCATGCAATACCGGGTTGCTTGCCATTTATTTGGTAGTTTCCTCCTCTTCCTCATCTTCTTGGCTCGTGCTTTACGGACATCTCAGAAAATTAATGTGTCAGTTTGGAGACAGTCTGGCGGCCTCTCGCAGTCAACTTCCTTTTCGCTGGCTTCCTCGTCAGTCCCCGAGCTCCCTTTTTTGAAGACCCTCCTTTGAGGACCCTTCGGACACAGCCTTCAGGGAGCCTTTCATGCTGCTGAAAGATCAGAGAGAGAGAGAAAATCTCCTCGTCAGACCTGAGTTTTCCGAGCGGTCCTCCCTTGAGGAAAGACTGACAGAGCCCTGACAGGATTGTTGACGAGCCACCCACTGTCACAGCTAAACTCCGTTGTTGGGGTGGGGGTTGGAATTCATCTGCACCAAGCACATGCACTCAACCCTGAGGTTACACATGAAGCGGGCCTTAGGCCTGGCAGTTTGCCCCTGTGGCTTTGGGATTTGGGAGTTTCGAGGGGCGAGGACAAGACACGATAACTGTGAACAGAATTTCAGGAGTTTGACTGTTGAGCCCCGTTGGACAACAGAACGGGCATTTTATGCTCTGCCTTCACCCAGCGACCTGGGCCTCAGCGTTCCGTCCCCAGTGGATTGAAGACGATGTTCCCGTCAGAGCAAGGCTGCCGGACTCCGAAGCAGAGGCTGCAGTTCCAGGTTATTCTTGGTCGTCATGCCGATCGGCGTCGCGGGTTAAGCAGGAGGCGGTGCACAGAAAGGATCATCTATCATTCTAATATGACAGAAATGACAGACACGCCCAATCCTCTCCCTCACAAAAACTAACAGATCCTGCACACAGACACGCCAGATTAAACATCAAACACCACCCCACTATCCCTTCCCCCAGACAAAAATTAACCGATCATCCACACGAAAACGTCAGATTAAACATCAAACACCAAAACCCTCTCCCCAATCCCCACCCCCACACAAAAACTAACAGATTGTCCAAACGGAAACGTCAGATTCGCCATCAAACCCCAAACCCCGCAACCCCTCCCTCACACTAAAGCTAACAGATCATCCACACGGAAACTTCAGACTGAACATCAAACCCCAAACTCCCCACTAATTCCCTTCCTCACACAAAAACTAACAGATCATGCACAGGGAAATATCAGATTGAACATCAAACACCCACCAATCTTCTCCCCCACACAAAAACTAACAGATCATCCACACGGAAACTTCAGACTAAACAACAAACCTCAAACAGCCCCAATTCCCTCCCCCACACAAAAACTAACAAATCATGCACAGGGAAATGTCAGATTCAACATCAAACAACCCCCAATCTCCACCCCAACACAAAAACTGACAGATCGTCCACACAGAAATGTCAGATTAAACTTCAAACCACAAACCTCCCCAATCCCCTCCTCCACACAAAGACTGATAGATCGTCCACACGGAAACTTCAGACTAAACAACAAACCTCAAACCGCCCCAATTCCCTCCCCCACACAAAAACTAACAGATCTTCCATAGTGAAATGTCAGATTGACCATCAAACCCCAAACCACCCCAATCCCCTCCCTTACACAATAACTAACAGATCGACCAAACGGAAACATCAGGTTAAATATCAGTCGCCAAAACCCCCCAATCCCCTCACTCACAGAAATATTAACAGATCATCCACACGGAAACATCAGATTAAACATTAAACCCAACCCCACCCCCACATCCCCTCCCTCACACAAAGACTAACAGATCATCCACAAGGAAACATCAGATTGAACATCAAAACCACTCTCTCAAACAAAATCTAACAGATCATTCACACAGAGATGTGAGATTGAACATCGAACCCCAAAGCCCCGAATGTCCTCCCTCATAAAAACATCGTCCACACAGAAATGTGAGAATGAATATCAAACCCCAAAACCCTTAATCCCTTCCTCACACAAAAACTAACAGATCGATCACACCGAAATGCCAGATTGAACATCAAAACCCAAAACCCCCAATTCCCACCCTCACACATAAACTAACAGATCGATCACGCGGAAACATCAGACTGAAAATCAAACCTTGAACACGCCCCAATCTCCTCCATTACACAAAAGCTAAGAAATCGTCTACATGGAAACGTCAGATTAACGATGAAATGCAAAACCCTCCCCCCAATCCCCTCCCACACACAAAAACTAACATATCGTCCACACGGAAACATCAGATTAAACATCAAACCCAAACCCCCCCCCCCCACATCCCCTCCCTCACACAATGAATAACAGATCATCCACAAGGAAATGTCAGATTAACGATCAAACGCCTCCCTAACACAAAAACTAACGTTGTCTACAAGGAAATATCAGATTGAACATCAAACCTTGACAGTTTTCCTCTGCAGGCCTCAATAGCAGACAAAGGATTGATAGCCCAATTGGAAAAGTCTAAAAACAGCTGGATAAATCTTACATTAAAGGTATGGCAGAAGGTGGCTAATTCATGTGGAATTAATAACACATTAAAACTTTTCAGATGGTGTACATATGATACTGAATTTTTTCCCAACAGAGTAGATAAAAGATTTGAACTATGGATAAAGAAAGGTCTTACATCCTATCTCTCATTTACACAGAAAAGAGTATTAAAGTCTCCAATCCTTACAGGACAAACATGGCCTAGAACATAATGACTTTTTTTTTAGGTACCTTCAAATACGACATTATGTTACCCAGAGTTGTAGATATACAGATTTATCAACATTAGAATTAGAATTTTTCAAGATTCTGAATTCGGCTTACAGTTCAATGCCAAGTAAATCAATTTTTCGATTATACGATGTACTCTTACATGCTAAAAATGAAAACACATTGTATATTAAAGAGAAGTGGGAGAAAGAAGTGAGGTTGGTACTTTCAGAGGAGGTTTGGGGGAAAATATGCAGCTTTCAGTGGTCTTCGACTAACTCTTTGATTTGGAGAGAACATTGTTGGAAAAATATTATAGATACTTCCAGACCCCATATCATGAAAAATACAAAGATACAAGCATGACGTGTTGGAGAAGGTGTGGCTCCGAGGAGGCAAATCATTTCCATATTTTCTGGGATTGCCCTAAATTAAGTTTATATTGCAAAGGTATTCATAGAACTTTAGGCCAGGTATTTAAGACCCAGATACCTCTGAACTTTGAGACACTCTATTTGGGACATGTACTGTTTTTGGATCAGAAGAAAGACAAAGTTGCTACAGGTCCTCTTAGTGGCAAGTAAAAAAATCAATCACCAGAAAGTGGCTAAATCCAATACACATGCAGTAGAAGATTGGCATGAAATTATTTTGGAAATATTTAAAATGGAAAAGATGACTTACTCTGTGAGAATTCAAAAAGAAAAATGTAATCAAATTTGGAATAAATGGATTGAATTTATAACCCCAAAGCGAGCAGACTTTGGATGACTCTCCTAATGATTTATACTGCTTTTCTCATCAACACAATAATATTGCTAATGTAAGCACCCTTGGTTCGATTGTTTGCTGTTTTTTTATATAAATAGGCAATTAACAGAAGTAAAGGAAAAGATTTGGGAAAGGGGAAAAATATGAAAAAATTAAGTAAATAAGTACATAGGGATTGGATAACAACACACACACAAAATGCTGGTGGAACACAGCAGGCCAGGTAGCACCTATAGGGAGAAGCGTTGTCGATGTTTCGGGCCAAGACCCTTCGTCAGGTCTTGGCCCGAAACATCGACAACGCTTCTCCCTATAGATGTTGCCTGGCCTGCTGTGTTCCACCAGCATTTTGTGTGTGTGTTGTTGTTTGAATTTCCAGCATCTGCAGATTTCCTCGTGTTAGGGATTGGATAATTATGTTTGGGGGTGGAGCAAACATGAACAAGTTAGGATATAAAATCCTACAATGGTAGTTACATAGGGTTACATATAATATTTTGGACCAGAAGTAATGGTTCAGAAGAGATACATGGGAATTATTATTAATCCACTATTATTACTATTTTTCTGAACAATTATTGTCATTGCTTAGTCTAATAGGGTGGAATTACAACTGCACATAATTATCTATTTAAGTGCCTTATTACTTTTTATATTATATCAATGTGAACTTATGAATGTATAAAAAATTATAGATTAAAATTAAATTTAAAAAAAATAATTTTTTTTTAAAAAAGGAAATGTCAGATTGAACATCAAATCTCCCTAATCCCCTACGTAACACAGAAAGGAACAGATCATTGACACGGAAACGTCAGATTAATGATCAAACCTACAATCCCTCCGTTATACAAAAACTGTCCAGTCATCCACACAGAATCGTCACGGAATTTGTGTTAAGGAGGGGATTGGGAAGGTTTGATGTTCATTCTGACGTTTCCGTGTGGACAATCCATTAGTTTTTGTGTGGGGGGGGTGGATTGTGTTTGGTGTTTAACGTTTCCGTGTGGACGATCTGTAAGTTTTTGTGTGAAGGTGGGGAACGGGTGTGGTTTGGGTTTGGTGTTTATTCTGACGTTTCCATGTGGATGATCTCTTAGATTTTGTGTTAAGTAGGGGATTGGAGAGGTTTGATGTTCAATCTGACGTTTCCATGTTGACGACAAGTTAGTTTTTGTCTGAGGGAGGCGATTGGGGGTTTTTGCTCTTTGATCTTTAATCATACGTTTCCGTGTGGACCATCTGTAAGTTTTTGTGTGAGGGAGGGGAACGGGGGTGGTTTATGTTTGGTGTTTATTCTGATGTTTCCATGAGGAGGTCTTTTAACATCTGCCAGACGATGTTGAGGATGTTCTCTGAGGCTGTGGTGGCCAGTGCTATCATGTTTGCTGTTGTGTGCTGGGGCAGCAGGCTGAGGGTAGCAGACACCAACAGAATCAACAAACTCATTCGTAAGGCCAGTGATGTTGTCGGGGTGGAACTGGACTCTCTGACAGTGGTGTCTGAAAAGAGGATGCTGTCCAAGTTGCATGCCATCTTGGACAATGACTCCCATCCACTCCATAGTGTACTGGTTAGGCACAGGAGTACATTCAGCCAGAGACTCATTCCACCGAGATGTAACACTGAGCGTCATAGGAAGTCATTCCTGCCTGTGGCCATCAATCTTTACAACTCCTCTCTCGGAGTGTCAGATACCCTGTGCCAATAGGCTGGTACTGGACTTATTTCCACTTGGCATGCTTAACTTATTATTTAATTATTTATGGTTTTATATTGCTATATTTCTTCACTATTCTTGGTTGGTGCGGCTGTAACGAAACCCAATTTCCCTTGGGATCAATAAAGTATGTCTGTCTGTCTGTCTGGACAATCTGTTAGATTTTGTGTTAAGGAGGGGATTCAAGAGGTTGGATGTTTAATCTGACATTTCCTTGTAGACAATGTTAGTTTTTGTGTGAGGGAGGGGATTGGGGGTCTTGGGATTTGATATTCAATCTGACATTTCTATGTGAACGATCTGTTAGTTTTTGTGTGAGGGAGGTATTTTGATGTTCAATCTGACGCTTCCCTGTGGATGATCTGTTAGTTTGTGTGTGAAGGAGGGGATTGAGGGGGTTAGAGGTTTGATGTTCAATATGACAATTTTTGACACGGAAACATCGGATTAAACACCAAACCCAAACCCCCTACATCCCCTCCCTGACACAAAAACTGACAGATCGTCCACACAGAAACGTCAGGTTGAACATCAAACCTCCCTAGTACTCTCCCTAACTCAAAAACTGAGATTGTCAACACGGAAACGACTGAAGAAACATCAAATCCAAACCCCTACGAATCACATCCCTCACACAATAACTAACAGATCATCCACAGGGAAACATCAGGTTCAACAACCAACCCCAAATCCCCCAATCCCCCCCCAACACAAAAACAAACAGATTGTCCACAAGGAAACATTAGATTACACCCCAAATCCAATCCACCCCCCCCCCAATCCCTACCCTCACACAAAAACTTACAGATCATCCACACGGAAACGTCAGATTGAACATCAAACCCCCTCCAATCCTCTCCGTTATACAAAAACTGTCTGATCGTCCACATGGAAACGTCAGATTGAACATCAAACTCCTAACCCCCAATCCCCTCATTCACACACAAACAAACAGATCATCCACACGGAAACATCAGATTAATGATCAAACTCCAAACCCCCAACAATTCCCTGGGTTATGCAAAAACTGTCCAAACAGCCACATGGAAACGTCAGGTTGAACATTAAAACCACACCCTCACACAAAAACTAACAGATCGTCCACACAGAAACGTTAGATTAAACATCAAACCAAAACCACCCCCATTCCCCTCCCTCGTACAAAAACTAACAGATCATCCATATGGAAACATTAGATGGAGCATCAATCCCCAAATCCCCCATTCCCCACCTTCACACAAAAACTAACCTATCGTTCACACGGAAACCTCACATTGAACATCAAACCTCCCCAATCTCCTCCCTCACACAAAAACTAACATGTTGTCCACACAGAAATGACAGATTGAACATCAAACCTTTGCAATCCCTCCATAACACAAAAACTAACAGATTGTCCATACTGAAAGATCAGATTAAACATCAAACCCAAACCTACCCCATTCCCTCCCTCACACAAAAATGTACAGATCGTCCAAAAAGAAACGTCAGATTAAACATCAAACCCCGAACACACCCCAAACTGCTCCCGCACACAAAAACTAAGAAATTGTCCACACGGAAACGTCAGATTAAATATCAAACACAAAATCACCCAATCCCCGCCCTTACTCAAAAACTAACATGTTGTGCACAGGGAAACATCAGATTGAACATCAAACCCCAAACCCCCCAATCCCCCCCCCATACAAAAACTAACAGATCCTCTAATGGAAACGGCAGATGGAACATCAAAACTCCTCCCTCACAGAAAAACTAACTGATCGTCCACAGGGAAACCTCAGATTGAACACCAAACCCCAAACACACCCCAATTTCCTCCCTCACACAAAAACTAACAGATTGTCCACAGGGAAACGTCAGATTAAACATCAAGCCACCCATCCCTTCCCCAATCTCCCCCACACAAAAACTGTAGTAGAAGTGATTTGGACATTTCATTTATCATCTTTGGTTAATGTGTTCGTCAATTGCTGGGATTTAATGTTACTGCTAACAGATTTTACTACCCCACCCTGGTGGTTTTTCCGATCATGGGAGTTATATGATTTTTCCATCTGTGTTCCAGCAAGTTGGGCACACTGTCTATTGTCCACCCCTTCGTTGTATCACAGCATCAGCATTGACCCTATCCCTGATCATCTGTACCCCTGTTCTCTCTCCTCTACAAGAGCAGACTTGGGCTGAATGGCCTAATTCTGCTGTTTACTGTCTGTGCAAACGTCTCGGGCACCTGTATATAGCTGGGGTACCTAAGATATCTGCACACAGTACTGTGTTTGTCAACGTGGAGCAGAGATCGTGCTTTTAAATCCTGCGGGATCAAAGGGACGTTGGGAATTTTGCACGTGGAATACCGCCATAGGGGTGTGAGGACGGGTGGAAGAGATGGTGTGTCGGGCGGGGGTGGGGGGTAAACTGACACACCCAGCCCTGAGACACCAGGCAAGATCACTTGATTCCAAACAATTGGTTTATCGATCATTACGGAATGTCTCTCCGATGCTTCCCGATCCCTTCCTTTTCCCAACCATGATTCCCCTCTCCCTGCCCCCCTTCCGAGTCTCAGTCCACAATAGACACCCACATTGGAATCAGGTTGATCATCACTCACATATGTCATGAAATTTGTCTTATTTTGTGTGGCTACAGTGCAGTGCAATAAATAAAATTACTGCAGTGCTCCTCAAAAGTTTTATGCTCCCTAGCTGTGTATGTATATACTGTACATCTTGTGTGTTGTAAGGTCTGTTGTTCTCAATGTTATAAACTCTGTCTGTTTCCTAGTCCCAACTTTTTGACTGAATAGCCAGCGAATGGTTAATGTCAGGTTTTCATGAAATCCTGTCTGTCACCATTCTCCATCGTAAATGCTGGTCTGCTGCAGTATTTCTAGCTGTTTTACAGTTTGATCCCTGCAATTTCTCTTTCATTCCCTTTCATGTCACTTGTGTGTGAATTTCTTTCTTTGCACAGACTGATCCAAGTCGGTCTCATTCTCTTGCATGATAAATGAGAGTCAGATTTGATTAATTTTTTTTAAAAGCAATCCCTGTGTTCAGATCTCCAGCTTTCATCCCTGGATGACGGATTTACTGGCTTTGTGGACGATACAAAGACAGGTGGTGGGGGCTGGTGGTGTTGAGGAAGCAGGGAGTAGCAGGAGGACTTGGACAGATTAGAAGAACGGGAAAACAAGCATCGGATGGAATGCAGTGTCGGAAAGCGTACAGACATATACTTTAGTAGAAGGAGTAAAGGCATGGGCTATTTTCGAAACACGGAGAAAATTTTAAAAACCTGTGATACAGAGGGACTTGGGAGTCCTCGCGCAGGATTCCTAAAGGTTAAGTTGCTGGATAAGTCAGTGGGGAGGAAGGCAAATGCGATGATAGGGTAGTTAAGAAAGCTTATGGGGTGTTAGCTTTCATAAGTCGAGGGATAGAGTTTAAGAGTCGCGGGGTAATGATGCAGCTCTATAAAACTCTGGTTAGGCCACACTTGGAGTATTGTGTGCATTTCTGGTCGCCTCACAATAGAAAGGATGTGGAAGCATTGGAAAGGGTACCGAGGAGATTTATCAGGATGTTGCCTGGTTTAGAGAGTATGCATTATGATCAAAGATTAAGGGAGCTAGGGCTTTACTCTTTGGAGAGAAGGAGGATGAGAGTAGACATGATAGAGGTAGACAAGATATTAAGAGGAAGAGATAGAGTGGACAGCCAGTGCCTCTTCCCCAGGGCACCACTGCTCAATACAAGAGGGCATGGCTTTAAGGTAAAGGGTGGAAAGTTCCAGAGGGATGTTAGAGGAAGGTTTATTACTCTGAGAGTGGTTGGTGCGTGGAATGCACTGCCTGAGTCAGTGGTGGAGGCAGATGCACTCGTGAAATTTAAGAGACTACTGGACAGGTATATGGAGGAATTTAAGGTGGGGGTTATATGCGAGGCAGGGTTTAAGGGTCGGCACAACATTGTGGGCCGAAGGGCCTGTACTGTGCTGTATTGTTCTATGTTCCACGTTGGCATTCACCTCGAGAGGAGTAGAATACAAAAGCAAGGATGTGATGATGAGGCTTTATAGGGCACTGGTGAGGCCTCACAGAGTTAATTATGAGCAATTTTGGAGCCTCATCTGAGCAAGGCTGTGCTAACATTGGAGAGGAGGTTCACGAGGATGATCACTAGGATCTAAGGGTTAACGTGTGAGGAGCATTGCAATGCACCGGGCCTGAATTTGCCAGAGTTCCGACGGGAGGTTCTCACTGAAACCCGTCAGATATTGAAAGGCCTAGATAGAGTGAACCTGGTATGCATGGCCTCAGAATTGAAGGACCTCTCTTTGGGACAGAGATGAGAAGGAATTTCTTTAGGTAGAAGGTGATGAATCTGTGGAATTCATTTCACAGAATCATGGTCTTTGACCATGATTTTCCTTGGCATATTTTTCCACAGAAGTAATTTGTCACTGCTGCCTTACGTGTGGCGGGTGGAGATGCATCCTTACCATAAGAGGTATAAGGCGCTCCTTCCCTCCGCTAGCCTGCAGGTCACCCTTGGGCAGGGTGCAGCTCCTGGTCAGCATCCCCCACCCACAAATCTAGGTCACACGAAGCAACAGGAGCACATGATGGACGGTCGTATGAGCAGCCGGTGCATATCTCAAGTCCTGGTTATGTGACCACTGACGCCAGGCAGACAATCTCTGAAGATTATTGGTAATGGCTGCAGGCACCCGTCTTCTAAATAGCAATGGTGTCAAAAGATACAAGGAGGAGGCAGGGAATGGGGTCAAGGGGGATCGTACATTTTGAGGAGAGATTGAGTCGCCTGGGACTGGGACAGGAATTCAGAAGAATGAGAAGAGATCTTATAGAAACAATATAAAATTATGAAAGGGATAGATAAGATAGAGGCAGGAAAGTTGTTTCCACTGGTAGGTGAGACTAGAAGTAGGGGACATAACCTCAAAATTCGGGGGAGTGGATTTAGGAAAGAGATGAGAAGAAACTGCTTTTCCCAGCGAGTGGTGAATCTGTGGAATTCTCTGCCCAATGAGGCAGTGGAGGCTTCCTCAGTAAATGGGGAAATTTGGGCCTGTTTAAGACAAGGTTGGATATACTTCTGCAGAGCAGGAGAATTAAGGGTTATAGATCCATGGTCTCACGAGACTAACTGATGTCACCACCAGTGTAACTGTCTCAGAGACATGTTTCATGGAGAAGTTTATTTTATGTTTGTGTCATAAATTCATGATTATTTTATAATTTCAAAATATTTTATGTAAGGTTTTATTTAATGTAGAGTTTAACGGGTCACATGACCAGAGTTTAATAAAAGCATGACTATGGGTCAGAACCAGCATGGAAGCAGAGAAAGACATATGGCCCTAAAATAACCTTATTCTGCATGTGGTCCAAGAGGTGCACATGGTAATTGTTTTATTTGTTTTATATTGTGTACAATGTTGTTGATGTGTCTGTATATGGACAGTGTGATACTTTTTTAGGGATTTATTTGATTTCAGCGCACATTTGTTAATGTGATAATGTGTTTGGGCCTGTTTATCGGTGGACACTAGCTTGAGAGACTTTAAAAGACTGAGAGATGTATGTTTCAAAACTTTTGTGTCCTTTATTTTCTTGTAGTTTTCACGGAGTCTACAGAAGAAAGAGAGAGAGAAATAAAATAAATCTTCAAGAGCATCTGTCTGTTGCGTGGCCATTATTTCATTGGACCGCCGCAGTTACAGTGAAAACATGAAGCCAACACGGCCGAGAGGTCAAAGTAAGGAGCGCCGCGTATCCGGGAAGAAAGTGAAAATGTCTGCCACCCCTCGCGCCGAGTCAACAGAGACATGAACTGCTTAACACTTAACAGTTAACACACTTAACAGTTTATACCTGCTGTCTGTTTCTATCGTTTGCTGCATTTCCCTTGCTTGTCCACGCATGGGTGGAGCTCTTGAACATTACATCTTGTGGTTTAATTAACCAGAGGACATCCATTTGAGTTTAACTGTTTGAGAGAGTTGAACCCAGGAAATCTTCACGGGAAAGAAAGCTAACCCCCAAAATGCTGGTGCTTAAGCAACAAGGGGCTTCTCAGAGGGAGAGTAATTTCATCAAGCTATATGAAAGCTGGAAAGAACAAGTTAGAGCTACATGTACTAAACTTAAGGATGAGTGCTCTCTCTGACCGAGACTTGAGCGACATGATGAATGCTGTTGAAGGGCTGGAGACACAAGTGAGAGATGTGTATGAAAATATACGATCTCATTCGGCAACTTCTACTGAAATTAGAAGAAAGATGGATTCCTGCACGGCAGTAACAACAGATTTGATGGGGCTAATGAAAGTAGGTATGAGTGAAGTGGGGCAAGAGGAGTTTGATGCTAAGGCAGAAATCACAAGACTTTGTATGGTACTCCATAAAGAGTATGCCCAGTCGATATTTGGGACTACAATCTCCAGATCCACTGTTCATAGCCACCACTCAAGCCGTTTATCAGAACAGCAAAGTATTACAGCAAAAAGAGCAGAGTGTGCTGCACAGTTTGCTGGGATGCAGGCCAAAATGGAGATGGAGGAGGCTATCGCTGTACAAAGGCAAGAACAAAGAAAAGAGGAAAATCACAGAGATCTTCACGTAATAGCCACAAAGCTTAAGGCTTACTCTGAAGCTGACTCACACGTAATAACAATAACAATGAAGAAACAAACAATACTAACAATGAAGTGTCATAAGTACGAGCCCTACATGACACAATGGTTCTCACCAGACTTCCTACACCCGAGCCTTCAGGTTAGGTTCTTACAACTTAGAGTGGAGCACAAGTATCAAGGCATTGATAGAACGGCAATACACAAATCCAGCTGACAGGTTGTTCTACCTACAAAAATACATCAGTGGTGTGGCACGATCTGTATTGGAAAGAAGCGTCTACAGAAAGGATGATGAAGCCTACGACCAAGCATAGGAGGCTTTGAATGCTCGGTAATCCAATGCACATTTAGAGGAAAAACTGAATAACTGGCCAAAGATTGGCTCAAGTGAGTCAGTGAAACTGAGACAGTTCAGTGATTTTCTAACAGCCTGCAGCAATGCCATGCCATACATCAAAGGGCTTCAGGTGTTCAATGACTGCGAAGAGAATCAAAAGATACTCGGAAAACTTGGGTGACCCTTAGCTGGAATCGTCATGTCACAAAGCAGCTGCAACAAACGGGCAAACTCCCTGATTTCAAGGAGTTTGCTGATTTTGTGGCACAAGAAGCAGAAATCGCTTGCAATCCTGTAACATCCTTTCACACCTTGAAGCCGACTGAAGAAAAGCCATCTAGAGACACAAAGTGCACAAAGGCTAATGTGTTTATCACCAATATGAAAGTGTCGGATATATCAAACACAGTGATGGAAACATACAGTGCAGTGGAGAACAGCTCAAAGGATTCAAACAGATCCAAGGTAAGCACTTTGTTTTTATCTTCAAACCCAGACACATGCATGTCCTGTGGAGAAGGCCACTCCATCCAGAAATGCCAGAAGCTCGTCAATAAGACTGGAGGACAAGAGAAGGTTCATATTGGACAATAACCTTTGCTTTGGCTGTCTTAGGAGAGGACACAGTACAAAGGACTGTAAGAGCAAAGCTACTTGTGGCATATGTAAGAAACATCATCCAACACCACTTCCTGAAGACCGTCCTTCTGCTGCAGCATGTTATGCAAGCGGAAGGAAACACATCTTCCCCTTCTTGCAGCGTAGACAGAGGCGATGGTGGGAGCACACCCATGAGAGTGCCTGTATGGATTTCTTCAATCACCACCCCTAAAACAGAGTAGCGACAACTTTGTGGACCAAGAGGTATGTGAGAAGATGGGGGCAGGATTAGAGCCAGTCAAGTTAAAACTTACCACTATAATGGGAAAAGATTCCATTGTTCAGAGTGGAAGAGTTAGTGGGCTTAGAGTTAGAGGGTCTTCCTCACAAAATTTCATCAACTTGCCACCTGCCTACCAGAGATCATCCCACTTGAACGTTCCCACATTCCTACCCCTAAAATGGCCAAAAGGTAGAAACATCTGAATAGAATAGCACAGGAGATACCACAGATTGCGAGGTAGGGCTCCTTATAGGCTACGACTGCGCGAGAGCATTGGCACCACAAGTCATGACAGGATGTGATGATGAGCCGTATGCCATGAAGACTGACCTGGGCTGGAGCATTATCGGCAGCTCAGCACGGGTTGCAAAGTCAGCTCCAGAGCTTCTGGAGGGTAATCCTGAAGTCAAAATGACACACGCATTACAAACAAAGGTGGTAAAAGAGCACAATTTCTTCGAGAGACTTAAATGGTTCTCAAAATGGCATAGGGCATTGAATGTGGTTGCCCGGATCCAGCAATTAGCAAAGAGAGCCAAAACAGCAAAATGTCAAAGACAGAAGAAGGGACAGTTCTGTGCTTGTAAAATTGGCACAAAAGGATGCTTTCAAAGAGGAAATGCGAATACTGAGTCATGACAAACTGCCACACAGCCATCCATTTTCCACCTTGACCCAGTATTGCAAGATGGTGTTCTCTGGGTAGGAGGGCGATTAAAGAAGGCTTCTTTACCTCTCGACTTGAAGCATTCAAGCTACCCCTACTGATTTTAAACCCAGCCTAAACACGGGACAATTTACAATGACCAATTAACCTCTCAACACACACAAAATGCTGGAGGAACTGCAGCACATCAGGCAGCATCCATGGAAAGGAGTAAAGCTGGTGATGCTTTGGGCTGAGAGTCATCTTCAGGACTGAGAAGGAAGGGGGAGGCGATGCCTGAATAAAATGGTGGAGTTGGGAGGGGGGAGAGGCTAACTGGAAGGTGCTGGGTGAAGCCAGGTGGGTGGGAAAGGTCAAGGGGGCTGGAGAAGGAAGAGTCTGACTGGACTTGGAGAGTGGACCATTGGAGAAAGGGAAGGCAGGTGAGAGGTAGATGAGAAGAGGTGAAATGTCAGAGCTGGGAATGGGGAAGGGTGGGGGGGGGGAATTTTGTTTGCCGGAAGGAGAAATCGATGTTCATACCATCAGGTTGGAGGCTACCCAGACGGAATATGAGTGTTGGGGCTCTCCACCCTGAAGATGGCCTCATCTTGGCACGAGAGGAGGCCATGGATCGATATGTGGGAATGGGAATTAATTTATTAACTTATCTGTCTTTGTTCTGCGTGAGGGATCCAGAGCACAAAGGGGAAACCCACTTGCACACAGGAAGACCATACAAACTTGATGACTGAGGATACTGGATTTTAACACCAAACCCTGTTGCCCTGAGATGTAATAGCCTCACGCTAACCGCTAGGATACCGTGGAGTCCCACATGTACTGAGGTACATGTGGGTGGCGGGGTGGAGATGCATCTCTATCAAAGGAGGTGTAAGGCACTCCTTCCCTCCACTAGCCTGCAGGTCACCCTTGGGCAAGGTTGTTGCACCTGCTTAGCCCCTCGATCAGGGTCACATGAACCCATGAGTGCAGGTGGTAGATGGTCGTATGAGCAGCAGGTGCAGATCACAAGTTCTGGTTATGTGACTACTGATGCCAGGTGGACAATCTCTGAAGAGTATTGATAACGTGGCTGGGGTGAGGTCACCTGTCTTGTAAAGACACTGCCCAGATATATATATAAAAACACACACACACACACACACACACACACACACACACACACACCCCACCCCACCCCAGACTTTTGCATAGCACTGTATTGTCAATGTGGAGCGGAGAGCGAGTTTGTAAATCTGACGGGAGCAAAGGATGTTGGGAATGGCGAGGATGGAGCACTGCAGGAGGGTGTGGGACAGGTGGCAGAGAAGGAGTGCCAGAGGCAGGTGCAAATGCACCCAGCCCTGAGACACCAGGCAAGGTCATCTGATTCCAAACAATCAGGTTATTGATCATTACAGAATGTCCCTCTGGTGCTTCCTGCTCCCTCCCCTCTCCCTGCCCCCTTCTTACTCTCAGTCCACAATACACACCCACATCAGAATCAGGTTTATCATCACTCACATATGTTGTGGAATTTTATTTTTCACGCCAGCAGTACACAATTGAGAGCTACAGCGTAGGAGTTTGAAGAGATTTGTTGTGTCAACAAATACACTCAAAAACTTCCACGGAGAGTATTCTGACAGGCTGCATCACTGTCAGGTATAGGAGGGGTGGGGGGGTGCTACTACACAGGACCAAGTGAAGCTGCAGAGGGTGGTAAATTTAGTTAGCTCCATCTTGGAGACTACAAAGTACCCTGGGTATCTTCAAGGAGTCGTACCTCAGAAAGGCGGTATCCATTATTAAGGACTACCAGCACACAGAGCATGCCCTTTTCTCACTGTTACCATCAGGTAGGAGGTACAGGAGCCTGAAGGCATGCGCTCAGTAATTCAGGAACAGCTTCTTCCCCTCTGTCATCCGAATTCAAAATGGACATTGAACCCATGAATACTACCTCACTTTTTTAATACATATTTCTGTTTTTGCACAATTTTTCGTCTATTCAACATGCATATACTGTAATTGATTTACCTATTTATTTACTTCTACTTCTTTTCTTCTCCATTAAGTGTTGCATTGAACCGCCACTGCGAATTTGAAATATTACACGACACATACCACTGGTAATAAACCTGATTCTGAGCAATACACTAAATTACTACAATTCTGTGTAAAAGTCTTGGGCACCCCATTATATACCTGAGACTTTTGCACAGTGCTTCATGTCTTGTAGTTTTGTGAGCTACCTGCACAGCTTTTCGGCTTATAGCTATCCTTCCATTTTGCCACAGGTTGGATGGAGTACAGCTCGAGATTACCACACGTTTGTTTGGGCCCCTCTCCCAAAGGAGGCTGGTCAGGTTGAACTCCAGCAGCAAGTAATGCTCGAAGGTAAGGGGAGTCTGAAAGCTTCCGATGGACCCAGCTGGCTCGTGGAGAGTTGCCCAAAAGAGGGACCTTAGATGCTGCAAGTCGATTAAGTTCCTCAGTGAAGTTACTGATTGGTTCTTGGAATGCAGGAGAAGCCCACAATTGATTAATGCCATTTCCAGTAAACAAGTGTAAAGCAGAACAAAGTAATTGTTACTCCAGATCCGATACAGGGAAAAAAACACAAGATGAAGAATACAATAAGATAAAGAACACTGTAATTTAAAAAAGAACAGAATAAATATAAACACATAAATTGCTTATATATACAGATTGATTGTATGTCCATAAAGTGACGCTGGACACAGGAGTGTCTGTACGTACATAAGGTGACTCTGACCGGAATTGATAAAGTAGTAGTGGTGGGGGTGGATTCGTGGTTGGAGGTGCTGATCAGCCTTATTCCTTGGAAAGGTAACTTATTTTGAGTCTGATAGTCCTGGCATGGACGCTACGCAGCCTCCCTGATGGGAGTGGGACAGACAGTCCATGAGCAGGGTGGGTGGGATCCTTCATGATTCTGGCCTTTTTCCAGCACCTTTCTGTGTATATGTCCTTGATGGCGGGTAGGCTGGTGCCGGTGATGGGTTGCTCAGTTTTGACTACCCTTTGTCTACCTCAGTGCAGTTTCGCTTCCAGGCAGTGATGCAGCTTGTTAGGATGCCCCCTACTGGGCATCTGTAGAATGATGTGAATATGGATGTGCATAGTCCAGCTCTCTTCAGCCTCCTCAGAAAGTAGAGTCGTTGGTGAGCTTTCTCAACTGTGGAGGATGTGTTCTAGGTCCATGAGAGGTTGTGCAGAATGTGTTCTAGGACCATGAGAGGTTGTGTAGGATGTGTTCTAGGTCCATGAGAGGTTGTGTAGGATGTGTTCTGGATCTGTGAGAGGTTGTGTAGGATGTGTTCTAGGACCATGAGAGGTTGTGTCGGATGTGTTCTAGGACCATGAGAGGTTGTGTAGGATGTGTTCTAGGACCATGAGAGGTTGTGTCGGATGTGTTCTGGGATCATGAGAGGTTGTGTAGAGTGTGTTCTAGGACCATGAGAGGTTGTGTAGGATGTGTTCTAGGACCACGAGAGGTTGTGTAGGATGTGTTCTGGGACCATGAGAAGTTGTGTAGAATGTGTTCTAGGACCATGAGAGGTTGTGTAGAATGTGTTCTAGGGCCATGAGAGGTTGTATAGAATGTGTTCTAGGACCACGAGAGGTTGTGTAGGATTTGCACTCCCAGGACTTTGAAACTGCTCATAGTTTCCTCTGCACTGCCACTGGGTCCATAGAAACAGCATCTCAATAGTCAGAGGAAACATTTATGAGTAATTGTTTTGTAAATTTTTCCTGGCACAGAACTTTAAATTGATCAATGTGTGAGGGCTTGGAGTTAGTAGTTCTGTGATTTAAGAGATATAATCCATAAGTTTATTGGCCGGGTAAAATGGTCATGCCCTCCCTAACCCGAACCACCCACCACCCCACAACAAGCTTGGGTTGGAGCTGATTGCAGCAGAAAATGTTACAAATAAGGGTCACACAGTTGTACAATTTGACCCACTGATATTAACAATAACTAATTTCCTTATATACTGGGGGGAAATAAAAACCTATATCAATGCAGAAGCAGAATAAATATCAGAATCTGCTTTAATATAGCTGGCATATGTCATGAGATATGGTATTTTACAGTAATATTGCAATACATTTTAATACGTTGAGGTTCAATAATAAGTTTTGTATTAACGTAGGAAATCTTTATATAACCAAAGGAATAAAAAGAGAGCTGTAAAATTAGTCTGCTCTATCATGGCTACTAGCCTCCATCATAGCCAAGACATCTTCAAGGAGAGGTGCCTCAGAGAGGTGGCGTCCATTATTATTAAGGCCCCCCATCCCCAGGGTTTGCCCTCCTCTCATAACTACCAACAGGGAGGAGGTACAGGAGCCTGAAGAAACAAGCACTCAATTATATGGGAAGAGCTTCTTCCCCTCCGCCATCCAATTTCCAAATGGACATTCAACTCATGATCTCATTACTTTTTGTTTGTAGATTTTTTGTTTTTTGCACGACTTGTTTAACTTTAACTATTTAATATACTGTACATATACTTGCTGTAATTTGGTTGTTATTGCGTTGTGCTGCTCCCGCAAAGTTAACAAATTTCATGATGTATGCCGGTGATGTTAAACCTAATCCTGATATAAAAGTTAAAGAGTGCAAAATGAGAGCAAAAAAAGAAAGTAGCGAGGTGTTGTTCATGGGTTCGGTGTCCGTTCAGAAATCTGATGGGAGAGGGGAAGAAGCTGATCCGGAATTGCTGAGTGTTTGCCTTCAGGCTCCTGTGCCTCCTCCCTGATGGCAGAGGGGAAGGAGCTGTTCCTGAATCGTTGAGTGTGTGTCTTCAGGCTCCTGTACCTCCTCCCTAATGGCGGAGGGGAAGAAGCTGTTCTTGATTCACTGAGTGTGTATCTTCAGGCTCCTGTACCTCCTCCCTGATGGCAGAGGGAAGAAGCTGTTCCTGAATCATTGAGTGTGTGTCTTCAGGCTCCTGTACCTCCTCCCTGATGGCAGAGGGGAAGAAGCTGTTCCTGAATCGCTGAGTGTGTGTCTTCAGGCTCCTGTACCTCCTCCCTGATGGCGGAGGGGAAGGAGCTGTTCCTGAATCGCTGAGTGTGTGTCATCAGGCTCCTGTACCTCCTCCCTGATGGCGGAGGGGAAGGAGCTGTTCCTGAATCGTTGAGTGTGTGTCTTCAGGCTCCTGTACCTCCTCCCTGATGGCGGAGGGGAAGGAGCTGTTCCTGAATCATTGAGTGTGTGTCTTCATGCTCCTGTAACTCCTCCTTGATGGCAGAGGGAAGAAGCTGTTCCTGAATCGCTGAGTGTGTGTCTTCAGGTCCTGTACCTCCTCCCTGATGGCAGAGGGGAAGGAGCTGTTCTTGATTCACTGAGTGTGTATCTTCAGGCTCCTGTACCTCCTCCCTGATGGTAGCAATGAGAAGAGGTCATGTTCTGGGTGACGGGGGTCCTTAATAATGGATGCTGCCTTTCTGAGGCATCACCTTTTGAAGGTGTCGTCGATGCAGGGGAGAGGGAGTGGGTTGAGAGGCGAGTTCCTCTAACGGAGCTGGCTGAGTTTGCAACCGTCCGCAGTTTTTCCAAACCTGTGCATTCTGAGGCTGTGTTCCCTGGTCCTAGACACTCCCTCCATAGGAAACATCTCCCACATCCACTCTATCGAGGCTTTTCACCATTCAACAGGTGATGGGACACTGGGGAGAGAGAGAGAGGGAGGGAGGGGCAGTGTGACCCTGCCCTGATGGATTCTTCCCAAGCCTAAGGAGGTGACTGTTTACCGGAAAAGGGAATGCTTTCATTTCAAGAACTTCTTGTATTTCTCTGAAGTGGTGCTCCGGTAGATCCTTTTGAAGCTCCCTGTGTTTTCGTCTTCGTACTTTTCCATCTGTTCCAGCCTGGTTGTTTTGTTTCTCGTCAGCTCTAATTTGAAAGGATAGAGGAGGTGTCAGTTAGTCCTTTTGAAAACCGACCTCTTGCCATAAAACCAGAAAACATAGGAGCAAAATTAGGCCATTTAGCCCATCGAGCCTGCTCCGGAATTCCATCATGGCTGAGTTATTTTCCTTCCCGGCATGCTTGTACCACCAAGAGCTTCTGCATCTCGGGTCTCACCAGCACCCCAGCCGGGGATCTCGATTCGTCCTCGAAATCCTCTGGGGTGTCCACTAAAAAAGGCTTCACCCTCAGGCACTCCGGAGTATCTGGGGATCCCCATCACTCTCGCTACTTCACTGGATCGTACAACACTGGGCTTCGACTGGGCACACCATCCAGTTCCTCTTTCCAATGCCGTGTCCCGCCCCGTGTGACCACACACCTCCTTAAAGGCAGCTTGAAACACTGGGTGCACCAACAGGGTCTCCAAAATGTCCTCACCAGCCTTCTCCTTCCCCCAGGATCCTCCGCACAATAGGGGCGTTGGTCCCTACCAGAATTGACACACCTCCAGTTGCAATTCGGTCTGGGCAAACCAACACCAAGGCCTCATGAGCCTCAGACACTCCCACCTCGGCCTCTAGGAACTCCAGCCTCACAGACAAATAACCATCATATGAGTAATCACCAGCACTGATACCCCAAATTTCCAGGGCACTGAAGGGCGTCAAGGGTAAATGCGACAAATACTGATTGTAGAACGAACGGGACAATAGCGTGACCTGCGACCCAGTGTCGTATAGCTTTTGCATCTATTCCCTCTATCCGGATTGACACACTAGATCGGGGTACCACCAGTCCCTCTGGGATAGGGTCTTTTCCTCTCGGCAGTCCTGTGGCACATTGCTAGGAACGTGTTTTCCCAGAGACTCCAGGCCGTTCCCTTACTGGGTCTCCTCTTAGTTTCCCAACTCCCCCTTCCTGCTGGGACACCCATGGAGTCTCCATCCGAGGGGCTCCCGGCCTGTCGTGTTCCCTCCTGAAGTGCTCCTCTTCCCCACCGTTATAACTCACACCTCGTCTCGCAGGATCTCGGCCTTCCCTGGGGCTCTGTGCAGTCCGTCTCTTCAGGGAGGGGCCCTCTCTACCAATCCCCTCCCACGGAGAGACTCCACCTGCTGCGACCCCCTTCATTACCTCCCAATTGGAGCTGTCCTCAGTCACTTCACTACAAGGGGCTACCATGGACGACTACACAGTAGTGACGGAGCCCTCTTCTGACTCCAGTACATCCTCCTCCTCCCTCACTTCTCTGAGCAAGCGATTGAAAGATGGGGGGGCCTGCGATCTATGAGACTGCCAGAGACTCGTAGCAATTACATCATTCCTCTGGGTGCCCCGGACTACCTGGTCTATCCTTATCTGATTCACCTCCGTCTCCAAAATGACCCCCCCCCCCCCATCACCTCAAACAATTTAGCCTTCGCTCTACCCGGAAAAGATACTCAGAAAGCTTCTCCCCTTTCTCCAAAGCCCCCCCAAAAGCTCCACTGTGCTCCCCTGTCAGACCAAAAGCTTCCTCCAATGCTTGTAGATACTCCTTCCAGGTAGCCAAGGGTTTGCTGCCTTTCACGCCTTTTACTACCTCAGCTGCCAGTCTCTGCTGCTTCTCTTCCTCAGAACACTGTCACTCACACAGCAGCCGAGAGACATGTTCTGTCCAGCTCAAAAAGGCATCCCCCCCCTTTGGGGGAGGGAATCCTCTTTGAGAATATTCTTAACGTCTGATGAGGACCTGCTGCCTTGTTCATCAATGGCTGACACTGTGGTGAAACACATATACCTGTCTGGACACGCCCCCCCCCCCCCCCCCCCGCTGACTGCTCCTGTGGCTCCTCCCACAGACCCTAGTATAAAGGCGATTGGAGCCACAGACCCTTCCTCAGTCTCCAGGACGTTGTGTGATGGTCACTTGCTGCTTGTGCTTTCTTCCAGCCAAAAAAAGCCTCTGTTAACCCACGTCTCAGAGTTATTAATGGTGCATCAGACACCAACTCCAAACCTTCTCCCTTCTGTGGGAGAGGGAAACCAATTAGATTTTCCAAATCTGACCACTCCCTTCCTTCATCCTTCTTTGTCCTCTTTCAGAGCTTGGGGCTCCAGTGGGGCCAGATCTTGAACCTGCCGCTGACCCCCATCTTTGGCCTCTTGTTTATCCAGGCCTTGGACCTGCCATTGATGAAGGCCTTGGACCTGTATTCTGTGCTGTAATAGAACCATAGAACATTACAGCACAGAAGCAGGCCTTTTGGCCCTTCTTGGCTGTGCCGAACCATCTTTCTGCCTAGTCCCACTGACCTGCACCTGGGCCATATCCCTCCATACACCTCTCATCCATATACTTGTACAAGTTTTTCTTAAATGTCAAAAGTGAGCCCGCATTCACCACTTCATCTGGCAGCTCATTCCACACTCCCACCATTCTCTGTGTGAGGAAGCCCCCCCCTAATATACCCTTTAAACATTCCCCCTTCACCCTTCACCCATGTCCTCTGATTTTTTTTTCTCCCGTAGCCTCAGTGGAAAAAGCCTGCTTGCATTAACTCCATCTATACCCATCATAATCTTATCCACATCTATCAAATCACCCCTCATTCTCCTATGCTCCAGGGAATAAAGTCCTTACCTATTCAACCTTTCTCTGTAACTCAGTTTCTCAAGTCCTGGCAACATCCTTGTAAACCTTCTCTGCACTCTTTCAACCTTATTAATATCCTTCCTGTAATTAGGTGACCAAAACTGCACACAAGACTCCAAATTTGGCCTCACCAATGTCTTATACAACCTCACCATGACATTCCAACTCTTATAATCAGTACTTTGATTTAAAAAGGCCAATGTACCAAAAGCTCTCTTTACGACCCTATCTACTTGTGATGCCACTTTTAGGGAGTTATGTATCTGTACTCCCAGATCCCTCTTCTACTGCACTCCTCAGTGTCCTACCATTTACCTTGTATGTTCTACCTTGGTTTGACCTTCCGAAGTGCAAAACCTCACACTTGTCTGCATTAAACTCCATCTGCCGTTTATCAGCCCATTCCTCCAACTGGTCCAAATCCCTCTGCAAGCTTTGAAAACCTTCCTCACTGTCCACTACACCTCCAATCTTTGTATCATCAGCAAACTTGTTGATCCATTTTGCCCCATTATCATCCAGATGACAAATAACAACAGACCCAGCACTGATCCCTGTGGCACAGCACTAATCATAGGCCTCCACTCAGAGTAGCAATCCTCCACTACCACTCTCTGGCTTCTTCCATTGAGCCAATGCCTAATCCAATTTACTACCTCTCCATGTATACCTAGCGACTGAATCTTCCTAACTAACCTCCCATGCGGGACCTTTTCAAAGGCCTTACTGAAGTCAATGTATACAACATCCACTTTCCTGGTAACTTCCTCGAAAAACTCTAACAGATTGGTTAAACATGACCTACCACGCACAAAGCCATGCTGACTTTTTTAATAAGTCCCTGTCTATCCAAATACTTGTAGATCCTATCTCTTAGTATTCCTTCCAATAATTTACTTACTACTGATGTCAAACTTACCGGCCTGTAATTTTCCGGCTTACTTTTTGAGTCTTTTTTAAACAATGGAACTACATGAGCTATCCTCCAATCCTCTGGCACCTGACCCATGGATATTGAAATTTAAATATTTCTGCCAGGGCCCCTGCAATTTCAACACTAGTCTCCTTCAAGGTCCACGGGAATACCCTGTCAGGTCCTGGGGATTTATCTACTCTGATTTGCCTCAAGACAGCAAGCACCTCCTCCTCTTTAATCTGTATAAGTTCCATGACTTCCCTACCTGTTTGCCTTGTTTCCATAGAGTCCATTCCAGTTTCCTTAGTAAATACAGGTGCAAAAAACCCATGTAATATCTCTCGCATTTCTTTTGGTCCCATACATAGCCGACCACTCTGATCTTCAAGAGGACCAATATTATTCCTCACTTTCCTTTTGCTCTTAACATACCTATAGAAGATCATAGGATTATCCTTCACCCTGATTGCCAAAGCTACTTCATGTCTTCTTTTAGCCCTCCTGATTTCTTTCTGAAGTATTTTCTTACTCTTTTTATACCCCTCAAGCATCTTATTTCCTCCCTGTTGCCTAGGCATGTTATACATATCTCTTCTTCTTTATCAGAGTTCCAACATCCCTCAAGAACCAAGGTTCCTCATTCTTATTCATTTTGCCTTTAACCCTGACAGGAACATACAAACTCTGCACTCTCAAAATTTTTGCTTTGAAGGCCTCCCGCTTACCAATCACATCCTTGCCAGAGAACAACCTGTCCCAATCTAAAGATTTTAGATCCTTGCTCATTTCTTCCCATTTGGCCTTTTTCCAGTTTAGAACTTCAACTCGAGGACCAGATCTATCTTTATCCATGATCAAGTTGAAACTAATGACGTTATGATCACAGGAACCAAACTGTTGCCCTACACACACTTATGTCACCTGCCCTAACTCATTTCCTAATAGGAGATCTAATATTGCATCGTCCCACATTGGTACATCTATATATTGATTGAGAAAATTTTCCTGAACACATTTTACAAACTATAACCCATCTAGACCTTTAACAGTATGGGAGTCCCAATCAATGTGTGGAAAATTAAAATCCCCTACAATCAAAACTTTCTGTCTCCTGCAGTTGTCTCTGCACATTTGCTCCTCCAATTCTCGCTGACTATTGGGTGGTGTATAATACAACCCTATTAATGTGGTCATACCATTCCTGTTTCTCAGCTCCACCCAAATGGCCTCAGTAGACAAGCCCTCTTATCTGTCCTGCCAAAGCACTGCTGTAATATTTTCCCGGACTAGCAAAGCCACCACCCCACCCTTCATCCCTCTGCCTCTATCACGTCTTTGAGGCCATGTCTTTGGTAAGATCTTTCTCCAACTCAACCTTGTATCAAGACCGTCTATGAGCCCTAAAGAACTTGAAAAGGGAGGGTTATATTTTAGCGCTCAGTGCCGTGCTGCCATCTTGCCTCATGCCTCACCGGAAGTCGAGGCCTTCTTGATGGGGAATTGAAGTGTACAAGGATTGGACATCCACGGTGAAAATGAAGCGGTTGAGACCGGGGAACTGGAAGTTATCGAAGAGATGGAGGGCATGGGATGTATCCCGGATGTAGGCAGGGAACGATTGAACTATGGCTGAGAAATTGGAGTCCAGGTAGGCGGATACAAGTTCGGTGGGGCAGGAGCAGGCCGAAACTGTGGGCCTACCAGGACTGTCAGGCTTATGAATCTACCGGAGATTCGGAGATTACTACACTTGAGGTCCTGTTTTTCTTCTTCCTACCAAGCTCTCTGTACTCGCTCTTCAGGACCTCTTGACTCTTTCTACCTATGTCATTGGTACCAATGGTCACCCTTTCACATCAAAATACTGCTGTTCTCTGGCAGAGCCATACCTGACCCTGTCACCAGGGAGGCACTAATGTGAGGTCTCTGGTTAGAATTGATGGAGATCTTCCTGATGAACCTTGTCCAGAAACCCTGACAAAATCCGGGGGCTGCTTTCGGATGAAGTCTGGCTCTGACTCTCTTCCGAGACTGCTGGGACCCCAGAATGAGCTTCCAGCTCAGCTTGGAACTTTTGGACATCGGCGTCCGGCTGGTTCACTGCCTCACTCCCATCATTTCCCTCTTGTGCTTCAGCAGGCATCTCCAATGGAACCAGTGTCTGCTCCTGCTTCTGGTCTGGTTCTTTTAGCTCTGCTTGGGCTTGGTTCTGGAGCAACGAGCAGTGTTCTGTGCCATCGGCATTCTGTTCGGCAACCCGCTCCTCGGCAACCAGTTCTGGCTCAACATCTGCTCTACCTGGGAGACAATTCACAGCTGTCACCCATTCTTCTAACTAGATTAGTTAGGAGTTGCTTCTCTAACCACACCAAACTCCCCCCACAGACAGAGTGGTCAGCTATTGGCTGGGTTTGGGAACGGCAACGGCAAGATCACACCCGAGTCTATTACTTCCATACAACAGTGAGTTAGGCAAGAATTAACCTTTTATAAAAGTACTTTCACAGAATTAACTGTATCTCCAAAAGATAAGTCAATGTGTCACTTACTAAATTATTTTCGGTGGGTTCAGAATGCATTGCCGTGACAAAGAGGACCAGCCCTCCTTGTAGAAATATATCCGCAGAGTGTTGCAGGAAGTAACCAAGGCATAGGGCCTGAGGTCAGACTTGAAACCATCCAAAATGAGGGCTTCACGAGTAGAGGGAGATTTAACACGCAGTGAGGTTCAAAGGTTTCACTTAAAATCAACGTATGTATGCAGTATACAACTCTAAGATTCATCTTCTCCAGGAAAAGAGCCAATTTTATCATGCTCGACAACTGTTCAGTAGTCTGAGAACACTGGCACAGAAGTTGGCCTTGAGCTTGGTGGCACATGCATAACTTCTTTCATTGAATGTCCTCATGTTTTCCTTTAGTGTTTACCTTAAAACGCTATCTGTAAGATGGGGGTTCTATTCCCACCGCTGCCTGTAAGGAGTTTGCACTTTCTTCCCATGTCCGTGTGGGTTTCCTTCAGGTGCTCCAGTTTCCTCGAACACCCCTGAGGTGTATGATTAGCGTTATAAGTTGTAGACATGCTACGGTTATGCTGGAAGTGTGGCAATGATTCCGGGATTCCGCGGCGCATCATCCTCATTATCTGTCATGTCGTGTCACGTTGCCGATCATGGTCTCAAGTCCATGATGGTTGTCGGCAAATTCTTCTGCCGAAACGTTTTGCTATCGCTTTCTTCTGAGCAGTGTCTTTACAAGACAAGTGACTGCCAGCCATCGTCAATACTCTTCTGAGATTGTCTGCCGGGCATCAGTGGTCGTATAACCAGGACATGATATATTTTTTTTTTCTTTTCCAATCTTTTTATTAATATCAAGATAGTAGATATAACATAATATTGCGACACAATTATTGGTATTACATTGTTAATGGATAACATATATAATTATATATTTAGTTAATACAAAAGTAATAAACCTCCCATAAATGTTCAAATACAAAGTTAGAATACATAAAAAAAAGAAGTAACATATTCCGAAAGAAAAAAAGAAAGAAAATATATACTCCCCACCCAAAAAAAACTAATCTGAACAATACTAACCAAACAACTAAGAAAAAGAAAACAACATGGGCTGTTTGTAACATCAAAAAAAAGAAAGGACCATCAGTATCATCAACTCCGAATCACCCTGTATATATTAACACAAGAGAACAGGTTTGGAAAGAGGTCAAATCACATCATATGAAAGTGTTGAATAAAAGGCCTCCAAGTCTTTTGAAATTTACTTTTACTTTATTGTCAGCAAACAATTGACACTAGAGCGACATCATCACAGCGATATATGATTCTGCGCTTCGTGCTCCCTGGACTACAAATCGAAGTAACTATATTAAAAATTTAAATTATAAATCTTAATTGATGGATGGATCATATATAACAATTCTGATTTTTTCTAAGTTTAAACATAACATAGTTTGAGAAAACCAATGAAATGTGGTGGGGGGATTAATCTCTTTCCAATTCATCCATTAATGTAAGAAATGCAATCATCCGACGTGCTGAAGAAGTTAAGTGGTGTGGTTCTATCATTGGTAAACCAAAAGTTGCAGTAATAGGATGAGGTTGTAAATCAGTATTGGCCCCTTAATTAACTAAATACAAAAGTGCAATGAATTACTTTCCAGTAAAAGAATAGCCAGAGTTCTTCACGTCTAAAACGTTAACTTGCCCGTGCATGTTAGATTGCGCATACAGGCTAGTCCAAGCTCTTAATGCAGTTCCATCTCCTCCTGAGGGGCGTGTGGACTTTGCCCATGGTATTCTTCCATATCTTCCAGCACCGATAATATCAGAGCATCTTTCGCTTCCTCTGCCGAGTTAAACAACATCTTCATGCCCTTGATATTCACTTTGAAAATCGCCGGGTATAAGAGAAATGAGTCGATCTCCTTCTGTCGAAGCTTAGCGCGGATCTCCTTGTATCTCTGCCGTTCCTGCATCATGCCGGGGCTGTAGACAGCGAAGAACTGCAGCTGGGTGCCATCGGTGCGAGTAGGTTTGGCTTTCCTCCAGGATAGGTGTACTGCAGAAGCCTAAAAAGCATGGTCTGCAGTCTTGAAGTGTTGTTGGAAAAGATCCTATGTGCTCTATCGATCTCCAATGGAGTGCTATGGGAATTCTTGAGCGCTGGAATCCATTTAGGGAGCATCTTCTAGAGGTAACCTCTTGGATCGTCGCCCTCAGCGCCTGTCGGTACGTTGACCAGCCGCACATTGTTTCTCCTGGATCTGTCCTCCAAGTCGTTTAGCTTCTTCCATGTCCTTGTCGCCTCCGTGAGACAGGAATTAGTAACTTCCTCATTCTTGATTAAGCAAACCTGAATGTTGTCTATTTTGTTGAAGACTGTGCTAAATTTTTTTAGCATGAATGTCTGCTTGCTCCTTTAACAACCGAAGAATGTTACCATTCTCTGCCATATGCTTCTTTATGGGGTCGAGAGCCTTTTCCAGCCTCTCCTTTAGCATGTGGGCTACCATTTCTTACAGAGATTCCATCTCCGTTGCGATTGTTTGCTTAATTAGCATAGCTATTTCCTTGGATGAATCGCTAGCTTGGTGTCGTCAGCAGGTATCTTGTTTCCTGGTTGAGTTTAAAACTTTTTTTGAGTCCATGTCTTTAGTGAGATCTTTCTCCAACTCAACCTTGTATTAAGACCGTCTATGAGCCCTAAAGAACTTGAAAAGGGAGGGTTATATGTTAGCGCTCAGTGCCGTGCTGCCGTCTTGCCTCATGCCTCACCGGAAGTCGAGGCCTTCTTGATGGGGAATTGAAGTGTATAAGGATTGGACATCCACGGTGAAAATGAAGCGGTTGAGACCGGGGAACTGGAAGTTATTGAAGAGGTGGAGGGCATGGGATGTATCCCGGATGTAGGCAGGGAGCGATTGAACTATGGGTGACAAAATGGAGTCCAGGTAGGCGGATACAAGTTCAGTGGGGCTGGAGCAGGCCGGAACTATGGGCCTACCAGGACTGTCAGGCTTATGAATCTACCGGAGATTCAGAGATTACTACCCTTGAGGTCCTGTTTTTCAACTTCCTACCAAGCTCTCTGTACTCACTCTTCAGGACCTCTTGACTCTTTCTACCTATGTCATTTGTACCGATGGTCACCCTTTCACATGAAAATACTGCTGTTCTCTGGCAGAGCCAGATCTGACCCTGGCTCCAGGGAGGCACTAATGCGAGGTCTCTGGTTAGAATTGATGGAGATCTTCCTGATGAACCTTGTCCAGAGACCCTGACAAAATCCGGGGGCTGCTTTCTGATGAAGTCTGGCTCTCACTATCTTCCAAGACCCCAGAGTGAGCTTCCAGCTCAGCTTGGAACTTGTGGACATTGGCGTCCGGCTGGTTCACTGCCTCACTCCCATCCTTTCCCTCTTGTGCTTCAGCAGGCATCTCCAATGGAACCTGTGTCTGCTCCTGCTTCTGGTCTGGTTCTTTTTGCTCTGCTTGGGCTTGGTTCTGGAGCAACAAGCAGTGTTCTGTGCCATCGGCATTCTATTCGGAAACCCGCTCCTCGGCAACCAGTTCTGGCTCAACATCTGCTCTACCTGGGAGACAATTCACAGCTGTCACCCATTCTTCTAACTAGATTAGTTAGGAGATGCTTCTCTAACCACACCAACCTCCCCCCACAGACAAATTAGTCAGCTATTGGCTGGGTTTGGGAACGGCAACGGCAAGATCACACCCGAGTCAATTACTTCCATACAACAGTGAGTTAGGCAAGAATTAACCTTTTATAAAAGTACTTTCACAGAATTAACTGTATCTCCAAAAGATAAGTCAATGTGTCACTTACTAAATTATTTTCGGTGGGTTCAGAATGCATTGCCGTGACAAAGCGCATCAGCCCTCCTTGCAGTAATGTATCCACAGAGGGTCACAGGAAGGCAGAGAGCCCGAGGTCAGACTTGAAACCATCCAAAATGAGGGCTTCACGAGTAGAGGGAGATTTAACACGCAGTGAGGTTCAAAGGTTTCACTTATTATCAAAGTATGTATGCAGTATACAACTCTGAGATTCATCTTCTCCAGATCAAGAGCCAATTTTATCATGCTAGGGAACTGTTCAGTAGTCTGATAACACTGGCACAGAAGTTGGCCTTGAGCTTGGTGGCACATCCATAACTTCTTTCATTGAATGTCCTCAAGTTTTCCTTTAGTGTTTACCTTAAAATGCTATCTGTAAGATGGGGGTTCTATTCCCACCGCTGCCTGTAAGGAGTTTGCACTTTCTTCCCATGTCCGTGTGGGTTTCCTTCAGGTGCTCCAGTTTCCTCGAACACCCCTGAAGGTGTATGGTTCGGGTTATAAGTTGTGGACATGCTACGTTTATGCTGGAAGCGTGGCAATGATTGCGGGCTGACCCGGCGCATCATCATCATTATCTGTCACGTCGTGTGACGTTGCCAATCATGGTCTCAAGTCCATGATGGTTGTCGGCAAATTCTTCTGCCGAAACATTTTGCTATCGCTTTCTTCTGAGCAGTGTCTTTACAAGACAAGTGACTGCCAGCCATCGTCAATACTCTTCTGAGATTGTCTGCCGGGCATCAGTGGTCGTATAACCAGGACATGATATACTTTTTTTTTCTTTTCCAATCTTTTTATTAATATCAAGATAGTAGATATAACGTAATATTGCGACACAATTATTGGGATTACATTGTTAATGGATAACATATATGATTATATATTTAGTTAATACAAAAGTAATAAACCTCTCATAAATGTTCAAATACAAAGGTAGAATACATAAAAAAAGAAGTAACATATTCCGAAAGAAAAAAAGGAAGAAAATATATACCCCCCCCCAAAAAAACTAATCTGAACAATACTAACCAAACAACTAAGGAAAAGAAAAGAACATGGGCTGTTTGTAACATCAAAAAAAAGAAAGGACCATTAGTATCATCAACTCTGAATCACCCTGTATATATTAACACAAGAGAACAGGTTTGGAAAGAGGTCAAATCACATCATATGAAAGTGTTGAATAAAAGGCCTCCAAGCCTTTTGAAATTTACTTTTACTTTATTGTCACCAAACAATTGACACTAGAGCGACATCATCACAGCGATATTTGATTCTGCTCTTTGTGCTCCCTGGACTACAAATCAAAGTAAATATATTAAAAATTAAAATTATAAATCTTAATTGATGGATGGATCATTTATAACAATACTGATTTTTTCTAAGTTAAAACATAACATAGTTTGAGAAAACCAATGAAATGTGGTGGGAGGATTAATCTCTTTCCAATTCAGCCATTAATGTAAGAAAGGCAATCATCCGACGCGCTGAAGAAGTTAAGTGGTGTGGTTCTATCATTGGTAAACCAAAAATTGCAGTAATAGGACGAGGTTGTAAATCAGTATTGGCCCCTTAATTAACTAAATACAAAAGTGCAATGAATTACTTTCCAGCAAAAGAATAGCCAGAGATCTTCATGTCTATAACGTTAACTTGCCCGTGCATATTAGATTGCGCATACAGGCTAGTCTAAGCTCTTAATGCAGTTCCATCTCCTCCTGAGGGGCGTGTGGACTTTGCCCATGGTCTTCTTCCATATCTCCCAGCACCGATAATTTCAGAGCTTCTTTATCTTCCTCTGCCGAGTTAAACGACGTCTTCATGCCCTTGATATTCACTTTGAAAATCGCCGGGTATAAGAGAAATGAGTCGATCTCCTTCTGTCGAAGCTTAGCGCGGATCTCCTTGTATCTCTGCCGTTCCTGCAACATGCCGGGGCTGTAGTCAGCGAAGAACTGCAGCTGGGTGCCATCGGGGCGAGTAGGTTTGGCTTTTGTCTCGCCCTCCAAGATAGCCTGCGAGTCGGTGTACTGCAGAAGGTTAAAGAGCATGGACCGCAGTCTTGAAGTGTTGTTGGAAAAGATCCTATGTGCTCTATCGATCTCCAATGGAGTGCTGTGGGAATTCTTGAGCGCTGGAATCCAATTAGGGAGCAACTTCTGGACGTTACTTCTTGGATCGTCGCCCTCAGCGCCTGTCAGTACGTTGACCAGCCGCACATTGTTTCTCCTGGATCTGTCCTCCAAGTCGTTTTGCTTCTTCCATGTCCTTGTCGCCTCCGCGAGACAGGAATTAGTCACTTACTCATTCTTGAGTAAGCAAACCTGAATGTTGTCTATTTTGTTGAAGACTGTGCTAAATTTTTTGAGCATGAATCTCTGCTTGCTCCTTTAACGACCAAAGAATGTTACCATTCTCCGCCATATGCTTCTTTATGGGGTCGAGAGCCTTTTCCAGCGTCTCCTTTAGCATGTGGGCTACCATTTCTCACAGCGATTCCATCTCCATTGCGATTGTTTGCTTAATTAGCATAGCTATTTTCTTGGATGAATCACTAGCTTGGTGTCATCTGCAGGTATCTTGTTTCCTGGTTGAGTCTGAATCTTTTTTTGAGGCCATGACTTTAGTGATATCTTTCTCCAACTCAACCTTGTATTAAGACCGTCTATGAGCCCTAAAGAACTTGAAAAGGGAGGGTTATATTTTAGCGCTCAGTGCCGTGCTGCCATCTTGCCTCGTGCCTCACCGGAAGTCGAGGCCTTCTGGATGGGGAATTGAAGTGTATAAGGATTGGACATCCACAGTGAAACTGAAGCGGTTGAGACCGGGGAATTGGAAGTTATCGAAGAGGTGGAGGGCATGGGATGTATCCCGGATGTCAGCACAGAGCGACTGAACTATGGGTGACAAAATGGAGTCCAGGTAGGCGGATACAAGTTCGGTGGTGCAGGAGCAGGCCAAAACTGGGTGCCTACCAGGACTGTCAGGCTTATGAATCTACCGGAGATTCGGAGATTACTACACGGAGATTAGAAAACTAATCTGAAAAATACTAACCAAACAACTAAGAAAAAGAAAACAACATGGGCTGTTTGTAACATCAAAAAAAAGAAAGGACCATCAGTATCATCAACTCCTAATCACCCCGTATATATTAACACAAGAGAACAGGTTTGGAAAGAGGTCAAATCACATCATATGAAAGTGTTGAATAAAAGGCCTCCAAGTCTTTTGAAATTTACTTTTACTTTATTGTCACCAAACAATTGACACTAGAGCGACATCATCACAGTGATATTTGATTCTGCTCTTCGTGCTCCCTGGACTACAAATCCAAGTAAATATATTAAAAATTAAAATTATAAATCTTAATTGATGGATGGATCATATATAACAATTCTGATTTTTTCTAAGTTTAAACATAACATAGTTTGAGAAAAGCAATGAAATGTGGTGGGAGGATTAATCTCTTTCCAATTCAGCCATTAATGTAAGAAATGCAATCATCCGACGTGCTGAAGAAGTTAAGTGGTGTGGTTCTATCATTGGTAAACCAAAAATTGCAGTAATAGGACGAGGTTGTAAATCAGTATTGGCCCCTTAATTAACTAAATACAAAAGTGCAATGAATTACTTTCCAGCAAAAGAATAGCCAGAGATCTTCACATCTATAACGTTAACTTGCCCGTGCATATTAGATTGCGCATACAGGCTAGTCCAAGCTCTTAATGCAGTTCCATCTCCTCCTGAGGGGCGTGTGGACTTTGCCCATGGTCTTCTTCCATATCTCCCAGCACCGATAATTTCAGAGCTTCTTTATCTTCCTCTGCCGAGTTAAACGACGTCTTCATGCCCTTGATATTCACTTTGAAAATCGCCGGGTATAAGAGAAATGAGTCGATCTCCTTCTGTCGAAGCTTAGCGCGGATCTCCTTGTATCTCTGCCGTTCCTGCAACATGCCGGGGCTGTAGTCAGCGAAGAACTGCAGCTGGGTGCCATCGGGGAGAGTAGGTTTGGCTTTCATCTCGCCCTCCAAGATAGCCTGCGAGTCAGTGTACTGCAGAAGGTTAAAGAGCATGGACCGCAGTCTTGAAGTGTTGTTGGAAAAGATCCTATGTGCTCTATCGATCTCCAATGGAGTGCTGTGGGAATTCTTGAGCGCTGGAATCCAATTAGGGAGCATCTTCTGGACGTTACCTCTTGGATCGTCGCCCTCAGCGCCTGTCGGTAGGTTGACCAGCCGCACATTGTTTCTCCTGGATCTGTCCTCCAAGTCGTTTAGCTTCTTCCATGTCCTTGTCGCCTCCGCGAGACAGGAATTAGTAACTTCCTCATTCTTGAGTAAGCAAACCTGAATGGTGTCTATTTTATTGAAGACTGTGCTAAATTTTTTGAGCATGAATGTCTGCTTGCTCCTTTAACGACCAAAGAATGTTACCATTCTCTGCCATATGCTTCTTTATGGGGTCGAGAGCCTTTTCCAGCTTCTCCTTTAGCATGTGGTCTACCATTTCTTACAGCGATTCCATCTCCGTTGCGATTGTTTGCTTAATTAGCATAGCTATTTCCTTGGATGAATCGCTAGCTTGGTGTCGTCTGCAGGTATCTTGTTTCCTGGTTGAGTTTGACTCTTTTTTTGAGGCCATGTCTTTAGTAAGATCTTTCTCCAACTCAACCTTGTATTAAGACCGTCTATGAGCCCTAAAGAACTTGAAAAGGGAGGGTTATATGTAAGCGCTCAGTGCCATGCTGCCATCTTGCCTCGTGCCTCACCGAAAGTCGAGGCCTTCTGGATGGGGAATTGAAGTGTATAAGGATTGGACATCCACAGTGAAACTGAAGCGGTTGAGACCGGGGAATTGGAAGTTATCGAAGAGGTGGAGGGCATGGGATGTATCCCGGATGTCGGCACGGAGCGACTGAACTATGGGTGACAAAATGGAGTCCAGGTAGGCGGATACAAGTTTGGTGGGGCAGGAGCAGGCCAAAACTGTGTGCCTACCAGGACTGTCAGGCATATGAATCTAGCGGAGATTCGGAGATTACTACACTTGAGGTCCTGTTTTCCAACTTTCTACCAAGCTCTCTGTACTCACTCTTCAGGACCTCTTGACTCTTTCTACCTATGTCATTTGTACCGAAGTCACCCTTTCACATCAAAATACTGCTGTTCTCTGGCAGAGCCATACCTGACCCTGGTTCCAGGGAGGCACTAATGCGAGGTCTCTGGTTAGAATTGATGGAGATCTTCCTGATGAACCTTGTCCAGAGACCCTGACAAAATCCGGAGGTTGCTTTCGGATGAAGTCTGGCTCCCACTATCTTCCGAGACTGCCGGTACACCAGAGTGAGCTTCCAGCTCAGCTTGGAACTTTTGGACATTGGCATCCAGCTGGTTCACTGCCTCTCTCCCATCATTTCCCTCTTGTGCTTCAGCAGGCATCTCCAGTGGAACCTGTTTCTGCTCCTGCTTCTGGTCTGGTTCTTTTTGCTCTGCTTGGGCTTGGTTCTGGAGCAACGAGCAGTGTTCTGTGCCATCGGCATTCTGTTCGGAAACCCGCACCTCGGCAACCAGTTCTGGCTCAACATCTGCTCTACCTGGGAGACAATTCACAGCTGTCGCTCATTCTTCTAACTAGATAAGTTAGGAGTTGCTTCTCTAACCACACCAACCTCCCCCCACAGACAGAGTGGTCAGCTATTGGCTGCGTTTGGGAACGGCAACGGCAAGATCACACCCGAGTCTATTACTTCCATACAACAGCGAGTTAGGCAAGAATTAACCTCTTATAAAAGTACTTTCACAGAATTAACTGTATCTCCAAAAGATAAGTCAATGTGTCACTTACTAAATTATTTTCGGTGGGTTCAGAATGCATTGCCGTGACAAAGCGGATCAGCCCTCCTTGTAGAAATATATCCGCAGAGGGTCCCAGGAAGTAACCAAGGCATAGAGCCCGAGGTCAGACTTGAAACCATCCAAAATGAGGGCGTCACAAGTAGAGGGAGATTTAACACGCAGTGAGGTTCAAAGGTTTCACTTATTATCAAAGTATGTATGCAGTATACAACTCTAACATTCATCTTCTCCAGGAAAAGAGCCAATTTTATCATGCCAGGGAACTGTTCAGTAGTCTGATAACACTGGCACAGAAGTTGGCCTTGAGCTTGGTGGCACATGCATAACTTCTTTCATTGAATGTCCTCATGTTTTCCTTTAGTGTTTACCTTAAAACGCTATCTGTAAGATGGGGGTTCTATTCCCACCGCTGCCTGTAAGGAGTTTGCACTTTCTTCCCATGACCGTGTGGGTTTCCTTCAGGTGCTCCAGTTTCCTCGAACACCCCTGAGGTGTATGGTTAGTGTTATAAGTTGTGGACATGTTACGTTTATGCTGGAAGCGTGGCAATAATTGCAGGCTGCCCCGGCGCATCATCATCATTATCTGTCATGTCGTGTGACGTTGCCGATCATGGTCTCTAGTCCATGATGGCTGTTGGCAAATTCTTCTGCCGAAACGTTTTGCTATCGCTTTCTTCTGAGCAGTGTCTTTACAAGACAAGTGACTGCCAGCCATCGTCAATACTCTTCTGAGATTGTCTGCCGGGCATCAGTGGTCGTATAACCAGGACATGATATACTTTTTTTTTTCTTTTCCAATCTTTTTATTAATATCAAGATAGTAGATATAACATAATATTGCGACACAATTATTGGGATTACATTGTTAATGGATAACATATATGATTATATATTTAGTTAATACAAAAGTAATAAACCTCTCATAAATGTTCAAATACAAAGGTAGAATACATAAAAAAAGAAGTAACATATTCCGAAAGAAAAAAAGAGAGAAAGTATATACCCCCCCCCCCAAAAAAAACTAATCTGAACAATACTAACCAAACAACTAAGGAAAAGAAAACACCATTGGCTGTTTGTAACATCAAAAAAATGAAAGGACCATTAGTATCATCAACTCCGAATCACCCTGTATATATTAACACAAGAGAACAGGTTTGGAAAGAGGTCAAATCACATCATATGAAAGTGTTGAATAAAAGGCTTCCAAGTCTTTTGAAATTTACTTTTACTTTATTGTCACCAAACAATTGACACTAGAGCGACATCATCACAGCGATATTTGATTCTGCACTTCGTGCTCCCTGGACTACAAATCAAAGTAAATTTATTAAAAAATTAAATTATAAATCTTAATTAATGGATGGATCACATAAAACAATTCTGATTTTTTCTAAGTTTAAACATAACATAGTTTGAGAAAAAAAATGAAATGTGGTGGGAGGATTAATCTCTTTCCAATTCAGCCATTAATGTAAGAAATGCAATCATCCGACGTGCTGAAGAAGTTAAGTGGTGTGGTTCCATCATTGGGAAACCAAAAATTGCAGTAATAGGACGAGGTTGTAAATCAGTATTGGCCCCTTAATTAACTGAACACAAAAGTGCAATGAATTACTTTCCTGTAAAAGAATAGCCAGAGTTCTTCACGTCTAAAACGTTAACTTGCCCGTGCATGTTAGATTGCGCATACAGGCTAGTCCAAGCTCTTAATGCAGTTCCATCTCCTCCTGAGGGGCGTGTGGACTTTGCCCATGGTATTCTTCCATATCTCCCAGCACCGATAATTTCAGAGCTTCTTTTGCTTCCTCTGCCGATTTAAACGACATCTTCATGCCCTTGATATTCACTTTGAAAATCGCCGGGTATAAGAGAAATGAGTCGATCTCCTTCTGTCGAAGCTTAGCGCGGATCTCCTTGTATCTCTGCCGTTCCTGCAACATGCCGGGGCTGTAGTCATCGAAGAACTTCAGCTGGGTGCCATCGGGGCGAGTAAGTTTGGCTTTCGTCGCACCCTCCAGGATAGCTTGCGGGTCGGTGTACTGCAGAAGCCTAAAGAGCATGGTCCGCAGTCCTGAAGTGTTGTTGGAAAAGAACCTCTGTGCTCTATCGATCTCCAATGGAGTGCTCTGGGAATTCTTGAGCGCTGGAATCCATTTAGGGAGCATCTTCTAGAGGTAACCTCTTGGATCGTCGCCCTCAGCGCCTGTCGGTAGGTTGACCAGCCGCACATTGTTTCTCCTGGATCTGTCCTCCAAGTCGTTTAGCTCCTTCCATGTCCTTGTCGCCTCCGCGAGACAGGAATTAGTAACTTCCTCATTCTTGAGTAAGCAAACCTGAATGTTGTCTATTTTGTTGAAGACTGTGCTAAATTTTTTTAGCATGAATGTCTGCTAGCTCCTTTAACGACCGAAGAATGTTACCATTCTCTGCCATATGCTTCTTTATGGGGTCGAGAGACTTTTCCAGCGACTCCTTTTGCATGTGGGCTACCATTTCTCACAGCGATTCCATCTCCGTTGCAATTGTTTGCTTAATTGGCATAGCTATTTCTTTGCATGAATCACTAGCTTGGTGTCGTCTGCTGGTATCTTGTTTCCTGGTTGAGTTTGAATCTTTTTCTGAGGCCATGTCTTTAGTGAGATCTTTCTCCAACTCAACCTTGTATTAAGACCGTCTATGAGCCCTAAAGAACTTGAAAAGGGAGGGTTATATGTTAGCGCTCAGTGCCGTGCTGCCGTCTTGCCTCATGCCTCACCGGAAGTCGAGGCCTTCTTGATGGGGAATTGAAGTGTATAAGGATTGGATATCCACGGTGAAAATGAAGCGGTTGGGTCCGGGGAACTGGAAGTTATCGAAGAGGTGGAGGGCATGGTATGCATCCCGGATGTAGGCAGGGAGCGACTGAACTATGGGTGACAAAATGGAGTCCAGGTAGGCGGATACAAGTTCAGTGGGGCTGGAGCAGGCCGGAACTATGGGCTTACCAGGACTGTCAGGCTTATGAATCTACCGGAGATTCAGAGATTACTACCCTTGAGGTCCTGTTTTTCAACTTCCTACCAAGCACTCTTCAGGACCTCTTGACTCTTTCTACCTATGTCATTGGTACCAATGGTCACCCTTTCACATCAAAATACTGCTGTTCTCTGGCAAAGCCATACCTGACCCTGGCACCAGGGAGGCACTAATGCGAGGTCTCTGGTTAGAATTGATGCAGATCTTCCTGATGAACCTTGTCCAGAGACACTGACAAAATCCGGGGGCTGCTTTCTGATGATGTCTGGCTCTCACTATCTTCCGAGACCCCAGAGTGAGCTTCCAGCTCAGCTTGGAACTTTTGGACATTGGCGTCCAGCTGGTTCACTGCCTCACTCCCGTCATTTCCCTCTTGTGCTTCAGCAGGCATCTCCAATGGAACCTCTGTCTGCTCCTGCTTCTGGTCTGGTTCTTTTTGCTCTGCTTGGGCTTGGTTCTGGAGCAACGAGCAGTGTTCTGTGCCATCGGCATTCTGTTCGGAAACCCGCACCTCGGCAACCAGTTCTGGCTCAACATCTGCTCTACCTGGGAGACAATTCACAGCTGTCACCCATTCTTCTAACTAGATTAGTTAGGAGATGTTTCTCTAACCACACCAACCTCCCCACCACAGGCAGACAGGTCAGCTATTGGCTGGGTTTGGGAACGGCAATGGTGAGATCACACCCGAGTCTATTACTTCCATACAACAGTGAGTTAGGCAAGAATTAACCTCTTATAAAAGTACTTTCACAGAATTAACTGTATCTCCAAAAGATAAGTCAATGTGTCACTTACTAAATTATTTTCGGTGGGTTCAGAATGCATTGCTGTGACAAAGCGGATCAGCCCTCCTTGTAGAAATGTATTCGCAGAGGGTCACATGAAGTAACCAAGGCATTGAGCCTGAGGTCAGACTTGAAGCCATCCAAAATGAAGGGCTTCACGAGTAGAGGGAGATTTAACACGCAGTGAGGTTCAAAGGTTTCACTTATTATCAAAGTATGTATGCAGCATACAACTCTGAGATTCATCTTCTCCAGGTCAAGAGCCAATTTTATCATGCCAGGGAACTGTTCAGTAGTCTGATAACACTGGCACAGAAGTTGGCCTTGAGCTTGGTGGCACATGCATAACTTCTTTCATTGAATGTCCTCATGTTTTCCTTTAGTGTTTACCTTAAAACGCTATCTGTAAGATGGGGGTTCTATTCCCACCGCTGCCTGTAAGGAGTTTGCACTTTCTTCCCATGACCGTGTTGGTTTCCTTCAGGTGCTCCAGTTTTCTCGAACACCCTTGAAGGTGTATGGTTAGGGTTATAAGTTGTGGGCATGCTACATTTCTTCTGGAAACGTGGCAATAATTGCAGGCTGCCCCGGCGCATCATCATCATTATCTGTCATGTCGTGTCACATTGCCGATCATGGTCTCAAGTCCATGATGTTTATCGGCAAATTCTTCTGCCATAACGTTTTGCTATCGCTTTCTTCTGAGCAGTGTCTTTACAAGACAAGTGACTGCCAGCCATCGTCAATACTCTTCTGAGATTGTCTGCCAGGCATCTGTGGTCGTATAACCAGGACATGATATACTTTTTTTCTTTTCCAATCTTTTTATTAATATCAAGATAGTAGATATAACATAATATTGCTACACAATTATTGGGATTACATTGTTAATGGATAACATATATAATTATATATTTAGTTAATACCAAAGTAATAAACCTCCCAAAAATATTCAAATACAAAGGTAGAATACATAAAAAAAGAAGTAACATATTCCGAAAGAAAAAAAGAGAGAAAATATATAGCCCCCCAAAAAAAAAACAATCTCAACAATACTAACCAACCAACTAAGAAATAGAAAACAACATGGGCTGTTTGTAACATCAAAAAAAAAAGAAAGGACCATTAGTATCATCAACTCCCTGTATATATAACCCTGTATATATAAACACAAGAGAACAGGTTTGGAAAGAGGACAAATCACATCATATGAAAGTGTTGAATAAAAGGCCTCCAAGTCTTTTGAAATTTACTTTTACTTTATTGTCAGCAAACAATTGACCCTAGAGCGACATCATCACAGAGATATTTGATTCTGCGCTTCGTGCTCCCTGGACTACAAATCGAAGTAACTATATTAAAAATTTAAATTATAAATCTTAATTGATGGATGGATCATATATAACACTTATGATTTTTTCTATGTTGAACCATAACATAGTTTGAGAAAACCAATGAAATGTGGTGGGAGGATTAATCTCTTTCCAATTCAGCCATTAATGTAAGAAATGCAATCATCCGACGTGCTGAAGAAGTTAAGTGGTGTGGTTCCATCATTGGGAAACCAAAAATTGCAGTAATAGGACGAGGTTGTAAATCAGTATTGGCCCCTTAATTAACTAACCACAAAAGTGCAACGAATTACTTTCCAGTAAAAGAATAGCCAGAGATCTTCACGTCTATAACGTTAACTTGCCCGTGCATGTTAGATTGCGCATACAGGCTAGTCCAAGCTCTTAATGCAGTTCCATCTCCTCCTGTGGGGCGTGTGGAGCTTGCCCATGGTCTTCTTCCATATCTTCCAGCACCGATAATTTCAGAGCTTCTTTAGCTTCCTCTGCCGAGTTAAAGGACATCTTCATGCCCTTGATATTCACTTTGAAAATCGCCAGGTATATGAGAAATGAGTCGATCTCCTTCTGTCAAAGCTTAGCGTGGATCTCCTTGTATCTCTGCCGTTCCTGCATCGTGCCGGGGCTGTAGTCAGCGAAGTACTGCAGCTGGGTGCCATTGGGGAGAGTAGGTTTGGCTTTCCTCCAGGATAGCCTGCGGGTCGGTGTACTGCAGAAGCCTAAAAAGCATGGTCCGCAGTCTTGAAGTGTTGTTGGAAAAGATCCTATGTGCTCTATCGATCTCCAATGGAGTGCTGTGGGATTTCTTGAGCGCTGGAATCCAATTAGAGAGCATCTTCTGGAGGTAACCTCTTGGATCGTCGCCCTCAGCGCCTGTCGGTAGGTTGACCAGCCGCACATTGTTTCTCCTGGATCTGTCCTCCAAGTCGTTTAGCTTCTTCCATGTCCTTGTCGCCTCCGCGAAACAGGAATTAGTAACTTCCTCATTCTTGAGTAAGCAAACCTGAATGGTGTCTATTTTATTGAAGACTGTGCTAAATTTTTTGAGCATGAATGTCTGCTTGCTCCTTTAACGACCAAAGAATGTTACCATTCTCTGCCATATGCTTCTTTATGGGGTCGAGAGCCTTTTCCAGCTTCTCCTTTAGCATGTGGTCTACCATTTCTTACAGCGATTCCATCTCCGTTGCGATTGTTTGCTTAATTAGCATAGCTATTTCCTTGGATGAATCGCTAGCTTGGTGTCGTCTGCAGGTATCTTGTTTCCTGGTTGAGTTTGACTCTTTTTTTGAGGCCATGTCTTTAGTAAGATCTTTCTCCAACTCAACCTTGTATTAAGACCGTCTATGAGCCCTAAAGAACTTGAAAAGGGAGGGTTATATGTAAGCGCTCAGTGCCATGCTGCCATCTTGCCTCGTGCCTCACCGAAAGTCGAGGCCTTCTGGATGGGGAATTGAAGTGTATAAGGATTGGACATCCACAGTGAAACTGAAGCGGTTGAGACCGGGGAATTGGAAGTTATCGAAGAGGTGGAGGGCATGGGATGTATCCCGGATGTCGGCACGGAGCGACTGAACTATGGGTGACAAAATGGAGTCCAGGTAGGCAGATACAAGTTCGGTGGGGCAGGAGCAGGCCGGAACTATGGGCCGACCAGGACTGTCAGGCTTATGGATCTACCGGAGATTCGGAGATTACTACACTTGAGGTCCTGTTTTTCAACTTTCTACCAAGCTCTCTGTACTCACTCTTCAGGACCTCTTGACTCTTTCTACCTATGTCATTGGTACCAATGGTCACCCTTTCACATCAAAATACTGCTGTTCTCTGGCAGAGCCATACCTGACCCTGGCACCAGGGAGGCACTAATGCGAGGTCTCTGGTTAGAATTGATGCAGATCTTCCTGATGAACCTTGTCCAGAGACCCTGACAAAATCCGGGGGCTGCTTTCGGATGAAGTCTGGCTCTGACTCTCTTCCTAGACTGCTGGTACCCCAGAGTGAGCTTCCAGCTCAGCTTGGAACTTTTGGACATTGGCGTCCAGCTGGTTCACTGCCTCACTCCCGTCATTTCCCTCTTGTGCTTCAGCAGGCATCTCCAATGGAACCTCTGTCTGCTCCTGCTTCTGGTCTGGTTCTTTTTGCTCTGCTTGGGCTTGGTTCTGGAGCAAGGAGCAGTGTTCTGTGCCATCGGCATTCTGTTCGGAAACCCGCTCCTCGGCAACCAGTTCTGGCTGAACATCTGCTCTACCTGGGAGACAATTCACAGCTGTCACCCATTCTTCTAACTAGATTAGTTAGGAGATGCTTCTCTAACCACACCAACCTCCCCCCACAGACAGAGTGGTCAGCTATTGGCTGGGTTTGGGAACGGCAACGGTGAGATCACACCCGAGTCTATTACTTCCATACTTTCACAGAATTAACTGTATCTCCTAAAGATAAGTCAATGTGTCACTTACTAAATTATTTTCGGTGGGTTCAGAATGCATTGCTGTGACAAAGCGGATCAGCCCTCCTTGTAGAAATGTATTCGCAGAGGGTCACCGGAAGTAACCAAGGCATTGAGCCTGAGGTCAGACTTGAAACCATCCAAAATAAAGGGCTTCACGAGTAGAGGGAGATTTAACACGCAGTGAGGTTCAAAGGTTTCAGTTATTATCAAAGTATGTATGCAGCATACAACTCTGAGATTTATCTTCTCCAGGTCAAGAGCCAATTTTATCATGCCAGGGAACTGTTCAGTAGTCTGATAACACTGCACAGAAGTTGGCCTTGAGCTTGGTGGCACATGCATAACTTCTTTCATTGAATGTCCTCATGTTTTCCTTTGGTGTTTACCTTAAAACGCTATCTGTAAGATGGGGGTTCTATTCCCACCGCTGCCTGTAAGGAGTTTGCACTTTCTTCCCATGTCCGTGTGGGTTTCTTTCAGGTGCTCCAGTATTCTCGAACATCCCTGAATGTGTATGGTTAGGGTTATAAGTTGTGGACATGTTACCTTTATTCTGGAAGTGTGGCAATAATTGCAGGCTGCCCCGGCACATCATCATCATTATCTGTCACGTCGTGTGACGTTGCCGATCATGGTCTCAAGTCCATGATGGTTGTCGGCAAATTCTTCTGCCGAAACGTTTTGCTATCGCTTTCTTCTGAGCAGTGTCTTTACAAGACAAGTGACTACCAGCCATCGTCAATACTCTTTTGAGATTGTCTGCCGGGCATCAGTGCTCGTATAACCAGGACACGATATACTTTTTTTTTCTTTTCCAATCTTTTTATTTATATCAAGACAGTAGATATAACATAATATTGCTACACAATTATTGGGATTACATTGTTAATGGATAACATATATAATTATATATTTAGTTAATACCAAAGTAATAAACCTCCCAAAAATATTCAAATACAAAGTTAGAATACATAAAAAAAGAAGTAACATATTCCGAAAGAAAAAAAGAGAGAAAATATATACCCCCCCCCAAAAAAAAAACCTAATCTGAACAATACTAACCAACCAACTAAGAAATAGAAAACAACATGGGCTGTTTGTAACATCAAAAAAAAGAAAGTACCATCAGTATCATCAACTCCGAACTACCCTGTATATATTAACACAAGAGAACAGGTTTGGAAAGAAGTCAAATCACATCATGTGAAAGTGTTGAATAAAAGGCCTCCAAGTCTTTTGAAATTTACTTTTACTTTATTGTCAGCAAACAATTGACCCTAGAGCGACATCATCACAGAGATATTTGATTCTGCGCTTTGTGCTCCCTGGACTACAAATCGAAGTAACTATATTAAAAATTTAAATTATAAATCTTAATTGATGGATGGATCATATATAACACTTCTGATTTTTTCTATGTTTAACCATAACATAATTTGAGAAAACCAATGAAATGTGGTGGGAGGATTAATCTCTTTCCAATTCAGCCATTAATGTAAGAAATGCAATCATCCGACGTGCTGAAGAAGTTAAGTGGTGTGGTTCCATCATTGGGAAACCAAAAATTGCAGTAATAGGACGAGGTTGTAAATCAGTATTGGCCCCTTAATTAACTGAACACAAAAGTGCAATGAATTACTTTCCAGTAAACGAATAGCCAGAGATCTTCACGTCTATAACGTTAACTTGCCCGTGCATGTTAGATTGCGCATACAGGCTAGTCCAAGCTCTTAATGCAGTTCCATCTCCTCCTGTGGGGCGTGTGGACCTTGCCCATGGTCTTCTTCCATATCTTCCAGCACCGATAATTTCAGAGCTTCTTTAGCTTCCTCTGCCGAGTTAAAGGACATCTTCATGCCCTTGATATTCACTTTGAAAATCGCCGGGTATATGAGAAATGAGTCGATCTCCTTCTGTCGAAGCTTAGCGCGGATCTCCTTGTATCTCTGCCGTTCCTGCATCGTGCCGGGGCTGTAGTCAGCGAAGAACTGCAGCTGGGTGCCTTCGGTGCGAGTAGGTTTGGCTTTCCTCCAGGATAGCCTGCGGGTCGGTGTACTGCAGAAGCCTAAAAAGCATGGTCCGCAGTCTTGAAGTCTTGTGGGAAAAGATCCTATGTGCTCTATCGATCTCCAATGGAGTGCTGTGGGAATTCTTGAGCGCTGGAATCCAATTAGAGAGCATCTTCTGGAGGTAACCTCTTGGATCGTCACCCTCAGCGCCTGTCGGTAGGTTGACCAGCCGCACATTGTTTCTCCTGGATCTGTCCTCCAAGTCGTTTAGCTTCTTCCATCTCCTTGTCGCCTCCGCGAGACAGGAATTAGTAACTTCCTCATTCTTGAGTAAGCAAACCTGAATGTTGTCTATTTTGTTGAAGACTGTGCTAAATTTTTTTAGCATGAATGTCTGCTTGCTCCTTTAACGACCGAAGAATGTTACCATTCTCTGCCATATGCTTCTTTATGGGGTCAAGAGCCTTTTCCAGCGACTCCTTTAGCATATGGGCAACCGTTTCTCACAGCGATTCCAGCTCCGTTGCGATTGTTTGCTTAATTACCATAGCTATTTCCTTGGATGAATCGCTAGCTTGGTGTCGTCTGCTGGTATCTTGTTTCCTGGTTGAGTTTGAATCTTTTTTTTGAGGCCATGTCTTCAGTGAGATCTTTCTCCAACTCAACCTGGTATGGAGACCGTCTATGAGCCCTAAAGAACTTGAAAAGGGAGGGTTATATTTTAGCTCTCAGTTCCGTGCTGTCATCTTGCCTCGTGCCTGACCGGAAATCAAGGCCTTCTTGATGGGGAATTGAAGTGTATAAGGATTGGACATCCACAGTGAAAATGAAGCAGGTGGGACCGGCGAATTGGAAGTTCTTGAAGAGGTGGAGGGCATGGGATGTATCCCGGATGTCGGCACGGAGCGACTGAACTATGGGTGACAAAATGGAGTCCAGGTAGGCAGATACAAGTTCGGTGGGGCAGGAGCAGGCCGGAACTATGGGCCGACCAGGACTGTCAGGCTTATGGATCTACCGGAGATTCGGAGATTACTACACTTGAGGTCCTGTTTTTCAACTTTCTACCAAGCTCTCTGTACTCACTCTTCAGGACCTCTTGACTCTTTCTACCTATGTCATTGGTACCAATGGTCACCCTTTCACATCAAAATACTGCTGTTCTCTGGCAGAGCCATACCTGACCCTGGCACCAGGGAGGCACTAATGCGAGGTCTCTGGTTAGAATTGATGCAGATCTTCCTGATGAACCTTGTCCAGAGACCCTGACAAAATCCGGGGGCTGCTTTCGGATGAAGTCTGGCTCTGACTCTCTTCCTAGACTGCTGGTACCCCAGAGTGAGCTTCCAGCTCAGCTTGGAACTTTTGGACATTGGCGTCCAGCTGGTTCACTGCCTCACTCCCGTCATTTCCCTCTTGTGCTTCAGCAGGCATCTCCAATGGAACCTCTGTCTGCTCCTGCTTCTGGTCTGGTTCTTTTTGCTCTGCTTGGGCTTGGTTCTGGAGCAAGGAGCAGTGTTCTGTGCCATCGGCATTCTGTTCGGAAACCCGCTCCTCGGCAACCAGTTCTGGCTGAACATCTGCTCTACCTGGGAGACAATTCACAGCTGTCACCCATTCTTCTAACTAGATTAGTTAGGAGATGCTTCTCTAACCACACCAACTTCCCCCCACAGACAGACAGGTCAGCTATTGGCTGGGTTTGGGAACGGCAACGGTGAGATCACACCCGAGTCTATTACTTCCATACAACAGTGAGATAGGCAAGAATTAACCTCTTATAAAAGTACTTTCACAGAATTAACTGTATCTCCTAAAGATAAGTCAATGTGTCACTTACTAAATTATTTTCGGTGGGTTCAGAATGCATTGCTGTGACAAAGCGGATCAGCCCTCCTTGTAGAAATGTATTCGCAGAGGGTCACCGGAAGTAACCAAGGCATTGAGCCTGAGGTCAGACTTGAAACCATCCAAAATAAAGGGCTTCACGAGTAGAGGGAGATTTAACACGCAGTGAGGTTCAAAGGTTTCAGTTATTATCAAAGTATGTATGCAGCATACAACTCTGAGATTTATCTTCTCCAGGTCAAGAGCCAATTTTATCATGCCAGGGAACTGTTCAGTAGTCTGATAACACTGCACAGAAGTTGGCCTTGAGCTTGGTGGCACATGCATAACTTCTTTCATTGAATGTCCTCATGTTTTCCTTTGGTGTTTACCTTAAAACGCTATCTGTAAGATGGGGGTTCTATTCCCACCGCTGCCTGTAAGGAGTTTGCACTTTCTTCCCATGTCCGTGTGGGTTTCTTTCAGGTGCTCCAGTATTCTCGAACATCCCTGAATGTGTATGGTTAGGGTTATAAGTTGTGGACATGTTACCTTTATTCTGGAAGTGTGGCAATAATTGCAGGCTGCCCCGGCACATCATCATCATTATCTGTCACGTCGTGTGACGTTGCCGATCATGGTCTCAAGTCCATGATGGTTGTCGGCAAATTCTTCTGCCGAAACGTTTTGCTATCGCTTTCTTCTGAGCAGTGTCTTTACAAGACAAGTGACTACCAGCCATCATCAATACTCTTTTGAGATTGTCTGCCGGGCATCAGTGCTCGTATAACCAGGACACGATATACTTTTTTTTTCTTTTCCAATCTTTTTATTTATATCAAGACAGTAGATATAACATAATATTGCTACACAATTATTGGGATTACATTGTTAATGGATAACATATATAATTATATATTTAGTTAATACCAAAGTAATAAACCTCCCAAAAATATTCAAATACAAAGTTAGAATACATAAAAAAAGAAGTAACATATTCCGAAAGAAAAAAAGAGAGAAAATATATACCCCCCCCCAAAAAAAAACCTAATCTGAACAATACTAACCAACCAACTAAGAAATAGAAAACAACATGGGCTGTTTGTAACATCAAAAAAAAGAAAGTACCATCAGTATCATCAACTCCGAACCACCCTGTATATATTAACACAAGAGAACAGGTTTGGAAAGAAGTCAAATCACATCATGTGAAAGTGTTGAATAAAAGGCCTCCAAGTCTTTTGAAATTTACTTTTACTTTATTGTCAGCAAACAATTGACCCTAGAGCGACATCATCACAGAGATATTTGATTCTGCGCTTTGTGCTCCCTGGACTACAAATCGAAGTAACTATATTAAAAATTTAAATTATAAATCTTAATTGATGGATGGATCATATATAACACTTCTGATTTTTTCTACGTTTAACCATAACATAATTTGAGAAAACCAATGAAATGTGGTGGGAGGATTAATCTCTTTCCAATTCAGCCATTAATGTAAGAAATGCAATCATCCGACGTGCTGAAGAAGTTAAGTGGTGTGGTTCCATCATTGGGAAACCAAAAATTGCAGTAATAGGACGAGGTTGTAAATCAGTATTGGCCCCTTAATTAACTGAACACAAAAGTGCAATGAATTACTTTCCAGTAAACGAATAGCCAGAGATCTTCACGTCTATAACGTTAACTTGCCCGTGCATGTTAGATTGCGCATACAGGCTAGTCCAAGCTCTTAATGCAGTTCCATCTCCTCCTGTGGGGCGTGTGGACCTTGCCCATGGTCTTCTTCCATATCTTCCAGCACCGATAATTTCAGAGCTTCTTTAGCTTCCTCTGCCGAGTTAAAGGACATCTTCATGCCCTTGATATTCACTTTGAAAATCGCCGGGTATATGAGAAATGAGTCGATCTCCTTCTGTCGAAGCTTAGCGCGGATCTCCTTGTATCTCTGCCGTTCCTGCATCGTGCCGGGGCTGTAGTCAGCGAAGAACTGCAGCTGGGTGCCTTCGGTGCGAGTAGGTTTGGCTTTCCTCCAGGATAGCCTGCGGGTCGGTGTACTGCAGAAGCCTAAAAAGCATGGTCCGCAGTCTTGAAGTGTTGTGGGAAAAGATCCTATGTGCTCTATCGATCTCCAATGGAGTGCTGTGGGAATTCTTGAGCGCTGGAATCCAATTAGAGAGCATCTTCTGGAGGTAACCTCTTGGATCGTCACCCTCAGCGCCTGTCGGTAGGTTGACCAGCCGCACATTGTTTCTCCTGGATCTGTCCTCCAAGTCGTTTAGCTTCTTCCATCTCCTTGTCGCCTCCGCGAGACAGGAATTAGTAACTTCCTCATTCTTGAGTAAGCAAACCTGAATGTTGTCTATTTTGTTGAAGACTGTGCTAAATTTTTTTAGCATGAATGTCTGCTTGCTCCTTTAACGACCGAAGAATGTTACCATTCTCTGCCATATGCTTCTTTATGGGGTCGAGAGCCTTTTCCAGCGACTCCTTTAGCATATGGGCAACCGTTTCTCACAGCGATTCCAGCTCCGTTGCGATTGTTTGCTTAATTACCATAGCTATTTCCTTGGATGAATCGCTAGCTTGGTGTCGTCTGCTGGTATCTTGTTTCCTGGTTGAGTTTGAATCTTTTTTTTGAGGCCATGTCTTCAGTGAGATCTTTCTCCAACTCAACCTGGTATGGAGACCGTCTATGAGCCCTAAAGAACTTGAAAAGGGAGGGTTATATTTTAGCTCTCAGTTCCGTGCTGTCATCTTGCCTCGTGCCTGACCGGAAATCGAGGCCTTCTTGATGGGGAATTGAAGTGTATAAGGATTGGACATCCACAGTGAAAATGAAGCAGGTGGGACCGGCGAATTGGAAGTTCTTGAAGAGGTGGAGGGCATGGGATGTATCCCGGATGTCGGCACGGAGCGACTGAACTATGGGTGACAAAATGGAGTCCAGGTAGGCAGATACAAGTTCGGTGGGGCAGGAGCAGGCCGGAACTATGGGCCGACCAGGACTGTCAGGCTTATGGATCTACCGGAGATTCGGAGATTACTACACTTGAGGTCCTGTTTTTCAACTTTCTACCAAGCTCTCTGTACTCACTCTTCAGGACCTCTTGACTCTTTCTACCTATGTCATTGGTACCAATGGTCACCCTTTCACATCAAAATACTGCTGTTCTCTGGCAGAGCCATACCTGACCCTGGCACCAGGGAGGCACTAATGCGAGGTCTCTGGTTAGAATTGATGCAGATCTTCCTGATGAACCTTGTCCAGAGACCCTGACAAAATCCGGGGGCTGCTTTCGGATGAAGTCTGGCTCTGACTCTCTTCCTAGACTGCTGGTACCCCAGAGTGAGCTTCCAGCTCAGCTTGGAACTTTTGGACATTGGCGTCCAGCTGGTTCACTGCCTCACTCCCGTCATTTCCCTCTTGTGCTTCAGCAGGCATCTCCAATGGAACCTCTGTCTGCTCCTGCTTCTGGTCTGGTTCTTTTTGCTCTGCTTGGGCTTGGTTCTGGAGCAAGGAGCAGTGTTCTGTGCCATCGGCATTCTGTTCGGAAACCCGCTCCTCGGCAACCAGTTCTGGCTGAACATCTGCTCTACCTGGGAGACAATTCACAGCTGTCACCCATTCTTCTAACTAGATTAGTTAGGAGATGCTTCTCTAACCACACCAACTTCCCCCCACAGACAGACAGGTCAGCTATTGGCTGGGTTTGGGAACGGCAACGGTGAGATCACACCCGAGTCTATTACTTCCATACAACAGTGAGATAGGCAAGAATTAACCTCTTATAAAAGTACTTTCACAGAATTAACTGTATCTCCTAAAGATAAGTCAATGTGTCACTTACTAAATTATTTTCGGTGGGTTCAGAATGCATTGCTGTGACAAAGCGGATCAGCCCTCCTTGTAGAAATGTATTCGCAGAGGGTCACCGGAAGTAACCAAGGCATTGAGCCTGAGGTCAGACTTGAAACCATCCAAAATAAAGGGCTTCACGAGTAGAGGGAGATTTAACACGCAGTGAGGTTCAAAGGTTTCAGTTATTATCAAAGTATGTATGCAGCATACAACTCTGAGATTTATCTTCTCCAGGTCAAGAGCCAATTTTATCATGCCAGGGAACTGTTCAGTAGTCTGATAACACTGCACAGAAGTTGGCCTTGAGCTTGGTGGCACATGCATAACTTCTTTCATTGAATGTCCTCATGTTTTCCTTTGGTGTTTACCTTAAAACGCTATCTGTAAGATGGGGGTTCTATTCCCACCGCTGCCTGTAAGGAGTTTGCACTTTCTTCCCATGTCCGTGTGGGTTTCTTTCAGGTGCTCCAGTATTCTCGAACATCCCTGAATGTGTATGGTTAGGGTTATAAGTTGTGGACATGTTACCTTTATTCTGGAAGTGTGGCAATAATTGCAGGCTGCCCCGGCACATCATCATCATTATCTGTCACGTCGTGTGACGTTGCCGATCATGGTCTCAAGTCCATGATGGTTGTCGGCAAATTCTTCTGCCGAAACGTTTTGCTATCGCTTTCTTCTGAGCAGTGTCTTTACAAGACAAGTGACTACCAGCCATCGTCAATACTCTTTTGAGATTGTCTGCCGGGCATCAGTGCTCGTATAACCAGGACACGATATACTTTTTTTTTCTTTTCCAATCTTTTTATTTATATCAAGACAGTAGATATAACATAATATTGCTACACAATTATTGGGATTACATTGTTAATGGATAACATATATAATTATATATTTAGTTAATACCAAAGTAATAAACCTCCCAAAAATATTCAAATACAAAGTTAGAATACATAAAAAAAGAAGTAACATATTCCGAAAGAAAAAAAGAGAGAAAATATATACCCCCCCCCCAAAAAAAAAACCTATTCTGAACAATACTAACCAACCAACTAAGAAATAGAAAACAACATGGGCTGTTTGTAACATCAAAAAAAAGAAAGTACCATTAGTATCATCAACTCCGAACCACCCTGTATATATTAACACAAGAGAACAGGTTTGGAAAGAAGTCAAATCACATCATGTGAAAGTGTTGAATAAAAGGCCTCCAAGTCTTTTGAAATTTACTTTTACTTTATTGTCAGCAAACAATTGACCCTAGAGCGACATCATCACAGAGATATTTGATTCTGCGCTTTGTGCTCCCTGGACTACAAATCGAAGTAACTATATTAAAAATTTAAATTATAAATCTTAATTGATGGATGGATTATATATAACACTTCTGATTTTTTCTATGTTTAACCATAACATAATTTGAGAAAACCAATGAAATGTGGTGGGAGGATTAATCTCTTTCCAATTCAGCCATTAATGTAAGAAATGCAATCATCCGACGTGCTGAAGAAGTTAAGTGGTGTGGTTCCATCATTGGGAAACCAAAAATTGCAGTAATAGGACGAGGTTGTAAATCAGTATTGGCCCCTTAATTAACTGAACACAAAAGTGCAATGAATTACTTTCCAGTAAACGAATAGCCAGAGATCTTCACGTCTATAACGTTAACTTGCCCGTGCATGTTAGATTGCGCATACAGGCTAGTCCAAGCTCTTAATGCAGTTCCATCTCCTCCTGTGGGGCGTGTGGACCTTGCCCATGGTCTTCTTCCATATCTTCCAGCACCGATAATTTCAGAGCTTCTTTAGCTTCCTCTGCTGAGTTAAAGGACATCTTCATGCCCTTGATATTCACTTTGAAAATCGCCGGGTATATGAGAAATGAGTCGATCTCCTTCTGTCGAAGCTTAGCGCGGATCTCCTTGTATCTCTGCCGTTCCTGCATCGTGCCGGGGCTGTAGTCAGCGAAGAACTGCAGCTGGGTGCCTTCGGTGCGAGTAGGTTTGGCTTTCCTCCAGGATAGCCTGCGGGTCGGTGTACTGCAGAAGCCTAAAAAGCATGGTCCGCAGTCTTGAAGTGTTGTGGGAAAAGATCCTATGTGCTCTATCGATCTCCAATGGAGTGCTGTGGGAATTCTTGAGCGCTGGAATCCAATTAGAGAGCATCTTCTGGAGGTAACCTCTTGGATCGTCACCCTCAGCGCCTGTCGGTAGGTTGACCAGCCGCACATTGTTTCTCCTGGATCTGTCCTCCAAGTCGTTTAATTCTTCCATCTCCTTGTCGCCTCCGCGAGACAGGAATTAGTAACTTCCTCATTCTTGAGTAAGCAAACCTGAATGTTGTCTATTTTGTTGAAGACTGTGCTAAATTTTTTTAGCATGAATGTCTGCTTGCTCCTTTAACGGCCGAAGAATGTTACCATTCTCTGCCATATGCTTCTTTATGGGGTCGAGAGCCTTTTCCAGCGACTCCTTTAGCATATGGGCAACCGTTTCTCACAGCGATTCCAGCTCCGTTGCGATTGTTTGCTTAATTACCATAGCTATTTCCTTGGATGAATCGCTAGCTTGGTGTCGTCTGCTGGTATCTTGTTTCCTGGTTGAGTTTGAATCTTTTTTTTGAGGCCATGTCTTCAGTGAGATCTTTCTCCAACTCAACCTGGTATGGAGACCGTCTATGAGCCCTAAAGAACTTGAAAAGGGAGGGTTATATTTTAGCTCTCAGTTCCGTGCTGTCATCTTGCCTCGTGCCTGACCGGAAATCGAGGCCTTCTTGATGGGGAATTGAAGTGTATAAGGATTGGACATCCACAGTGAAAATGAAGCAGTTGGGACCGGCGAATTGGAAGTTCTTGAAGAGGTGGAGGGCATGGGATGTATCCCAGATGTCGGCACGGAGCGACTGAACTATGGGTGACAAAATGGAGTCCAGGTAGGCAGATACAAGTTCGGTGGGGCAGGAGCAGGCCGGAACTATGGGCCGACCAGGACTGTCAGGCTTATGGATCTACCGGAGATTCGGAGATTACTACACTTGAGGTCCTGTTTTTCAACTTTCTACCAAGCTCTCTGTACTCACTCTTCAGGACCTCTTGACTCTTTCTACCTATGTCATTGGTACCAATGGTCACCCTTTCACATCAAAATACTGCTGTTCTCTGGCAGAGCCATACCTGACCCTGGCACCAGGGAGGCACTAATGCGAGGTCTCTGGTTAGAATTGATGCAGATCTTCCTGATGAACCTTGTCCAGAGACCCTGACAAAATCCGGGGGCTGCTTTCGGATGAAGTCTGGCTCTGACTCTCTTCCTAGACTGCTGGTACCCCAGAGTGAGCTTCCAGCTCAGCTTGGAACTTTTGGACATTGGCGTCCAGCTGGTTCACTGCCTCACTCCCGTCATTTCCCTCTTGTGCTTCAGCAGGCATCTCCAATGGAACCTCTGTCTGCTCCTGCTTCTGGTCTGGTTCTTTTTGCTCTGCTTGGGCTTGGTTCTGGAGCAACGAGCAGTGTTCTGTGCCATCGGCATTCTGTTCGGAAACCCGCTCCTCGGCAACCAGTTCTGGCTGAACATCTGCTCTACCTGGGAGACAATTCACAGCTGTCACCCATTCTTCTAACTAGATTAGTTAGGAGATGCTTCTCTAACCACACCAACTTCCCCCCACAGACAGACAGGTCAGCTATTGGCTGGGTTTGGGAACGGCAACGGTGAGATCACACCCGAGTCTATTACTTCCATACAACTGTGAGATAGGCAAGAATTAACCTCTTATAAAAGTACTTTCACAGAATTAACTGTATCTCCTAAAGATAAGTCAATGTGTCACTTACTAAATTATTTTCGGTGGGTTCAGAATGCATTGCTGTGACAAAGCGGATCAGCCCTCCTTGTAGAAATGTATTCGCAGAGGGTCACCGGAAGTAACCAAGGCATTGAGCCTGAGGTCAGACTTGAAACCATCCAAAATAAAGGGCTTCACGAGTAGAGGGAGATTTAACACGCAGTGAGGTTCAAAGGTTTCAGTTATTATCAAAGTATGTATGCAGCATACAACTCTGAGATTTATCTTCTCCAGGTCAAGAGCCAATTTTATCATGCCAGGGAACTGTTCAGTAGTCTGATAACACTGCACAGAAGTTGGCCTTGAGCTTGGTGACACATGCATAACTTCTTTCATTGAATGTCCTCATGTTTTCCTTTGGTGTTTACCTTAAAACGCTATCTGTAAGATGGGGGTTCTATTCCCACCGCTGCCTGTAAGGAGTTTGCACTTTCTTCCCATGTCCGTGTGGGTTTCTTTCAGGTGCTCCAGTATTCTCGAACATCCCTGAATGTGTATGGTTAGGGTTATAAGTTGTGGACATGTTACCTTTATTCTGGAAGTGTGGCAATAATTGCAGGCTGCCCCGGCACATCATCATCATTATCTGTCACGTCGTGTGACGTTGCCGATCATGGTCTCAAGTCCATGATGGTTGTCGGCAAATTCTTCTGCCGAAACGTTTTGCTATCGCTTTCTTCTGAGCAGTGTCTTTACAAGATAAGTGACTACCAGCCATCGTCAATACTCTTTTGAGATTGTCTGCCGGGCATCAGTGCTCGTATAACCAGGACACGATATACTTTTTTTTTCTTTTCCAATCTTTTTATTTATATCAAGACAGTAGATATAACATAATATTGCTACACAATTATTGGGATTACATTGTTAATGGATAACATATATAATTATATATTTAGTTAATACCAAAGTAATAAACCTCCCAAAAATATTCAAATACAAAGTTAGAATACATAAAAAAAGAAGTAACATATTCCGAAAGAAAAAAAAGAGAGAAAATATATACCCCCCCCAAAAAAAAACCTAATCTGAACAATACTAACCAACCAACTAAGAAATAGAAAACAACATGGGCTGTTTGTAACATCAAAAAAAAGAAAGTACCATCAGTATCATCAACTCCGAACCACCCTGTATATATTAACACAAGAGAACAGGTTTGGAAAGAAGTCAAATCACATCATGTGAAAGTGTTGAATAAAAGGCCTCCAAGTCTTTTGAAATTTACTTTTACTTTATTGTCAGCAAACAATTGACCCGAGAACGACATCATCACAGAGATATTTGATTCTGCGCTTTGTGCTCCGTGGACTACAAATCGAAGTAACTATATTAAAAATTTAAATTATAAATCTTAATTGATGGATGGATCATATATAACACTTCTGATTTTTTCTATGTTTAACCATAACATAATTTGAGAAAACCAATGAAATGTGGTGGGAGGATTAATCTCTTTCCAATTCAGCCATTAATGTAAGAAATGCAATCATCCGACGTGCTGAAGAAGTTAAGTGGTGTGGTTCCATCATTGGGAAACCAAAAATTGCAGTAATAGGACGAGGTTGTAAATCAGTATTGGCCCCTTAATTAACTGAACACAAAAGTGCAATGAATTACTTTCCAGTAAACGAATAGCCAGAGATCTTCACGTCTATAACGTTAACTTGCCCGTGCATGTTAGATTGCGCATACAGGCTAGTCCAAGCTCTTAATGCAGTTCCATCTCCTCCTGTGGGGCGTGTGGACCTTGCCCATGGTCTTCTTCCATATCTTCCAGCACCGATAATTTCAGAGCTTCTTTAGCTTCCTCTGCCGAGTTAAAGGACATCTTCATGCCCTTGATATTCACTTTGAAAATCGCCGGGTATATGAGAAATGAGTCGATCTCCTTCTGTCGAAGCTTAGCGCGGATCTCCTTGTATCTCTGCCGTTCCTGCATCGTGCCGGGGCTGTAGTCAGCGAAGAACTGCAGCTGGGTGCCTTCGGTGCGAGTAGGTTTGGCTTTCCTCCAGGATAGCCTGCGGGTCGGTGTACTGCAGAAGCCTAAAAAGCATGGTCCGCAGTCTTGAAGTGTTGTGGGAAAAGATCCTATGTGCTCTATCGATCTCCAATGGAGTGCTGTGGGAATTCTTGAGCGCTGGAATCCAATTAGAGAGCATCTTCTGGAGGTAACCTCTTGGATCGTCACCCTCAGCGCCTGTCGGTAGGTTGACCAGCCGCACATTGTTTCTCCTGGATCTGTCCTCCAAGTCGTTTAGCTTCTTCCATCTCCTTGTCGCCTCCGCGAGACAGGAATTAGTAACTTCCTCATTCTTGAGTAAGCAAACCTGAATGTTGTCTATTTTGTTGAAGACTGTGCTAAATTTTTTTAGCATGAATGTCTGCTTGCTCCTTTAACGACCGAAGAATGTTACCATTCTCTGCCATATGCTTCTTTATGGGGTCGAGAGCCTTTTCCAGCGACTCCTTTAGCATATGGGCAACCGTTTCTCACAGCGATTCCAGCTCCGTTGCGATTGTTTGCTTAATTACCATAGCTATTTCCTTGGATGAATCGCTAGCTTGGTGTCGTCTGCTGGTATCTTGTTTCCTGGTTGAGTTTGAATCTTTTTTTTGAGACGATGTCTTCAGTGAGATCTTTCTCCAACTCAACCTGGTATGGAGACCGTCTATGAGCCATAAAGAACTTGAAAAGGGAGGGTTATATTTTAGCTCTCAGTTCCGTGCTGTCATCTTGCCTCGTGCCTGACCGGAAATCGAGGCCTTCTTGATGGGGAATTGAAGTGTATAAGGATTGGACATCCACAGTGAAAATGAAGCAGTTGGGACCGGCGAATTGGAAGTTCTTGAAGAGGTGGAGGGCATGGGATGTATCCCGGATGTCGGCACGGAGCGACTGAACTATGGGTGACAAAATGGAGTCCAGGTAGGCAGATACAAGTTCGGTGGGGCAGGAGCAGGCCGGAACTATGGGCCGACCAGGACTGTCAGGCTTATGGATCTACCGGAGATTCGGAGATTACTACACTTGAGGTCCTGTTTTTCAACTTTCTACCAAGCTCTCTGTACTCACTCTTCAGGACCTCTTGACTCTTTCTACCTATGTCATTGGTACCAATGGTCACCCTTTCACATCAAAATACTGCTGTTCTCTGGCAGAGCCATACCTGACCCTGGCACCAGGGAGGCACTAATGCGAGGTCTCTGGTTAGAATTGATGCAGATCTTCCTGATGAACCTTGTCCAGAGACCCTGACAAAATCCGGGGGCTGCTTTCGGATGAAGTCTGGCTCTGACTCTCTTCCTAGACTGCTGGTACCCCAGAGTGAGCTTCCAGCTCAGCTTGGAACTTTTGGACATTGGCGTCCAGCTGGTTCACTGCCTCACTCCCGTCATTTCCCTCTTGTGCTTCAGCAGGCATCTCCAATGGAACCTCTGTCTGCTCCTGCTTCTGGTCTGGTTCTTTTTGCTCTGCTTGGGCTTGGTTCTGGAGCAAGGAGCAGTGTTCTGTGCCATCGGCATTCTGTTCGGAAACCCGCTCCTCGGCAACCAGTTCTGGCTGAACATCTGCTCTACCTGGGAGACAATTCACAGCTGTCACCCATTCTTCTAACTAGATTAGTTAGGAGATGCTTCTCTAACCACACCAACTTCCCCCCACAGACAGACAGGTCAGCTATTGGCTGGGTTTGGGAACGGCAACGGTGAGATCACACCCGAGTCTATTACTTCCATACAACAGTGAGATAGGCAAGAATTAACCTCTTATAAAAGTACTTTCACAGAATTAACTGTATCTCCTAAAGATAAGTCAATGTGTCACTTACTAAATTATTTTCGGTGGGTTCAGAATGCATTGCTGTGACAAAGCGGATCAGCCCTCCTTGTAGAAATGTATTCGCAGAGGGTCACCGGAAGTAACCAAGGCATTGAGCCTGAGGTCAGACTTGAAACCATCCAAAATAAAGGGCTTCACGAGTAGAGGGAGATTTAACACGCAGTGAGGTTCAAAGGTTTCAGTTATTATCAAAGTATGTATGCAGCATACAACTCTGAGATTTATCTTCTCCAGGTCAAGAGCCAATTTTATCATGCCAGGGAACTGTTCAGTAGTCTGATAACACTGCACAGAAGTTGGCCTTGAGCTTGGTGGCACATGCATAACTTCTTTCATTGAATGTCCTCATGTTTTCCTTTGGTGTTTACCTTAAAACGCTATCTGTAAGATGGGGGTTCTATTCCCACCGCTGCCTGTAAGGAGTTTGCACTTTCTTCCCATGTCCGTGTGGGTTTCTTTCAGGTGCTCCAGTATTCTCGAACATCCCTGAATGTGTATGGTTAGGGTTATAAGTTGTGGACATGTTTCCTTTATTCTGGAAGTGTGGCAATAATTGCAGGCTGCCCCGGCACATCATCATCATTATCTGTCACGTCGTGTGACGTTGCCGATCATGGTCTCAAGTCCATGATGGTTGTCGGCAAATTCTTCTGCCGAAACGTTTTGCTATCGCTTTCTTCTGAGCAGTGTCTTTACAAGACAAGTGACTACCAGCCATCGTCAATACTCTTTTGAGATTGTCTGCCGGGCATCAGTGCTCGTATAACCAGGACACGATATACTTTTTTTTTCTTTTCCAATCTTTTTATTTATATCAAGACAGTAGATATAACATAATATTGCTACACAATTATTGGGATTACATTGTTAATGGATAACATATATAATTATATATTTAGTTAATACCAAAGTAATAAACCTCCCAAAAATATTCAAATACAAAGTTAGAATACATAAAAAAAGAAGTAACATATTCCGAAAGAAAAAAAGAGAGAAAATATATACCCCCCCCCCAAAAAAAAAACCTATTCTGAACAATACTAACCAACCAACTAAGAAATAGAAAACAACATGGGCTGTTTGTAACATCAAAAAAAAGAAAGTACCATCAGTATCATCAACTCCGAACCACCCTGTATATATTAACACAAGAGAACAGGTTTGGAAAGAAGTCAAATCACATCATGTGAAAGTGTTGAATAAAAGGCCTCCAAGTCTTTTGAAATTTACTTTTACTTTATTGTCAGCAAACAATTGACCCTAGAGCGACATCATCACAGAGATATTTGATTCTGCGCTTTGTGCTCCCTGGACTACAAATCGAAGTAACTATATTAAAAATTTAAATTATAAATCTTAATTGATGGATGGATTATATATAACACTTCTGATTTTTTCTATGTTTAACCATAACATAATTTGAGAAAACCAATGAAATGTGGTGGGAGGATTAATCTCTTTCCAATTCAGCCATTAATGTAAGAAATGCAATCATCCGACGTGCTGAAGAAGTTAAGTGGTGTGGTTCCATCATTGGGAAACCAAAAATTGCAGTAATAGGACGAGGTTGTAAATCAGTATTGGCCCCTTAATTAACTGAACACAAAAGTGCAATGAATTACTTTCCAGTAAACGAATAGCCAGAGATCTTCACGTCTATAACGTTAACTTGCCCGTGCATGTTAGATTGCGCATACAGGCTAGTCCAAGCTCTTAATGCAGTTCCATCTCCTCCTGTGGGGCGTGTGGACCTTGCCCATGGTCTTCTTCCATATCTTCCAGCACCGATAATTTCAGAGCTTCTTTAGCTTCCTCTGCTGAGTTAAAGGACATCTTCATGCCCTTGATATTCACTTTGAAAATCGCCGGGTATATGAGAAATGAGTCGATCTCCTTCTGTCGAAGCTTAGCGCGGATCTCCTTGTATCTCTGCCGTTCCTGCATCGTGCCGGGGCTGTAGTCAGCGAAGAACTGCAGCTGGGTGCCTTCGGTGCGAGTAGGTTTGGCTTTCCTCCAGGATAGCCTGCGGGTCGGTGTACTGCAGAAGCCTAAAAAGCATGGTCCGCAGTCTTGAAGTGTTGTGGGAAAAGATCCTATGTGCTCTATCGATCTCCAATGGAGTGCTGTGGGAATTCTTGAGCGCTGGAATCCAATTAGAGAGCATCTTCTGGAGGTAACCTCTTGGATCGTCACCCTCAGCGCCTGTCGGTAGGTTGACCAGCCGCACATTGTTTCTCCTGGATCTGTCCTCCAAGTCGTTTAGCTTCTTCCATCTCCTTGTCGCCTCCGCGAGACAGGAATTAGTAACTTCCTCATTCTTGAGTAAGCAAACCTGAATGTTGTCTATTTTGTTGAAGACTGTGCTAAATTTTTTTAGCATGAATGTCTGCTTGCTCCTTTAACGGCCGAAGAATGTTACCATTCTCTGCCATATGCTTCTTTATGGGGTCGAGAGCCTTTTCCAGCGACTCCTTTAGCATATGGGCAACCGTTTCTCACAGCGATTCCAGCTCCGTTGCGATTGTTTGCTTAATTAGCATAGCTATTTCCTTGGATGAATCGCTAGCTTGGTGTCGTCTGCTGGTATCTTGTTTCCTGGTTGAGTTTGAATCTTTTTTTTGAGGCCATGTCTTCAGTGAGATCTTTCTCCAACTCAACCTGGTATGGAGACCGTCTATGAGCCCTAAAGAACTTGAAAAGGGAGGGTTATATTTTAGCTCTCAGTTCCGTGCTGTCATCTTGCCTCGTGCCTGACCGGAAATCGAGGCCTTCTTGATGGGGAATTGAAGTGTATAAGGATTGGACATCCACAGTGAAAATGAAGCAGTTGGGACCGGCGAATTGGAAGTTCTTGAAGAGGTGGAGGGCATGGGATGTATCCCAGATGTCGGCACGGAGCGACTGAACTATGGGTGACAAAATGGAGTCCAGGTAGGCAGATACAAGTTCGGTGGGGCAGGAGCAGGCCGGAACTATGGGCCGACCAGGACTGTCAGGCTTATGGATCTACCGGAGATTCGGAGATTACTACACTTGAGGTCCTGTTTTTCAACTTTCTACCAAGCTCTCTGTACTCACTCTTCAGGACCTCTTGACTCTTTCTACCTATGTCATTGGTACCAATGGTCACCCTTTCACATCAAAATACTGCTGTTCTCTGGCAGAGCCATACCTGACCCTGGCACCAGGGAGGCACTAATGCGAGGTCTCTGGTTAGAATTGATGCAGATCTTCCTGATGAACCTTGTCCAGAGACCCTGACAAAATCCGGGGGCTGCTTTCGGATGAAGTCTGGCTCTGACTCTCTTCCTAGACTGCTGGTACCCCAGAGTGAGCTTCCAGCTCAGCTTGGAACTTTTGGACATTGGCGTCCAGCTGGTTCACTGCCTCACTCCCGTCATTTCCCTCTTGTGCTTCAGCAGGCATCTCCAATGGAACCTCTGTCTGCTCCTGCTTCTGGTCTGGTTCTTTTTGCTCTGCTTGGGCTTGGTTCTGGAGCAACGAGCAGTGTTCTGTGCCATCGGCATTCTGTTCGGAAACCCGCTCCTCGGCAACCAGTTCTGGCTGAACATCTGCTCTACCTGGGAGACAATTCACAGCTGTCACCCATTCTTCTAACTAGATTAGTTAGGAGATGCTTCTCTAACCACACCAACTTCCCCCCACAGACAGACAGGTCAGCTATTGGCTGGGTTTGGGAACGGCAACGGTGAGATCACACCCGAGTCTATTACTTCCATACAACTGTGAGATAGGCAAGAATTAACCTCTTATAAAAGTACTTTCACAGAATTAACTGTATCTCCTAAAGATAAGTCAATGTGTCACTTACTAAATTATTTTCGGTGGGTTCAGAATGCATTGCTGTGACAAAGCGGATCAGCCCTCCTTGTAGAAATGTATTCGCAGAGGGTCACCGGAAGTAACCAAGGCATTGAGCCTGAGGTCAGACTTGAAACCATCCAAAATAAAGGGCTTCACGAGTAGAGGGAGATTTAACACGCAGTGAGGTTCAAAGGTTTCAGTTATTATCAAAGTATGTATGCAGCATACAACTCTGAGATTTATCTTCTCCAGGTCAAGAGCCAATTTTATCATGCCAGGGAACTGTTCAGTAGTCTGATAACACTGCACAAAAGTTGGCCTTGAGCTTGGTGACACATGCATAACTTCTTTCATTGAATGTCCTCATGTTTTCCTTTGGTGTTTACCTTAAAACGCTATCTGTAAGATGGGGGTTCTATTCCCACCGCTGCCTGTAAGGAGTTTGCACTTTCTTCCCATGTCCGTGTGGGTTTCTTTCAGGTGCTCCAGTATTCTCGAACATCCCTGAATGTGTATGATTAGGGTTATAAGTTGTGGACATGTTACCTTTATTCTGGAAGTGTGGCAATAATTGCAGGCTGCCCCGGCACATCATCATCATTATCTGTCACGTCGTGTGACGTTGCCGATCATGGTCTCAAGTCCATGATGGTTGTCGGCAAATTCTTCTGCCGAAACGTTTTGCTATCGCTTTCTTCTGAGCAGTGTCTTTACAAGATAAGTGACTACCAGCCATCGTCAATACTCTTTTGAGATTGTCTGCCGGGCATCAGTGCTCGTATAACCAGGACACGATATACTTTTTTTTTCTTTTCCAATCTTTTTATTTATATCAAGACAGTAGATATAACATAATATTGCTACACAATTATTGGGATTACATTGTTAATGGATAACATATATAATTATATATTTAGTTAATACCAAAGTAATAAACCTCCCAAAAATATTCAAATACAAAGTTAGAATACATAAAAAAAGAAGTAACATATTCCGAAAGAAAAAAAGAGAGAAAATATATACCCCCCCCAAAAAAAAACCTAATCTGAACAATACTAACCAACCAACTAAGAAATAGAAAACAACATGGGCTGTTTGTAACATCAAAAAAAAGAAAGTACCATCAGTATCATCAACTCCGAACCACCCTGTATATATTAACACAAGAGAACAGGTTTGGAAAGAAGTCAAATCACATCATGTGAAAGTGTTGAATAAAAGGCCTCCAAGTCTTTTGAAATTTACTTTTACTTTATTGTCAGCAAACAATTGACCCTAGAACGACATCATCACAGAGATATTTGATTCTGCGCTTTGTGCTCCGTGGACTACAAATCGAAGTAACTATATTAAAAATTTAAATTATAAATCTTAATTGATGGATGGATCATATATAACACTTCTGATTTTTTCTATGTTTAACCATAACATAATTTGAGAAAACCAATGAAATGTGGTGGGAGGATTAATCTCTTTCCAATTCAGCCATTAATGTAAGAAATGCAATCATCCGACGTGCTGAAGAAGTTAAGTGGTGTGGTTCCATCATTGGGAAACCAAAAATTGCAGTAATAGGACGAGGTTGTAAATCAGTATTGGCCCCTTAATTAACTGAACACAAAAGTGCAATGAATTACTTTCCAGTAAACGAATAGCCAGAGATCTTCACGTCTATAACGTTAACTTGCCCGTGCATGTTAGATTGCGCATACAGGCTAGTCCAAGCTCTTAATGCAGTTCCATCTCCTCCTGTGGGGCGTGTGGACCTTGCCCATGGTCTTCTTCCATATCTTCCAGCACCGATAATTTCAGAGCTTCTTTAGCTTCCTCTGCCGAGTTAAAGGACATCTTCATGCCCTTGATATTCACTTTGAAAATCGCCGGGTATATGAGAAATGAGTCGATCTCCTTCTGTCGAAGCTTAGCGCGGATCTCCTTGTATCTCTGCCGTTCCTGCATCGTGCCGGGGCTGTAGTCAGCGAAGAACTGCAGCTGGGTGCCTTCGGTGCGAGTAGGTTTGGCTTTCCTCCAGGATAGCCTGCGGGTCGGTGTACTGCAGAAGCCTAAAAAGCATGGTCCGCAGTCTTGAAGTCTTGTGGGAAAAGATCCTATGTGCTCTATCGATCTCCAATGGAGTGCTGTGGGAATTCTTGAGCGCTGGAATCCAATTAGAGAGCATCTTCTGGAGGTAACCTCTTGGATCGTCACCCTCAGCGCCTGTCGGTAGGTTGACCAGCCGCACATTGTTTCTCCTGGATCTGTCCTCCAAGTCGTTTAGCTTCTTCCATCTCCTTGTCGCCTCCGCGAGACAGGAATTAGTAACTTCCTCATTCTTGAGTAAGCAAACCTGAATGTTGTCTATTTTGTTGAAGACTGTGCTAAATTTTTTTAGCATGAATGTCTGCTTGCTCCTTTAACGACCGAAGAATGTTACCATTCTCTGCCATATGCTTCTTTATGGGGTCGAGAGCCTTTTCCAGCGACTCCTTTAGCATATGGGCAACCGTTTCTCACAGCGATTCCAGCTCCGTTGCGATTGTTTGCTTAATTACCATAGCTATTTCCTTGGATGAATCGCTAGCTTGGTGTCGTCTGCTGGTATCTTGTTTCCTGGTTGAGTTTGAATCTTTTTTTTGAGGCCATGTCTTCAGTGAGATCTTTCTCCAACTCAACCTGGTATGGAGACCGTCTATGAGCCCTAAAGAACTTGAAAAGGGAGGGTTATATTTTAGCTCTCAGTTCCGTGCTGTCATCTTGCCTCGTGCCTGACCGGAAATCGAGGCCTTCTTGATGGGGAATTGAAGTGTATAAGGATTGGACATCCACAGTGAAAATGAAGCAGTTGGGACCGGCGAATTGGAAGTTCTTGAAGAGGTGGAGGGCATGGGATGTATCCCGGATGTCGGCACGGAGCGACTGAACTATGGGTGACAAAATGGAGTCCAGGTAGGCAGATACAAGTTCGGTGGGGCAGGAGCAGGCCGGAACTATGGGCCGACCAGGACTGTCAGGCTTATGGATCTACCGGAGATTCGGAGATTACTACACTTGAGGTCCTGTTTTTCAACTTTCTACCAAGCTCTCTGTACTCACTCTTCAGGACCTCTTGACTCTTTCTACCTATGTCATTGGTACCAATGGTCACCCTTTAACATCAAAATACTGCTGTTCTCTGGCAGAGCCATACCTGACCCTGGCACCAGGGAGGCACTAATGCGAGGTCTCTGGTTAGAATTGATGCAGATCTTCCTGATGAACCTTGTCCAGAGACCCTGACAAAATCCGGGGGCTGCTTTCGGATGAAGTCTGGCTCTGACTCTCTTCCTAGACTGCTGGTACCCCAGAGTTCCAGCTCAGCTTGGAACTTTTGGACATTGGCGTCCAGCTGGTTCACTGCCTCACTCCCGTCATTTCCCTCTTGTGCTTCAGCAGGCATCTCCACTGGAACCTCTGTCTGCTCCTGCTTCTGGTCTGGTTCTTTTTGCTGCTTGGGCTTGGTTCTGGAGCAACGAGCAGTGTTCTGTGCCATCAGCATTCTGTTCGGAAACCCGCTCCTCGGCAACCAGTTCTGGCTGAACATCTGCTCTACCTGGGAGACAATTCACAGCTGTCACCCATTCTTCTAACTAGATTAGTTAGGAGATGTTTCTCTAACCACACCAACCTCCCCCCACAGACAGACAGGTCAGCTATTGGCTGGGTTTGGGAACGGCAACGGTGAGATCACACCCGAGTCTATTACTTCCATACAACTGTGAGATAGGCAAGAATTAACCTCTTATAAAAGTACTTTCACAGAATTAACTGTATCTCCTAAAGATAAGTCAATGTGTCACTTACTAAATTATTTTCGGTGGGTTCAGAATGCATTGCTGTGACAAAGCGGATCAGCCCTCCTTGTAGAAATGTATTCGCAGATGGTCACCGGAAGTAACCAAGGCATTGAGCCTGAGGTCAGACTTGAAACCATCCAAAATAAAGGGCTTCACGAGTAGAGGGAGATTTAACACGCAGTGAGGTTCAAAGGTTTCAGTTATTATCAAAGTATGTATGCAGCATACAACTCTGAGATTCATCTTCTCCAGGTCAAGAGCCAATTTTATCATGCCAGGGAACTGTTCAGTAGTCTGATAACACTGCACAGAAGTTGGCCTTGAGCTTGGTGGCACATGCATAACTTCTTTCATTGAATGTCCTCATGTTTTCCTTTGGTGTTTACCTTAAAACGCTATCTGTAAGATGGGGGTTCTATTCCCACCGCTGCCTGTAAGGAGTTTGCACTTTCTTCCCATGTCCGTGTGGGTTTCTTTCAGGTGCTCCAGTATTCTCGAACATCCCTGAATGTGTATGGTTAGGGTTATAAGTTGTGGACATGTTACCTTTATTCTGGAAGTGTGGCAATAATTGCAGGCTGCCCCGGCACATCATCATCATTATCTGTCACGTCGTGTGACGTTGCCGATCATGGTCTCAAGTCCATGATGGTTGTCGGCAAATTCTTCTGCCGAAACGTTTTGCTATCGCTTTCTTCTGAGCAGTGTCTTTACAAGACAAGTGACTACCAGCCATCGTCAATACTCTTTTGAGATTGTCTGCCGGGCATCAGTGCTCGTATAACCAGGACAAGATATACTTTTTTTTTCTTTTCCAATCTTTTTATTTATATCAAGACAGTAGATATAACATAATATTGCTACACAATTATTGGGATTACATTGTTAATGGATAACATATATAATTATATATTTAGTTAATACCAAAGTAATAAACCTCCCAAAAATATTCAAATACAAAGTTAGAATACATAAAAAAAGAAGTAACATATTCCGAAAGAAAAAAAGAGAGAAAATATATACCCCCCCCCAAAAAAAAAACCTAATCTGAACAATACTAACCAACCAACTAAGAAATAGAAAACAACATGGGCTGTTTGTAACATCAAAAAAAAGAAAGTACCATCAGTATCATCAACTCCGAACTACCCTGTATATATTAACACAAGAGAACAGGTTTGGAAAGAAGTCAAATCACATCATGTGAAAGTGTTGAATAAAAGGCCTCCAAGTCTTTTGAAATTTACTTTTACTTTATTGTCAGCAAACAATTGACCCTAGAGCGACATCATCACAGAGATATTTGATTCTGCGCTTTGTGCTCCCTGGACTACAAATCGAAGTAACTATATTAAAAATTTAAATTATAAATCTTAATTGATGGATGGATCATATATAACACTTCTGATTTTTTCTATGTTTAACCATAACATAATTTGAGAAAACCAATGAAATGTGGTGGGAGGATTAATCTCTTTCCAATTCAGCCATTAATGTAAGAAATGCAATCATCCGACGTGCTGAAGAAGTTAAGTGGTGTGGTTCCATCATTGGGAAACCAAAAATTGCAGTAATAGGACGAGGTTGTAAATCAGTATTGGCCCCTTAATTAACTGAACACAAAAGTGCAATGAATTACTTTCCAGTAAACGAATAGCCAGAGATCTTCACGTCTATAACGTTAACTTGCCCGTGCATGTTAGATTGCGCATACAGGCTAGTCCAAGCTCTTAATGCAGTTCCATCTCCTCCTGTGGGGCGTGTGGACCTTGCCCATGGTCTTCTTCCATATCTTCCAGCACCGATAATTTCAGAGCTTCTTTAGCTTCCTCTGCCGAGTTAAAGGACATCTTCATGCCCTTGATATTCACTTTGAAAATCGCCGGGTATATGAGAAATGAGTCGATCTCCTTCTGTCGAAGCTTAGCGCGGATCTCCTTGTATCTCTGCCGTTCCTGCATCGTGCCGGGGCTGTAGTCAGCGAAGAACTGCAGCTGGGTGCCTTCGGTGCGAGTAGGTTTGGCTTTCCTCCAGGATAGCCTGCGGGTCGGTGTACTGCAGAAGCCTAAAAAGCATGGTCCGCAGTCTTGAAGTGTTGTGGGAAAAGATCCTATGTGCTCTATCGATCTCCAATGGAGTGCTGTGGGAATTCTTGAGCGCTGGAATCCAATTAGAGAGCATCTTCTGGAGGTAACCTCTTGGATCATCACCCTCAGCGCCTGTCGGTAGGTTGACCAGCCGCACATTGTTTCTCCTGGATCTGTCCTCCAAGTCGTTTAGCTTCTTCCATCTCCTTGTCGCCTCCGCGAGACAGGAATTAGTAACTTCCTCATTCTTGAGTAAGCAAACCTGAATGTTGTCTATTTTGTTGAAGACTGTGCTAAATTTTTTTAGCATGAATGTCTGCTTGCTCCTTTAACGACCGAAGAATGTTACCATTCTCTGCCATATGCTTCTTTATGGGGTCGAGAGCCTTTTCCAGCGACTCCTTTAGCATATGGGCAACCGTTTCTCACAGCGATTCCAGCTCCGTTGCGATTGTTTGCTTAATTAGCATAGCTATTTCCTTGGATGAATCGCTAGCTTGGTGTCGTCTGCTGGTATCTTGTTTCCTGGTTGAGTTTGAATCTTTTTTTTGAGACGATGTCTTCAGTGAGATCTTTCTCCAACTCAACCTGGTATGGAGACCGTCTATGAGCCATAAAGAACTTGAAAAGGGAGGGTTATATTTTAGCTCTCAGTTCCGTGCTGTCATCTTGCCTCGTGCCTGACCGGAAATCGAGGCCTTCTTGATGGGGAATTGAAGTGTATAAGGATTGGACATCCACAGTGAAAATGAAGCAGTTGGGACCGGCGAATTGGAAGTTCTTGAAGAGGTGGAGGGCATGGGATGTATCCCGGATGTCGGCACGGAGCGACTGAACTATGGGTGACAAAATGGAGTCCAGGTAGGCAGATACAAGTTCGGTGGGGCAGGAGCAGGCCGGAACTATGGGCCGACCAGGACTGTCAGGCTTATGGATCTACCGGAGATTCGGAGATTACTACACTTGAGGTCCTGTTTTTCAACTTTCTACCAAGCTCTCTGTACTCACTCTTCAGGACCTCTTGACTCTTTCTACCTATGTCATTGGTACCAATGGTCACCCTTTCACATCAAAATACTGCTGTTCTCTGGCAGAGCCATACCTGACCCTGGCACCAGGGAGGCACTAATGCGAGGTCTCTGGTTAGAATTGATGCAGATCTTCCTGATGAACCTTGTCCAGAGACCCTGACAAAATCCGGGGGCTGCTTTCGGATGAAGTCTGGCTCTGACTCTCTTCCTAGACTGCTGTTACCCCAGAGTTCCAGCTCAGCTTGGAACTTTTGGACATTGGCGTCCAGCTGGTTCACTGCCTCACTCCCGTCATTTCCCTCTTGTGCTTCAGCAGGCATCTCCACTGGAACCTCTGTCTGCTCCTGCTTCTGGTCTGGTTCTTTTTGCTCTGCTTGGGCTTGGTTCTGGAGCAACGAGCAGTGTTCTGTGCCATCAGCATTCTGTTCGGAAACCCGCTCCTCGGCAACCAGTTCTGGCTGAACATCTGCTCTACCTGGGAGACAATTCACAGCTGTCACCCATTCTTCTAACTAGATTAGTTAGGAGATGTTTCTCTAACCACACCAACCTCCCCCCACAGACAGACAGGTCAGCTATTGGCTGGGTTTGGGAACGGCAACGGTGAGATCACACCCGAGTCTATTACTTCCATACAACTGTGAGATAGGCAAGAATTAACCTCTTATAAAAGTACTTTCACAGAATTAACTGTATCTTCTAAAGATAAGTCAATGTGTCACTTACTAAATTATTTTCGGTGGGTTCAGAATGCATTGCTGTGACAAAGCGGATCAGCCCTCCTTGTAGAAATGTATTCGCAGAGGGTCACCGGAAGTAACCAAGGCATTGAGCCTGAGGTCAGACTTGAAACCATCCAAAATGAAGGGCTTCACGAGTAGAGGGAGATTTAACACGCAGTGAGGTTCAAAGGTTTCACTTATTATCAAAGTATGTATGCAGTATACAACTCTGAGATTTATCTTCTCCAGGTCAAGAGCCAATTTTATCATGCCAGGGAACTGTTCAGTAGTCTGATAACACTGCACAGAAGTTGGTCTTGAGCTTGGTGGCACATGCATAACTTCTTTCATTGAATGTCCTCATGTTTTCCTTTAGTGTTTACCTTAAAACGCTATCTGTAAGATGGGGGTCTATTCCCACCGCTGCCTGTAAGGAGTTTGCACTTTCTTCCCATGTCCGTGTGGGTTTCTTTCAGGTGCTCTAGTATTCTCGAACACCCCTGAATGTGTATGGTTAGGGTTATAAGTTGTGGACATGCTACGTTTATTTTGGAAGCGTGGCAATAATTGCAGGCTGCCCCGGCGCATCATCATCATTATCTGTCATGTCGAGTGCCGTTGTCGATCATGGTCTCAAGTCCATGATGGTTGTCGGCAAATTCTTCTGCCGAAACGCTTTGCTATCGCTTTCTTCTGAGCAGTGTCTTTACAAGACAAGTGACTACCAGCCATCGTCAATACTCTTTTGAGATTGTCTGCCGGGCATCAGTGCTCGTATAACCAGGACACGATATACTTTTTTTTTCTTTTCCAATCTTTTTATTTATATCAAGACAGTAGATATAACATAATATTGCTACACAATTATTGGGATTACATTGTTAATGGATAACATATATAATTATATATTTAGTTAATACCAAAGTAATAAACCTCCCAAAAATATTCAAATACAAAGTTAGAATACATAAAAAAAGAAGTAACATATTCCGAAAGAAAAAAAGAGAGAAAATATATACCCCCCCCCCCAAAAAAAAACCTATTCTGAACAATACTAACCAACCAACTAAGAAATAGAAAACAACATGGGCTGTTTGTAACATCAAAAAAAAGAAAGTACCATTAGTATCATCAACTCCGAACCACCCTGTATATATTAACACAAGAGAACAGGTTTGGAAAGAAGTCAAATCACATCATGTGAAAGTGTTGAATAAAAGGCCTCCAAGTCTTTTGAAATTTACTTTTACTTTATTGTCAGCAAACAATTGACCCTAGAGCGACATCATCATAGCAATATTTGATTCTGCCCTTCGTGCTCCCTAGACTACAAATCGAAGTAAATATATTAAAAATTTAAATTATAAATCTTAATTGATGGATGGATCATATATAACACTTCTGATTTTTTCTAAGTTTAAACATAACATACTTTGAGAAAACCAGTGAAATATGGTGGGAGGATTAATCTCTTTCCAATACAGCCATTAATGTAAGAAATGCAATCATCCAATGCGCTGAAGTGGTTAAGTGGTGTGGTTCTATCACTGATAAACCAAAAATTGCAGTAATAGAATGAGGTTGTAAATCAATATTCAAAGCAGTTGAAATAATGTCAAAGATATCTTCCCAATATTTTTGCAAAGAGGAACATGACCAAAACTTATGGGGTAAAGAGGTTGTCACAGAGTGACACCTGTCACACACTGGACTTATATGAGAATAATAACAAGCTAATTTATCCTTAGACATATGGGCCCTGTGCACTACTTTGAACTGTATCAATGAATGTTTAGCACATATAGAGGATGAGTTAACTGTTTCCCCATTTTTCGATAGGTGAATTAAGCTTAAGTTCCCTTTCCCAATCATTTTAAATTTTATTAGATGCATCTAAACGAATTTTCATAATTATATTATAGTTAGTTGCTCTTGCTCCTTACTGAAAAGGATTTATATCTATTTATTTTCCAAACTATCCATGGAGTATAGATTCAGAAAGTAGGAAGGACAGTATTTAAAAAGTTTCTAACCTGTAAATATCTAAAGAAATGGGATCTAGGTAAATTATATTTGTTGGATAATTGTTCAAATGACATGAAACAATTATCCAAAAATAAATCACAAAATTGTGACATACCTTTAATTTTCCAAGTCAAATAGGCTTGGTCCATAATAGAGGGATAGGAAAAAATAGTTAGATATAATAGGACTTGATAAAATAAATTGATTCAACCTAGAAAATTTCCAAAATTGAAACCATATTCGTAAAGTGTATTTAACAATTGGATTATCTAATTGTTTATACAATTTAGAAAGAGCAAAAGGAGCGAAGTCCCTAAAATAGAACCCAGTGAAAACCCTTGTACTGATTTACATTCGAGATTTACTCAATGAGGGTTTGAAGTTATATCCAAGTCCCATAGCCAATATTTCAAATAGCGGATATTAATTACCCAATAATAAAATCAAAAATTTAGCAGTGCCAGACCACCCTCCTTTGTAGACTTCTGTAAATATCTTTTGCCTAGCTTTGGATTTTTATTCTGCCAAATATAAGAAGAAATTTTTGAATCAACACTTCCAAAAAAAAGATTTCGGAATAAAAATTGGTACCACTTGAAAGAAATATAAACATTTAGGTAATATAATCGTCTTGATAATGTTGATCGGACCTATCAATGACAAAGACGTTGGTGACCAATCAGTAAATAAATGTTTAATCTGATCAATTAAAGGTAAAATGTTGGCCTGAAATAAATTTTTTTTTTGTAATTTTAACCCCTAAATATATAAAATAGTCAGTAACTGATTTAAAGTGTAAACATCCATAAATTGGAACCTGCATATTTAGAGGAAACAGTTCACTCTTTTTAAGGTTCAGCTTGTAACCCGAAAAATTACTAAACTGAGCCAACAAAGATGAAACTGCGGGAATGGATTCCTCAGGATTAGAAATATATAATAATAAATCATCTGCATATAATGATAGTTTATGTATCTCATTTCCACGGGTAATGCCAAAAATATTAGGTGATTCTCGAATAGCAATTGTTAAAGGGTACAGAGCAATATCAAAAAGTAATGGACTGAGAGAACAACCTTGCCTGGTGCCCCAAAATAAGTGAAAAAAGGGAGATCTTTGATTTACCTAACCGAAGCTACTGGGATATTATATATCAATTTAATCCAAGATATAAATGTCGGACTAAAATTAAATTTCTCAAGTACAGTAAATAAATATGGCCATTCAAATCTGTCAAATGCGTTCTCAGCATCTAATGAAATGACACATTCTTTAGTACTACATGAAGGAGTGTAAACAATATTCATTAATCTCCTGATGTTAAAAGAAGAGTAATGGTTTTTAATAAATCCAGTTTGGTCCACAGATGTAATTCGAGGTAACACCTTCTCTAACCGAGTCACCAATACCTTAGAAAAGATCTTAGCATCTACATTCAACAAAGATATCGGTCGATATGATGCACAATCAGTAGGATCTTTATTCTTTTTTAAAATTAAGGAAGTAGATGCCCTATAAAATGATTGTGGTAATTTACCTAATCTAATTGCTTCTTTAAAAACTCTACCTAGCCAAGGAGAGAGCATGGAAGAGAAACACTTAAAAAAATCTACTGTATAACCGTCTAGACCTGGTGCTTTACAAGAATTCATTGAAAGAATAACACCTTTTATTTCTTCATCTGTAATGTGAGGTTCTAATATTAAATGTTCTTCGGGTGATAATTTCAGAAAATTCAATTTCCTTAAAAAGTCATACATGAGATTAGGATCATTGGGAAATTCAGAATTATATAAAGAGGTATAAAAGTCTTGAAAAGATTTGGTTATTGCGTCATGATTAATTGTCAAATTATCTTGTTTACGAATCTTAATGATTTGGCATTTAACCAAGGCAGTTTTCAATTGATTAGCTAATAATTTACCCGATTTATCACAATGCATATAAAACTCAGTATGCTTATAAAACTCACTTCTGGTTTTCATTAATTGATTTTCAATCGAAGATGTAAGTAATAAATTATATTCCATTTGAAGCTCAACTCTCTGTTTATAAAGCTCCTTGATGGAATATTAATTTCTTATCAATATCTTTGATCTTATCAACCAATAATAACGTTTCATTCTTAATGCATTTCCTCATACCAACAGAATAGGAAATAACCTGACCATGGATATATGCCTTAAAAGTGTCCCGTTGGAGATTTCTTCAATCTCTTCCTTCATAAACTTAACAAAATCCAAGTCTTGAAGCAGATTGGAATTAAATCACCATTGTCTAATACTTGGAGCTGTATCCATTAATTTGATAGAAAGTTTCATTGGAGCATGATCAGAAATGGCAATAATGCCATAATTACAGTCAATCACAGATGGGATGAGACGAGAGTCAATAAAAAAGTAATCAATTCTAGGGTAAGAATGATAACATGTGAAAAAAATGAAAACACTTTATCCTTGGGGTGTAGAAGTCTCCAAGTATCCAGAATTTCAGAATCATTCATGAAGGAATTGATAAGAGTAGCCAATTTGTTTGGTAAGGCTTGAGTAGATATGGATCGATCCATCGAGGGATTCAAAGAACAATTAAAATCACCACCCATTATCAGCATATATTCATTTAGATCAGGGAAAGCAGGAAACAAATTCTTAAAAAATTTGGGATAATCCACATTTGGAGTGTAAACATTAGACATAACCACTTTTTATTACAAAGTAACCAAGTAATATACAAAAATCTGCCATTCGGGTCGGAAGCAGTATCGTGATGAACAAATGTAATTGAGGAATCAATAAAAATTGAAACTCCTCTCACTTTAACATGCGAATTTGAATTTGAGTGATACTGTTGTTTCCTCCAAAACCTGAAAAACTGCTGATTATTCTCTTTCCTCACTTGAGTTTCTTGTACAAAAATAATATGAACATTCAGTCTTTGGAATACTTTAGAAGCCTTCTTCTGTTTAATCAGATGATTTAACCCATTTGTATTCCAAGAGACAAAATTAATAATCTGAGCCATAATTTCATAGAATCAACCCTTTGGTATGTAAAGAGTTGACCATAATGCGATCACCCACCACCTGGCCCAATGGGTCCACATGACCCTGATCGGGGGGGGTGGGGTTGGGGGGCTAAGGAGGTGCTGCACCTTGCCCAAGGGTGACCTGCAGGCTGGTGGAAGGAAGGAGCTCCTAGCACCTCTGTTGTTAGAGATGTATCCCCACCCCACCACCCAAGCCCAGCACAACCCTCGCTGATTTAATTTGAGGCAAACAAGGCAATTCAATATATGTTTCGATGTACACATGACAATCCCATAAAATCTTCAAAGTTCAAATTTCAAAGTAAATTTATTATCAAAGTCCGAATCTATCACCAGAATCTAGCCTGAGATTCCTTTTCGTGCAGGCATTCACAGTAGCCACTGGTTGGCTGCCAGTGCCTTGTGTCCCACAGGGATCGGTGTTGGGGGCGGGGAGTGACTGCTTCTTTCTATGTTGTATTTCAGTGATTCGGAAGACAGTTGTTGGTTTTGTGGCCAATTTGTGGACGATATGAAGATAGGTGGAGGGGCAGGTAGTGTTGAGAAAGCAGGGAGTCTGCAGGACTTGGACAGATAAGGAGAATAGGCAAAGAAACTGACACAGAACTGAGTATAACAGTTACGGTGTCGAGAATTTTATGGACATGCACTTTGGCAGAAAGAACTAAAGTGTATACTGTTTCCTAAACGGGCGAGAAATCCAAAAATCTGAGTTGCAAGGGGACAAGAGAGCCCTCATGCAGGATTCTCTATCGGTTAATTTGCAGGTTGGATCTGTGGTGAGGAAGGCAAATGTAATGTTAGCATTCATCTCAAAAGGACTAGAATATAAAAACAAGGAGTTAATGTTGAGACTTTATCAAGCACTGGTGAGGCCTCACTTGGAGAATTGTGAGTCTTTATCTAAGAAAGGATGAGCGGACATTGGAGAGGGTTCAGAGGCAGTTCACAAGAATGACTACAGGAAAGAAAGGTGTATCATTGGAGGAGAGCTTATGATTCTGGGCCTGTACGCACTAGAATTTAGAAGAATGAGAGGCGATCTCATTGAAACCTATTGAATATTGAAAGGTGTAGGTAGAGTGAAGAGAATGTTTCCTATGGTGGGGGACTCCGGCACCAGAGGGCACAGCCTCAGAGTAGAAGGACATTCATTTAGAATGGAGATAAGGAGCAACAATGCCTTCCTAGCTCTGAGAGAAATAAAAGCCAAGATGTGCAAATCAGGTGTCTCCAAGATAATATCTTTCCTTCCAACAATACCGAATAAGGCAGTCAAAGGGTTTGGTTTAAACTTTACCTTAAAAAGTACAGAAAAAGTTTGAAATACTTCCTTCCAATATTCTTTAAGACTCGGGCATGTCCAGAATATATGAATTATTGAAACCTCTCCATTGTTACATCTATCACAATAGGGAGATATCTCCGAATAAAAACGAGACAGCTTATGTTTAGTCATGTGGGCGCTATGGAGGGCATTGTTGCTTAGGTGGAAGGATGTTGCTCCGCCTACTTATGCTCAATGTCTAAGCAATGTTATGTCATGCTTAAATTTAGAGAAGGTTTGTTGTTCAATTTCTGAATCGAGACAAGACTTTCTAACATTGTGGGGAGCTTTTTTGAATTATTTTCAAAATCTTTGATTTGTTATCAAGTACAGATGTTGGCTAATAATATGTTTTACTAGACAGTAAGGAATTTATTTCCTTTTTTCTTTCTTTACCAAACAGCTTTTCTTGGTAATGGGTTCAGATTTTTTTTGTATAATAAAATTATTAATTTTCAATATTACGATTCAATTTAATTTACATGAATATGGGGTAACGAGACTATAAGTGTGATTCAAATATATTGTAATTGATATATAATATATATCCTCCTGTACTCTGTATTCTTTTTTGTAAGAAATCAATAAAAATATTGAAAAAGAAAAGAAAGGATGGAAATGAGGAGAATTTCTTTATCCAGAGGGTGGTGAATCTGTGGAATTAATTGTGCAGGTGGAGGGCTGTGGAGTCCGGGTCATTGGGTATATTGAAGGCAGAGGTTGACAGATTGTTGATCACTCAGAGCGTGAAAGGTTACAGGGAGAAGGCAGAAGATTGGGTTTGAGAGGGAAAATAGATCAGCCATGATGAAATGGTGGCAGACTCGATAGGCTGAATGGCCCATTCTGCTCCTATCTCTAATGGTCTTGTACAGATAAATACAATACGGCTATTGGCTGGGGTTGGGAACGTAACAGCAAGATCCCACCTGAGTCTATTGCTTACATACAACGGTGAGTTAGGCAAGAATTAACCTCTTATAAAAGTAGAATCATACTTTCACAGAATCAACTGTATCTCCTAAAGATAAGTCAATGTGACACTTACTAAATTCTTTTCAGTGGGTTCAGTACACTTTGTAGTGGCAAAGCGGATCAGCCCTCATTGTAGAAATGGATCCACAGTCACCAAGATGTAGAGCCTGAGGTCAGACTTGAAACCATCCAAAATGAAGGGCTTCACAAGTAGAGGGAGATTTAACACGCGCTGAGGTTCAAAAGTTTCACTTAATATCAAAGTATGTATGCAGTATACAACTCTGAGATTCATCTTCTCCAGATAACCACAAAACAAAGAAAAAACATGGAGGTTGTTGAAAGAGAAAGATCAAACCCATGTACCCATACCCCTGCAGAAAAAAGAACAGCAACACAATCATCAACCCCTCCCAAATCCCCGACCCCTGCACAAAACACAAGAACATCAACCCCCAAATCCCCCCAACACCCTCTGCCCACTCAAATACGAAACAGGAAAGAATGGGCAAAAACCCAGAATTTCAAATCCATCAGTCTGACAAAGTCCAGAGTCCACGAACCCAACGGTCAAGACCACAAACCCGATAGTCCAATCCATGAACCCAACAGACCAGTCCATGAACCCAATCGGCCAGCCCATGAACCCAATCGTCCAGTCCACAAACCCAACGATCCAGTTCATGAATGCAACAGATCACATGAACTACCGGTACACCTCTTCCCACCCTACTCTCCTCTTCCACCTCTTCCCACACTACTCTCACTCCACTCCCCACTCCACCCCCAACCACCCTCCGCCATTCTGGGAAGATCTTTCTGAATCATGGTCTTTCCCTCTTCCCTAAAAAAAATTTGAGAATTGAAACAAGGATTACCTGAGGTGCTTCCTCAACTCTCACCATTCACACATCATCTGTAAGATTATTTATTGATCCACAAAACAAACAATTCACTGCCTGACAGAGAACAAGACGAGGAAGCAGGTCGAATCTTGACACCACTCTACTGGTGAAGATACCCTGTCATACCCATGGAACACCTAAATCTAACCAGCAGCCACAGGCCAGTAATACAGCAAATCATATCAGTGTCAGCTACGGTAACTGGACATTCACTTTAAAGACATTAATCTTTGAAAGGATCCCACAGGGTAATTCCAAGCGTTCTTTATGATGGAATGACTCATGCTTTGCAGGCTGGTTTCTCTATATTTCTACTTCCACTGTTGTTGTTTCTAACCTTGAATATCTGGGTTCTGATCAGGAGTGAAAGGAAGGAATACTTACTAACTGACACGAGTTTGGTCAAGGTACAATGCAAAGTGCACCATCCTCAACAGACAGTTCTTCACAATACCAGCTAGCTTTGATGATTTTCTTTCCATGGCGTAAAATGCCCTGAATCATTTTACAGGCAATGTATTAAACCATACTTACCACTGAGTCACAGACATAGTTCTGGGTTAGAAAAGGAAGTTGGCCAAAGGAGTAAAGTTTAAGTAATGTGTTAGTGAAAAATTGAGAGGTGGGCTGATGGGATTCAAGATTCGGATGGCCGGGCCAGTTTGAAAATATCAGGGTGTTGGGGCCAGAGGGGAGGTTCAGGCCGGTTCAGCTTGTTGCTTTGTGACGTTTGCTAATCTCTGCACTGAACTGAGGCTGTGGCCAGCTCCTGACTGGATGGGCTGAATGGCCCATTCTGCTCCTATCTCTTATGGTCTTATACAGATAAATACAATAGAATCAATGAAAAACAACAGACAGACACAGCCAAATAATCAACGTGTAAAAGAAAAACCGTGCAAATACATAAACACATACGGAAGCACTGAGGACATGAGTTGGAGAGCCCTTGAAAGTTAGTCCATAGGTGGTGGAACCTGAATTCAGTGAAGTTATCCACACCGGTTCAGGAGCCTGATGATTATAGGGCGATAACTGAAGCTTATGGTTTCAGATCTACGGCTCTTGTACCTTCCTCCTGATGAGAAGAGAGCGTGGTCTGGGTGGTGGGTGTCCCTGATGATGGACGCTGCTTTCTTGTGGCTGCACTCATTGTAGACGTGCTCAATGGTGGGGAGGACTTTTCCTGACATTGTTTTGTAAGCTTTTCGAACTAGACTAGTTAGGAGATGCTTCTCTAACCACACCAACTTCCCCCCACAGCCACCCCGAGACAGAGTGGTCAGCTATTGGCTGGGGTTGGGAACGTAACATCAAGATCCCACCCTAGTCTATTTCTTCCATACAACGGTGAGTTAGGCAAGAATTAACCTCTTCTAAAAGTACTTTCACAGAATTAACTGTATCTCCTAAAGATAAGTCAAAGTGTCACTTACTAAATTCTTTTCAGTGGGTTCAGAACACTTTGTAGTGGCAAAGTGGATCAGCCCTCATTGTAGAAATAGATCCGCAGAGGGTCACAGGAAGTCACCAAGACGTAGAGCCTGAGGTCAGACTTGAAACCATCCAAAATGAAGGGCTGCACAAGTAGAGGGAGATTTAACATGCGGTGAGGTTCAAAGATTTCACTTAATATCAAAGTATGTATGCAGTATACAACTCTGAGATTCATCTTCTCCAGATAGCCACAAAACAAAGAAAAAACATGGAGGTTGTTGAAAGAGAAAGATCAAACCCATGTACCCACCCCCCTGCAGAAAAAAGAACAGCAACACAATCATCAACCCCTCCCAAATCCCCGACCCCTGCACAAAACACAAGAACATCAACTCCCAAATCCCCCCACCACCCTCTGCCTGCTCAAATACTAAACAGGAAAGAATGGGCAAAAACCCAGAATATAAAATCCAGAAAAAGTCCAGTCCACGAACCCAACAGTTCACATGAACTACTGGTACACCTCTTCCCACCCTGACACTTGTAAAAACGCCGTCCCCATGAACACTGATTTTGCAAACATCTGTTAATTCCCCATCCCCCACCAAACTTCCCCTTCACCATTCCCCATTCCCATTTCCCTCTCTCACCTTATCTCCTTATCAACCCATCAGCTTCCTCTGGTGCTCCTCCCTCTTCCCTTTCTTCCATGGCCTTCTGTCCTTTCCTATCAGATTCCCCCTTCCCCGGCCCTTTATCTCTCACCAATCAACTTCCCATCTCGTTACTCCACACCCACCCCTTCTATCATCTACCACCTGGTACTCCTTCCTCTCTTCCCCCCACCCTCTTAACTCTGACTTCTCATCTCTCGTTTGCAGTCCAGATGAAGGGCCTCGGCCCGAAACTTCGACTGTTTTTGTTGTTCCTCTCCGCGCCTCGTGGAGCATCGGACGACAACCTTACCGTTTCTTTAGCATCTGCCTCTGTTTTACGAGGCCGAGTTGCTAGCTCGACGCACAACCCGGCAAGTATGGATGGAAGGCGTGCGAGGAACTGGCCGGACTGGAACTCGGGACCACTCGTCTCGAAGACCAGTGCGGATGCCACCACACCACCAGCCAGCATAGATGCTGCCTGACGTGCTGAGTTCCTCTAGGATTCAGTGAATGCCGCAGAGATTACTGTGGCCAGTCTTTGTACTCCACACTCTGAATTGGCATTTTCAGATGTTTATAGCAAAATCTGTCCTTAGTTTTGATCCGGGGTCTTGGCATTCATCTCCAAGCGTAGGCTCAGGAGAGGAGGCCAGAACATTGGCTACTGAGGATGATGCAACCTTCCAACTGATGTTCTGGGGCAAATTCTGTGAAATTCTTGTCCCCGTTTCCTTCTCCAGCCGGGAAAGATCTATTCCAGCTTGTCCTCCTCCCCCCCCCCCCCCCACCTCCCCTTCCTCTTTATTCTGGCCTCTTCTCCCTTCCTTTCCAGTCCTGACGTAGGGTCTTGGCCGGAAACGACAACTCTTTATTTCCCTCCATAGCTGCTCCTATCGTTCCCCCGGATGAAGCACCTAATTGAGCATGGGGACAGATTTATTTGTTCAGCCTTGGAAAATTGTTTCCCCAACAGCTGTGAGCCACAAAATGCACACCGAACTCACTATTCACACGAACAAGAAATCTCCCGTTCTAACTGGTGCTGCGGTCCCTCACTATCTTTAACACAAGAGATCCTGCTGACGCTGGAAATCCAGAGCAGCACACACAAAATCCTGGAGGAGCTCAGCAGATCAGGCAGCATCTGTGGAGAGGATTGAACAGTCGACATCTTGGCCTGAGACCCTTCATCAGGGCTGGAAAGGAAAGGGGGAATAAGGTGATGTGGAGTGGAAAGAGTACAAGCTGGAATGTGATAGGTGAAGCCAGGTGTGTGTGTGTGGGGGGGGGGCGGGGGGGTGGAACGGAGGATGAAATAAAGAGCTGGGAGGTGATAGGTGGAAAAGATAAAGGGCTGAAGAAGAAGGAATCTGATAGGAGCGGGGAGAGGTTTCATGGGGGAAAAGGGAGGAAGAGGGGAACCAGGGGCAGGTGATAGGCAGGTGAGGTGGAGAAAGGATGCCAGAATGAAGAACTGAAGAAGAGGGAAGGGGAAGGGGAAAAATTACTGGAATTTAGAGAAAACTAACTTCAGAGGCAGAGGGGAGATCTGATGGAGATGTATAAGATTATGAGAGGCACTGAGAGTGTAGACATACAATATCTTTTTCCCAGGGTTGAAACATCTAATGACAAAGGGCATGCACTTAAATTAAGAGGGGGTAGCTTCAAAGGGGATGTGAGGGGCAAGTTTTTTTTTCCCACACAGAGAGTGGTGGGTGCCTGGAATGCACTGCCTAGAGTGGTGGTATAGGCAGAAACATCAGGGACTTTTTGAAACATGTTTAGATAGGCCTGTGAATGGGAGGAAAATAGAGGGATATGGACATTCTGTAGGCAGAGCAGACTGGCTTAATTGACCATTATATTGGATCAGCACAATGTTCTAGGCCAAAAGGGCATTTTAACAGTCTAAAATTAGCCTAAGAATTAGGCCTAAAAGCAACACTTACTCCCCAAATTCAACCTAATAACTAGGCCTAAAAATATGGATTGGCTCCATAAAGATAGAACATTGAGAATAGGATTACTCCCTGTTAATTTACCCGGACTGAGGACCCCTGCACACCCTGATACGAAAGAGATCACGGAAAACTACACAAAGTAGGGATGGCCTACTTTGAACTCAAATACTGTTCTATATTCTAAGTTCCAGGTTGATGCTGGAGGCTTCCCAGATGGAATACAAGGTACTTGCTCATCCTCCATCCTGAAGGTGGCCTCACCGAGGCTGTAGATTATCAACGGACGAACGGATGAAGAGACCTGAAATGGGCTACAGGTTACACGTGGAGTCAAAGGGAACTGCACATACTCACCACTGGATTGCTTGCAGTTGGAAAGATTAATCCATATTCATCTGAAATAGGAAAGATGCAGAGAGATAGACACATCCACAAGAACACAGCCTCAAAGCAAAAAGGCAACTGTAGTTACTTAAACCTCGTATCTTCCTTCATAAAATACCCCACGTCTTTCCCATCTACAACGGCCGATGTCCTCCACAATATCAGACATCTTTTTTTAAAGTTAGCGCGGAGAGCAAATAACTTCAGCAACTGACTTCAGCCGCCAATCTTCAGATCTGAGTATGGACTGTAGAGTAAACTGAAAATGCAGCTCCAAACAATGGGTCCCTAAGAAGCATGAGGCACACTAATTGGAAAAGAAGACACAGCTGATGTACATTCATCATGTGGCTGCAAAGAGGAAAGGGGTGAAGGTTGTGTGTAGTTCAAGAGAAGCATTATAAGGGCATTGGGACTAAATAAATAGTTCTGTTACCTTTCATCTTTAACATGGGTGCTGTAATGTGAGATTAGAGAATCTCTCTCTCTCCATTTCTCTCTCCTCTCTCTTTCTCCTGTCCCCCTCCCCCTCATTCCCTCTCTCTCCCCCTCTCCCCTCATTCCACTCTTTCTCTCCCTCTCTCTCTTTCCCTGCCTCTCTCGCTCCCTCTGCCCTCTCCCTCTCACCGTCTCTCTCTGTATTTAGATCTCCTCTCTCTCACCTTTCTCCTTCTCTCACTCATTCCCTCTCTTTCTTCCTCTCCCCCTCTCTTCCCCCCACCCACTGGTTCATATTGCAATATTCTAACACAGAAAGGTAATTATCCTGACTTCAAATGGTGGAGTAGTGGTCTTCCCATCACGGTAGAGTATCGGTCAGCACAGCGCATTACAACGCCAGTGACAACGGGTTTAATTCCCATCGCTGCCCGTAAGGGGTTTGTACCTTCTCCTCCTCCGGTTTCCTCTAACACTCCCAAAGTCCTATCGCTTGGCAGGTTGGCGGGTTGTTGTGGGTGACTCTGTGATTGGGCTAGGATTAAATCGGGAGGATTGCAAGGCAGCGCAGCTCGATGGGGTCGGAACGGCATATTCCGCACTGTATCTCAATAAATAGATAAATAGGGTGTAAAAAAGAGGCAATTTCTTGGTGTAAGGGACAATCGTCTCTAAGGCTGGGTTGCATCTACTGCTGAGAGCTAGAGATAGAGATGACATCAAGAGAGAGATATAGAGAGATTTCAAGTAGCATCATCCATGACTCCTCTTCTGTCTATCACCCCATCGCTGCACTTTAAACAATTAAAAACCACCTTTTATAAAGCAGTTTCCATTGTAAATACACACTGTACCTATATTTATGCATACTTTCCCCATATCTGCACTTTAAACTCTAAATTTATTGTTTATAAAGTTAGTGTCTCGAAAACAAGGGAGCTGGTTTTGGACTACAGGAGGAATGTAGACAGGCTCACCCCGATTGACATCGATGGATCTGGGGTTGAGAGGGTGAACAGCCTTACATTCCTCAGCATAAACATCACTGAGGATCTCATGTGGTCTGTACATACAGGCTGTGTGACGAAGAAGGCACAACAGCATCTCTTTCACGTCAGACGGTTCAAAAGTTTGGTATGGGCTTCCAAATCCTAAGTACTTTCTACAGGGGCACAACTGGGAACATCCTGACTGGCTTCATCACTGCGTGGTATGGGAACTGTACTTTCTTCAATTGCAGGACTCTGCAGAGAGTGGTGCGGATAGCCCAGCGCATTTGTAGATGCGAACTTCCCACTAGTGAGGACATTTACAGAGACATTTGTGTAAAAAGGGCCCAAAGGATCATTGGGGACCCGAGTCACCCCAACCACAAACTATTCCAGCTGCTACCTCCTCTTCCTCATCATCTTGGCTCGTGCTTTACGGGCATCGCAGAAAATTAATGTGTCAGTTTGGAGACAGTCTGGTGGCGTTAAGCAGGAGGCGGTGCACAGAAAGGATCATCTATCATTCTAATATGACAGAAATGACAGACACGCCCCATCCTCTCCCTCACAAAAACTAACAGATCGTGCACACAGACACGCCAGATTAAACATCAAACACCACCTCCTCATTCCCTCCCTCACACAAGAACAGATCGTCCACACGGAAACATCAGGTTAAATATCAGACCCCAAACACCCCCAGACAAAAATTAACGGATCATCCAAAGGGAAACATCAGATTAACCAGCAAACCAAAAACCACCCTCCATCCCCTCCCTCATACAAAACCAGTATCAGGTCATCCACACGGAAACATCAGAATAATCAGCAAACCCCCGCCCAGTTCCCTCCCTCACACAAAAACTAACAAATCATCCACAGGAGAAACATCAGATTGAAGATCAAACATCCCCCAATCTCCTCCCCCACACAAAAACTAACAGATCATCCACAGTGAAACGTCAGATTGAACATCAAACCCCAAACCCCCCCAGTCCCCTTCACTCACACAAGAACTAACAGATCGTCCACACAGAAATGTCAGATTAAATATCAAACCCCAAACCACTCCAATTCCCTCCCCCACACAAATGCTAACAGATCATTCACACGGAAATTTCAGATTAAACCTTAAACCCCAATACCACCCCCCCACTCCCCTCCCTCCCACAAAACCTAACATTGTCCACATGGAAACGTCAGGTTAAACATCAAACCCTAAACCGCCCCAATCCTCTCCCTCAGACAAACACTAACGGATCGGCCATAGGAAACATCAGGTTAAACACCAAACCCCAATCCCCCCCACACAGTAAAACTAACACATTGTCCACTCGGAATCATCAAATTAAACATGAAACACCCCGGTCCCCTCCCTCATGAAAAACTAATAGATTGTCTTTATCTCTGCTCCCAAGGGTCGACCTTCTATTCTGAGGATAAATGTAAGAACTCGACTTGGATTCGGTAGAGACTGGCCTACAAACACCGCCTGTCCACCATCCGCCCACAACACTGCTGCCAGTGGCCGCACAACACCCATGCAATACCGGGTTGCTTGCCATTTATTTGGTAGTTTCCTCCTCTTCCTCATCTTCTTGGCTCGTGCTTTACGGACATCTCAGAAAATTAATGTGTCAGTTTGGAGACAGTCTGGCGGCCTCTCGCAGTCAACTTCCTTTTCGCTGGCTTCCTTGTCAGTCCCCGAGCTCCCTTTTTGAAGACCCTCCTTTGAGGACCCTTCGGACACAGCCTTCAGGGAGCCTTTCATGCTGCTGAAAGATCAGAGAGAGAGAGAAAATCTCCTCATCAGACCTGAGTTTTCCGAGCGGTCCTCCCTTGAGAAAAGACTGACAGAGCCCTGACAGGATTGTTGACGAGCCACCCACTGTCACAGCTAAACTCCGTTGTTGGGGTGGGGGTTGGAATTCATCTGCACCAAGCACATGCACTCAACCCTGAGGTTACACATGAAGCGGGCCTTAGGCCTGGCAGTTTGCCCCTGTGGCTTTGGGATTTGGGAGTTTCGAGGGGCGAGGACAAGACACGATAACTGTGAACAGAATTTCAGGAGTTTGACTGTTGAGCCCCGTTGGACAACAGAACGGACATTTTATGCTCTGCCTTCACCCAGCGACCTGGGCCTCAGCGTTCCGTCCCCAGTGGATTGAAGACGATGTTCCCGTCAGAGCAAGGCTGCCGGACTCCGAAGCAGAGGCTGCAGTTCCAGGTTATTCTCGGTCATCATGCCGATCGGCGTCGCGGGTTAAGCAGGAGGCGGTGCACAGAAAGGATCATCTATCATTCTAATATGACAGAAATGACAGACACGCCCAATCCTCTGCCTCACAAAAACGAACAGATCCTGCACACAGACACGCCAGATTAAACATCAAACACCACCCCCCTATCCCTTCCCCCAGACAAAAATTAACCGATCATCCACATGAAAACGTCAGATTAAACATCAAACACCAAAACCCTCTCCCCAATCCCCACCCCCACACAAAAACTAACAGATTGTCCAAACGGAAACGTCAGATTCGCCATCAAACCCCAAACCCCGCATCCCCTCCCTCACACTAAAGCTAACAGATCATCCACACGGAAACTTCAGACTGAACATCAAACCCCAAACCCCCCACTAATTCCCTTCCTCACACACAAAACTGACAGATCATGCACAGGGAAATATCAGATTGAACATCAAACACCCACCAATCTTCTCCCCCACACAAAAACTAACAGATCATCCACACGGAAACTTCAGACTAAACAACAAACCTCAAACAGCCCCCAGTTCCCTTCCTCACACAAAAACTAACAAATCATGCACAGGGAAATATCAGATTCAACATCAAACAACCCCCAATCTCCACCCCAACACAAAAACTGACAGATCGTCCACACAGAAATGTCAGATTAAACTTCAAACCACAAACCTCCCCAATCCCCTCCTCCACACAAAGACTGATAGATCGTCCACACGGAAACTTCAGACTAAACAACAAACCTCAAACCGCCCCAATTCCCTCCCCCACACAAAAACTAACAGATCTTCCATAGTGAAATGTCAGATTGACCATCAAACCCCAAACCACCCCAATCCCCTCACTTACACAATAACTAACAGATCGACCACACGGAAACATCAGGTTAAATATCAGTCGCCAAAACCCCCCAATCCCCTCACTCACAGAAATATTAACAGATCATCCACACGGAAACATCAGATTAAACATTAAACCCAACCCCCCCCCCCACATCCCCTCCCTCACACAAAGACTAACAGATCATCCACAAGGAAACATCAGATTGAACATCAAAACCACTCTCTCAAACAAAATCTAACAGATCATTCACACAGAGATGTGAGATTGAACATCGAACCCCAAAGCCCCGAATGTCCTCCCTCATAAAAACATCGTCCACACAGAAATGTGAGAATGAATATCAAACCCCAAAACCCTTAATCCCTTCCTCACACAAAAACTAACAGATCGATCACGCGGAAACATCAGACTGAAAATCAAACCTTGAACACGCCCCAATCTCCTCCATTACACAAAAGCTAAGAAATCGTCTACATGGAAACGTCAGATTAACGATGAAATGCAAAACCCTCCCCCCAATCCCCTCCCACACACAAAAACTAACATATCGTCCACACGGAAACATCAGATTAAACATCAAACCCAAACCCCCCCCCACATCCCCTCCCTCACACAATGACTAACAGATCATCCACAAGGAAATGTCAGATTAACGATCAAACGCCTCCCTAACACAAAAACTAACGTTGTCTACAAGGAAATATCAGATTGAACATCAAACCTTGACAGTTTTCCTCTGCAGGCCTCAATAGCAGACAAAGGATTGATAGCCCAATTGGAAAAGTCTAAAAACAGCTGGATAAATCTTACATTAAAGGTATGGCAGAAGGTGGCTAATTCATGTGGAATTAATAACACATTAAAACTTTTCAGATGGTGTACATATGATACTGAATTTTTTCCCAACAGAGTAGATAAAAGATTTGAACTATGGATAAAGAAAGGTCTTACATCCTATCTCTCATTTACACAGAAAAGAGTATTAAAGTCTCCAATCCTTACAGGACAAACATGGCCTAGAACATAATGACTTTTTTTTTAGGTACCTTCAAATACGACATTATGTTACCCAGAGTTGTAGATATACAGATTTATCAACATTAGAATTAGAATTTTTCAAGATTCTGAATTCGGCTTACAGTTCAATGCCAAGTAAATCAATTTTTCGATTATACGATGTACTCTTACATGCTAAAAATGAAAACACATTGTATATTAAAGAGAAGTGGGAGAAAGAAGTGAGGTTGGTACTTTCAGAGGAGGTTTGGGGGAAAATATGCAGCTTTCAGTGGTCTTCGACTAACTCTTTGATTTGGAGAGAACATTGTTGGAAAAATATTATAGATACTTCCAGACCCCATATCATGAAAAATACAAAGATACAAGCATGACGTGTTGGAGAAGGTGTGGCTCCGAGGAGGCAAATCATTTCCATATTTTCTGGGATTGCCCTAAATTAAGTTTATATTGCAAAGGTATTCATAGAACTTTAGGCCAGGTATTTAAGACCCAGATACCTCTGAACTTTGAGACACTCTATTTGGGACATGTACTGTTTTTGGATCAGAAGAAAGACAAAGTTGCTACAGGTCCTCTTAGTGGCAAGTAAAAAAATCAATCACCAGAAAGTGGCTAAACACATGCAGTAGAAGATTGGCATGAAATTATTTTGGAAATATTTAAAATGGAAAAGATGACCTACTCTGTGAGAATTCAAAAAGAAAAATGTAATCAAATTTGGAATAAATGGATTGAATTTATAACCCCAAAGCGAGCAGACTTTGGATGACTCTCCTAATGATTTATACTGCTTTTCTCATCAACACAATAATATTGCTAATGTAAGCACCCTTGGTTCGATTGTTTGCTGTTTTTTTATATAAATAGGCAATTAACAGAAGTAAAGGAAAAGATTTGGGAAAGGGGAAAAATATGAAAAAATTAAGTAAATAAGTACATAGGGATTGGATAACAACACACACACAAAATGCTGGTGGAACACAGCAGGCCAGGTAGCACCTATAGGGAGAAGCGTTGTCGATGTTTCGGGCCAAGACCCTTCGTCAGGTCTTGGCCCGAAACATCGACAACGCTTCTCCCTATAGATGTTGCCTGGCCTGCTGTGTTCCACCAGCATTTTGTGTGTGTGTTGTTGTTTGAATTTCCAGCATCTGCAGATTTCCTCGTGTTAGGGATTGGATAATTATGTTTGGGGGTGGAGCAAACATGAACAAGTTAGGATATAAAATCCTACAATGGTAGTTACATAGGGTTACATATAATATTTTGGACCAGAAGTAATGGTTCAGAAGAGATACATGGGAATTATTATTAATCCACTATTATTACTATTTTTCTGAACAATTATTGTCATTGCTTAGTCTAATAGGGTGGAATTACAACTGCACATAATTATCTATTTAAGTGCCTTATTACTTTTTATATTATATCAATGTGAACTTATGAATGTATAAAAAATTATAGATTAAAATTAAATTTAAAAAAAATAATTTTTTTTTAAAAAAGGAAATGTCAGATTGAACATCAAATCTCCCTAATCCCCTACGTAACACAGAAAGGAACAGATCATTGACACGGAAACGTCAGATTAATGATCAAACCTACAATCCCTCCGTTATACAAAAACTGTCCAGTCATCCACACAGAATCGTCACGGAATTTGTGTTAAGGAGGGGATTGGGAAGGTTTGATGTTCATTCTGACGTTTCCGTGTGGACAATCCATTAGTTTTTGTGTGGGGGGGGTGGATTGTGTTTGGTGTTTAACGTTTCCGTGTGGACGATCTGTAAGTTTTTGTGTGAAGGTGGGGAACGGGTGTGGTTTGGGTTTGGTGTTTATTCTGACGTTTCCATGTGGATGATCTCTTAGATTTTGTGTTAAGTAGGGGATTGGAGAGGTTTGATGTTCAATCTGACGTTTCCATGTTGACGACAAGTTAGTTTTTGTCTGAGGGAGGCGATTGGGGGTTTTTGCTCTTTGATCTTTAATCATACGTTTCCGTGTGGACCATCTGTAAGTTTTTGTGTGAGGGAGGGGAACGGGGGTGGTTTATGTTTGGTGTTTATTCTGATGTTTCCATGAGGAGGTCTTTTAACATCTGCCAGACGATGTTGAGGATGTTCTCTGAGGCTGTGGTGGCCAGTGCTATCATGTTTGCTGTTGTGTGCTGGGGCAGCAGGCTGAGGGTAGCAGACACCAACAGAATCAACAAACTCATTCGTAAGGCCAGTGATGTTGTCGGGGTGGAACTGGACTCTCTGACAGTGGTGTCTGAAAAGAGGATGCTGTCCAAGTTGCATGCCATCTTGGACAATGACTCCCATCCACTCCATAGTGTACTGGTTAGGCACAGGAGTACATTCAGCCAGAGACTCATTCCACCGAGATGTAACACTGAGCGTCATAGGAAGTCATTCCTGCCTGTGGCCATCAATCTTTACAACTCCTCTCTCGGAGTGTCAGATACCCTGTGCCAATAGGCTGGTACTGGACTTATTTCCACTTGGCATGCTTAACTTATTATTTAATTATTTATGGTTTTATATTGCTATATTTCTTCACTATTCTTGGTTGGTGCGGCTGTAACGAAACCCAATTTCCCTTGGGATCAATAAAGTATGTCTGTCTGTCTGTCTGGACAATCTGTTAGATTTTGTGTTAAGGAGGGGATTCAAGAGGTTGGATGTTTAATCTGACATTTCCTTGTAGACAATGTTAGTTTTTGTGTGAGGGAGGGGATTGGGGGTCTTGGGATTTGATATTCAATCTGACATTTCTATGTGAACGATCTGTTAGTTTTTGTGTGAGGGAGGTATTTTGATGTTCAATCTGACGCTTCCCTGTGGACGATCTGTTAGTTTGTGTGTGAAGGAGGGGATTGAGGGGGTTAGAGGTTTGATGTTCAATATGACAATTTTTGACACGGAAACATCGGATTAAACACCAAACCCAAACCCCCTCATCCCCTCCCTGACAATTAAACTTACATATCATCCACACGGAAACATCAGATTGAACACCTTCCTAACACAAAAACTAACGTTGTCTACAAGGAAACATCAGATTGTACATCAAACCTCCCTAATCCCCTCCCTAACACAATGACTAACAGATCATCCACAAGGAAATGTCAGATTAACGATCAAACGCCTCCCTAACACAAAAACTAACGTTGTCTACAAGGTAATATCAGATTGAACATCAAACCTCCCTAATCCCCTCCCTAACACAAAAAGGAACATATCGTCCACACGGAAACATCAGGTTAAACATCAAACCCAAACCCCCCCCACACACCCCCTCCCTCACACAATGACTAACAGATTGGCCACATGGAAATGTCAGATTAAACATCAAACTCCAAACTTCCTCTAATCATCTCCATTATACAAAAACTGACCGATTATCCACACGGAAACGTCATATTGAATAACAAACCCCTAAACCCCCAATCTCCTCCCTCACACAAAAACTAACAAATCCTCCACAGGGAGATGTCAGATTGAACATCAAATCCCTAACCCCCCAATATCTTCCCTGACACCAAAACTAACATGTCGTCCACAGGGAAACGTCGGATTGAACAGCAAACCTCCCTAACACAAGAAAGAACAGATCGTTGACACGGAAACGTCAGATTAATGATCAAACTCCAAACGCCCTACAATCCCTCCGTTATACAAAAACTGTCCAATCATCCACACGGAAACATTAGATTGAACATCAAACCCCCAACACCCCAGTACCCTCCATCACACACAAACTAACATGTCGTCCACAGGGAGATGTCAGATTTAACATCAAAACCACTCCCTCAAACAAAAACTAACAGATCGTCCCCACAGAAATGTCAGATTGAACATCAAAACCACTCTCTCAAACAAAATCTAACAGATCGTTCTCACAGACACGTCAGATTGAACATTGAACCCCAAAGCCCCGAATGTCCTCCCTCATAAAAACTAACAGATTGTCCACATGGAAATGTGAGAATGAATATCAAACCCCAAAACCCTTAATCCCTTCCTCACACAAAAACTAACAAATCGATCACGCGGAAATGTCAAAATGAACATCAAACCTTGAACACACCCCAATCTCCTCCCTCACACAAATACTAAGAAATCGTCTACACGGAAACATCAGATTAATGATCAAATGCAAAACCCTCCCTCCAATTCCCTCCCGCACACAAAAACTAACATATTGTCCACATGGAAGCATCAGATTAAACATCAAACCCAAACCCCCCCCCCCCCACACATTCCCTGCATTTACTACTTCATCTGGCAGCTCATTCCACGCTCCCACCACTCTCTGTGTTAAGAATCCCCCTCTAATGTTCCCTTTAAACTTTTCCCCCCTCACCCTTAACCCATGTCCTCTGGTTTTTTTCTCCCTTAGCCTCAGTGGAAAAAGCCTGCTTGCATTCACTGTATCTACACCCATCATAATTTTATATACCTCTATCAAATCTCCCCTCATTCTTCTACGCTCCAGGGAATAAAGTCCTAACCTATTCAACCTTTCTCTGTAACTCAGTTTCTCAAGTCCCAGCAACATCCTTGTAAACCTTCTCAGCACTCTTTCAACCTTATTGATATCCTTCCTTTAATTTGGAGACCAAAACTGCACACAATACTCCAAATTCAGCCTCACAATGTCTTATACAACTTCACCATAACATTCCAACTCTTATACTCAGTACTTGGATTTATAAAAGCTAATGTACTGTTACGTATTCAGGCAACAATAAATATATTAGTTCGGCAAGGGATTTTATAACAAATAACACTTTTATTAAACACTGAAAACAAACCCCCCAAAAGTAAACAAACACTAACGTAACTGGAAACCAGCTGCTGTGCGGCAGCTTAAACAGTTTTTAAAGCGATGCAGCTCAAACAGTTCTTAAAGCGATGTTGCAAAAACAGTTCTTTTAAGTAGGATTGCCATAAGTTCAAAATGCTCACGGTTCATTTAAGGGAGAGACTTTTTAAGATGATTTAAATTCTCTTTCACGTCATTTTGCTTTGATCCCCGACGTCGAACTTTTCCATGAAGAATTTACGAAACAAAACAGATTAAAGACACTGTCCTCAATATTCTGCTATCCCGCAGAGGTTAACACGAGAACAGTCAACGAATTCCTTTCAAATAGGGATTAAATCAGGTCGAACCCATTTCACCGTCGAAAATAGTTTCTCCTCGATCTTTAACTCCCAAGCTCCGATCTTCACTCTCCACTGATTTCTCAAACTAGCAGTATTGTAAAGAACCTGCTGGCAATTGCCTTTTAAACTTTAGGCATTAGATAAAAACTTCATCTTTCAACTAAACTGCATCATCACATTAAATCACGCAGTGGCATGAAGTCAACTTGGCAAATCCAGCCACGAACTGCCCCTCCTCACAGGGTGGAGTCTTCCTTTTATAACCTGTAAAAAAAACCTGTCACATGATCTCTACTGGCGGGAAAATGACGTCACTCCACCATCACAGGACCATTGCCTCAAGTCCAGTATAGCTTCAACCCCAGTCACATGACAAGGGTCCCACTGTCATGTGTCACGACTACATAACAGTACCAAAAACTCTCTTTACTACCTTATCTACCCGTGACACCACTTTTAGGGAATTTTGTATCTGTATTCCCAGATCCCTCTGTTCTACTGCACTCCTCAGTGCCCTACCATTTACCTTGTATGTTCTACCTTGGTTTGTCCTTCCAAAGTGCAATACCTCACACTTGTCTGTATTAAACTCCATCTGCCATTTTTCAGCCCATTTTTCCAGCTGGTCCAGATCTCTCTGCAAGCTTTGAAAACCTTCCTCACTGTCCACTACACCTCCAATCTTTGTATCATCAGCAAATTTGCTGATCCAATTTGCCACATTATCATCCAGATCATTGATATAGATGACAAATAACAATGGACCTAGCACTGATCCCTGTGGCACACCACTAGTCACAGGCCTCCACTCAGAGTAGCAATCCTCCACTACCACTCTCTGGCTTCTTCCATTGAGCCAATGCCTAATCCAATTTACTACCTCTCCATGTATACCTAGCGACTGAATCTTCCTAACTAACCTCCCATGCGGGACCTTGGCAAAGGCCTCACTGAAGTCCATGTAGACAACATCCACTGCCTTCCCTTCATCCACTTCCCTTGTAACTTCCTCAAAAAACTCAAATAGATTTGTTAAACATGACTACCACGTACAAAGCTGTGTTGACTCGCCCTATTAAGTCCCTGTCTATCTAAATTCCTGTAGATCCTATCTCTCAGTACTCCTTCCAATAATTTACCTACTACCGACAGCAAAATTACTGATCTATAATTTCCTGGATTACTTTTAGAGCCTTTTTTAATCAACAGAACAACATAAGCTATCCTCCAATCCTCCAGCACCTCACCCGTAGATACCAAAATGTTAAATATATCTACCAAGGCCCCTGCAATTTCAACACTAGTCTCCTTCAAGGTCAACGGGAATACCCTGTCAGGTCCAGGGGATTTATCTACTCTGATTTTCCTCAAGATAGCAAGCAACTCCTCCTCTTCAATCTGTATAGGTTCCATGACCTCACTACTTGTTTGCCTTATTTCCATTGACTTATTTGACTCATTTCCATTGTCAGTTTCCTTAGTAAATACAGACGCAAAGAACTCATTTAAGATCTCCCCCATTTCTTTTGGTTCCATACATAGCCGACCATTCTGATCTTCAAGAGGACCAACTTTATCCCTTACTATCCTTTTGCTCTTAATAAGCCTGTAGAAGCTCTTTGGATTATCCTTCACCTTGACTGCCAAACCTACCTCATGTCTTCTTTGAGCCCTCCTGATTTCTTTCTTAAGTGTTTTTTGCACTTTTTATACTCCTCAAGTACTTTATTCATTCCCTGTTTCCCATACATGTTATATATCTCTCTCTTCTTTGTCAGAGTTTCAATATCCCGAGAGAACCAAGGTTCCTAATCCTTATTCACTTTGCCTTTAATCCTGACAGGAACATACAAACTCTGCACTCTCAAAATTTCTCCTTTGAAGGCCTGCCACTTACCAACTACATCCTTGCCAGAGAACAACCTGTCCCGATCTACGCTTTTTAGATCCTTTCTCATTTCTTCAAATTTGGCCTTTTCCCAGTTTAGAGCCTCAACCTGAGGACCAGATCTATCTTTATCCATGATCAAGTTGAAACTATTGGCGTTATGATCACTGGAACCAAAGTGTTCCCCTACACACACTTCCATCACCTGTCCTAACTCATTTCCTAAAAAGAGATCTAATATTGCATCCTCTCTAGTTGGTACCTCTATATATTGATTTAGAAAACTTTCCTGAACGTATTTTGCAAACTCTAATCCATCTCGACCTTTAACAGTATGGGAGTCCCAATCAATATGTGGAAAATTTAAATCCCCTACAATCTCAACTTTATGTTTCCTGCAGTTGTCTCTGCAGATTTGCTCCTCCAATTCTCGCTGACTATTGGGTGGTCTATAATACAACCCCATTAATGTGGTCATACCTTTCCTGTTTCTCAGCTACACCCATATGGCCTCGGTAGACAAGCCCTCTAATCTGCCCTGCCTGAGCACTGCTGTAACATTTTCCCTGACTAACAATGCCACCCCACACCCTTCATTCCTCTGCCTCTATCACGTCTGAAACATTGGAACCCTGAAACATTGAGCTGCCAGTCCTGTCTCCCCTGTAGCAAGAGGAGTAAAAATCTTTATGTTATGTTTCTGTCTGAAATGTGCAATGTAATAACTTGCAATAAATAATATGTACAGTAAGTTATACAACAGTACAGTCAATATAGCTTAGAAATAGTTGAGTCAGTGTGAATTAATCAGTCTGATTGCCTGGTGGAAGAAGCTGCCCCGGAACCTGTTGGTCCTGTCTTTTATGCTGTGGTACCATTTCCCAGATGGCAGCAGCTAGAATAGATTGTGGTTGGGGTGACTCAGTTCCCCAGTGATCCTACAGGCCCTTTTCATACACCTGTCCTTGTAAATGGCCTGATTCATGGGAAGTTCACATTTACAAATGCGCTGGGCTGTCCACACCACTCGGCAGAGTCCTACGATTGAGGGAAGTACAGTTCCCACACCAGGCAGTGATGCAGCCAGTCAGGATGCTCTCAATTGTGCCCCTGAAGAAAGTTCTTAGGATTTGGGGACTCATGCCGAACTTCTTCAACCGTCTGAGGTGAAAGAGGCGCTGTTGTACATTTTTCACCACACTGCCGGTCTGTACGGACCATGTGAGGTCCTTGGTGATGTGTATATCGAGGAACTTAAAGCTGTTCACCCTCTCAACCCCAGATCCATTGATATCAATAGGGGTGAGCCGGTCTCCATTCATCCTGTAGTCCACGACCAGCTCCTTTGTTTTTGTGACATTGAGGGAGAGATTGTTTACTTGACACCACTGTGTCAGGGTGACGACCTCTTCTCTGTGGGCTGCCTTGTTATGATTTGAGATTAGGCCAGCCAATAGAGAGTCTGTTTAGTGCTCCCATCACTGCTCGGCCTGAACTGGCCCCGATTGAGGTGGCTTGGCTGGATCGAGAATGCAGTGTGGGGAGCGAACTTACCATCTGGGGCACAGCCCTTTGACAGCAGCTCGCCAGAGTCCTCTGTCCTGGGCCAGTCTTTCAACGTGTTCCCAGGTGTGGCCCAACTTCTTGGCATATTCTTCCTCTCCCAGGGATAGAGCTTCTGTTGGGGTTTCTGTAGCTCTGGGTTTTTAACCTCATGCCCAGGTGGTGGGGGGGGGGGGGGTGGAGAGAGAAAGCAGTTGGGAAAGCTCCATTCCCACAAGATTCCTGTGGCGTCGGAGAGTCAGAGCAACAGGTCCTTCAGCCCATCTAGTCCACGCCGAGCCATTTTAAACTGTATATTCCCATCGACCTGCACCGGGACCCTTGCCATCCATATCCCCTATATTTCATGTGCCCGTCCAAACTTCTCTTAAGCACGGAAACCAAGCTCGCATGCACCACTTGCGCTGACAGCTCGTTCCACACTCTTCCCACACTCTGAGTGAAAAAGTTTCCCCTCATGTTTCCAGGCGGCAAATCCAGTTACTGCTTTGCCCATCCTGAAAGAAACTGTCTGACTTTTGAACAGATACTAATGGGTCCCTTGCTATTATTTTCTGAGAACATTAAACTGATCCAACACTGTGCCTTTTCTTTAAAATATCTCAGTCAGGTTAGACTGGAATGTCTAGACAGAGCAGACATGGAGAGGATGTTTCTGAAAGTGGGAGAGTTGAGTACCAGACAGTGCAGCCTTAGAATTGAAGTTCGTCACTTTAGAACAGAGATAGGGAAGAACTTCTTCAGCTGGAAGGTGGTGAATCTGGAATTCATTGCCACAGGCGGCTGTGGAGGCCAAGTCACTGGGGATATATTTTTTTTTGAAAACTTTTTTTTTATTGCATTTTTAAGTAGTTACAAAATGAAGTATGAAAAAAAAATGTATATAACCCTTCCCCCCTCCCCTTATCCCCTCCCCCCTAACTGCCCTATAGAGAAAAAAAAGAGAAAGAGAAAAAAAAAGAAAGAAAGAAAGAAAGATTGTCTGGTTGTTGGAAGATCTCCACATGCTCCATGGAATTCGTAATAACTTTAATATGTATATTTATTTCTTTCCCCAAATGACCAATTGTTTCATCTTCAGAGCATCTATAGATTTAATCCTGTCTTTTGTAAATAAGGGCTCCAAATTTTCAGAAATGTTTCATATTTATCTCTTAAATTATAAGTATTTTTTTCTAATGGAATACAACCATAGATTTCTTTCTTCCAAGAGTCTATACTTAAATATGTATCCGATTTCCAAGTAACTGCAATAGCTTTTTTGGCTACTGCCAGTGCAATTTTTATAAATTCTTTCTGGTATTTATTTAGTTTGAGTTTTGGTTTTATCCCTTCAATATCACCTAATAAGAGTAATATTGGATTATGAGGAAATTGTGTTCCTGTAATTTGTTCCAGTAAAAGTCTTAAATTTGTCCAAAAAGGTTGAATTTTAGAACAAGACCATGTAGAATGTAAAAAAGTACCAGTTTCCTGGTTACATTGGAAACACTGATCCGATAAGTTTGGATTTAATTTATTTATTTTTTGTGGTGTAATATATAATTGATGTAGAAAATTATACTGCACTAATCTTAACCGAACATTTATTTTATTTGTCATACTATCAAGACATAGTCTTGACCAATTTGTTTCTTCAATTTTAATATTCAAATCACTTTCCCATTTTTGTCTTGACTTATGGACTCCTTGTTTAATTGCCTGTTTTTGAATCAAATTATACATACAAGATATAAATTTTTTAATATTTCCTTTTTGAATTAAAATTTCTATTTCATTAGGTTTCGGCAATAACATTGTTTGACCTAATTTTTCTCTTAAATAAGCCCTTAATTGAAAGTAACAAAATAAAGTGTTATTTGATACTTTATATTTATTCTTTAATTGATCAAATGACATTAATATACCTCCTTCAAAACAATTCCCTATATATCTAATCCCTTTTTGAATCCAATTATATAAAAGTTGATTGTCCATTGTAAAAGGAATAAGTCTATTTTGAATTAAAGATCTCTTTGCTAATAAAGATTTTTTTGTCTCATCATCAACATTTATCTTATTCCATAAATCAATCAAATGTTTTAATATAGGAGATTCTTTCTTTTCCCGTATCCATTTAGATTCCCATTTATATATAAAATCTTCTGGTACGTTTTCTCCTATTTTATCTAGTTCTATTCTAATCCATGCCGGTTTATCTTTCTCGAAAAAAGATGCAATAAATCTAAGTTGATTTGCTTTATAATAATTCTTAAAATTTGGAAGTTGTAATCCTCCTAGATCAAATTTCCATGTCAATTTTTCCAGCGATATTCTTGACATCTTACCTTTCCAGAGAAATTTCCTCACATATTTGTTTAACTCTTGAAAAAACTTCTGGGGTAATTGTATTGGTAGTGATTGAAATAAATATTGTAGTCTAGGGAATATATTCATTTTTATAGTATTTACTCTACCTACTAATGTTATTGGTAATGCCATCCATTTATCAAGATCTTCCTGAATTTTTTTCAAAAGTGGTAAATAATTTAATTTGTATAAGTTTTTTATGTCATTGTCAACTCTTATACCTAAATATTTTATACCATTTGCTGGCCATCTAAATTGAGTTATTAATCGACATTGATTATAATCTCCTTTAGTAAGAGGTAAAATTTCACTTTTATCCCAATTTATTTTATAACCCGATATTTTCCCATATTCTTCTAATCTATAAGATAATTTGCGTAGTGAATGTAATGGATCTGTTAAATAAAGTAGAACATCATCAGCAAATAAGTTAATCTTGTATTCTTCCTGATTAACTCTGAAACCCTTAATATCTGGGTCCATTCTAATTAATTCAGCTAGTGGTTCTATTGCCAACACAAACAAAGCAGGTGATAATGGGCAACCTTGCCTAGTTGATCTTGTTAACTGAAATGATGTTGAAATTTGACCATTTGTCACTACTTTAGCTTTAGGATTAGTATTTAAGGTTTTAATCCATTTTATAAATGATGTTCCTAATCCATATTTTTCCAATACCTTAAATAAAAAATCCCATTCCAATCTATCAAATGCTTTTTCTGCATCCAAAGCAACTGCCACACTCGTTTCCTCCCTCTTTTGCGGTAAATGGATTATACTAAATAACCGGGTTACATTATCTGCCGATTGTCTATTTTTGATAAATCCTGTTTGATCCATATGCACTAATTTTGGTAAGCATTTAGATAATCTATTAGATAAGATTTTTGCTATTATTTTATAATTGGTGTTTAATAAAGAAATAGGTCTATATGATGCTGGTTTTAAAAGGTCTCTATCTTTTTTTGGCAATACTATTAAAATAGCTGTTGAAAAAGATTCTGGAAGTTTATGCGTTCTTTCCGCTTGATATATTAACTCCATAAAAGGAGGAATTAATAAATCTTTAAACTTTTTATAAAATTCAGGTGGAAAACCATCTTCTCCTGGAGATTTATTACTTTGAAGTGATCCCAAAGCTTCTTCAACTTCCTTCAATGTAAAAGGCGTATCTAATCCCTTCTGTTCTTCTGTATTTAATTTTGGAAGAGTTATTTGTGATAAAAATTCTTCTATCTTAACATCATCATTCTTTGATTCTGATTTATACAACTCAGAATAAAAATTCTTAAAAGCCTCATTAATTTCTAGAGGCTTATAAGTAATTTCATTCACTTTTATTCGAATTGCATTTATTGCTTTGGAAATCTGATCTGTTTTTAACTACCATGCAAGAACTTTATGTGATCTTTCACCTAGTTCATAATATCTCTGTTTAGTTCTCATAATTGCTTTTTCTGTTCGATATGTCTGGAGTGTATTATATTTTAACTTCTTATTAATAAGTTGTCTTCGTTTTTCTTCTGTCATATTTCTTTGAGATTCTTTTTCTAATTTTATAATCTCTTTTTCCAATTGATCTATTTCTATCATATATTCCTTCTTAATTTTAGAAGTATAACTTATTATCTGGCCTCTCAAATATGCTTTCATTGCTTCCCACAATATAAATTTATCATCAACTGAATGTAAATTTGTATCTAAAAAGAACTGAATCTGCTTTTTCATAAAATCACAAAAATCTTGATGTTTTAGTAGAATTGAATTAAATCTCCATCTATAAATTGATTCCTCTTTATCTATCATTATCATTGTCATTATTAAAGGAGAGTGATCAGACAATATTCTTGCTTTATATTCCACGTTTTTCACTCTATCTTGAGTATTTGTTGATAATAGGAAAAAATCTATCCTTGAGTATGTTGTATGTCTATTTGAATAGAATGAATAATCCCTTTCTTTTGGATTGATTCTTCTCCATATATCAATCAAATTTAAATCTTTCATCAATGATAGAGTTAATTTTGCTACTTTTGATTTTGTAATAGCCTTTGTTGATCTATCTAAAACTGGATCTAAACAAAAATTAAAATCTCCACCTATTAATATTTTATCATGTGCGTTAGCCAAATTCAAAAAGACCTCCTGTATAAATTTTACATCATTTTCATTTGGTGCATAAATATTCATAAGAGTCCATAGTTCTGAAAAAAATTGACAATGTATAATTAAATATCTTCCTGCCGAATCAGTTAATACATTTTGTATTTTAATTGGTAAACTTTTATTAACCAAAATTGCAACTCCTCTCGCCTTTGAGTTAAATGAAGCTGCAATAACATTTCCAACCCAGTCTCTTTTTAATTTCTGATGTTCTATATCCGTTAAATGAGTTTCTTGTAAGAAAGCTATATCTATTTTCATTTTTTTAATATATGTTAAAATTCTTTTTCTTTTTATTAGTCCATTAAGCCCATTAACATTAAAACTTAAAAAATTCAATAGATTAGTCATTATTTTTAATTATGTTACTCCAATCTATAATAATACCTAATCTTTCAACTTTCATTGTATCCTGGGAAATCTTTTTAGAAGTCTCCATGTTGCTATGTGTGTCCCCACCAATCATCCAGGCAAAAGAATAGAAGAAAAATAGAAAATAAAGAAAAAAACAAAATACCCCCCTACTAATGTTGTGAAAGAAAAAAAACACAACATTACCCCCCTCTATTGTACGGGTCATGGCAGTCGCCATGATTACACACGTGAATCCCGTAGTAACCGATTCAAAGCTCCCCAGCCCCCCCGCAACATAAAAAGTATATATATAAAAAAACATACTATTCTCAGTTATTATTTCTAAAATCTTACTTTTCTCCCTTATATCATCCTTAAATGTCCATCAGTTCCATTCGCTATCTCTGTCTTCATCTTTAACCATTCCATTTAGAAGTCTCTACGTTTAATTAGCGAAGAGATGGGAGTTTTTGTGCGAACACCTCCGCTTCTCGATAATCAGGAAAAAATCTTTTTCCCTCCTCCAAAAAAATTATCAGTGTTGCTGGGTGACGCATTAAAAACTTATAACCTTTTTTTCCATAAAACACTTTTAGCTGGATTGAATTCTTTCTTTCTCTTCAAAAGGTTATAACTTATATCAGAACTGGTTTCTCTGCTATCATCAATGGACCTTTTCTTCTTTTAGCACCTTGGGCAGCCGCCTTCAAAATCTTTTCTTTATCCTGGTATCTTAAACATCTTATCAAAATTGATCGCGGATTTTGATCATCTTGAGATCTTGGTCTTAAGGCTCTGTGCACCCTTTCAATCTCAATCGAAGTTTCTTCTCCCATTTCCAATTTTTCAGGAATCCATTTTTGAAAAAAATTTATTGGGTCTTCTCCTTCGGTACCTTCTTTAAGTCCAACAATTTTAATATTGTTGCGTCTACTAAAATTTTCAAGCTTATCAATTTTTCCCATGAGTTGTTTTCTTTCTGATGTCCAGGCATCATTATCATCTTCTATCTTCTTCATTCTTCCATCCATTTCTTCCACTTTGACTTCCAAATCTGTAATTTTCTTTTCCATTTTTTCCTGTTTCTTTGTCATTTTATCAAACATAGCCTCCATATTTGTTATTTTTTCTTTAATTACTTTTTGGTTACTTTTAATTACTTTTAATGCATTTAATTTTTCTAATTTATGCATTATTTGCCTCAAAGTCTTTTTTGTATTTTCAGAGGAACTTTCATCTCCATCTTCGTCTGATTTTTCCAGAGAGTCTGACTCTCTCTCAGACTCACTTTCACTGTCGGTTTCAGTCGTTGCTGGGTTTTGTAGTTCTGGTTGCACTCGTTTGTGCATGCTTGTTCCTTTGCGCATGCGCAGTTCTTGTTGATCCTTTCCTTTAGAAATGGCCGATGCTGCCGCAGTCTCTTGTTCTGTTTCACCGGTGGTGTGTTGTACCTGAGTCCGCGGTTCTTAGGTAGAAGTAGGCCTTGATTCTGTTCCAACTTGAGCGGTCTTCGCGGAAGTAGTTTTCTTCATCCTCTGTTTATGAGGCATAGCTTAAAACAATCCAGAGTAGTTTATGAGTAACCTTAAAAAAGTATTGATTGACTTTTCTTCACTTAAACATTAATTTATTAACTTTTTTACGGGAGGGCTGAGTTCCAGCATCTCGATCCTACGTCATCACGTGACGTTCCCCTCTGGGGATATTTAAAGTGTAGTTTGATAGGCTCTTGATTAGTCAGGGCATCGAAGGTTATGGTGAGAAGGCAGGAGAATGTGGTTGAAGTTATAAATCAGCTATGATGGAATAGAAGGACGTCCCTTTAGAACAGAGAAGAGGAGGAATTTCCTTAGCCAGAAGGTGGTGAATCTGTGGAATTCATCGCCACAGACGGCTGTGGAGGCCAAGTCGTTGGGTATACTTAAAATGAAAGTTAACAGGCTCTTGATTAGTAAGGGTGTCAGAGGTTACGGGGAGAAGGCAGAAGACGGGCTGAGATGGACAATAACTCAGCCAATGAAGGAATGGTGGAGCAGACTCCGAGGCCCAAGTGGCCTAATTCTGTTCCTAAGATTTATGGTCTATCTACGAATAGGTTATGAGGTCAGCACAACATTGTGGGCTGAATGGCCTGCAACATTCTGTGTTCTAAATCTTTCATCTATATCTGTTTTTTTCAGAACACCCAGTCGGAGATCTTTGAAGAGCTTGACCAGAAGAGCACAGTTGTTGAGGAGAAAACTGAACCAGCAGACACGTGCAGCACGCTGCTGGCCAAGAGCACAGAGCAAAGTGGGAGCTCGAGGCAATTCCACCCTGAGGTCCAGAATCATCCCAGGAGCCAAGGTGGTCCTGAGGCTCCAGCACTCCCCCGGGGGTGGGGGGCAAAAGGCCGCAAGAGAGACGCTGAGCACAGTGGGCAACCTACATGCTGCCTCACAGGTCGTCAAGGCCTTGAAGTACAACTGCAGCCAAGTGGGCCCTGCAGGCAACGTGAATTATTCCAGACGGATAGATACCGCAGGGCACGCGAATGTCACGGAGGAGATTTCAAATGCACCTTGGGATCAGCGTGATTCCTGTTGCAACTGCTGGAGTTACAGTCAGTGAAATACAACCTTCTAAACTCAAAATCTGGGGTTCCTAACTTGCAGGGACTCCACCATTTCTGTGTGAATGATGTGTTAGTTACTGTGTCAGGGTGGGGATTGGGGAGGTTCGATGTTCAATCTGACGTTTCCGTGTGGACGATCTGATATTGTTTTTGTATGAGGGAGGGGATTGGAGGGGGTTTGGGTTTGCTGGTCAATCTGACGTTCCCCTATGGATGATCTGTTAATTTTTGTCTGAGGGAGGGGATTTGGGGGTATGGGGTCTGATATTTAACTGATGTTTTCGTGTGGATGATCTGTCAGTTTTTGTGTGGGGGAGAGGATTGGTTTGGGGTTTGATGTCTAATCTGTCATTTCTGTGTGGATGATGTGTTAGTTATTGTGTGAGGGTGGGGATTGGGGAGGATTGATGTTCAGTCTGACGTTTCCGTGTGGACAGTTTGTTAGTTTTTGTGGGAGGGAGGGGAGTGTGTGGTGGTGTTGGGGTTTGAAGTTTAATCTGAAATTTCCGTTTAACGAGTTTTTAGTTATGTGTGGGGGAGGGGATTGGGGGAGGTTGGTGTTCGGTGTCCAATCTGACGTTTCCATGTGGACGATCTGTTAGTTTTTCTGTGGGGGAGGGGATTGGGGTGGTTTGGGGTTTGATGTTTAATCTGTCATTTCTGTGTCGATGATCTGTTAGTTACTGAGTGAGGGTGGGGATTGGGGAGGATTGATGTTCAATCTGATATTTCCGTGTGGACGATTTGATAATTTTGTGTGAAGGAGGGTGTGGAGAGGGTTGGGGTTTGATGTTCAATATGACGTTTACTTCTGGAGTATCTCTAAGTGTTTGTCTGAGGGAGGGGATTGGGCAGGTTTGTGGTTTGAAATTAAATCTGACATTTCCATGTGGACAATCTGTCAGTTTTTGTTTGGGGGAGGGGACTGGGGAGGTTTAATGTTCAATCTGACGTTTCCATGTGGCTGATTGGACAGTTTTTGCATAACCCAGGGAATTGTTGGGGGTTTGGAGTTTGATCATTAATCTGATGTTTCCGTGTGGATGATCTGTTTGTTTGTGTGTGAATGAGGGGATTGGGGGTTAGGAGTTTGATGTTCAATCTGACGTTTCCATGTGGACGATCAGACAGTTTTTGTATAACGGAGAGGATTGGAGGGGGTTTGATGTTCAATCTGACGTTTCCGTGTGGATGATCTGTAAGTTTTTGTGTGAGGGAGAGAATTTATATATATATATATTTTTTTTATTAAATTTTTAAGAGAATTACATGAAATGAATAGAATAATAATGAAAATTAATAATAGCCCTCCCCCTCCCCTTAACACTTCCCCCCTTAACATCCCTGTCTAAAAAAAAAGAAAGAAAGAAGAAAGAAAGAAGAATTGCCTGGATATCGAAGGATCCCCACATGCTCCATGGAGTTCAAAAAAACTTTTGTGTATATCTTTATTTATTTATTTTCCCCCAAATAACTAATAATTTTATCTTCTAACGACCTATATATTTAATTCTATCTTTTGTAGATAGGGGTGCCAAATTTTCAAAAATGTATCATATTCATTTCTTAAATTATAAGTAATTTTTTCAAGTGGAATGCAGCTATATATTTCATTATTCCAACTGTTACGTACCCCATAACTAGATGTCTTACCAGCAAAGATAGAAGTGTCTGTTGGAGTCTGGTGATACTATTTTCAACAATATTTATTAGCAAAAATATACAAAATAATATCAATGCGAATATACAGAGAATATACGTTAGCAATACTAAACCTAAAAGTGCGGGTATAATAATAATCACTAATAAAACAAGCTCTATCATTGTCTTGGAGATAATGAATTGTCAGATGGAAATATAAAGTTCAGTTCTGTTCATGCAGGCTGCGGTAGTTGTTTGTCGATGTGTTGCAATAGTTGGAGAGAGAGAGAGAGAGAGAGAGAGAGAGAGAGAGGGAGAGAGAGAGAGGGAGAGAGAGAGAGAAACATGTGAACAGTAACAGCTATTATCTTGCCAACCTTCCTTTACGATTTTGATCCATCAATGCATTGTTGTTGTGGCCATTCACGTATGACCCCTCCGTCCTTTGGCTAGACCGTTCTTCCATGGTGGACTCATCACCCAGGCAAGGGTGGACACACACACAAGCCCCCACCGGTCTTGCTATAAATACTGTGAGTTAAAATTTACCGACCCTTTGTTCGGTCTCCGATGTCCCACACTGTCTCGTGGGTTTCTGCTGCTCACTAGCGTTTCTCCTGGTGCGTCTGAGGGGTGTTACCCCAGACCTCACTTTTATCTCCACTCACGGGGTTTCAGGCGTCAATCAGGTTGGGATGATGTAACCCATCAAACCAGCCTACTCTGATTGCCCCCTGAGGGGTTTCAATGAATAGAACAGTACCAAGTAAACAATCCTTCTCCACAAGACAATAGCAGTAAATCAATGGCTGTTGTCAGTAGGAGACGTTCCATCTTAGCTGTGTCCCTCTCTCTCATTAACTTTCATGAACTGTTATCAATAACAACTGCCCTGGCAGATTTCCTTTGTCTCTCTTACTTCCTTGATAACAGCATCGAAATAGTAGCAATTTGCAATTCTCCAAAAGGGGGGGGCATGGGCGATTTTGCACCCTTCTGCCCATCAGAGTTGTTCATCCTTCGTAACACAATAGTCCATAGTTAAGTATGAATCTGATTTCCAAGTAACTGCAATAGCTTTTTTGGCTACTGCCAATGCAATTTTTATACATTTTTTTGATAGTTATTCAATTTAGGTTTTGGTATTATCCCTTCAATATCACCTAATAAAAATAATATTGGGCTATGTGGAAGTTGTATTCCAATAACTTGGTCCAGTAAAAGTCTTAGATTTATCCAAAAAGGTTGAATTTTAAAACAAGACCAAGTAGAGTGTAAAAAAGTACCAATTTCTTGATTACATCGGAAACATTGGTCAGATCGGGGGTCGGCAACCCGCGGCTCCGGAGCCACATGTGGCTCTTTTACGTCTGTGCTGCGGCTCCCTGTTGCTTTGGGAAATAATTGGTCAGTATTTAATTAAAATGTATTTTATGTTAGTTTGTTAGTTTTTGAAATGTAATTCTAAATTTGAAGATTATGGTGATCTTGTACAATCTAAATAAGACGTTGTGGCGACCCATTTCCTGACACATCCGAACCGGCTCACAATTAGCCAGCGTTCAGGCTGAGGGAGATAGCCTACGGGGGTTTGTGAGTACGTGTCTTTTGCAGCATCCACGCCCATGGGGGGGGGGCGGGTTGAGGGAGGCTTAAAAGCAAGGCTGTTTAGTTCGAATAAAGCTATCTTTGACTGCAGTTTACTGACTGCGTGTAGCACACCGCTACAACGTGTTTTTATCGCTGGCTGTCCAGAGGGGAGGTGCTGAAACGCTTTGTTGCGTGTCTGGAAGAAGTGAAAACTTTCCTGGGCAGCAAAGGGCTCACCTTTCCTGAGCTGGAACAGCCAGAGTGGCTGGAAAAGCTACACTTCATGGTAGTCATGACAGCGCACCTGATCACGCTGAACACAGCTCTTCAGGGGTAAGGACGTACAGCCCTGCACATGTTGGAGGATGTTTTGGCATTCGAGCGCAAGTTGACAGTGCTTGCCAGAGATTTACAGAAAGGCACATTGTCTCACTTCCCCAATTTGAGAGAGTTCAAACAAGGTCACGACATGATAAATTCGGAGTATTTACATTCTGCAATCATCGCAATGCAAACATCGTTTGGGAAACGCTTCTGTGAGTTCAGAGAGGAAAAAAACACATTATCCTTCCCGGTCACTCCCCTAAGCATCGATCCATCCCTACTGAATATGACGGCATTGTCAGGTGTGAGTCAACCTGACCAAGTATGATAAATATTTTAATTGCCTATTATTTTACGTATATTCATATGTTTTCATTGTTCAGTGAAATACTCCTTTTATTTTTCAGGTTGACAGCTGGCTGACGTTATTTTTGGTTTGCTGCTGGCGGCAAATTTAAGTTTGGCGTTTTTCATAAATACAAGAAGGACTCAAATAGACGTTGAGTATTTTACTTAAAAGTAACCTTCAACCCAACGTCTTTTTTTCGGAGTTCAAAATGTTTTTGTTGCCTGCAGAAATGTAATTTCGTTTTCTCTGCAGGAGTTCATCAATTTCATAAATGCAACACATTATAGTTTGTTTATACATAGCATAAAGACAAAACAAAACGTTGTATGCAGTGTTATTTCATTTTAAATGTCAAACGGGTTTTGCGGCTCCCAGTGTTTTCTTTTCTGTGGGAAACGGGTCCAAGTGGCTCTTTCAGTGGTAAAGGTTGCTGACCCCTGGGTCAGATAAATTTGGGTTTAATCTTTATTTTTTGTGGTGTAATATATAATTGATGTAAAATTGTATTATACTAATCTAAATCAGACATTTATTGTATTTTTCATACTATCAAGACATAGTCTTGACCAATTTTTTTCATCAATTTTAATATTCAAATCATTTTCCCATTTTTGTCTTGACTTATGAATTCCTGGTTTAATTGTCTGTTCTTGAATCAAATTATACATACAAGACGTAAATTTTTAAATTTTTCCTTTTTGAATTAAAGTTTCTATTTCATTAGGTTTCGGCATTAACATTGTTTGACCCAGTTTATCTCTTAAATAGGCCTTTAATTGAAAATAACAGAAAAGAGTGTTATTTGATATTTTATATTTATTCTTTAATTGATCAAATAACATCAAAACAGTCACCTATATATCCGATCCCTTTTTGAAACCAGTTATATAAAAGTTGATTATCCATTGTAAAAGGAATAAGTCTATTTTGAATTAGGGTTCTCTTTGCTAATAAAGATTTCTTTATCTCATCATCCACATGTATCTTATTCCATAAATCGATGAAATGTTTTAATATAAGAGATACTTTCTTTTCCCATATCCATCTGGATTCCTATTTATATATAAAATCTTCTGGTATATTTTCTCCTATCTTATCAAACTCTATTCTAATCCATGCTGGTTTTTCTTCATCAAAAAAAGATGCAATAAATCTAAGTTGATTTGCTTTATAATAATTCTTAAAATTTGGGAGTTGTAACCCTCCTGGGTCAAATTTACATGTCAATTTTTCCAACGATATTCTTGACATCTTACCTTTCCAAAGAAACTTCCTCACGTATTTATTCAACTCTTGAAAAAATTTCTGGGGCAGTTGTATTGGTAATGTTTGGAATAAATATTGTAATCTAGGAAATATATTCATTTTTACAGCATTAACTCTACTTACTAATGTTATTGGTAACATCATCCATTTATCAAGATCCTCGTGAATTTTTTTCAATAATGGCAAATAATTTAATTTATATAAATTCTTTATATCATTATGGACTCTTACCCCTAAATATTTTATACCATTTGTTGGCCATCTAAATTGAGTTGGTGACTCAATTGGCAGTTGGTGACTAGTGGTGTTCTGCAGGGGTCGGTGTTGGGACCCCAACTCTTTACAATCTATATTAATGATTTGGAGAAAGGGACTAAGTGCAACGTATCGAAGTTTGCTGATGACACAAAGATGGGAGGGAGTGTAATGAGTGGGAGGACATTGAAACCCTGCAGGGGGACATAGATAGGCTGAGTGATTGGGCAGACATTTGACAGATGAAATATAATACTGACAAGTGTGAGGTCTTGCACTTTGGCAGGAAAAATAATAGAGCAAGTTATTATCTAAATGGAGAGAAACTGGAAATTGCTTCTGTGCAAAGGGATCTGGGGGTCCTGGTGCAGAAAACACAAAAAGTTAGTATGCAAGTGCAGCAGGTGGTCAAGAAGGCCAATGGAATGCTGGCTTTTATTGCTAGAGGGATGGAGTATAAGAACAGGGAGGTCTTACTGCAGTTGTACCGGGTATTGGTGAGACCACACCTGGAGTACTGCTTGCAGTTCTGGTGTCCATATTTAAGAAAGGACATACTGGCTCTCAAGGCAGTGCAGAGAGGGTTCACTAGGTTAATTCCTGGGATGGGTGGGTTGATGTATGATGAGAGGTTGAGTAGATTGGGACTCTACTCATTGGAGTTCTGAAGAATGAGAGGCAATCTTATTGAAACATATAAGATTGTGAAGGGGCTTGATCGGGTGAATGTGGGGAGAATGTTCCCAATGATGGGTGAAACTAGACTGGGGGCATAATCTTAAAATAAGGGGATGCCGATCCAGGACTGCGATGTGGAGAAATTTCTTCACTCAGAGGGTAGTGGGGCTGTGGAATTTACTGCCCCAGAGAGCTGTGGAATGGAGATAGACATTTTCCTGGATAAAAATGGCATTAGGGGATATGGTGAGTGAGCAGGTAAGTGGACATGAGGCTAGGTTTAGATCAGCCATGTGATCTCCTGGACCAGTTTTCGATAGCCTGGATGGGTCGGAGAGGAATTTTCCAGATTTTTTCTCCTCAATTGGCAAATCGTTTTTTTGTTTTTTTTTTATTTTTTTAATTTTTTTTTTCTCCGTGGGTGATCACATGGGTTTGGGCGGGATGAATAATAAAATAAAATGGGCGGCATGGTGCCCTGTTGGTTGGCACTGTTGCCTTGTGGGATTCGGTGAAAACTAGAGTTAAGATTGGATCAGCCATGATCTTGTTGAATGGCGGAGCAGACTTGAGGGGCCGATTGGCCTACTCCTGCTCATATCTCTTATGTTCTTATGAGTTACTAATCGACATTGACTATAATCTCCTTTAGTAAGGGGTAAAATTTCACTTTTATCCCAGTTTACTTTATACCCTGATATTTTCCCATATTCTTCCAATCTAAAAGATAATTTATGCAATGAATGCAATGAGTTTGTTAAATAAATCAGAACATCATCAGCAAATAAATTAATCTTATATTCCTCCTGGTTAACTCTGAAGCCCACAATATCTGGATCGGTTCTAATTAATTCAGCTAAAGGTTCTATCTCCAATACAAATAGGGCAGGTGATAATGGACAGCCTTGTCTAGTTGACCTTGTTAACTGGAACGATGTTGAAATTTGACCATTTGTCACTACTTTAGCTTTGGGATTAGTATTTAAGGTTTTAATCCATTTTATAAAAGATATTCCTAACCCATATTTTTCCAATACCTTAAATAAAAAGTCCCATTCCAATCTATCAAATGCTTTTTCTGCATCCAAAGCAACTGCCACACTCATTTCCTCCTCCTTTTGTGCCAGATGAATTATGCTAAGTAACCAAGTTACATTATCCGCCGATTGTCTATTTTAATAAAGCCTGTTTGATCCATATGTATTAATTTTGGTAAATATTTAGATAACCTATTAGATAAAATTTTGCTATTATTTTATAATCCATATTCAACAAAGAGATAGGCCTATATGATGTTGGTTTTAAAGGATCTCTATCTTTTTTTGGCAATACTATTAGGATCGCTGTCGAAAAAGATTGTGGAAGTTTATGTGTTCTTTCTGCTTGATATATTAACTCCCTAAAGGGAGGGATTAATAAATCTTTAAATTTTTTATAACATTCAGGCGGAAAACCATCTTCCCCTGGAGATGTATTACTCTGGAGTGATCCTAAAGCTTCTTCAACCTCTTTTAATGTAAAGGGCATGTCTAATCCTTTCTGTTCTTCCGAATTCAATTTTGGAAGAGTTATTTGTGATAAAAAAATTTCTATCTCAGCAACCTCATTTTGTGATTCTGATTGATATAATTCGGAGTAAAATTTTTTTAAAGTTTCATTAATTTCTAAAGGTTTATAAGTAATTTTATTTGCACTTGTTCTGATTGCATTTATTGTTTTGGAAGCCTGCTCTGTTTTCAACTGTCAAGCAAGAACCTTGTGTGATCTTTCACCTAATTTGTAATATCTCTGTTTAGTTCTCATAATTACTTTTTCTGTTCGATATGTCTGGAGTGTATTATATTGTAGCTTCTTATTGACAAGTTGTCTTTGTTTTTGTTCTGTCATATATCTTTGGGATTCTTTTTCTAATTTTGTAATCTCTTTTTCTAATTGATCTATTTCTACCATATATTCCTTCTTAATTTTAGAAGTATAACTTATTACCTGGCCCCTCAAATATGCTTTCATCATTTCCCATAATATAAATTTATCATCAACTGAATATGAGTTTGTAGCCAAAAAAAATTGGATCTGTTTTTTCATAAAAACACAAAAATCTTGACGTTTTAATAAAATTGTATTAAATCTCCATCTATAAATCAATTCCTCCTTATCCATCATTATCATTGTCATTATCAAGGGGGAATGATCTGACCATATTCTCGCTTTATATTCCACACTTTTCACTCTATCCTGAATATTCATTGATAATAGGAAAAAAATCAATCCTTGAATAAGTTTTATGTCTATTTGAATAAAATGAATAATCTCTTTCTCTTGGATTAATTCTTCTCCATATATCAATCAAATTTAAGTCTTTCATCAATGATAAAGTTAGTTTTATTATTTTTGATTTTGTAACAGCCTTAGTTGACTTATTTAGAACTGGGTCTAAACAAAAATTAAAATCTCCACCTATTAATATTTTATCATGTGCATCAGCCAAATTCAAAAAAGCTTCTTGTATGAATTTTGCATCATTTTCATTTGGTGCATAAATGCTCATAAGAGTCCATAATTTCAAAAAGATTTGTCAATGCATAATCACATACCTCCCCACAGAATCAATTAGTATATTTTGTATTTTAATTGGTAAAGTTTTATTAACCAAAATTGCAACTCCCCTTGACTTTGAATTAAATGAAGCTGCAATAATACTTCCAACCTAGTCTCTCTTTAACTTCTGATGTTCTGTCTCTGGTAAATGTGTTTCCAGCAAAAAAAGCTATATCTATTTTCATTTTCTTAATATCTGTTAAAACTCTTTTTCTTTTCACCGGTCCATTAAGCACATTAACATTAAAAGTTAAAAAAAAATTAAGTAAGTTAGTCATTCTTAATACCTTGGGGAATCTCTTTAAAATTCTTCATGTTGCTATGTGTCTCCCCCACCCCAATCATCCAGGCAAAAAAAGAAAAATAGAAGAAAGATAGATAGTAAAGAAAAAGATAACAAAATACCCCCCTTCTACTGTTGTGAATGAATAGAAACACAACATTACCCCCTCCGTTTTATGGGTCATGGCAATCACCATGATTACACACATGAATCCCGCAGCAATCGATCAGTAGCTGCTCCAGCTCCCCATAACAAAAAAAGAGATATATATATGTGAAGAAAAAAATTAATATCCCTACTCCCAATTAATATTCCTTGATTTTTTTTACCTTGCTCCCCTTCTATCATATACTTAAAGTATATTTGTATATTTTTCTACTCATAAATGTCCATCAAATCCGATCCCTATCTCAGTCTTCATCTTTAATCCATTTCACTTCCATAATTCTTTACCGCGTCTCGCGAATATTAGGAAGTTCTTGTACAAACTCCTCTGCTTTCTGATGATCAGTAAAAAATCTTCTTTCTTCGTCATCCAAAAAAATTATCAGTGTTGCTGGGTAGCTCAATATAAATTTATAACCCTTTTCCCATAAGATCTTTTTCACTGAATTAAATTTCTTCCGCCTTTTCAAAAGGTTGTAACTTATATCAGGATAAAAAAGAACTCTTTTCCCTCCTATCATCAATGGCCCATTTCTCTTTCTGGCACCTTGAGCAGCTGCCTTCAAGATCTTTCCTTTATCTTGATATCTTAAACATTTTATCAAGATTGATCATAGATTTTGATCTTGTTGGGGCTTTGGTCTCAAAGCTCTATAAGCCCTTTCAATTTCAATTAACTGACTTCCCTCTTCTATTTCCAAGATTTCCAGGATCCATTTTTGAAAGAATTTTATTGAATCTTCTCCCTCTATACCTTCTTTGAGACCAACAATCTTAATATTATTTTGTCTGCTGAAATTTTCAAGCACATCTAATTTTTCCAACAACCATTTTCTTTCAGATGTCCAGGCAAGGATATTGTCTTCCATCTTGTCCACTCTTTCAGTGGTGTCTCCCATTTTTTCTTCCAACTTTTTAACTTGCTTATCCGTTTTCTTTTGTTTTTCTATCACCTTATCAAGTGTAATCTTCACATTTCTAATATCTGCTTTTTTACTTTTAATTCATGCATTATTTGTATCAGAACTTTTTTAATGTCTCCAAAAAGTTTTCCACCTTTACTTTCCTCCTGTTCTTCTTCTTCTTCAACTATTTCTTCATCTGTGTTTTCCAGAGAGTCTGATTCCAGAGAGAATTGTGTGGGTTGGGGTTTGATGTTTAATCTGTCATTTATGTGCGTCACCTCCTGCTTAACCCGCGATACCGATTGGCCTGGCAGCCGAGAATCACCTCTGGCTGCGGCCTCTGCTTGCGATTCTGGCAGCCTTGCTCTGAAGGGAACGGTGTCTTCAATCCACTGGGGACGGAACGCTGAGGCCCAGGTCGCTGGGTGAAGGCAGAGCATAAAATGTCCGTTCTGTTGTCCAACGGGGCTCAACAGTCAAACTCCTGAAATTCTGTTCACAGTTATCGTTTGTCCTCGCCCCTCGAAACTCCCAAATCCCAAAGCCACAGGGGCAAACTGCCTGGCCTAAGGCCCGCTTCATGTGTAACCTCAGGGTTGAGTGCATGTGCTTGGTGCAGATGAATTCCAACCCCCACCCCAACAACGGAGTTTAGCTGTGACAGTGGGTGGCTCGTCAACAATCCTGTCAGGGCTCTGTCAGTCTTTCCTCAAGGGAGGACCGCTCGGAAAACTCGGGTCTGACGAGGAGATTTTCTCTCTCTCTCTGATCTTTCAGCAGCATGAAAGGCTCCCTGAAGGCTGTGTCCGAAGGGTCCTCAAAGGAGGGTCTTCAAAAAGGGAGCTCGGGGACTGACGAGGAAGCCAGCGAAAAGGAAGTTGACTGCGAGAGGCCGCCAGACTGTCTCCAAACTGACACATTAATTTTCTGAGATGTCCGTAAAGCACGAGCCAAGAAGATGAGGAAGAGGAGGAAACTATCAAATAAATGGCAAGCAACCCGGTATTGCATGGGTGTTGTGCGGCCACTGGCAGCAGTGTTGTGGGTGGATGGTGGACAGGCGGTGTTTGTAGGCCAGTCTCTACCGAATCCAAGTCGAGTTCTTACATTTATCCTCAGAATAGAAGGTCGACCCTTGGGAGCAGAGATAAAGACAATCTATTAGTTTTTCATGAGGAAGGGGACCGGGGTGTTTCATGTTTAATTTGATGATTCCGAGTGGACAATGTGTTAGTTTTTCTGTGTGGGGGGGATTGGGGTTTGGTGTTTAACCTGATGTTTCCTATGGCCGATCCGTTAGTGTTTGTCTGAGGGAGAGGATTGGGGCGGTTTAGGGTTTGATGTTTAACCTGACGTTTCCATGTGGACAATGTTAGGTTTTGTGGGAGGGAGGGGAGTGGGGGGGTGGTATTGGGGTTTAAGGTTTAATCTGAAATTTCCATGTGAATGATCTGTTAGCATTTGTGTGGGGGAGGGAATTGGAGTGGTTTGGAGTTTGATGTTCAATCTGTCATTTCTGTGTGGATGATGTGTTAGTTATTGTGTGAGGGTGGGGATTGGGGAGGATTGATGTTCAATCTGACATTTCCGTGTGGACAGTTTGTTAGTTTTGTGTGAAGGATGGGATTGGGGGAGGGGGGGGTTGTCGTTTGATGTTCAATCTGACGTTTCCATGTGGACCACATGTTCATGTTTATATGAAGGAGGGGTTTAGGGAGGTTTGTGGTTTGAAGTTTAATCTGACATTTCTGTGTGGACGATCTGTCAGTTTTTGTGTGGGGGAGGGGATTGGAACAGTTTGTGGTTTGATGTTCAATCTGATGTTGGGGGGTGGGGTTTGTTGTTTAATATGACGTTTCCCATGGACGATCTGATAGTTTTTGTGTGATGGAGCAGATTGGGGGAGGGGTTTGGGGGTGAGGTTTAATGTTCAATCTGACATATTCGTTTTGACGATCTGTTAGTGTTTGTCGGAGGGAGGGGATGGATAGGTTTGTGGTTTGAAATTTAATCTGTTGTTTCTGTGTGGACGATCTGTCAGTTTTTGTCTGGCGGAGGGGATTGGGGGGAGTTTGTGGTTTAATTTGATGTTTCCCTGTGGACAATCTGTTTGTTTTTGTGTGGGGGAGGAGATTGGGGGGTGTTTGATGTTCAATCTGACATTTCCCTGCACATGATCTGTTAGTTTTTGTGTGGGGGTGGGGATTGGGGAAAGGGTTTTGGCATTTGATCATTAATCTGACGTTTCCGTCTGGCCATTGTTAGTCATTGTGTGAGGGAGGGGATGGTTTCAAGTCTGACCTCAGGCTCTACGTCTTGGTGACTTCCTGTGACCCTCTGCGGATCCATTTCTACAATGAGGACTGATCCGCTTTGCCACTACAAAGTGTTCTGAACCCACCAAAAAGAATTTAGTAAGTGACACTTTGACTTATCTTTAGGAGATACAGTTAATTCTGTGAAAGTATGATCCTACTTTTAGAAGAGGTTAATTCTTGCCTAACTCACCGTTGTAAGGAAGTAATAGACTCAGGTGGGATCTTGATGTTACGTTCCCCACCCCAGCCAATAGCTGACCACTCTGTCTCGGGGTGGCTGTGGGGGGAAGTTGCTGTGGTTAGAGAAGCATCTCCTAACTAGTCTAGTTCGAAAAGCTTACAAAACAATGTCAGGAAAAGTCCTCCCCACCATTGAGCACGTCTACAATGAGTGCAGCCACAAGAAAGCAGCGTCCATCATCAGGGACACCCACCACCCAGACCACACTCTCTTCTCATCAGGAGGAAGGTACAAGAGCCGTAGATCTGACACCACAAGTTTCAGTTATCACCCTACAATCATCAGGCTCCTGAACCGCCGTGGATAACTTCACTGAATTCAGGTTCCACCACCT